>NC_064617.1:967775256-968975256 GCF_023898315.1 Schistocerca nitens
GGATCACAACTCTGGGCACTGGCTCTTCAGCAGCCAACAGCAACGCACCATCTAGAACTGAGAAGTGGTGGCACAGAGCATAATAATTACATAAAGGACCTGACTCCTGCCCCAGTGGTTTATCCAGCCAACCGTGGTGGAGAAACTGAACAACCAGACGTAAGACAGGATTGACCGTGACAGCCACAGACATCCAAGAACTGCTAATGGGAAAACCATCCACAGTGTTTTTGGCTTCAAAATCAAAATGGAAACACAACAGTTCATCCTAATTAAATGCGGAATTGGGGCCAATCGGCAACCAGGGAAGACCATCTGCATTAGTGTGTTGTACTGAGAGTTGGAAATGATACTCATAGTTACAGCATGACAAAAAGAGGGCCCAGCATTGCAGGAATGGGATACTTTGCCCTGTAAAGAAAACAAAGGACTGAAAAGAGAATCCAGAGGTTTATGATCAGTAATCAAATTAAACTTAGAATCATAAAGGAAAACATGAAATTTTTGGAGCTTGGACTTATTTTTCCACTTGTGAGTAGCCCTGTTGCTCCGAATCCACAGTTTAGGAAGTGTACGCAAAAGGGGGTCAGAACAGTCTGCATCTTTGTGTGCAGGCCCAGCCCCAAGGCCATGCTGAGAGGCATCTATGATCAAAGCAAGATGTTGCCTGCTTTGAAGGCAACCAGGCAAGGTGCCAAGTATAATATTGATCTTAACAGGACAAGAGCAGGCTCGCAGGTGAGTGACCAGTGCAAATGCACATCTTTACATAAGAGAGCATGAAGTGGCTGGGCCAGTGTGACTGCCTCAGGAAGAAATTTTAGGACACAGCAAAGCTGTAAAGGCATCAACTTGCTGTCATAGAGGCTTGACACCAGCACACAAGACTTAAGAACTGAGGTAGGTGATAGACAGCTGAAAAAATTGTGATTTGTCCAAGGTACATTTCAGACCAGCGGCTTGTAGCACCGTGAACAAGGCATGAAGGTTCTGCAAATGTTCATCTGTTGTGGAACCTGAGATAATATCATCCAGGTAGTTGATGCACCCCTGCATGGAGGCTTGAGTTGCTCCAAAAATCATTGGAAAATGGCAGGCATGCTAGCCATGCCGAATGGCAGCTGCTGGTGTTGATACAACCCACAGGGGGTATTCGCTACTAGGACTCATTTGGAATCATCATCCAGAGGAAATAGTATGTAGGCTTCTGACAAGTCTATTTTGGAAAAATATTGCCTACTGTGAAGCTATTCTCAGAGTTCTTGTGGATGGGGTAATGGATAGGTATCAATAACAGACTGTGAATTTATAGATGTTTTAGATTCACCACAGAGCCAAAGGTTGCCATTAGGTTTTTTGACAATTACCAGTGGAGCAGACCATTCACTAGAGGAGACAGGTATGACAAAACCCAAAGATGTATGTCAATCTAGTTCGATTTGACTTGCTCCCTTAAAGCTACAGAGACTGGGTGAAAAAAATAAAACAAATAAAAAAAATGGGGGGGGGGGTGCTGTTGCTTTTATTGTGATGCGACCCTTGAAACTGGTAGCACACTACAAAAATTCCAAAAACAGGAAGGAATATTCTGAGCAGAGCACATCCATTTATCGGTACGGAACTTGATCCGATACCAGATGCACTTAATGAGAAATAGAAAATCCAAAAATTGTGAAGGTGTCAACCCAAATAAGTTTTCAGTGTTGGCATCACCCACTACTGGAAATGTCAAAGTCTGAAACACTGGTTTGTACATTACAGAAATAAGAAACTGTCCCAATATGGATACTTGTTGGTTGTTATAACTCACCAACCAATGAAATCCAAGATCCACATAGATTTGAGAATTTAACAAAGTCATTGTTGCATCCATGTCCACTTGCATTTTTATCATCTTGTCCATCACACACACACTTCAGTGTAGAGTTCGTTTGGGTTACCATCACTTTGGAAACACTGTTGACATCCATATTCATGTCTGCTGAAAGAGATTAACAGTTGCACACAGACACAACATGCTCTTTCCTTACAATGGTTACATTTGGCCAATGCTTTGGGCATATGGCCTGCTCATATTGAACAAAACAATAAAGATGCTATGGAAGAGAAGCATGTGGCCACTGTTGTGTTGCTAACTGCTGCTTCTTAGCATAGCACTACCTCATGCAGCATGGAGGCCATGTTTGCAAGGCTGCATCACCTTCCCTCCATGAGCTAACCAATGGCAGCAAAGGACAAGAGGAAGCAATGGCCTCTACTTCAGGCCATGCTTCTGTCGGATGTTCTACTGCCCTAGATACTTCAAAAGCCAGAGCAATGTTCAGAGTATCTACGAGAGAGGGATTATGACATTGTAAAGCATGTTCAAGGAGTTCCCTGTCAGAAGCCAGGCATATTATAGGATCACATATTGTGGAATCAGCTTAAGCATCCCAGTGGGCCTCAGTGACAAACTGGCAGTGACAGCTAAGACAATGAAATTTTGCTGTGCAAGCTATGTATGACTTGTGGTTGCATTTGCCAGCTGTAGAACTCAACACAAGCAGCAATAACATGAGTATGTTTGCAATGATAATTAGAGAGCAACTGACACATTTTATCAAAAGAGAGACTGGCAGGTTTCTGAAGAAGAGCTAATTGACACAAAAGGTGATAAACACGAGGATAAATCCATGACTGACATAATCCCTTGCACAAATTGGGATTGGCAATTCCAGAAGCTTGGAAATGTTGTTTGAAGGCATTTTACATATGTGTCCCAATCTTCCACAGAATAATCATATGGAGAAAATAGTGCGGGTTGCATCAGTGCAATAGAGCCTGGCAGGTCAGTAATGCTGTCAAATTGTTTAGAGTCTGCTACTGATCAGCGAGAGCTTGGTGTTGTTCAACAGGAGATTGAAGAACTTCTGTTGCTGACACGCTGAAGTAGCACCAACCAAGTTTTATTCTGCTTCCATATGAAGAGCTGCACAATACACTGAATGAAGTATACAACACTACAAAGTCTCATAACTACAGAACACATTCATATACAGTCTTGCAGATGAACATACAACAAACATACAATATACTAAGTGCCCAGCATGATGGGCTTATATTGGTTGTTGTGCACACAGCACAGTGCTTGCTGTGCTGTCTGTCCAGGCTGTGAGGCAACATCTCTAGGCTGGCCCATGGAGGTGCTTGTATCATATGCTTTTTGGTTATGTGCACTCACACTATAGGGCTAAAACATAATGATATTGTTGCTTATTAAACTTAGTGGCTTCCCTTATTCAAGAAAACTGTCCTGTTCATTGAATCCTACAGTAGAGCAATGTCTCAAAATGAGAAAGTATCACAATATAACCATTTCACCCACTCAAGAGATCATTTTGGTGTACTGGAGGCTAGCCAATTTAATAGCCTTGTACATCACACATTCACACTTCTAAACTATCATCCCAGCATCATTACAATGCCATAATAAACAGTGTACTTGAGTAATCTTCCAATTGATATAAAGAAAATGAAGTGTCTTAGGAAGCTAGAGGGATACCTATGTAACGGGGAGGAAATTAAAAGTTTTTGGAATACTACAGTGTAGGAATAAAAATCATAACACTAAGAACGAGTTGTGTGACAAAAACATGAGCTGGTAGGGATGTTTCTACAGAGGAAGGCAATGTCTATTCAAATTTTGCACTAGTACTTATTTATTTATTTATTTCCGTAGATCCAGTTAATGAGTCAATCACAAGGATATGAAACGTGTCAAATTGTACAGGTTTCAATTTAAACTTACAATAAGAGAGTGGTGCTGATAGTGTCATGGTGAGGATTCAAATCTGGTTTGCTTTAAATACACGTAGTAATGGTCGTGATCATTCATTACCATTGAGATTGGGTGTGATGAGTTATTGTTAGTCAAGAATGCCTTTAAGGTAACAAAGATGTCATCATCAGCATCTCATTGAGTTTGAATGAGGTCACGTTATAGGGCTCCGAGAAGCTGGATGTTCCTTCTGAAATATTGCAGAAAGACTTGGCAGGAATGTAGCCACTGTACATACCTGCTGGCACTGGTGGTCATGAGAATATTTGGTCCACATGGCCACGTGGCATTACCAAGAGGGAAGACCAGTGTGTTCAGTGTTTGGCTTTGTCAGATCATTCTGCATCAGCAGCAGCAATTTGAGCAGCATCGGGCACCACAGTAAACGACTGACTTCTACTAATTGTTTACTTCAAGGACAGCTCTGAGCCAGACGCCCTGTAGCGTGAATTCCACTGACCCCTAACCACCACCATTTGCTGCTTCAGCAGTGTCAAGCGAGAGCTCACTGGAGGACAGGGTGGAGGTCTGTTGTGTTTTCTGATGAAAGATGGTTGTGCCTTCATGCCAGTGATGGGCATGTGTTGGTTAGAAGGATGTCAGTTGAGGGCCTGCACCCAACCTGTAAATGTGCTAGACACACTGGACCTACACCACTAGTGACGGTCTCGGGTTAAATTTTGTATGACAACAGGAGCACTCTCATGTTTATCCCTCACACCCTGAGAGTAGAATTGTGCATCAGTCTGGTGATTCGACCTGTTGTGCTGCCATTCGTGAACAGCATTCCAGGGGCATTTTCCAACAGGACAACACTTGCCCACATACCACTGTTGTAACCCAGCACACTACAGAGTGTTAAAACATTACTCAGATCTACTCAATCTCCAGACTGGTCTCCAATAAAGCACGTACACCATCAGACAACTCCAGCATCACCCACAAACAGCATCAACTGTCCCTTTATTGACAGACCAAGTGCAACAAGTGTGGAAGACAATTCCACAAACTGTCATCCGACACCTGTACAGCACAATAGATGCACATTTGTAAGCTTGCAGTCAACATTCTGTTGGCTACATCTGTTATTAATGTACCAACATTTCACATTTGCAATGGCTTATCTCATGCTTACATTAACATGCAGTACTACAATGTTAATCACTTAAATATATTACTCAGACAAATGCATTCTCAAAATTCCGTTAGTCTACATTAATTATTTTTTGGTGTTGCAGTTTTTTTCTGGCAGTTTATTTAGTTCTATGTGTCATTATTTATTAAAATATTTCGCTTGCGCAAACTGGATCTAATATACTGGAACTGTAAATGTCATTACTTTTTATACTCAAATAAAATAGTTACACTCGTCAGTAAAACATATATATGTATCATTTTTTTCTTTAAGAAAATAAAAAACAATGTTGTTCATTTAGTTTTAAAATCTCATAAGTTGTTGTTGTTGTTGTGGTCTTCAGTCCTGAGACTGGTTTGATGCAGCTCTCCATGCTACTCTATCCTGTGCAAGCTTCTTCATCTCCCAGTACCTACTGCAATCTACATCCTTCTGAATCTGCTTAGTGTATTCATCTCTTGGTCTCCCTCTACGATTTTTACCCTCCACGCTGCCCTCCAATACTGAATTGGTGATCCCTTGATGCCTCAGTACATGTCCTACCAACCGTACCCGTCTGCTGGTGAAGTTGTGCCACAAAGTTCTCTTCTCCCCAATCCTATTCAGTACTTCCTCATTAGTTATGTGATCTACCCATCTAATCTTCAGCATTCTTCTGTAGCACCACATTTCGAAAGCTTCTATTCTCTTCTTGTCCAAACTATTTATCGTCCATGTTTCACTTCCATACATGTCTACACTCCATACAAATACTTTCAGAAACGACTTCCTGTCAACTTCAGAATTTGAAAGAGAGTATTCCAGTCAACATTGTCAAAAGCTTTCTCTAAGTCTACAAATGCTAGAAACGTAAGTTTGCCTTTCCTTAATCTTTCTTCTAAGATAAGACGTAAGGTCAGTATTGCCTCACGTGTTCCAGTGTTTCTATGGAATCCAAACTGATCTTCCCCGAGGTTGGCTTCTATTAGTTTTTCCATTCATCTGTAAAGAATTTGTGTTAGTATTTTGCAGCTGTGACTTATTAAACTGATGGTTCGGTAATTTTCACATCCGTCAACACCTGCTTTCTTTGGGATTGGAATTATTATATTCTTCTTGAAGTCTGAGGGTATTTCGGCTGTTTCATACATCTTGCTCACCAGATGGTAGAGTTTTGTCAGGACTGGCTCTCCCAAGGCCGTCAGTAGTTCCAATGGAATGTTGTCTACTCCGGGGGCCTTGTTTCGACTCAGGTCTTTCAGTGCTCTGTCAAACTCTTCACGCAGTATCGTATCTCCCATTTCATCTTCATCTACATCCTCTTCTATTTCCATAATATTGTCCTCAAGTACATCACCCTCGTATAGACCCTCTATATACTCCTTCCACCTTTCTGCTTTCCCTTCCTTGCTTAGAACTGGGTTTCCATCTGAGCTCTTGATATTCATACAAGTCATTCTCTTATCTCCAAAGGTCTCTTTAATTTTCCTGTAGGCAGTATCTATCTTACCCCTAGTGAAATAAGCCTCTACATCCTTACATTTGTCCTCTAGCCATCCCTGCTTAGACATTTTGCACTTCCTGTCGATCTCATTTTTGAGACGTTTGTATTCCTTTTTGCCTGCTTCATTTACTGCATTTTTATATTTTCTCCTTTCTTCAATTAAATTCAATATTTCTTCTGTTACCCAAGTATTTCTACTAGACCTCGTCTTTTTACCTACTTGATCCTCTGCTGCCTTCACTACTTCATCCCTCAAAGCTACCCATTCTTCTTCTACTGTATTTCTTTCCCCCATTCCTGTCAATTGTTCCCTTATGCTCTCGCTGCAACTCTGTACAACCTCTGGTTCTTTCAGTTTATCCAGGTCCCATCTCCTTAAATTCCCACCTTTTTGCAGTTTCTTCAGTTTTAATCTACAGGTCATAACCAATAGATTGTGGTCAGAATCCACATCTGCCCCTGGAAATGTCTTACAATTTTAAACCTGGTTCCTAAATCTCTCTCTTATCATTATATAATCTATCTGATACTTTTAGTATCTCCAGGATTCTTCCAGGTATACAACCTTCTTTTATGATTCTTGAACCAAGTGTTAGCTATGATTAAGTTATGCTCTGTGCAAAATTCTACCAGGCGGCTTCCTCTTTCATTTCTTCCCCCCAATCCATATTCACCTACTGTGTTTCCTTCTCTCCCTTTTCCTACACTCGAATTCCAGTCACCCATGACTATTAAATTTTCGTCTCCCTTCACTATCTGAATAATTTCTTTTATTTCATCATACATTTCTTCAATTTCTTCGTCATCTGCAGAGCTAGTTGGCATATAAACTTGTACTACTGTAGTAGGTGTGGGCTTCGTATCTATCTTGGCCACAATAATACGTTCACTATGCTGTTTGTAGTAGCTTACCCACATTCCTATGTTCCTATTCATTATTAAACCTACTCCTGCATTACCCCTATTTGATTTTGTGTTTATAACCTTGTAGTCACCTGACCAGAAGTCTTGTTCCTCCTGCCACCGAACTTCACTAATTCCCACTATATCTAACTTTAACCTATCCATTTCCCTTTTTAAATTTTCTAACCTACCTGCCCGATTAAGGGATCTGACATTCCACACTCCGGCCCGTAGAATGCCAGTTTTCTTTCTCCTGATAACGACATCCTCTTGAGTAGTCCCCGCCTGGAGATCCGAATGGGGGACTATTTTACCTCCAGAATATTTTACCCAAGAGGACGCCATCATCATTTAATCATACAGTAAAGCTGCATGTCCTCGGGAAAAATTACGGCTGTAGTTTCCCCTTGCTTTCAGCCGTTCGCAGTACCAGCACAGCAAGGCCGTTTTGGTTATTGTTACAAGGCCAGATAAGTCAATCATCCCGACTGTTGCCCTTGCAACTACTGAAAAGGCTGCTGCCCCTCTTCAGGAACCACACGTTTGTCTGGCCTCTCAACAGATACCCCTCCATTGTGGTTGCACCTACGGTACGGCTATCTGTATCGCTGAGGCACGCAAGCCTCCCCACCAACAGCAAGGTCCATGGTTCATGGGGGGATCTCATAAGTTACAGAGTTTAAATTACCTACTGGGAAATTTAATAACTAATTAAAATTTATGTCATATGTCCATGGTGTCTTTCCATAAGTATTAATCCTCAGAGGAAAAACACTTTACAAATAGTTTATAGTTTATTCTAAGGTAAGGTTTTTCGGTTTTCTCTCAAGTTTCCACTATGTGACTTATGAGGTTCCAAAAATACCCGATTCATATGTGTTACAGAACTAACAATCTTTATATTTTACCATTATGTGTGAGATAATAACAGCTATTTCCAAAAGGAGTCAAAAGTGGCACTCAGGGTGCTTTGTTCCTTAAAAATGTTGGTTAAGTATTCTGACAGAACCAAAGCAGATTATGCTCTGAACTATTGGTATGTTGTTTTCAGTTAGCCAGAATTTATAGCATACCTCAGTACCAGTGACTTCCATCATTTGAATTCAGTTTGAGTAGTTATCACATATCTTTTCTTGGTAGCTTAATATCTGTTTGATTACAATGACACTGATTGCAGAACAACAGATATCTCTGTCTAGTTAGCTTTGTTACTGGTGAAGAACAGTAGCAAGCTCATTACATTTATTGGTAAAGTTTATTGGAATATATTCATGTAATGCAAGAAGTCAACATTTGTGTGAAGCTTCTAACATTCTCCCAGCATATTCTGATGCAGCCTTAGGCCAAGAATTTGTCCATAGGCTATTGAAAATGTCTTATCCATCAAAGGCATTGAAGATTTTATATGAGTACTTAGCTGCAATAAACTGTTTTGTTAAAAATTGTTTCTGTTGAAAGAATAGAGATCTGTCTACAAAGAGCATTGTTATTAGTCATAAAGCTAACACAAATTAATTTTTTTTTAAATTTCTATAATTTTTTAAATGATGAATAGAGTCTTTTTGAAGATATAAACTCTGTACATGGAGGCAAAATCTACATGGATATTTTTCTGTTATACAGGGTGTAAATTTTAAGTTGGCAAACCAGAATAACTCAAAAAATTCCCATTGGGTCAATATTTGTAAAACTCTAATTCCTCTCTCTCAAACCCCACCCTATGTGGAGAGAGGGAGAGTTTTAGTTTTAGCAAATCAAAATTTATGAAGTAAATAAGTATTTTTTATATATCTGTAACGATTTTCTATGCAAAAATGAGAACATGGATTTTCTTGAATTACAGTGCCAACTACCAAGGATCAAAACAAATGTTTAAGACAAAATGTACATAGTTTTTTATGTAGAATCTGATTCCGCAATAAAAATTGGGGGTTCCCATTTGAATTTTTTAAGTTGCCTCCTGCCCAACTGCCAAGGGGCTGGGGTGGTGGGCTAATTTTAGCAGTAGCAGATGTCCCCTCGAAAATAATCAACTTTGGATTCTACACATTTTTTTGTGTGAACCTTATTTTTCAAGTTATTCTGGTTTGTCAGCTTAAAATTTACAAACTACCTATTGGCTTCTGTCTCGGGTTCTTCGGCCGACGTTCATCTAATGATTTTTCTGACGTTTCGCCAGCACGAGTGGCTGGCATTGTCAAAGCTTCACCCTCCATTGCCGGTGGTGAACTGGAGCCGAGCTCGCGGGCGCAGACTATATGTACCTGGCGCGCCAACGTCCGAGGGCTTCTCCGCGGTCATTTCCGGTGCGGTTCTCCTCTTGCTACCTGCGACGGTCATTTGCTGCAGTACGGGAAGCCAGGATCCGTTGACCTTAAGGCTTTCCTCTTTCTTGTTCAAACTGTTCGCGTGTTTTTGTATTTCTACAGCTTCTCTGAACAAGCGCGTGTGATAGTGGTTCTCTACAGCCAGAACCACTATCACACGCGCTTGTTCAGAGAAGCTGTAGAAATACAAAAACACGCGAACAGTTTGAACAAGAAAGAGGAAAGCCTTAAGGTCAACGGATCCTGGCTTCCCGTACTGCAGCGAACGACCGTCACAGGTAGCAAGAGGAGAACCGCACCGGAAATGACCGCGGAGAAGCCCTCGGACGTTGGCGCGCCAGGTACATATAGTCTGCGCCCGCGAGCTCGGCTCCAGTTCACCACCGGCAATGGAGGGTGAAGCTTTGACAATGCCAGCCACTCGTGCTGGCGAAACGTCAGAAAAATCATTAGATGAACGTCGGCCGAAGAACCCGAGACAGAAGCCAATAGGTAGTTTGTCAACAAGTGGCCACGAAAGCCTCAACAATTTTAAAATTTACACCCTGTATAATGTGGTTGTGCAAATCACAATTCAAATGAAACTGCTGTTCGTTGCTAACAGTGAAGACCTCTAATGTGTGTATTTACTGAGTGTAGGAATTCAAAGATCCTCGAAGAGGTGTCAGTGTGATGTGCAGTTACCTATGTTACAGGGACTGATGACCTCAGATGTTAAGTCCCATAGTGCTTAGAGCCATTTGAACCATTTGAACCTATCTTACACAGCATTCTTAGTGCTGTGATTTGCTGAATGAATATTTTAACTTGTCTTTTTACCTTACTTCATTGCCCCAGAAGATAGATGTATAACACACCAAAGAGGGAAATAGTGCAAAATAAGCCAGCACCCTGATCTACATAAATACAGTGAGAGATACTTTTAAGTGGATTAAGATACTCAGTGTGCATCTTGAGTAATTGAAAATCTGTGTGGAGTATCATACTGCTGGAACCCAAGTTATTATATATATAGTGTTTCATTTACTGAATTACCTTGCAAATAACAAATCATATTTGTTTGTTTGAAATTGCATAATATGTTACCTTGTGAGAATAAAACTTGAATCATTTGCTGTGGACCAGCTGTAAGCATATCCAGATATAATAGTGGCTGTGTCTGGTATGGTTCAGTTTGCGTTCTTGATTTATATGCTAATTTCATCAGAAAACAGTTGTTGCACAATTATTTAAAGACAGTGAGGTACTACTATGTAGGCTAGAGTTAGCAGTGGGACAAATTACAAACTGTGAGTGAATGAACATCGATGTTTCTCCTTTTGGAGTTCAGTTTTATTCCTGTCATGTAGTTTGTCAGTATGTCTCTCTGCAAGGGGTTTAAGATCTTGGGAGGGCTGGGAAATTTTCCTATAGTTGACCCACAAAAAAGGGTTGGCATATGATGGTGCCATCCAGATGTCCATGGCCAGCCACAAATTTGTTTGTATATCTTCTCCTTGAAGGAGAAGTAATTATAGGTAAGCATGTAGTTATTCAGCTGTATAAGGAAAGAGGTAATGAGTTTGGAAACGGTAGAGTAATGGGAAAAGTAATGTTCAGTGGCCTTTGGCATGGGGGATGTTGGTGTATAGGGAAGTGGTGTCAGTAGTGACATGCAAGTATCCACGTAGTTATAGCATGAGAATGATATAGAGACTATGAGGGAAGTGGTGTATGGTCTTAATATAGGAAGGTAGGATGCAGTAGAGGGTTATAGGTATTGGCCAACAAGAGCTGACAGTCTTTCGTGGGAACACAGTAACTAATTACAATCCGGTATCTATGGCAGTTAGGTTTCATTTTGAGGAGCATGTAGAAAGTGTGTGTGTGTGTGTGGGGGGGGGGGGGAGGCAGGAGGGGGAATTGGGGGACGGGGTAGTAGGGGTGTTACCTGAGTAGGGACTGAAGGTTATGCTGGGCTCTTCGGATGGAATCCCATTGGCAGGACTTGTAGGTGGAAGAATCAGACAGTTGGTGGATACGTTCCGACAGGTAATCACTGCAGTTCTTCAGGACAGTGGTACAGACTTTGTTAGCAGGGAGAATGATTGACTCAGGGCCTGTTTTAAGGTAGTGAATGGCTGCTCTTTCATCCACCAAGAAGCTTGTGTTCTTGTGAAACGACTTAGGTAAATAAGATGATGCAAAGTCTTTAAGTAAGGAGTTTCTGAAAGATAACCGGGAAGCAGCTGGGTGGGAATTGGTGAGGGTCACAATTAGACAGAGCTAGAAACTGAGAGAGGCAAGTTCAGTGTTAGCTTGTCTCAGTTTGGTCAGGGAGGTTGGTCACAAAAAAAAGTGTTCCCTCTGTAGGAACTGGGTGTTCTATGTGCTTGGTTACCACTTAGTGTCTCATCTATATGGTGAGTGATTACCGTAACTCCTTACCTTATTTGTGTTACACTCAGGACTTTCCAATATAATTTACATCACCGGCCGGAGTGGCCGAGCGGTTCTAGGCGCTACAGTCTGGAACTGCGCGACCACTACGGTCACAGGTTCGAATCCTGTCTCGGGCATGGATGTGTGTGATGTCCTTAGGTTGGTTAGGTTTAAGTAGTTCTAAGTTCTAGGGGACTGATGACCTCAGAAGTTAAGTCCCATAGTGCTCAGAGCCATTTGAACCATAATTTACATCCAGCATCAATAATTGCTAAATATCATTACTGAAAGATATCAGATAACTATTACAGCAGTAAAAAGGACATGGATTGGAAGACGGCAGGGAAGGAAAAACTATTGAATACAAGAACATGTCTTATTTTATATGGCGGCAGACTTCAACTAGTGGATTGTAACTACAGGATTCATTTCAGTCTATACCCAAGAGACATGAACATCAAAAATACTAGGTGTTTCACAATTCCTATTACAGGATTCTAGGTGCTGTAAAGGGAACTTAACCCATGTCCAGAAATGTACTGTTTGGATGTGAAACAAACAAGTTTCAAGATCGAGTAACTTCCAAATCTCCCACTTCACAGTATACACACAAACTGAGAAGAGGGTGCCATTATCAGACTCTGTTATAATTACCATATGTCTCTGTTATAATTACCATATGACACTGAATGCCACTTTTATCTGACTACAACAATGGCTGTGAGAAACAGGTATGTTTGCAACTAGGAGGGTTGACTAAGGTGCTCCATGAATGAGCTGCACTTTCAGCATTGAACAGGACACTCTTCATCACGTACAAGTGAGTCTGATGACAAGTACTCATAACGTTGTCCATGCTGTCGGCTCCTATAGAGTACATGAGGCAAAAATCTGCTGTGTGTTTGCTGTGAAGCGGGAGACTTGCAAGTGATCAAATCTTCAAACTTATTTTACATCCAACTGGTACATTTCCAGATGTAGACTCCTTACAAAAACCTTTATCTATTAAGGCCCTCTATAATACTTAGAAGCCTGTAATAGGAAATGTGAAACACCCAGTTGTCAACAGCTAAAGTTTTACCTAAGATGACCTAAACATGAAAGGAACAAGTACGGGTTTGAGACTAGATATGGCATACAGATGAAAATTATTGGAAATTTTTATAACATCATACACCCTGCTATAGAGCGAGAAATTTTCTCTGGATACAACTCTTTGGCTGTAGATATGTGGAATAAGTTCACAGATACAGGAGAGGTTCAAATTCTTCTCAAGTAATAGAACCCAGTATACTGACCTCTAAAGTTGGCAGGGGTAAAATACAGGGAGCGAAAGGCTATTTACAATTTGTACAGAAAGCAGATGGCAGTTATAAGAGTCGAGGGACATGAAAGGGAAGCAGTGGTTGGGAAGGGAATGAGACAGGGTTGTAGCCTCTCCCCGATGTTATTCAATCTGTATATTGAGCAAGCAGTAAAGGAAACAAAAGAAAAATTTGGTGTAGGTATTAAAATCCATGGAGAAGAAATAAAAACTTTGAGGTTGCCCATGACATTGTAATTCTGTTAGAGACAGCAAAGGACTTGGAAGAGCAGTTGAACGGAATGGACAGTGTCTTGAAAGGAGGGTATAAGATGAACATCAACAAAAGCAAAACGAGGATAATGGAATGTAGTCAAATTAAGTCTGGTGATGCTGAGGGGATTAGATTAGGAAATGAGACACATAAAGTAGTAAAGGAGTTTTGCTATTTGGGGAGCAAAATAACTGATGATGGTCGAAGTAGAGAGGATATAAAATGTAGACTGGCAATGGCACAGAAAGTGTTTCTGAAGAAGAGAAATTTGTTAACATCGAGTATAGATTTAAGTGTCAGGAAGTCATTTCTGAAAGTATTTGTATGGAGTGTAGCCATGTGTGGAAGTGAAACATGGATGATAAATAGTTTGGACAAGAAGAGAATAGAAGCTTTTGATATGTGGTGCTACAGAAGAATGCTGAAGATTAGATGGGTAGATCATATAACTAATGAGGAGGTATTGAACAGTATTGGGGAGAAGAGATGTTTGTGGCACAACTTGACTAGAAGAAGAGACCGGTTGGTAGGACATGTTCTGAGGCATCAAGAGATCACCAATTTAGTATTGGAGGGCAGTGTGGAGGGTAAAAATCGTAGAGGGAGACCAAGAGATCAATACACTAAGCAGATTCAGAAGGATGTAGGTTGCAGTAAGTACTGGGAGATGAAGAAGCTTGCACAGGATAGAGTAGCATGGAAAGCTGCATCAAACCAGTCTCAGGACTGAAGACCACAACAACATACTGACCTCGATGGTAAGTGTTCATCAGAGGTGAGGGTATTGGCAGGAGTGCTCCAGGGAAGTGTGATATGACCTCAGTAGTTCTCTATATAATAAATGATTTGGTGGATGGGGTGGGCAGCAATCTCCAGTTGTTTGCTCATGATGCTATGGTGCATTGTAAGGTGTTGAAGTTGACTGACTGTAGGAAGATACAAAATGACTAAATGACTAGACATAATTTCTAGTTGGTATGATGAATAGCAGCTATTACTAAATTTGGGAAGATGTAAATTAATGCGGATGAGTAGGAAAAACGAACTTTTAGTGTTTGGCTACTGCATTAGTGGTGGGCAGCTTCACAGTCATGTTGTTTAAATTTATGGACTTACTGTTACAAAGTGATGTGAAATGAAATGAGCATATGAGGGTTTGTGGTACTGAAGGCAGTTGGTCGACTTCAGTTTACTGGGTGAATTTGGGAAAGTGTGGTTCATCTGTAAAGGAGACTGCATATGGGACGCTGGTGAGACCTATTCTTGAGTACTGCTTGAGTGTTTGGGATCTTTGCCAAGTCAGATTGTGGGGGGACATCGAAGCAATTCAAATAAAAAAAATATTTTGGACAAAATTATGTCCCACTTTTCAAAAAATTTTTTCTCCCGTGTAATCAACCTGTCAGGCATGACGTGCTATCCCAATTACCTCAGTTCAAGTGACATTTTGCCTTTTAAATCTTTTGTGCCATTCAAGAACTGTAGAATAAGATAAAAACATGTCACTGCAAGTTGTTGTTGTTGACTAATGCATTTAATATTGCATGTGGTCTCCAATTTTTATTTGTATTCTGTTTCTTTGCCCATAAACAAATTTTAAGTCACTGTCCAGCACTAACTATCCTTGAAGTATCCTATAAGAAGTGCAACATGTGTAATAGAAAAATAAAATTTGCTATAGAAATTTCCAGAATGATATATTAGCTTACAAAATGCATGACTATTTGCACAAATCAGATATCAAATGTTATTCAAGTTGTATGTAGGTCATTAATAAATTGCACAATTTGAATAAATATTTCAACTGTTTATGTATTTTGGAACTGTCTACCAAGTAGTATATAACAATTGGACTTGTCTAACTGTTTCCAAATATGGCATCTTTAAAGTGTAAAGACAGATTTCAGTTATTATTTGTATTTTATGGTACTGCAGGCTCTTCATTCTTAATCTGTCTTGTATTCAGTTGTAATGTACTGTACATGTAGCTATGTATGATCACAATCTTGACACATACAGAACCCAGGGTGAGCTCATAATTGCATAAAATGGAGGAACACACATCCAAGAATATAACATTTGTGTCAATATTGTTTGTACAGTCATCATACAAAGATGTAGCTTTTTAATCTCCTTCTCCTGCTCCTCTTCCTCCTCCTCCTCCTCCTCCTTCCAGATCAAGAGCTGGGTGAGATCTTGTTAGAACTGTTCTTACCATAATTTTCTGGGGTTTCCCAGTTTAATGTTGGAATGGTTATAACAAGGGATGGACAGGAAATCATGTATCTGTTACAAAACACAAGTAATTGAGAATTCACAGTTTTCAAACAACAAATTTTCAGTATCTAGCTATGATTTTGGTCACAACTAGAAATCATAAGTAACAAGTAAAAGTAGCAATTAATACTGTGTTCCATCTGTTGGTGAAAGTTCATACTTCCTTTAAAGGACATTGTGTCACACTATTGAGTGTCGACTTTTATGTTATTTCAACCATTCTCAAGAACAGTATAAGCCACAAATAACTATCAAAATTAACATTTAACACTATGCACATCTGTTGGACAAAGTTTGAACTTCTTTCTAAGAACCCTGTGTCACGCTGTTGAGTATCGGCTGTTATCACATTATTTTGACTGTTCTCAAGGATGGCATATGTCACAAGTAGCAACTAAAAGTAGCATTATAACATTTTGCACAATGTGTTACCCGTTGACCAACATTCGTGTTTGTGCTAAGAACCTTATGTCTCATGCCATCAGTGTATAACCTATTTATGGTTGAAGATATTAATGTACATCTACATCTACGTCTACATCTCCATCTACATGACTACTCTGTAATTCACATTTAAGTGCTTGGCAGAGGGTTCATCGAACCACAATCATACTATCTCTCTACCTTTCCTCTCCCGAACTGCGCACGGGAAAAACGAACACCTAAACCTTTCTGTTCGAGCTCTGATTTCTCTTATTTTATTTTGATGATCATTCCTACCTATGTAGGTTGGGCTCAACAAAATATTTTCGTATTCGGAAGAGAAAGTTGGTGACTGAAATTTCGTAAATAGATCTCGCCGCGGCGAAAAATGTGTTTGCTTTAATAACTTCCATCCCAACTCGTGTATCATATCTGCCACACTCTCTCCCCTATTACGTGATAATACAAAACGAGCTGCCCTTTTTTGCACCCTTTCGATGTCCTCCGTCAATCCCACCTGGTAAGGATCCCACACCACGCAGCAATATTCTAACAGAGGACGAACGAGTGTAGTGTAAGCTGTCTCTTTAGTAGACTTGTTGCATCTTCTAAGTGTCCTGCCAATGAAACACAACCTTTGGCTCGCCTTCCCCACAATATTATCTATGTGGTCTTTCCAACTGAAGTTGTTCGTGATTTTAACACCCAGGTACTTAGTTGAATTGACAGCCTTGAGAATTGTACTATTTATCGAGTAATTGAATTCCAACGGATTTCTTTTGGAACTCATGTGGATCACCTCACACTTTTCGTTATTTTGCGTCAACTGCCACCTGCCACACCATATAGCAATCTTTTCTAAATCACTTTGCAATTGATACTGGTCTTCGGATGACCTTACTAGACGGTAAATTACAGCATCATCTGCAAACAACCTAAGAGAATTGCTCAGATTGTCACCCAGGTCATTTATATAGATCAGGAACAGCAGAGGTCCAAGGACGCTCCCTGGGGAACACCTGATATCACTTCAGTTTTACTCGAAGTTTTACAGTTTAGAAGCTAATTTGACCAGAGAAAAATTTTAGACTAGGTGTCTTACATGACAGCACCACTGGAATATTTAAGAGTCTGATCCTGTTCAGAACAAAACAGTCAACATCCAAGGAAATTAAAATAAACCATAAAAATCAAAATCTAGCAGAAATGCATTCTGTGAAATTTTTAGGGTTAAATGTAGACAAGAACTGAAATTGGAACAAACATGGGACATATCTAGTGAGCAAACTATGTAGCTTTGCATTTACAATGCAAATATTGGCAAATACCACTGACAGGGACTCAAGGAAAATTGCATACCATAGCTACTACCAGTCAGTTATAAGATACAGTATTGTTGTTTGAGGAAATTCAACTAAGTTAATGCTCATACTGAAATTACAGAAACAAATTATGAGAAACATGTATGCTGTGCATCCAAAGAAATCATGTCAGCCATTATTTAAAAAGGTGAAACTATTAACAGTACCCTCCCTATATATCTATGATATTATTGGTTTTTTGAGAACCAATTTAGAATTATGCAAGGAGGGAAATAAAGAAAATTTTATGCTATCTGCTCATCATTTAAATTTATGTACTCAAACTCCCTAGTATGTGGGAACAAAAATTTATAATTTTTTCAACACTACAACACACAGGTAAACTTCTTGTGTGTATTGTCATGTATTGCACTTAAACTGTTCCCAATATAGTTTTAACTGTAAGATCTGCACTTCTCACTGTTTTCAGTTGCATACCATCAACCTTAAAGGTCATAACCAAGTCTTTATCAATAAACACATGGCAGATAATTTCGGGATATGAGGTGGCTTTAACAAAGGGTAAGACTTTTCATTATTCAGTCACATTGTGTTTCACATTTATTTATCATTCCTTTCATGCACAAAGACGTCAGCAACATAGTTGAAATACTTAGTTTGCACACTTTACAGAAGAGGACATTTAGCAGATCTATGTGACAGTGCCTATTAGTTATTACTTGTGACTAATCACAGTGTGACAATAATGTTGATAAATAACAGAAGGAATATTTTGACATTGACAGAGTGCAGGGGTTACAAATTGTGAATTCATAAAATGTGATTTTAAACTGTGTCAAATTGCAGTTATTGAAAAGTAGCATCCACAGACATCACTTTCATCCAAAAGTCACTATTTAGCCCAATCTTAGTTATAACAGTACTCTCTGGGAACATCATAATTACATGTTGGTACTCATTTACATCTTCCGCTATGATAATGTTAATATCAAGTGATTTTTGTTCATCAGTATTCCTAATTTAGTATGCTAAACTTATACCTAATACTGATCAAAGAATCTTTATTTCTAATGCTTCTATTTTGCTTTTATCACTTTCTCTCAGAATTCATGTTTCACTGGCATATAGTATTGTAGGTTTGACACCAGATTATGTAATCTTAGTCTTATTTCTTTCCTCTAATGCCATCCCTCCCCCATCTAGCCCTCCCCCAATATTATTATGAATCCATTTATTTTATTTTATTTTGTATGGTTTTCTCTAAATGTATGATGATGGTGTAAGTTGATGTTTCACATCCAAAATATTTGAATGAACTTTTTCTTATATTGTTTGATTATCTGTTAAAATTTTAGCTGTCCATTTTTATCTGCATATTACTTCCACGGCTTTCTGTTTCATTGATATTTTCATATTGTTGCTTTCTAATGTTATAATTATATTTGTTATCTTATCTTGCAGGTGGTCTTCTGAATTGACTAATAGTACTAGGTCACCAGCAAATTGGATATTGTTTGTTGTTCTATTGTTACCCAGATTTATTCTTTTGGGGTTGCTTTATTTCCATTCCAATTTGATTTTATCCATATAACTGCCAAAAGCAGAGGAGAAAGTCCACAGCTTTTTTACATTTTTAGCTAAACTTGAGACATATCTTTCTAATAACTGTGACTATGTTTTAAAGTGCTTTTTGACGTTAATAAGTGAATTTAGCACTCACAAGGCAATTGAACCTGATTTTAAAAACACTAATGAAATCTGTGCCTTTTGTTTTTTTGTCCTAGGTGCTGTTGTACACAAGGTTGAGAAGCCATTGGGTGAAAGCTTCAGCATATCAGAAATTGAACAGGCATTAAGAAAATTCCATCCATCGTTACTTTTTGTAGTTCAGGGAGAATCTAGTACTGGTGTCTTCCAGCGGTGTTGTCAGCTTGGTCCACTATGCCACAAGTAAAGTGTTGATCATAAATAATTTTTGTGAAATCAATCTGCATTATGAAATATTTCCATAATTATAATACTAAAGTTGCAACTTACAAATTTTCTTATTCTGTAAGGTATGGCTGCCTGCTTGCCATAGATACAGTCGCATCACTTGGTGGTGTTCAGTTTTATGCTGACCGATGGGAAGTAGATGTAGTATACACAGGCTCACAAAAGGTTCTTGGAGCTCCCCCAGGACTGGCACCTATAAGTTTTAGTCCCCGAGCAGAGTAAGTGTGGAAGATATGTTAGTTATATGAAAACACAATTTCATTATTTATTAGAATTTTTATGAAGTCTTGTAGAGCATGACTGCAATAAAGTATAAAAGATAATTACATGCATGTGACACAGTAGTCACCAGTTTAGAATGAATTGACCTTCTCCTTATATTTTTAGTTGCAACTATTCCTATTTTTTGCATGTTTTTCATTAAAAAAAAGAAACTATTTTACTTACAAAAATCGGTATTTGACATGTATTTAAATGATTTTTCTATTCCACTGGTTTTCCATGTGCCAGTGCCCATATACAGGCACTCTTCTTTCCACTCAGATTATATCACCCTACATATCTCCAGCCTTGCCTGTTACACACCAGCAGACCAGCGAGTTACATATTTATCTATCTCTGCGTTTTCTTTGTAGTTCAAGTGTTAAAGTCTGTGTGCATTTTTCTAGTTAAGAGGTGCAAACTAGCATTTTTGTAACTGTAAAGTGTAGATTCAGGCAGACTGTAGCACAATTGCCATTCTCTTGAATTGCCAGCTACACAGCTCAATAATGGGTCCTCTATTGGTGACATGTCATGAGAGTATCAAGTTGCACATTTAGGTTTCTCTGAGTGCTTTTTAAGTTTACTTCTTAAGTTAGTCACATTAGAGTGGATAGGATGTGTACATGATATGTGCAGAAATGGGGAACTGGCCACAGTTCACAAACAGCTCAAGGCACTTTTGGCTACATTCATCTGTCTTTATGCTGCTGCCTTGGCACGTAGTGGTGGCAGCGAAACTGCCACATCGAGTGGGACACATCAGGTGTCACTTCAGCAACAGGCTCTGCTTCTGAGGCAGCTTCCAGTGTACCTGATGTAATGGATCTGCCCTCACCATAGGGTGAGTGGTGTAACATGTTCACATCACTTGAGGCAGAGGATCAATGTAGAGACTGGCTGTCTGGTCTTGTGCATTCGAACTGTGAGTGGACAGGTGACTGCTACTTCAGAATCAGCATTCAGTTCTGGAAAGAAAGACAATGTGTACTTATTATGACTGCTAACAGGGCCTAATCTGAGATGTGAAGGAGACCTCGTCTGTGGTTATCGTGTGTGCATGGTGCAATGGTCTGCAGATTATGACTCACATTGGTGCCAATGATGCCTGTCACTTGGGTTCTGAGGCCATCCTCAGTTCATATGGGCAGCTGGGAAAAGTTTTGAAGGCTGCTGGTCTCATGTGCAGGGTGTAAGCAGAGATCACAATTTGCAGTATTGTTCCCAGAGTTGATTAGGGACCTGTGGTTTAGAGCTTAGTGGAAGGTTTCAACCGACAATGCTGCAACTTGGTTTGTGTCTTATCTATCTAGCAGGAAACAAAGGCCATCATTGCAAAATACCTGTGCGCTAAGCAGTCAGTCTTCATCTGACTGGGAATTAATTACATGTGGTGTTCCTCAAGGTTCCCTCTTGGGTCCATTGCTTTTTATTGTGTACATTAATGGCCTCTCATCTGTTACATTGCCAGATGCTAAGTTTGTTTTGTTTGCAGATGAATCAAACATTGCAATAAGTAGCAAGTCAAGTACAGGTTTAGAAATAACTGCTAATCAAATTTTCATTGACATTAATAAGTGGTTGAAAGCTAATTCACTCTCATTAAATCAAACAATGGAAAATCCAGGATGGAATGTAATAATACGAGAGAAGGAAAGTTGCTACTCACCATATAGCGGAGATGCTAAATCGCGATAGGCACAATAAAAAGATTCACACAATCATAGCTTTCGGCCATTAAGGCCTTTGTCAGCAGTAGACACACATACACACATGCACACACACACTCATGCAAGTGCAACTTGCACATACGTCTGCAGTCTCAGAGAGCTGAAACTACACTGCATCTAGTATATGTGAGGCTACGTATGTGGTGTTAAGGGCTGCCACATTCATTCATCTGCTAGCTGTCTATACATCACATTAGTATTTCTTTCCTTATGGGAATAAAGTAATTTCACGCTTTGTAAGTCAAAAGCCATGTTTGTCATGCCAATGTACTCGTAATGCATTGTCGTATGCATTTCTCTTTAAAGAAAATTATGAATTTTGGTTTCAAACCATTGTGCCTGCTTCAATACATTTCAGTATGTGTTCAGTTTTGTAATGTAAAAATGTGCCTTTGATTTAGCAGGTCATCAGATGATGGACTACACCATTATGCAAATAAAGGTGTTCCATTAACATCCAGTGTCTACTTTTTGTGACCTATCATCTTTTTTAGAATCTTACAAAAAAATATTTTAAATTCTCACATTCTGTTTAATTTTATTTATAAGAAGTAGTTACTCAATGTAACATTTTGCTTCCTGTTGTGAAATGGAAATCCAAGCATACAAGAGAAATATCTTAATGATATAAAATTTTACATTCCCAAGTACAACTTTAAGGTTTCCACAAACAAAGACTTTCCTTATGTTTCGGTCTACAGCCATAAACACTGATTATAATGTCATGGGTCCATGGTATACTCAAAATACACAGTCAGTCCAACTAAATGTAAATCACATTATAGAACACATCACAGGTAACTGCTCTCACATGTATTGCCACTTGAACTATATGCTGCAAATACTTTATCCTGCACACACATGACCTTAGATTGGCAATGGCGAGTTGTTACATTGTTCTGTTTTAAGTGAGAGATCTAAACATTACATGTGTGTGAGAGGTACACCAAAGATGTCCAACATAGGTATTCATTTGAAAAGTTGGTAGTTGAAAGTTGATGGTCGGAGACACAACATCGTTGTTACAAGTAGTCTGTGAAAAGCTGTTCATAGATGATGGCCACTGATGAATCATGTGTATGACTGGAGTTAACCCCCTCAGCATCAGTTAAGGCCTGAAGCAGCGAAACTGGTAGCCATATAATAAATAACATCATAAGGATGGCTGTAGGTGTTCCATTTTATTACATAAGCAGATGGCCGGAGTCCCTCAAACCTCCATTCCGAAAGATGGACATACAAAATCTATCTTTGAAAATGTTGAACGAAATGAAATTGACCTGTAATTTCCATTTTTGTAAATTGGTGCTGCCTGTTTGTATTTAAGTACAGCAGGAAATATCCTTCAAGTCACTGGCTGATTACAAAGATAGATCTAGGGTAAGCTTATCAAATCAGCAGAATATTTTGATACTATGCTAGAAGCACTACACATCACAGAATTTTTCCACTTATTAGGTACATAACAATTTCTGTGTGGCTTCATTTCTGCCTTACCTGTTAACTGGGGACTCAGTTTTCATTTGCTTCACCGCTTTTATTTGTTTGTTGTTTAATAATCCACTAGACTGTATTTGATTTGTTCGTGATGTATTTTATTTTTTATGTTTATTTATTTATTTTCATTTATTTATTTATCTATCTCTTGTTCCGGTGATCCATGTTGTGACACTATCACAGGATAAGGAACGTGTCAATTTTACAAGCTTTTGACCAGAATTTATGGTAATACATAAAACAAAACAAAAACAGTAAACAGTAACTTAGGTTCAGTACTTGTATTCACTTGTTAAATACGTAAATGGAAGATTTTATGCATATGGCACTGGTGTTTTAATTGTTTCAGAGCAAAAATTAACTTACAGGTTTGAAGAATATGATAAAGAGAGAGTTCAATTTTTCATCAAATCTGTGTCCTCTGTCTCTTCCTATAATTTTCCTATAGACACTGACTGAATCATTGGTTATGAACTACTTTTCTTTTATTATCAGCCTCACTGTTCTGGATTATTTTTATCACCACTTACCTCTTTGATGAGATTAACTATGTTCTGTTACTTTTACTTCTATATCACTGAAGGTACTTGAGTCTTATAATAAGCTGTATAAAATTGCTGCTTGTGAAAGTTGCAACACAGTAAATGAATTATCAGACATTGAAATTTTTTATCATGTAATATGTCATATCATGACTTATTCTGACACAAAGAAATTATTAAATGTACTTGACAATACAGAACTATTCTGTGTTATGATCAGTGTTTGTGATGGAGCCATTTATTTCTGTAAGAACAGCTACATGTTGTGGCATTAAAGATGAGACCACTGAGAAATGAAATTCAAAACTGATTATATCTTATTTCCAAAATAAGCTGTACTGATTATGGAGATGGGAATTATAAAGGAGCTGCTAACCGAAAAATACCATAAATTGGGTGCAAGGAGTGAGATTGTGGAAGGTGTAGTATTTGTCATACTGAGAATAGTTTTGGACATTGTTATATGATTTTGATCAGTTTGCACAAGGCAAAAGTGGAAGATCTGTAGTAAGAAAAAGAGAAAAGCAAATGTGGTGACCAATCACAAATGAGCCCCCTTTGTCCCTCAAAACCATTGAGGAATGGAGAAGTTAAGCCATGTTCTCTATCAAACTTTTGGCTGTCTCTCATTATGATTTGAAATTAGGAAATCCTCCCCTGCCCCACTTGCACAACATTATCTGTTCTATCTGTCCCAAAGTGGGATTGCACCACCCACCCTACCATTGGGTATCCTTGTCTGTCTCTCTGCTTCTGCTCACAGCCCATTGCTCCACGAGTCATATCTCTGTGCTGGACCTGAATAGAGACCACTCACAAAGGAGTCCCCTTTCTCCCTCTATACCACTGAGGAACTGAACAACTAAATCACATTCTCTGTCCCATATAGACATCTAGTCATCCACCATTTCTTATTCCCACCATGTCAGTGGTGTTTACTACTCTGTAAGTACCAGGGTCATCTTTTAAAGCAGCAACATCAAATGCCAACTTTGGTGCAATCACTGTACAGCTTTCTACAAGTACTTCACAATCTGTGTCATTTGGATCTGCCCCTTGAACACCACCTTCTCTAAAATACGCAGATGAGAATTCTTCTTCATTCCTTCAGCCCTTCTTCTAATCTCCCATTCCATTGTCCTACCGCACATTCTCCTACTTATGATACTTTACCTTCCCCCTGCTCTTTTTTTCTCAGTGCTTCTTATAGAAGTCCTCTGCTCCCATGTCTCTCTTCATTGGCACTTACCATCTGCATTTCCACAGAAGAAAAGTTTTTTGTAACATCCTCCCATTCTTGTTTCTTTCTCCCCACCTGAGGCACCTTCTATTAATTCATTCACATGTGTCTACATCAGAAAAATCTTTCCCAACCAACTCTTGACTTTTTCCTCCTTCTCTCTACATCATGCCCCTTCTATTTTCCCACCATCGATTCAAAGCCAAGATTACTATTCCTCCTAGTCAGACTGCAGTGTTTGAAGAAAACAATGGTCAGTGTGTGGGCTACCATTGGCCATTATTTACTCTATTGTCTGTACCTGATGCTTTTAGGTAGCACTTTACAACAGAGGCTCTCTAGTTTATATGACTTGCTTCTCTTTCGTAATGTATTACTTCAGTTGCTCCACAACTCTGAAGATTCTGCATCTATTATTCTCGAATCAGAAACATACAGATTTACAGTTGCCATACACATCAATACATATATACACACAAATTGTATTTATATTACATGTGCCCAGTACTTTGCAACCTCCAAGGTGCTTGGAGTGGCTTGCAGGAGATCAATCTTCGTGCAGGATGTAGGGCACAAAAGGCACTGGAGCATGTGGCTTGTGGTTTTTTCTTGTCCACAATCACAGGATGTATCTTCTGTTATGAAGTCCCATCTCTTCAGGTTGTCTCTGGATCGTCCAACTCCTGATCGTAACCTGTTTAAAGATTTCCACATCAGCCAGCTCTCGTTGTGTCCAGGTGGTAGTTCTTCAGCTTCTGGTGTCTGCAAGTGAGGCGTCGACTTCTTCCATAACTCCAGCCTTGCCTTCTCTGGTGAAATGGTGAGCTTATCGGATGTTCTCAGGAAGCTCTTTTGCGATCTCAGCCGTTGCTGTGGTGGATTATGTCCATGCAGTGGATGGGCACTGTCCTGTTCCACTTTGAGTCTCTCCTTGTTGGCAGCCACTGTTCTGTGTATCCATGGTGGCGCTATTCCAGCTAGGCAGTAGAGCTTATCAGTTGGGGTAGGTCTTAAGCAACCTGTGATCAGCCTGCAGGTTTCGTTGAGAGCAATGTCTATTTGTCTGGCATGAGATGTCCTGTACCAGACTGGAGAAGCGTATTCAGCAGTAGAAAAACACAGTGCCATTGCAGAACTGCGAATAGTTTGTGGATGTGTCCCCGCTAGTTTGCGAATTAGGTTCTTTCGAGTGGAGATTTTCATTTTGGTGTTCTTGCATTGAGTTTTGAATGTCAGAGTTCTGTCGAGAGTGACTCACAAGTATTTAGGTGCGTGATGATGCTGGAGTTGGATGCCTGACCATGCAATATGTAGC
Source organism: Schistocerca nitens (assembly GCF_023898315.1). Taxonomy (NCBI): domain Eukaryota; kingdom Metazoa; phylum Arthropoda; class Insecta; order Orthoptera; family Acrididae; genus Schistocerca; species Schistocerca nitens. The sequence goes on from NC_064617.1 coordinate 967,801,522, forward strand.
TCACGATTAGCTTCCCTGTTCCTTAAATGAAAGGCACACACTTGTGTCTTCGAAGAGTTTGGTCTGAGTTGGTGCCGATTGTAGTAGCTTGACAGTGTTCTAAGTGCTGTTGTCAGGTTTCTTTCCACTCTTTCAAAGCATGAGCTCTGTGTAGCAAGGGCTAGTTCATCTGCATATAAGAATCTCCTTGTGCCTGGGGTCAATGGCTGGTCGTTGGTATAGATGTTGAAAAGAAGTGGAGCCAAGATGCTTCCCTGAGGTAGACCATTTTTCTGCGCTCTCCAGTGACTGCATTGTCCTTGAAATTCAACAAAAAACCTGCGGTTTTGGAGGAGAGTGCTGAGTAGTCTAACGAGGTAGGCGTTAATGATCATATTGTATAGTTTTGCATGGAGTAACCGATGATGGACAGTATCGTACGCTGCTGTGAGATCCACGAAGACCACGCCCGTTACTTGACGGGTTTCAAAACCATCCTCAATAAACTGAGTGAGATTCAGAAGTTGCCCTGTGCAGCTTCTGTTTGGTCGAAATCCTGCTTGTTCGGGTATGAGAAGAGGGTCTATTACTGGTAGAATTCTATTCAGAATCATACGTTCGAACAGTTTATAAAGGTGACTCAAAAGGCTAACTGGTCTGAAATTCTTTGGATGATTTGCTTCCTTTCCAGGTTTCAGAAGAGCTATCACCCTGCTCTTTCGCCAGATCTTTGGTATTTGGCACTGGTTCATGCAGTTGTTGAAAAGCTGCAGGATCCACTTTCTTGTTTCTGGGCCAAAATTCTAGACCGGATGCTTTACCAGTTATACTCTCCTTAATAGCCTTGTTTAATTCAGATATCTCGAATGGGAGAGTCAGATCCCTCGTTTGTTCTTGGGCCTCTTGCTGTACTTTCGGAACTTTGATTCTATGGCTTCCTTTCCCATTCATGAGCAGTTGGTGTGCTATCTGATCTGCAGTAATGTTGCAGTGTGCTGTGGATCTGGTTGGGTCATTATTGAGGCGTCTCAGTAATCTCCACGATTTATGACTGTTTCTGATGAGATCAAGTTCATCCATAGTTTTAACCCAAGAATTCCTTTTGGATTCTTTCAGAGATGCAATAAGTTTATTCCCAGCCGATAGCGTTGTCTCGCTGAATGGATCTTCTTCGAATAGTACCTTATACTCTGTAAATTGAGCACTGAGTTCTGAAGTTAGACCAGGAATGTATGATGTTTGACAACCCCAAGGAATTGCAATTCTGGAGCACCTCTTTACAGCCCTCACAAAAGTATCATACGAGTCAGGTGAAGGTTCAATATTGAGAACTGCAGCGTCCGGCATTTCTGTAAATTTCGGCCAGTTGGCTTTCCTGAAGTTAAATCTCCTTCTGAACGGAACTGTCTGTGATCTAAGTGCTGCATAAATTTTGCACATGATCGGTCTGTGATGTGTATTTGGAATAGGGTTGCAGACAGTTTTTATGCACTGTTGTGAGATGTTCTCGCTGCAAAATATCAGATCGGGGTTGTATCCCCGTTCCCATCTGCCACTGTTGAAAGATGCAGGTTGCTTAGGGTCATGTATAAGGCTCAGATGATTGCCTTCTGCCCATTCTTGTAATGCTGTACCATTCTCATCATCATGCTCATATCCCCACGTGGTGCTGTGACAGTTGAAGTCACCAGTCACTATTTGTGTGTGTTGACTATAAAAGTTATCAGGTAGATTGATTTTGAGATCAACATCCAGTGGTTAGTATACGGATGTGACTGTACAGCCTTTGATTTCCAAAGTTAAGATTTCAATATCATTTGCTTCAGTAAAGGCTGATGATATTATCTATATTTCTGGTTGGACAAATATAGCACTTCCGTATTTTGGGTGGGGTCTTTCCGTAGCCAGTCGCATTCCGTTTATTTTTGGTCTGCGCATTTCACAGCTTCTGTGGGTCTCCTGTAAGCAGAGTACACTCTTTGACATAAAACTCGACCGGCGGCCGGCCGCTTCAGAGGCTAAGTCCGCGCCGATCGCGACATGGGACAAAATAACTGGCCAACTCGCTAATTCTCTAAGTCCGGTTATCTGCACAATCTGGCAACACTGTAGACTGCGGCACTTCCTGGAGGAAAACTTGTCCCATGATAGAGAAACTCCAGGCTGATTACGCCTGTGGTCTAGCGGTAGCGTGCGTTGTTTGTGTTCATAATGTCAGTGGATCGAGGGCAGCTGGCATAAAATATTTTTATAGCCTCTTCTGTCTGAATGCTGAAGACGTGAATGTAATGGTAGCGCAGATTCAATCTATTTCGCTTTGTGACACACCGATATCAAAATTTTATCCAGTAACGATTTTGCGGCAGATTTCCTGCAGACTGTCCTCCTCTGGACGCCGTATGCGGCAAAGCTCCGGGATCCATTTGCTGGCTACTGGCAGCGGCCGTGGCGACAGCAGCGGCGCTGCACTCCCCCGTTCTTTATCGAAAGCGCCTGCTACCGCTCATCGCTTTTGATGATTTAAAACGCTTTATTATTAAATGTTGCTCCACAGAAAATTTCTACAATTTCCATTCACGCTCAAAAGCAACGGAGACAGACGCCCTGATTAGTAGGCGGGTATTATATTACATTAATCGGCAAGAGCTGAGTATGGCCCGAAATTAATTTTATAGACTGGGACGAAATTAAACCACCTCACTACATTCGATGAATTTATAAATGCTTCATACCTCGTTTCTTTTCCTTTCAAACTCAATTATTTGTGCAACTTTTGGTCAATGTTTGGATGTTTTCGTCAAGCCAGAGTGAGCGTCTGTGGTGTAAAGTGTATTACAGTTCTTGTTTCATTCCTTATGGTAAGTCTATGCGATAAACTGTGTGAATACCTTGCAATGCATGCTCTGTAGCAGTGCAGGAACACTGCACATTTGGAGTTCCATGTATGGGTTCATGAAGTATTTATTGTTGATCGGAAGTGATAGTTAAGGTCATCAGATTTAAACCAGAAAAATTTGTCGTTTTGAAGGTTTCAGAGAACGGAAAGGAATTGCTAACGCCGGTGTTAGAAAACGTCTACAGTTAAATGCTATTGCAAAAATTTAGAAGAAGGGAACTATATTAATGAACATGTGCACTTCATAAACAACCTTCTGACATGTTAGACCTATATGACGAACAAAGCTCAAATTTATATCGTTGACAGTCGGTTTGAATCTTTTCAGGGTCTGTTTTACAGTGAAGCACCTTGGAATTTGCAAAGCAGAAATCCATGATATTAACTTAATTTACTAAGTCGAAATCGGACGAAGATTGATGTTTAAAGGCATTCTTCAGATTTCGCATAAGAAATTTTTACTAGCAGTTTGCAACTCCATTAATGAAAATGGAAAATAAAAGGTCGTAGCCAGCGGCTTCTACCGTGATTCGAACTGCTATGTCTTATAAAACAAGCACTGCAACGCACAAGGGAACCTCTGAGCTAACGACACACTGGCGGCCAGAGGCGGAATATAGTCACTGCGATGTTGCCTGAGCCTCAAAACGCAACCTTAAAACACACGAACAGAGGAGGTGGAGATTACTGTTTTAACGTCCCGTCGACAACGATGTCATTAGAGACGGAGCACAAGCTCGGATTAGGGAAGGATGGGGAAGGAAATCGGCCGTGCCCTTCCTAAGGAACCATCCCGGCATTTGCCTGAAGCGATTTAGGGAAATCATTGAAAACCTAAATCAGGATGGCCGGGCGCGGGATTGCACCGTCGTCCTCCCGAATGCACACACAAACAGGTGTTACTTATGTGAAGAACGCCGTTCTTGGAGTCCAGAAATTAAATATACTTTCTAATTGTGTCATCTTGCAGTGGATTATATCGTACGAATCTCCGATGTGGAAAACGAATGTCAAGTGAATTTAGCGAGGTAACGCCGACCTACACCCGGAAGTAAATGCACTATCAGAGTGTTGACAAATACTTGCTACGACGCTGCCATTTCTAGGCTCTCTGACGAGGCAGCTCTTCAGCGAAATGCTTGCCGTGATTCTCCGATACGGTTCTTCAGAGTGGAGACGCGCGCGCACGTTTGGTTTTTATGCGGCGTTCTCCCCTGATGGTTTCTGACGTCGCCTTGTGGGCTATGTATACATATGAGACATTCAATTATCATTAATCCAGAATCATACAAGTTTCAGCTTCCGGCGTGGAAGAAGTCTGTTGACGCCGACATTATATCATTTCAACGTAGGGAAAGCAAAACGGATCATTCAATGTTTCTCATTCAACATAAAGCATGTGAGATAATTTTCCGTAACGTTCATAATCATCTAAAAATACAAACGAAGTAAAAATACACCGGAAGCTTATTCGAATTGAATATAACGCTTTGCACCTCGATGTCGAATTTGTCCACTTGCAATCTTTTGCAGCATACACATAGAATGTCATGATTACCACGAGAATGAAGAAATATGTTGGTAAGGATGGAAGCAAGAAGAGACGCAGTCAACAAATATTCTATTCCTCATGGCATTCATTTCATTTGACACGTAAGAAGAGGTAAAGCGGGAATTTACTTCCGTTAACACGAAAGATATGCCGCACATATTGATAACGAGGAAGTCTGCGTCTTCATACGTTTCCTCCTTGAAATCTGTATGCTCTATTATATACTAAGTAGCCCGATCATTGTTTCAGTAATGTTACCCTCTTGTTTGACCCCGTAACGATGAACAGATTCCAACTGCATGTCTCCCTTCCTGGGTTGTTTTTTGTGTTTTATTGCTTGGAATTCCTGAAGCAGACCACTGTGCCTTCCCCCCTCGTGGGTTAGGTCTCAAAACTAAACCGCTTTGTATCCAATGGCATAATTTATTCAGACAGCATCAGCATAAGACTATCAAACAAAGCCTTCCATTTGCAGTTGCAGCACTCTAACCAGCACTGACCAAAGTGTAATCCACGGTCATGGTCCTAAATTACCAGCTGTCTGCTACTGTGGCAAAGTCCGTACTACACTTTCGATTCCGCAGCACCATTTTATCTGGTAACACTGTGTAGTTGCACAGTTGTGCTACCAGGACTGTCCTCACACTGTCAACTTTATGTATCTCACTTCTCCTGTAGCGTAGATCACGAGGAGCCGAAGTAAATGAGTGTATTCTGCATGACGTAACATTCAGTATTCCCTTCTTTCATAGCCACTCTTCATGTGCATCGATACCAAATAGGAATGCGAAAACTCTTGCGAGTGAGAGAATGACAATAACAATCGTAACAAGAACAAGCAAATAATGAATGATGTTTATTCCAACGCAGAACGAGAATGGCTTTAAATATAAAAATCTGTATCTATATCTATATCCATATCTATTGATCTTTGAGTTGGCACAATGCAAATATATTCTTAGCATTTAGTTACTGAATTTAGTTCTGGATGTTTGCAGAGAAAAGGAAAAGTCGGTACTTCTCGCTAGTGTAATATAATGTGAACCAGCAACTACCCTTTCCTTAGAACACGACTCAAGCAGGTCCTCAAGTAGGTAGCAAGGCACTGCTGCATTCTGTTCCCTGACATTGCTCTGATGACGGTTAATGCAGATAGTTCCGATTATGAAATACAAAACGTATTGCAGGTTAGTTCCTAGGATAGTAACATTAAATTTGCGTTGTAGACGGCACATGAACGTGACGACTATCCATATTACTCATCAATATAAAAAGACAATATTTTGGGAATTTAGCAGGATTACTCAAAATGAATTCTGAAATTGGGTGACTGACTGCACAGGTGCTAAACGTCGTCAAGAGTATACGATGTCCTAATCGTATTAGGAATATGAAGATCGTCTTCGACAGCTCGCAACTTTCACATTGCTATCTCCACCCTACTCCAGACAGCCCTCGGTGGAGTTGCACTACGTTGCCAATGTTATGGAAGGCCTTCAAACCGACAACAGACCACATATTGAAAAATACAAGCGAATTCTCTTGCAGCGTAAGCTTATTGTAATTAATCTAAAAATTATTGGACAGGAACATTGTCCTATTCAAAAAAAGTAAAATGTTACACACTGTTGACGTCAAACGGACATTATCTATGTCATGTCTTGTGTCCTACTCATCTATAATATCAAGTGTACTATGAAAATGATTATATATAATGGATGATAGGGTAATGCATTGATACCAGATGGTGGAGGCCGGCCGGTGTGGCCGTGCGGTTCTAGGCGCTTCAGTCTGGAACCGCGTGACCGCTACGGTCGCAGGTTCGAATCCTGCCTCGGGCATTGATGTGAGTGATGTCCTTAGGTTAGTTAGGTTTAAGTAGTTCTAAGTTCTAGGGGACTGATGACCTTAGAAGTTAAGTCCCATAGTGCTCAGAGCCATTTGAACCATTTGAACTATTTAACACAAAATGACATTAAAAATTAAAGTTATTCACGAGCAGCTAGTTGAGAATATGTATGAACATTAAATGACACGACGAACTGAAATAATATGACGAAGAGTTCAGCGCTCACTGGGAATAGAGCCCCACACATATCGTTGTTGACTACACACAAAGAGACGTCAGCTACCGAATTTTTCTCCACCAGCTGCTCAGGATAGCATCTTGAACTTACAGTCATCTCGCAAATAGTTCTGTCTCTCACTGGGAGTTAAAAACGTCAGATATCGTTAGTGCTGACAACGAATGAAAATACATTAAAAATCAAAATTATTATCCACCAGCTGATAGGTGTTCTCATGATAGAGCTTGATAATACATAATTAAATCTTCAGTGCCGGGCCAGGATTCGATCCCATTCACGCGTAATATGTGAAGGTGTTGAGGAATCTGCAGTTTTGAACAAACAACAAATTGTAGCCGAGCTGTATTGCCACGAAGGGATCAAATTCCGCGTTAAGGGCGGTCTGAGTTGCATTCCCAGTTTAGAACCAATTTTATCGACATACAGAAGCTCAAATAAAAGATGGAATAAGTGTCCTGTGACCATACATAGCGTTTGTGTCGTCACTTGAAATAAATAACTAGTATAAGAAAGGTTACTGGTGATAGAGTTTCTACATGTCGCCACTCCAGACTTTATTGTGGTTCAACCTACCGTCTACTTGGTAAAGAAGGAATATCATCTTTAATGTGAATTTTCAGACCACGCAGCCATTATATCTCCTTCACTTGGTGTAGCCAGGAGAGAATGGAATCTGTCTCTCCCTATCTAAAATCATCGACGGAAGTGGGAATCGAACCCAGACCATAGGTATAACAACATACCATCCGTCTAACAGACCACGAAATCCTCTTCTCTGCGAGTCATTTTTCTATCGTAACGCAGTTGCGTCACACTGGATGAGAATTCTGACACACAGGCTCCCTGTAGTAATTTGCAGCATGTTCAGTAAATTCATTTACTTGATTGACCGAATCACCATGAACTAGCTGCCTCGGCTACCCAGTGCATACATTCGACTATTTTGTAATCACAGAAATAAAATCACGTAACTGCCACCTACACACAACTGCCAACAGTGTAGGATGCAGAAGTTTAAATAGGAAGTGTTCCTTTCCACTTGAGCTATTCTATTGCGCTATCTGTTACTAGAAAACGTCGTTCAGTCCAAAAGAAAAGCTGTAACTGTTTGTCTCTCAGAAGTCAAGACCTGGCGATATGCATAATCTCACAGTGCTGTGGAATCCAAAAGTTCTGGAGGAATAGTTGCCGAGCTCTGGAGCTGCTGTAGCTACGTGTCAGCTTGTAGCATAGATAAGATGTCGCGAGTTCGAATAGATTCAGTGCTACATTTTTTAAAACGCAATTCTGCTCTCTGCTGAAGGTATCAATCTAATGGAACTTTGAACATAATTCCCTTCACTTCTCAACCCAAAGTAGTCGCATGTGGAAAAAGGGCTAACTACTGTGACATTTTGTTCTATTCAGGTTTAATAGACAGCAGGCAGCAGATGCATCTCGAAGATGTGCAGGGAGAGCGCATCGTGCCATAATATGTCAGAAAAGTATTTTCTACATTAGCCGTCGTGTGGTAGTGATATTTTATTCTTCTTCAAACTTTGTTTGACAGCTTTAACTCAGAACAAGTTTTCTACATGGATGTAATCAATAAACTGCATGTGCATTGTCAGACTGTCATAGGTAACATCAGAGTATTCGCATATATCGTTGATGATTAATTTCTCTCTCATTTTTACTATTGTTTTAACAACACTAAAGGAAACCTTACGAAAATTGTGCACTGTATTATAAGAAATGAAATAAAACTAACCATGATAACCTTACGACGAAAGTATCTGTACACAAGCATGCCTCTATCGACACGAATTAGTAAAATACTACTCACTCAGATTTTGATTGGGTCTGTGTTTAATTGGTATGCTGTGTCATACTCAAGAGGTATGCAAATGTGGCATTTCATAAATATAGTTACGTATTCCTAGAAACCCAAAATTCGCTTGGCAGCAGCGGAAAGAGGCCTTACCTGTTGTGCAGCATTGTAAGTTTTTCAACATTGCACTATGAGCTGAAAGCATTTTCTTGCGATTTCCTTATTGATGTTTGATCTGACTGCTTGTAGCTCTTTCACAGAAGGGATAAAAACGTTACAGTCAGTGAGACCGGAACTGCGAACCATAACAGACGCTTTTTCACAGGTCAGCACGTTACCACAGAGCTGGCGAGGAGGTATGGGTCTTAGCTTCCTATTACGAGGGCAATAGTAACTAGAACTCGTAAACCGCTATTTGAAGGTCGAGATTAGTTGCGGTTTCCACCTGCAACGACTTTCCTGGGCTGAAAACCGTAAATTTTCAATCTTTTGTTACCCTTCAAGCGATAATAACTCAGATTATTCAATGGAAATGACAGGTAAAATCAAGTGAACTTTGAGGCTTAATTCCGTGCACACCAGGAAGTAACTCGTCGATCACAGAGTTGCCAAACATACGTTGCCTTGTTGCCAAATCTCAGTTACAGTACCAGCAGGAAGAAGACGAACCGATGTGATCCTACAGCGGTCTGGGAAGTGACCATAGCTGGTGTCTCCAAGTCGCGGCTGCTACGGCCTGGAATACGTAGTGCGTCGGATTCGCTTTCTGTAACTAGGTTTAGGGACTGGAGCGTAGTTACTAATAATACTCAGAACTGACTGCAAACTGAGCATCATAAATCAGTAACTCTCATTGTTGTTTTTATATTTCTTTCGTAAGTGTACTCAAAACTAAGAAAGTCATTCACAGGCGTTTTCGTGCCTCGCCGATAGTCGAGCACCACATACAAATAAAAATAAAAAAGAATGTGTGTATGTGTGTGTGTGTGTGTGTGTGTGAGAGAGAGAGAGAGAGAGAGAGAGAGAGAGAGAGAGAGATACAAATAAAAAGCAATGAGAGAGAGTGTAAAAAATTGTTGTAAAGAAATTGAATCATGGTATTTAAAGAAATCTTTCATTAAAATGACACGTTCCACATCATTACGAAATGTCGTATTCATGATATATGGAACAAGAGTTAACCTAATGTAAACTAATCTAATCTAATCACATCATATTGATGATTAGCCATGAAGAGTCATGAATTATCGAAATTTTGGCCAATACCAGTAACCAAATCTAAACTTGAAAATAAAAGACGACAATTTTTGTAATAAACCGTGACTCCTATCAAGACCCTTTCGTCCCTGTTATCTAACCACGAAAGATGTCTGATATACCTCCATTCTGAAGTAACAAAGTGTGCATGTATTTAAAGATGAAGTGCATGATGTGAAGTTCTGTGACGGAGATACGAACCCAACACGTAATCCGATTGTTAACTAAGAAAAATCAAATGTTACGTATCGGTTTTTCTTACGAGCCGCTAGGTGTCTGAATCTAAAATAAGGATACAAACTTTTGTGCCTAAGCGACAATCGAACTGCACACCTACCGTGCATCCACGAATATAGCTTAAGTATCAGTTGCTTACTCATGAACAGTAGTAAGATGTGTGCATGTTTGTTCAGAAATAACGACACCTGTTGCGATTGTTGGAAACACATGAACAGACATTGAAATTGCGCGTTAATTTTCACTAGCAGGTGGCTGTGCACTTGATAAAGCTAGAAATGAAATTATGAATATTTTTGTACTGGATCAGGTTTCAGACCCACATACTTACCTTTGGAGGAGACCTAGAGAAGATTGCAGTCTTGGGAAAAGGAACGAAATGACTGAACTATACTGTTCCGAGAGATTCAGATCCTCGAAAGAGGAGATACGAATTCGAATCACAGTCCAGCACCAAATTTTTAAACGTCTCTAGTTCAATCAAGTACAAGTAAAATAAGAGCCCTGTCCCTTTAAATGGCTATCGGTTCATCAAATAAAATAAAATTTTCTAATGTAAGTAAGCTTACTGGCGACTGTATTTCTGTTTACCATGACTTCCGCTGTGTCATTTCCCAACGTAAACCGGCTCTGCCCAGTTGGTAATGAAGGAACGTGATGTTTAATGCGGATTCTGGATTATAACGTCTTTCTCTTGAGGTTACCAGAGGTAAAATAAATCTGTTTGTGCCTCTTAAAAGTAAATGCCTGAACCCACGCATTGCACCTGTGATAGCTCGTTCCATCATACCATTGTGGCCACATTACCCAGCCCCAAGAGTGTGCTGTAACGGATGATGTGCTTAGCTTACAAAATTAGTCACGGTGGAAAAAATGCGAGTCTATTAAATGGTCAAGTAGAAGCAAGCTTCTGATGCAGAGATTATGCTATTCTCATGTCAGCAGGATGTAAAGACTCTTCTAGGCATCATAGGCTGGATGTGAAGCCATTTTGATTTTTCACAAATTCAGCAAATTTCTTAGTTCGAGAAAATCCACTGTGAAGTGTGAAGTTGCCGGATAATTAGATTATTACTGATATTCTTCCCCCATGAACCATGGACCTTGCCGTTGGTGGGGAGGCTTGCGTGCCTCAGCGATACAGATGGCCGTACCGTAGGTGCAACCACAACGGAGGGGTATCTGTTGAGAGGCCAGACAAACATGTGGTTCCTGAAGAGGGGCAGCAGCCTTTTCAGTAGTTGCAGGGGCAACAGTCTGGATGATTGACTGATCTGGCCTTGTAACATTAACCAAAACGGCCTTGCTGTGCTGGTACTGCGAACGGCTGAAAGCAAGGGGAAACTACAGCCGTAATTTTTCCCGAGGACATGCAGCTTTACTGTATGATTAAATGATGATGGCGTCCTCTTGGGTAAAATATTCCGGAGGTAAAATAGTCCCCCATTCGGATCTCCGGGCGGGGACTACTCAAGAGGACGTCGTTATCAGGAGAAAGAAAACTGGCATTCTACGGATCGGAGCGTGGAATGTCAGATCCCTTAATCGGGCAGGTAGGTTAGAAAATTTAAAAAGGGAAATGGATAGGTTAAAGTTAGATATAGTGGGAATTAGTGAAGTTCGGTGGCAGGAGGAACAAGACTTTTGGTCAGGTGATTACAGGGTTATAAATACAAAATCAAATAGGGGTAATGCAGGAGTAGGTTTAATAATGAATAAAAAAATAGGAGTGCGGGTTAGCTACTACAAACAGCATAGTGAACGCATTATTGTGGCCAAGATAGACACAAAGCCCATGTCTACTACAGTAGTACAAGTTTATATGCCAACTAGCTCTGCAGATGATGAAGAAATTGATGAAATGTATGACGAGATAAAAGAAATTATTCAGGTAGTGAAGGGAGACGAAAATTTAATAGTCATGGGTGACTGGAATTCGTCAGTAGGAAAAGGGAGAGAAGGAAACATAGTAGGTGAATATGGAGTGGGGGGAAGAAATGAAAGAGGAAGCCGCCTTGTAGAATTTTGCACAGAGCATAACTTAATCATAGCTAACACTTGGTTCAAGAATCATAAAAGAAGGTTGTACACCTGGAAGAATCCTGGAGATACTAATAGGTATCAGATAGATTATATAATGGTAAGACAGAGATTTAGGAACCAGGTTTTAAATTGTAAGACATTTCCAGGGGCAGATGTGGATTCTGACCACAATCTATTGGTTATGAACTGCAGATTGAAACTGAAGAAACTGCAAAAAGGTGGGAATTTAAGGAGATGGGACCTGGATAAACTGAAAGAACCAGAGGTTGTAGAGAGTTTCACGGAGAGCATAAGGGAACAATTGACAGGAATGGGGGAAAGAAATACAGTAGAAGAAGAATGGGTAGCTCTGAGGGATGAAGTAGTGAAGGCAGCAGAGGATCAAGTAGGTAAAAAGACGAGGGCTAATAGAAATCCTTGGGTAACAGAAGAAATATTGAATTTAATTGATGAAAGGAGAAAATATAAAAATGCAGTAAATGAAGCAGGCAAAAGGCAATACAAACGTCTCAAAAATGAGATCGACAGGAAGTGCAAAATGGCTAAGCAGGGATGGCTAGAGGACAAATGTAAGGATGTAGAGGCTTGTCTCACTAGGGGTAAGATAGATACTGCCTACAGGAAAATTAAAGAGACCTTTGGAGAGAAGAGAACCATTTGTATGAATATCAAGAGCTCAGATGGCAACCCAGTTCTAAGCAAAGAAGGGAAGGCAGAAAGGTGGAAGGAGTATATAGAGGGTTTATACAAGGGCGATGTACTTGAGGACAGTATTATGGAAATGGAAGAGGATGTAGATGAAGATGAAATGGGAGATAAGATACTGCGTGAAGAGTTTGACAGAGCACTGAAAGACGTAAGTCGAAACAAGGCCCCGGGAGTAGACAACATTCCATTAGAACTACTGACAGCCTTGGGAGAGCCAGTCCTGACAAAACTCTACCATCTGGTGAGAAAGATGTATGAGACAGGCGAAATTCCCTCAGACTTCAAGAAGAATATTATAATTCCAATACCAAAGAAAGCAGGTGTTGATACATGTGAAAATTACCGAACTATCAGTTTAATAAGTCACAGCTGCAAAATACTAACGCGAATTCTTTACAGACGAATGGAAAAACTGGTAGAAGCGGACCTCGGGGAAGATCAGTTTGGATTCCGTAGAAATGTTGGAACACGTGAGGCAATACTAACCTTACGACTTATCTTAGAAGAAAGATTAAGAAAAGGCAAACCTACGTTTCTAGCATTTGTAGACTTAGAGAAAGCTTTTGACAACGTTAACTGGAATACTCTCTTTCAAATTCTGAAGGTGGCAGGGGTAAAATACAGGGAGCGAAAGGCTATTTACAATTTGTACAGAAACCAGATGGCAGTTATAAGAGTCGAGGGGCATGAAAGGGAAGCAGTGGTTGGGAAAGGAGTGAGACAGGGTTGTAGCCTCTCCCCGATGTTATTCAATCTGTATATTGAGCAAGCAGTAAAGGAAACAAAAGAAAAATTCGGAGTAGGTATCAAAATTCATGGAAAAGAAGTAAAAACTTTGAGGTTCGCCGATGACATTGTAATTCTGTCAGAGACAGCAAAGGACTTGGAAGAGCAGTTGAACGGAATGGACAGTGTCTTGAAAGGAGGATATAAGATGAACATCAACAAAAGCAAAACGAGGATAATGGAATGTAGTCAGATTAAATCGGGTGATGCTGAGGGGATTAGATTAGGAAATGAGACACTTAAAGTAGTAAAGGAGTTTTGCTATTTAGGGAGTAAAATAACTGATGATGGTCGAAGTAGAGAGGATATAAAATGTAGACTGGCAATGGCAAGGAAATCGTTTCTGAAGAAGAGAAATTTGTTAACATTGAGTATAGATTTAAGTGTCAGGAAGTCGTTTCTGAAAGTATTTGTATGGAGTGTAGCCATGTATGGAAGTGAAACATGGACGATAACCAGTTTGGACAAGAAGAGAATAGAAGCTTTCGAAATGTGGTGCTACAGAAGAATGCTGAAGATAAGGTGGGTAGATCACGTAACTAATGAGGAGGTATTGAATAGGATTGGGGAGAAGAGAAGTTTGTGGCACAACTTGACTAGAAGAAGGGATCGGTTGGTAGGACATGTTTTGAGGCATCAAGGGATCACAAATTTAGCATTGGAGGGCAGCGTGGAGGGTAAAAATCGTAGAGGGAGACCAAGAGATGAATACACTAAGCAGATTCAGAAGGATGTAGGTTGCGGTAGGTACTGGGAGATGAAGAAGCTTGCACAGGATAGAGTAGCATGGAGAGCTGCATCAAACCAGTCTCAGGACTGAAGACCACAACAACAACAACTGTTATTATTAATATCATTTTATTCATACCGCTGCTGTAACACAAGTGCTTGAACTTCATTTAATGCCTTTTGGTCACTATAGATGTAGTTTCCCAATAACAGGTTCTTTCCTTGTCTACGGAATCCTTTTCATGTTAATATCAAACACCAGCAATTAGATTACTTAAAAACTAAAGTAATTGACGAAGACGTTACTTGGTAACAAAAACGCACTCCCTTTCTTCATTTACTTTCGCCTAGAAATGGCTATCGAGTACTGACAAACCAAAAGGCAAGAGATCTTACTGCCTTCCGATATACGTTGCTGTTAGTTCTTCCACATGATTTGGTCGACATGACCTGTTTCAAGTTGTGTATGACAGACAGTGTTTTAGAAAATCTATTGTTTCCCTTTGAAATAAACAGAAGTATTTTCATTCTAAGCTGTCCAAGTACAAAATTTTCGCAATATTAGTTCAAAATTAATATTCGCTTCTATAATGTAGGAAAGTATTTCATAGTCGCAAAACTCGCATCCGAAACGTTGACCTTACACTTAGTCGCTGACCATAAATTCTAGCTCAGAGTGACACCAGTTTAAATAACCTAATGTAGCGAAGACTGTTTGCCAGTGCTCTTTCTCACCGGAAAATACGCAATTCACTCATTTGGCTCCATAAGTACACTGTAACAGTAATTTCTGTGTGAAATTTGTCAGTAAGCTTTTGCCTTCCAACCGGCAAAATACGGCAGAGTACGGCCGGTAAACAATTCACAAACCACGATTTAGTGCCAATAAGACGATTTCTTTAAACATTGTCGAAGCTGAGGGAATTTAGTTTCTGCTTAAATCGTCTTAAGCAGCAACGTTCACAGATATCTCAAATAGGAAAAAGCTGAATATCCAGGTACGAAGGTTGTAAAACAAACTTCCCACAGTTTGTGTCAGGTTGAGCTTTTCGTCTGATAACACTGCTTAAGTATTTTGTCTAAGAGGTATCACAAGTTGTATCCCTGTAGGTGTGGGAATCATTGGTTGAAAACGAGTTTAACACCAATGGGTACAGTGCTGCTAAATTTTCACAATTATTATCAACCTAAGTCTGAGTTCATCCACAAACTGAGGCGTATTTATAATATTGGAGCTAGACTGTGTATCCTTGTCTTTCTTGAGTGGTCATTGGAAGGCGTTTACACACACGTATACAATACTATGAATACTTCGAACGCTATGGTTAACGTTGCTCTCATAAACAATTTTTTTTTTAAATTCTTCTGGGTCTTCAGCGTGCAATATGTGTTGTAGATACAGTCTCAGACCAAAAAATTGACCGCCGAGTCGTTCACGTAAGGTGGACAATACAGTCGTGCTCCTCTCAGAATTCTATGTCTGGCAATATGCTCGATCTAGCAACATGTAGACTGCGGCACTTCCCAGAGGAGGTCTTGACTCCAGTCTTAGTACAATACTCTTGACTACGACCGTAGTCTTGAGGTAAAACGCGAGACCAACTAATATGATATTGTAGATTCGCTTGAATTACACTCATAGCTTCAGCACCGAGAGGAAAGGGGCGATAAAAATTTTGTCGATATGTGCTTTCGGTCGCCAGACGTCATATTAGCTGGTCTCGCGTTTTACCTGAAGACTACGGTCGTGTTCCACCAGCGGTATGAATAAAATGATAGTAATAATAACAGTAATAATCGAATTATCCGGCAACTTCACACTTCACAGTGGATTTTCTCGAACTAAGAAATTTGCTGAATTTGTGAAAAATCAAAATGGCTTCACATCCAGCCTATGATGCCTAGAAGAGTCTTTACATCCTGCTGACATGAGAATAGCATAATCTCTGCATCAGAAGCTTGCTTCTACTTGACCATTTAATAGACTCGCATTTTTTCCACCGTGACTAATTTTGTAAGCTAAGCACATCATCCGTTACAGCACACTCTTGGGGCTGGGTAATGTGGCCACAATGGTATGGTGGAACGAGCTATCACAGGTGCAATGCGTGGGTTCAGGCATTTACTTTTAAGAGGCACAAACAGATTTATTTTACCTCTGGTAACCTCAAGAGAAAGACGTTATAATCCAGAATCCGCATTAAACATCACGTTCCTTCATTACCAACTGAGCAGAGCCGGTTTACGTTGGGAAATGACACAGCGGAAGTCATGGTAAACAGAAATACAGTCCCCAGTAAGCTTACTTACATTAGAAAATTTTATTTTATTTGTTGAACCGATAGCCATTTAAAGGGACAGGGCTCTTATTTTACTTGTACTTGATTGAACTAGAGACGTTTAAAAATTTGGTGCTGGACTGTGATTCGAATTCGTATCTCCTCTTTCGAGGATCTGAATCTCTCGGAACAGTATAGTTCAGTCATTTCGTTCCTTTTCCCAAGACTGCAATCTTCTCTAGGTCTCCTCCAAAGGTAAGTATGTGGGTCTGAAACCTGATCCAGTACAAAAATATTCATAATTTCATTTCTAGCTTTATCAAGTGCACACCCACCTGCTAGTGAAAATTAACGCGCGATTTCAATGTCTGTTCATGTGTTTCCAACAATCGCAACAGGTGTCGTTATTTCTGGTCAAACATGCACACATCTTACTACTGTTCATGAGTAAGCAACTGATACTTAAGCTATATTCGTGGATGTACGGTAGGTGTGCAGTTCGATTGTCGCTTAGGCACAAAAGTTTGTATCCTTATTTTAGATTCAGACACCTAGCGGCTCGTAAGAAAAACCGATACGTAACATTTGATTTTTCTTAGTTAACAATCGGATTACGTGTTGGGTTCGTATCTCCGTCACAGAACTTCACATCATGCACTTCATCTTTAAATGCATGCACACTTCGTTACTTCAGAATGGAGGTATATCAGACATCTTTCGTGGTTAGATAACAGGGACGAAAGGGTCTTGATAGGAGTCACGGTTTATTACAAAAATTGTCGTCTTTTATTTTCAAGTTTAGATTTGGTTACTGGTATTCGCCAAAATTTCGGTAATTCATGACTCTTCATGGCTAATCATCAATATGATGTGATTAGATTAGATTAGATTACATTAGGTTAACTCTTGTTCCATATATCATGAATACGACATTTCGTAATGATGTGGAACGTGTCATTTTAATGAAAGATTTCTTTAAATACCATGATTCAATTTCTTTACAACAATTTTTTACACACTCTCTCATTGCTTTTTATTTGTATCTCTCTCTCTCTCTCTCTCTCTCTCTCTCTCTCTCTCTCTCACACACACACACACACACACATACACACATTCTTTTTTATTTTTATTTGTATGTGGTGCTCGACTATCGGCGAGGCACGAAAACGCCTGTGAATGACTTTCTTAGTTTTGAGTACACTTACGAAAGAAATATAAAAACAACAATGAGAGTTACTGATTTATGATGCTCAGTTTGCAGTCAGTTCTGAGTATTATTAGTAACTACGCTCCAGTCCCTAAACCTAGTTACAGAAAGCGAATCCGACGCACTACGTATTCCAGGCCGTAGCAGCCGCGACTTGGAGACACCAGCTATGGTCACTTCCCAGACCGCTGTAGGATCACATCGGTTCGTCTTCTTCCTGCTGGTACTGTAACTGAGATTTGGCAACAAGGCAACGTATGTTTGGCAACTCTGTGATCGACGAGTTACTTCCTGGTGTGCACGGAATTAAGCCTCAAAGTTCACTTGATTTTACCTGTCATTTCCATTGAATAATCTGAGTTATTATCGCTTGAAGGGTAACAAAAGATTGAAAATTTACGGTTTTCAGCCCAGGAAAGTCGTTGCAGGTGGAAACCGCAACTAATCTCGACCTTCAAATAGCGGTTTACGAGTTCTAGTTACTATTGCCCTCGTAATAGGAAGCTAAGACCCATACCTCCTCGCCAGCTCTGTGGTAACGTGCTGACCTGTGAAAAAGCGTCTGTTATGGTTCGCAGTTCCGGTCTCACTGACTGTAACGTTTTTATCCCTTCTGTGAAAGAGCTACAAGCAGTCAGATCAAACATCAATAAGGAAATCGCAAGAAAATGCTTTCAGCTCATAGTGCAATGTTGAAAAACTTACAATGCTGCACAACAGGTAAGGCCTCTTTCCGCTGCTGCCAAGCGAATTTTGGGTTTCTAGGAATACGTAACTATATTTATGAAATGCCACATTTGCATACCTCTTGAGTATGACACAGCATACCAATTAAACACAGACCCAATCAAAATCTGAGTGAGTAGTATTTTACTAATTCGTGTCGATAGAGGCATGCTTGTGTACAGATACTTTCGTCGTAAGGTTATCATGGTTAGTTTTATTTCATTTCTTATAATACAGTGCACAATTTTCGTAAGGTTTCCTTTAGTGTTGTTAAAACAATAGTAAAAATGAGAGAGAAATTAATCATCAACGATATATGCGAATACTCTGATGTTACCTATGACAGTCTGACAATGCACATGCAGTTTATTGATTACATCCATGTAGAAAACTTGTTCTGAGTTAAAGCTGTCAAACAAAGTTTGAAGAAGAATAAAATATCACTACCACACGACGGCTAATGTAGAAAATACTTTTCTGACATATTATGGCACGATGCGCTCTCCCTGCACATCTTCGAGATGCATCTGCTGCCTGCTGTCTATTAAACCTGAATAGAACAAAATGTCACAGTAGTTAGCCCTTTTTCCACATGCGACTACTTTGGGTTGAGAAGTGAAGGGAATTATGTTCAAAGTTCCATTAGATTGATACCTTCAGCAGAGAGCAGAATTGCGTTTTAAAAAATGTAGCACTGAATCTATTCGAACTCGCGACATCTTATCTATGCTACAAGCTGACACGTAGCTACAGCAGCTCCAGAGCTCGGCAACTATTCCTCCAGAACTTTTGGATTCCACAGCACTGTGAGATTATGCATATCGCCAGGTCTTGACTTCTGAGAGACAAACAGTTACAGCTTTTCTTTTGGACTGAACGACGTTTTCTAGTAACAGATAGCGCAATAGAATAGCTCAAGTGGAAAGGAACACTTCCTATTTAAACTTCTGCATCCTACACTGTTGGCAGTTGTGTGTAGGTGGCAGTTACGTGATTTTATTTCTGTGATTACAAAATAGTCGAATGTATGCACTGGGTAGCCGAGGCAGCTAGTTCATGGTGATTCGGTCAATCAAGTAAATGAATTTACTGAACATGCTGCAAATTACTACAGGGAGCCTGTGTGTCAGAATTCTCATCCAGTGTGACGCAACTGCGTTACGATAGAAAAATGACTCGCAGAGAAGAGGATTTCGTGGTCTGTTAGACGGATGGTATGTTGTTATACCTATGGTCTGGGTTCGATTCCCACTTCCGTCGATGATTTTAGATAGGGAGAGACAGATTCCATTCTCTCCTGGCTACACCAAGTGAAGGAGATATAATGGCTGCGTGGTCTGAAAATTCACATTAAAGATGATATTCCTTCTTTACCAAGTAGACGGTAGGTTGAACCACAATAAAGTCTGGAGTGGCGACATGTAGAAACTCTATCACCAGTAACCTTTCTTATACTAGTTATTTATTTCAAGTGACGACACAAACGCTATGTATGGTCACAGGACACTTATTCCATCTTTTATTTGAGCTTCTGTATGTCGATAAAATTGGTTCTAAACTGGGAATGCAACTCAGACCGCCCTTAACGCGGAATTTGATCCCTTCGTGGCAATACAGCTCGGCTACAATTTGTTGTTTGTTCAAAACTGCAGATTCCTCAACACCTTCACATATTACGCGTGAATGGGATCGAATCCTGGCCCGGCACTGAAGATTTAATTATGTATTATCAAGCTCTATCATGAGAACACCTATCAGCTGGTGGATAATAATTTTGATTTTTAATGTATTTTCATTCGTTGTCAGCACTAACGATATCTGACGTTTTTAACTCCCAGTGAGAGACAGAACTATTTGCGAGATGACTGTAAGTTCAAGATGCTATCCTGAGCAGCTGGTGGAGAAAAATTCGGTAGCTGACGTCTCTTTGTGTGTAGTCAACAACGATATGTGTGGGGCTCTATTCCCAGTGAGCGCTGAACTCTTCGTCATATTATTTCAGTTCGTCGTGTCATTTAATGTTCATACATATTCTCAACTAGCTGCTCGTGAATAACTTTAATTTTTAATGTCATTTTGTGTTAAATAGTTCAAATGGTTCAAATGGCTCTGAGCACTATGGGACTTAACTTCTAAGGTCATCAGTCCCCTAGAACTTAGAACTACTTAAACCTAACTAACCTAAGGACATCACTCACATCAATGCCCGAGGCAGGATTCGAACCTGCGACCGTAGCGGTCACGCGGTTCCAGACTGAAGCGCCTAGAACCGCACGGCCACACCGGCCGGCCCCCACCATCTGGTATCAATGCATTACCCTATCATCCATTATATATAATCATTTTCATAGTACACTTGATATTATAGATGAGTAGGACACAAGACATGACATAGATAATGTCCGTTTGACGTCAACAGTGTGTAACATTTTACTTTTTTTGAATAGGACAATGTTCCTGTCCAATAATTTTTAGATTAGTTACAATAAGCTTACGCTGCAAGAGAATTCGCTTGTATTTTACAATATGTGGTCTGTTGTCGGTTTGAAGGCCTTCCATAACATCGGCAACGTAGTGCAACTCCACCGAGGGCTGTCTGGAGTAGGGTGGAGATAGCAATGTGAAAGTTGCGAGCTGTCGAAGACGATCTTCATATTCCTAATACGATTAGGACATCGTATACTCTTGACGACGTTTAGCACCTGTGCAGTCAGTCACCCAATTTCAGAATTCATTTTGAGTAATCCTGCTAAATTCCCAAAATATTGTCTTTTTATATTGATGAGTAATATGGATAGTCGTCACGTTCATGTGCCGTCTACAACGCAAATTTAATGTTACTATCCTAGGAACTAACCTGCAATACGTTTTGTATTTCATAATCGGAACTATCTGCATTAACCGTCATCAGAGCAATGTCAGGGAACAGAATGCAGCAGTGCCTTGCTACCTACTTGAGGACCTGCTTGAGTCGTGTTCTAAGGAAAGGGTAGTTGCTGGTTCACATTATATTACACTAGCGAGAAGTACCGACTTTTCCTTTTCTCTGCAAACATCCAGAACTAAATTCAGTAACTAAATGCTAAGAATATATTTGCATTGTGCCAACTCAAAGATCAATAGATATGGATATAGATATAGATACAGATTTTTATATTTAAAGCCATTCTCGTTCTGCGTTGGAATAAACATCATTCATTATTTGCTTGTTCTTGTTACGATTGTTATTGTCATTCTCTCACTCGCAAGAGTTTTCGCATTCCTATTTGGTATCGATGCACATGAAGAGTGGCTATGAAAGAAGGGAATACTGAATGTTACGTCATGCAGAATACACTCATTTACTTCGGCTCCTCGTGATCTACGCTACAGGAGAAGTGAGATACATAAAGTTGACAGTGTGAGGACAGTCCTGGTAGCACAACTGTGCAACTACACAGTGTTACCAGATAAAATGGTGCTGCGGAATCGAAAGTGTAGTACGGACTTTGCCACAGTAGCAGACAGCTGGTAATTTAGGACCATGACCGTGGATTACACTTTGGTCAGTGCTGGTTAGAGTGCTGCAACTGCAAATGGCTCAGGCAACATCGCAGTGACTATATTCCGCCTCTGGCCGCCAGTGTGTCGTTAGCTCAGAGGTTCCCTTGTGCGTTGCGGTGCTTGTTTTATAAGACATAGCAGTTCGAATCACGGTAGAAGCCGCTGGCTACGACCTTTTATTTTCCATTTTCATTAATGGAGTTGCAAACTGCTAGTAAAAATTTCTTATGCGAAATCTGAAGAATGCCTTTAAACATCAATCTTCGTCCGATTTCGACTTAGTAAATTAAGTTAATATCATGGATTTCTGCTTTGCAAATTCCAAGGTGCTTCACTGTAAAATAGACCCTGAAAAGATTCAAACCGACTGTCAACGATATAAATTTGAGCTTTGTTCGTCATATAGGTCTAACATGTCAGAAGGTTGTTTATGAAGTGCACATGTTCATTAATATAGTTCCCTTCTTCTAAATTTTTGCAATAGCATTTAACTGTAGACGTTTTCTAACACCGGCGTTAGCAATTCCTTTCCGTTCTCTGAAACCTTCAAAACGACAAATTTTTCTGGTTTAAATCTGATGACCTTAACTATCACTTCCGATCAACAATAAATACTTCATGAACCCATACATGGAACTCCAAATGTGCAGTGTTCCTGCACTGCTACAGAGCATGCATTGCAAGGTATTCACACAGTTTATCGCATAGACTTACCATAAGGAATGAAACAAGAACTGTAATACACTTTACACCACAGACGCTCACTCTGGCTTGACGAAAACATCCAAACATTGACCAAAAGTTGCACAAATAATTGAGTTTGAAAGGAAAAGAAACGAGGTATGAAGCATTTATAAATTCATCGAATGTAGTGAGGTGGTTTAATTTCGTCCCAGTCTATAAAATTAATTTCGGGCCATACTCAGCTCTTGCCGATTAATGTAATATAATACCCGCCTACTAATCAGGGCGTCTGTCTCCGTTGCTTTTGAGCGTGAATGGAAATTGTAGAAATTTTCTGTGGAGCAACATTTAATAATAAAACGTTTTAAATCATCAAAAGCGATGAGCGGTAGCAGGCGCTTTCGATAAAGAACGGGGGAGTGCAGCGCCGCTGCTGTCGCCACGGCCGCTGCCAGTAGCCAGCAAATGGATCCCGGAGCTTTGCCGCATACGGCGTCCAGAGGAGGACAGTCTGCAGGAAATCTGCCGCAAAATCGTTACTGGATAAAATTTTGATATCGGTGTGTCACAAAGCGAAATAGATTGAATCTGCGCTACCATTACATTCACGTCTTCAGCATTCAGACAGAAGAGGCTATAAAAATATTTTATGCCAGCTGCCCTCGATCCACTGACATTATGAACACAAACAACGCACGCTACCGCTAGACCACAGGCGTAATCAGCCTGGAGTTTCTCTATCATGGGACAAGTTTTCCTCCAGGAAGTGCCGCAGTCTACAGTGTTGCCAGATTGTGCAGATAACCGGACTTAGAGAATTAGCGAGTTGGCCAGTTTTTTTGTCCCATGTCGCGATCGGCGCGGACTTAGCCTCTGAAGCGGCCGGCCGCCGGTCAAGTTTTATGTCAAAGAGTGTACATCGCATTTGGTTTGTCTGCGCAGCTCTTGTAACAGTTGTTCTTTTGGTGATGATATACCTTCTATATTCGTCAATATGATGGTCAACTGTGGTCCTGAAAAGGACCAAGATGATGTTTCTGGTGTGAGAGGATCAGCCGCCAGAGAAACCTGACGCCCAGGGTACGCCTGATTGCAAGTCTTATCTTGGTCGGAAATCATTGCAATCTTTGTGGAGGCTCCTTTCATGTACCCCATTCTGCATCTTGATGGGTTCTACAAAATGTGATGAATGAGTGATTTAATGTTTGAAACAGAAGCAGACTAGATCTTTCTAGTACCTACCAGCTGCTTCGTACCTCTTATGTCAACTCATTAGACGTTGGACTTATATTCATATAACTTATTTCACACTGGATTTTCCATTTATATTTATTACCATATTTAGATATCAAGCTGCTTAATTTTGTTCCAAAGAATGTACTGTAAGCAACTATTAATTTTATTATTTTCCCAATATACTCTGGGATTATTTGAGTGTTATGTAACATTTAATTGTTAACATCACAAAATTTATTTTGTTATTTTATGTTTATAATATTCTTCTTTGTAGAGCTAAAATAAGAGGAAGGAGGACACCAGTAAAAGTTTTCTACCTTGATATGACTTTGCTGGGAGACTACTGGGGCTGTTTTGGAAATCCTAGAATGTGAGTGTAATGGTATTTAAGACTGTATTTTTATTGCTTAGTGTCTTCCATATTACTTCAAGAATAAGTTCTGATATATAAGTTTACTTTCATTGTGAACTAAGGAATATCATCCAGATGAATCACTGGAAAGGCAGATAAGCAGTGTCATATTTTAATGTAGTTGAATTATAAATCATAATTTTAAACAATCTGCCTGATCTCTAAGAAGAATGTTTAATGAAACACTCTTTATTTTAAATTATATTTCTGAAGCCTGTAATTTTTTTGTTTCATGACAGTTACCACCACACAGTGCCAGTAACTTTATTATACGGTCTGCGTGAAGGTCTGGCACAACTAGCAGAGGAAGGTTTACAGAAATACTGGGAAAGGCATAAGAATTGCAGTATTCAGCTTCATGAAGGAATCACAAAACTTGGCCTTGACTTCTTTGTTAAAGACCCAACAAGTAGACTCCCTACAGTAACTGCTATTTCTCTGCCTCCTCACATTGATGGACGAGCTGTATCAAGATATGCTATGGAAAGGTGAGTGTAGTATGATGAAAAAGTAACAGTACCGAAAATTGCTGTTACGAGCAATAATTAAAGTGATGTTGACTGTAATTCAGACTCTTGAAAAGAGGATCATGTAATAATAGTAGGGGATAAAGGCAACCATCAATTATATGACTCAGTTTGACATTGGGCACATCACTGAGAATACTTCTCTCATTTGGGTGAAGAAAATGTCACTCTGATATGCCCATGATGAAGCACATAGTTTATATGATAGCTGAACAGACTAGACAGTAAATAGTTTAAATTTTTTTGGTAAAATTCATCTGGGTGTGTGATCATACCGTGTGTGATAAAACTACCAATATTTCTGCTTCTACTGCAGGCAGCCTTACTCAGTCACAAAAATGAACTTTGGCCACAAAAGCCCAAGCTCGTATAGTTTAGTTCTTAACACCTTCAGTATCCCTGCCCTGGCAGGCGTGGTAGTTCAGGGAATGACAGGTGGCCAACGCCATGACCAGTGTGTTCTGTCGGTGCCGTGTAGCCTGAGTTTCGGTTACTGTGCAGGTCAGATTTGCCTCCTTCCATGACCGGGCATTCTACAGTGAACATTGATTGTGATTTGGCTGTCGGCTTATCTTTCTATCACTCTGTGGTGGAACTTGTGCAGGTAAGAGCAATTGTTTTCAATGTATCATTCTTTATCTATAAAATAATCATTTTGAGCATAATTATACACAAATTTTATTTGTGGAGACATGTCTCAAAACAGGCGTGCATGTAAGAGGAAATTATTTCCTGTCAAAGTAAATTTGTAGTAAGTATAAATTAAAATGTGTTTTGAGATATGTCTATAACAATAAAATTTGTGTGTAATTACACTGAAAATAATTATTTTATAGATAAAGAGTGGAAAATTGAAAACAAATGCACTTGCATCCTCATAATTCTTCACAGAATGATAGGAAGATGAACCAACAACTAAATCATAACCTACAGTCACAGCAGAGTGCTTGAGCACAGAATGGCGCAAATCAGACCTGCACAGTAAACAAAACATAGACTAGATGGCGCCAATAGTCTGAACGCACTAGCCATGGAATCAGCCATTTGCCGTGCCCCAGGCTACCATGCCTGGTGAGGTGGGTGCACCGAACATCTTAACCTTACAAAGGTCACAATATGCAACTCCAAAGAAGCAAAATTACCTGTTGGCACCAGGAATAGACATGAATTGGCACTCTCCAGCATTGCAAAAGCAAATTTTCAAACTACCTTCTTAGGCACTCCCACAAGTTATGTCACTATTATTGTTATTATTATTATTATTATTATTAGCACTTATTTTTATTTTATGACCTTCACTGGACCATTCTAGTCAAATATGCAAAGGCTTATACAAGGAGTTGTTGTTAATCAAAGGTTTGTACAAGTAGTTGTTGTTATTCAATAATACAATTCAGTTCAGTAACAAGTCAGTAAGACATTCAATAATACAGTGGTTGTGGAAGAAATGTTGTAATTTATTATTACATAAAGGATTTTTTGGTCTTATATCTGCCAAATATTTCCTCATTCTTTCATATGTTTTCTTTTTTAGCTGCTGGTAAACCTTTTGGGATGTGAGGTTATGGGCCAAGAAACTCTTCTGTCCTTGGACCACGACCTCACATCCTGAAAGGTTTACCAGCAACTATGTCACCCAGTCGTGAAAGCCTTCATTTTCTTTTTTGGTTTTCTCATTGTCTGATATCACTCTTCCATTAGTCATTTTATTGATCTTTGTTTGTAGTGTGTGATATCTGATTTTCTAGATTCAGTGACTGAAAATTCCTTTTAGCTGCATGACTAGTAGTAGTGTATTGCAAACAGGCCCCTGTTCCTATAAATTTAAGTAAATTTTTAAAACAAGAATACCAATGTAATCAAGTAATGTTAAGCTATGAATGGATAGTAAATAGCATCTATTTAATGTAATTATGGAAGCAGGAATTCTTTTTGAGTGCATTTCCTTTAATTCATTAGGTTACATTCAGCCAGTGTAAAAATAAATAATATTAAGCAGTGTAGTTGTTGTTAATTAACTTGCTAAGAGTTGCATCTCTTTTTTAGTTCATATCTGACTGTAATAACATCTCTGAAAGTTGCTCTTCATGATGGGAGCTACAGAACACAATAATTGAATGAATCAGTGAATAGTGTATCAGCTGAACAATATGATAAAAACTGTATTAAGATAATTTTGGAACCCTTGAAGTAAAGGGATAAAAGGCAGATATGGGTGAGAGATGAGAAAATTATTAGGTGTCATGGATAATATAACACGGAACATGAATAATCTGAGGATGAATAGCATGATACAAAGAGAAATCGTAATAGATGCCAAATAAAGAACAGCGAGAGATAAAAAACCTGTATAAAACATTCCATTCACATTAAGACTCCATGCATAATCTGTGATTGTGGGATACCATGAATAAGAATGTACAATTCTGAATTCAGCCTTTGCACTAACAATAGATTGTAAAAGTTATTCAGTCTTTTATGTCATAGAAACTTAGCATTTGTGATATGGGGAGCTAATGAGGTAAATAATCATTAACTTATTTTTCAGATAGCTTCTTTCAAAACTATTTATCCTAATTGATTTCAACTGGTTTAAAATGTTTGTACCCAAGCACATAACCCAGTTCTGGAGACAAGAACATAATTGACAGTTTATGCAAAAACTGTCATTGCCTTGTGCTGTAGTTATTAAAATTCTCTTTAAAAATATTGGTTGATTTTATAGAATTAATTAAAAAATAAATATGTTTTAGACTATCAAATATAAAAATAAAATATTACTGTTTGAAGAATTCATTCATTGCCAATTTTTACTGCTGTTATATCCAGACGTAGATAACTTTATTGTAATATGTATCTTTGTTCAAATGCAGGGCAGTGTGTTTCCATAGTATATTCAAATTATTTTTTGCCATGTATTGTGATTATGAAAAATATTCATTCCTGTGGAGGAGGCAGGGATTTTCTGCCACATTTGATTTCATTTTTTGGATGAATAGTTTATTTAATTAACAATACAGAAAAATGAACGTATGTAATCAAAGACAAAAAGATACAAAATATATGATTAAGTTTTATCAGTATGTTCAGGAGCTGTTCAGTGGAAGATACTTGTTGTATTGCAGAGGGATGAATCCTATTAGCACAGTTTAAAAATCGTTTATTCTGTCATGAAAATAATACGTCTCTGTGAGAAACAGACAATCTCCGATGAAAACTCTTGAGACAGGGGTAACACAGGGATCAGTTCTTGGGCCATTCTTTCCCATAAGTGCAATCACTGGTTTACCACATAATGTTCCCGGTTATCTGATCTGCTCTGCAGATGACACAATGATAATTGCAAACCATTAAGACACATCAGTATTAAAACAGATGTCTCTGGAACAACTAGTTTCCTTTTTTCCTGGTCTTTTATCCTATATCTACATTGGGTTGACATGTTAATTATTAGATTTGGCAATGTTAGTGGACTTCCCCCATGAACCATGGACCTTGCCGTTGGTGGGGAGGCTTGCGTGCCTCAGCGATACAGATGGCCGTACCGTAGGTGCAACCACAACGGAGGGGTATCTGTTGAGAGGCCAGACAAACATGTGGTTCCTGAAGAGGGGCAGCAGCCTTTTCAGTAGTTGCAGGGGCAACAGTCTGGATGATTGACTGATCTGGCCTTGTAACATTAACCAAAACGGCCTTGCTGTGCTGGTACTGCGAACGGCTGAAAGCAAGGGGAAACTACAGCCGTAATTTTTCCCGAGGACATGCAGCTTTACATGCAGCTTTACTGTATGATTAAATGATGATGGCGTCCTCTTGGGTAAAATATTCCGGAGGTAAAATAGTCCCCCATTCGGATCTGCGGGCGGGGACTACTCAAGAGGACGTCGTTATCAGGAGAAAGAAAACTGGCAATCTACGGATCGGAGCGTGGAATGTCAGATCCCTTAATCGGGCAGGTAGGTTAGAAAATTTAAAAAGGGAAATGGATAGGTTAAAGTTAGATATAGTGGGAATTAGTGAAGTTCGGTGGCAGGAGAAACAAGACTTTTGGTCAGGTGATTACAGGGTTATAAATACAAAATCAAATAGAGGTAATGCAGGAGTAGGTTTAATAATGAATAAAAAAATAGGAGTGCGGGTTAGCTACTACAAACAGCATAGTGAACGCATTATTGTGGCCAAGATAGACACAAAGCCCATGCCTACTACAGTAGTACAAGTTTATATGCCAACTAGCTCTGCAGATGATGAAGAAATTGATGAAATGTATGACGAGATAAAAGAAATTATTCAGGTAGTGAAGGGAGACGAAAATTTAATAGTCATGGGTGACTGGAATTCGTCAGTAGGAAAAGGGAGAGAAGGAAACGTAGTAGGTGAATATGGATTGGGGGGAAGAAATGAAAGAGGAAGCCGCCTTGTAGAATTTTGCACAGAGCATAACTTAATCATAGCTAACACTTGGTTCAAGAATCATAAAAGAAGGTTGTATACCTGGAAGAATCCTGGAGATACTAATAGGTATCAGATAGATTATATAATGGTAAGACAGAGATTTAGGAACCAGGTTTTAAATTGTAAGACATTTCCAGGGGCAGATGTGGATTCTGACCACAATCTATTGGTTATGAACTGCAGATTGAAACTGAAGAAACTGCAAAAAGGTGGGAATTTAAGGAGATGGGACCTGGATAAACTGAAAGAACCAGAGGTTGTAGAGAGTTTCAGGGAGAGCATAAGGGAACAATTGACAGGAATGGGGGAAAGAAATACAGTAGAAGAAGAATGGGTAGCTCTGAGGGATGAAGTAGTGAAGGCAGCAGAGGATCAAGTAGGTAAAAAGACGAGGGCTAATAGAAATCCTTGGGTAACAGAAGAAATATTGAATTTAATTGATGAAAGGAGAAAATACAAAAATGCAGTAAATGAAGCAGGCAAAAGGGAATACAAACGTCTCAAAAATGAGATCGACAGAAAGTGCAAAATGGCTAAGCAGGGATGGCTAGAGGACAAATGTAAGGATGTAGAGGCTTGTCTCACTAGGGGTAAGATAGATACTGCCTACAGGAAAATTAAAGAGACCTTTGGAGAGAAGAGAACCACTTGTATGAATATCAAGAGCTCAGATGGCAACCCAGTTCTAAGCAAAGAAGGGAAGGCAGAAAGGTGGAAGGAGTATATAGAGGGTTTATACAAGGGTGATGTACTTGAGGACAATATTATGGAAATGGAAGAGGATGTAGATGAAGATGAAATGGGAGATAAGATACTGCGTAAAGAGTTTGACAGAGCACTGAAAGACCTGAGTCGAAACAAGGCCCCTGGAGTAGACAACATTCCATTAGAACTACTGATGGCCTTGGGAGAGCCAGTCATGACAAAACTCTACCATCTGGTGAGCAAGATGTATGAAACAGGTGAAATACCCACAGACTTCAAGAAGAATATAATAATTCCAATCCCAAAGAAGGCAGGTGTTGACAGATGTGAAAATTACCGAACTATCAGTTTAATAAGTCACAGCTGCAAAATACTAACACGAATTCTTTACAGACGAATGGAAAAACTGGTAGAAGCGGACCTCGGGGAAGATCAGTTTGGATTCCGTAGAAATGTTGGAACACGAGAGGCAATACTAACCTTACGACTTATCTTAGAAGAAAGATTAAGAAAAGGCAAACCTACATTTCTAGCATTTGTAGACTTAGAGAAAGCTTTTGACAACGTTAACTGGAATACTCTCTTTCAAATTATGAAGGTGGCAGGGGTAAAATACAGGGAGCGAAAGGCTATTTACAATTTGTACAGAAACCAGATGGCAGTTATAAGAGTCGAGGGGCATGAAAGGGAAGCAGTGGTTGGGAAAGGAGTGAGACAGGGTTGTAGCCTCTCCCCGATGTTATTCAATCTGTATATTGAGCAAGCAGTAAAGGAAACAAAAGAAAAATTCGGAGTAGGTATTAAAATTCATGGAGAAGAAGTAAAAACTTTGAGGTTCGCCGATGACATTGTAATTCTGTCAGAGACAGCAAAGGACTTGGAAGAGCAGTTGAACGGAATGGAGAGTGTCTTGAAAGGAGGATATAAGATGAATATCAACAAAAGCAAAACGAGGATAATGGAATGTAGTCAAATTAAATCGGGTGATGCTGAGGGGATTAGATTAGGAAATGAGACACTTAAAGTAGTAAAGGAGTTTTGCTATTTAGGGAGTAAAATAACTGATGATGGTCGAAGTAGAGAGGATATAAAATGTAGACTGGCAATGGCAAGGAAATCGTTTCTGAAGAAGAGAAAATTGTTAACATCGAGTATTGATTTAAGTGTCAGGAAGTCGTTTCTAAAAATATTTGTATGGAGTGTAGCCATGTATGGAAGTGAAACATGGATGATAACCAGTTTGGACAAGAAGAAAATAGAAGCTTTCGAAATGTGGTGCTACAGAAGAATGCTGAAGATAAGGTGGGTAGATCACGTAACTAATGAGGAGGTATTGAATAGGATTGGGGAGAAGAGAAGTTTGTGGCACAACTTGACTAGAAGAAGGGATCGGTTGGTAGGACATGTTTTAAGGCATCAAGGGATCACAAATTTAGCATTGGAGGGCAGCGTGGAGGGTAAAAATCGTAGAGGGAGACCAAGAGATCAATACACTAAGCAGATTCAGAAGGATGTAGGTTGCAGTAGGTACTGGGAGATGAAGAAGCTTGCACAGGATAGAGTAACATGGAGAGCTGCATCAAACCAGTCTCAGGACTGAAGACCACAACAACAACAACAATGTTAGTGGTAGAAGGTGGGTGGCTGGCTGTCCTTCCTGTCACCATAACGTCTCCCCCATCCTCCCAAAATCTTCCTCCCCCCCCCCCCCCCCCACTCACCCTTTTCCTCGGGACAGAATTTGTGTACCTTAATCCCAACTGTCTGTGTCTAGTGTTACCCCATGTGAAGTGTGTGAGCATTTTGTAAATATGTGACAGTCACGTAACAGTTGTGACATGGGTACCAGCCAGGTGTAGACTTAGTCAGGTGTGAGAAACCAGCCAAAAGGCACGTCCAGAAAGCTCAGTACACCTGTCCTTGTAGTCAGTCCATCAGGTGTATTTAATATGGGGCTGACATGGCTCTCCAAATCCTGAAAGCAGCATGTTAATGCATACAGCTATCCAAAAGGGGCACTAGTATTGCTAGATGCTGTGGTGAAATGGTTCTCAGCCAACAAACTACTTTGTAACCCAGATAAGACCCATTGTCTTCTGCTACATCTACATAACAAAACAAAAAAAGTTATTTAAACTTATGATGTCATATTGATTCCAATTTCATCTGGGAACAACACATCCATCATATTTGCAAAAGAATATCAAAATTAACATGTGGCTAAGATACCATGAGACCTTGTACTGGTCATCCGCATGACAGTAAAACTTCAGATGAATAAGTTGTGTAGTAGCAATGCATTTGACTGTGGCCACTGTAGATGACAAATATTGGTTACTCCAGCTCTGCAATTACACAAGTACTGAGCTTTGCATGAGTTAGGGAAGTGCCCTTAGTACCTTTAGTTTGAAAGAAACAACTACTGACAGAGACATCATTCACGGGCAGCAGTGCTCAAACATTATGGATTGTTAGAGCAGACAGGTGAGGCTCCTAGCACATTATTCACCAGTTCACTACTGGACACCATCGCCACCACAACCATCACCACCACCACCAACAACAACAATGATAAGTGAGCATCCAGGAGTGACTGCTCGACATATTATGTACTTTCGGTCATCAGATGTCACAAGGCACAGAGATTATTATGGGCACAGGAATACCACCACTTGATTCTTGAAGAATGGCAAAATGTTTGCTATTGGCATGCTGATGGAAAAGTATAAGTACATCAAATATAGTAAGACAAAAATCAACAAAGGAAAATCCAGGATGGAACATAACAATATAATGAAAAGGGTAGCTGCTACTCACCATATAGCGGAGATGCTCAATCGCAGAAAGGCACAGTGCTAAGACTGTCGGAATGTTAGCTTCCAACCAACAAGGCTTTTGTCAAAAATAGACCACACACACACACACACACACACACAAATGCAACTCACACACACACAAATGCAACTCACACACACTTATGACCACAGTCTCTGGCCACTGGAGCTAGACTGCGAGTAGCAGCGCATTATGGGAGAGGCAACCGAGTGGGGGTAAGGAGGAGGGGGGGGGGAAGGGGGAGGGATAGCAGGGTAGGGGTGGGGGTACAGTAAGGTGCTGCTGAGAGCATGCAGGGATGAGATGGAGAATAGGGCTGCTAGGTGCAGTTGGGAGGTTAGATGGAGGTTGTGGGAGAGAGGAGGGATGCAGCAAAGGAGAAAAGTAAAAAGACTTGGTGTGTTGGTGGAATAGAGGGCTGTGTAGTGCTGGAATGGGAACAGGGAAGGGGCTAGATGGGTAAGGACAATGACTTACGAATGTTGAGACCAGGAGGGTTATGGGAACGTAGGCCGGCCGGGATGTCTGAGCGGTTCTAGGTGCTACAGTCTGGAACCGTGTGACTGCTACGGTCGCAGGTTCGAATCCTGCCTCGGGCCATTTGAACCATTTTTTTGGGAATGTAGAATATACTGCAGGCAGAGTTCCCATCTGCACAGTTTAGAAAAGATGGTGACGGAGGGAAGGATTCAGATTGCACAGGCTGTGGAGCGGTCATTGAAATGAACATTGTGTTGGACGACGGGCTCAGCAACAGGGTGGTCCAGCTGATTCAGTCCTGGGTGGTACTGAGTCATGAGGGAAATGCACCTCTGTGGCCAGACAGTGGGACTTTCTGAGATGATGAGTGACTGGAAAGATAAGGCATGGGAGATCTGTTTTTGTACATTGTTGGGAGGGTAATTATGATCTGTTAAGGCCTCAGTGAGACCATCGGTATATTTCAAGAGGGACCAGTCTCACTACAGATGTGATGCCCTGTATAAAAGGGACTTCTTGGTGTAGAACGAGTGGCAGCTGTCAAAGTGGAAGTAGTGCTAGTGGTTGATAGGTTTGATTTGGACAGAGGTACTGATGTAGCAATCTTTGAGTTGGAGGTCAACATCAAGGAAGGTGGCTTTATGGGTTCAGTAGGACCAGGTGAAGTGATTGGGTACCGAAAGTCAGCACAGTATGTACTTTGCATTCTGCCTTGCAAGGCAAATGGGGCTTGTTGGCTAAAAGCTAACATTCCGACAGCCTCTTTGTTGTGCCTTTCTGTGACTCAGCATCTCCGTCATGTGGTGAATAGCAACTATCCTTTTCAAGAACTGTAAGACAGAATACATCCCACCCTCTTGCAAGCAGTGCATCATTCAGGAATGTATGCAGGTATTCCCATCTGAGGGTTGTTCATACAGGATGAAATGCGGCATGTGGTACATATGCCATCACCTCAGTGGCAAACAATGCAGGAAAAAAGTTCTATGTTCTGGCCATGATGGTCATTCAGGACCAAGTGACTGCCTTATCATCTGATCAATTTCCTCAAGCTGCAGCTGGACAGCTGATCATGATGGCTTATCAATTCTTCTGGAGACTGTGTTACAGTGTGTTGCCTCTGTCATTAGGGCAGAAGGGGATGTATAAGCTCCTGCCATTATATTGAAAGAATGGTCATCTTGAAGAAGTCAACTTGCCATTAACTAAAAATGTATTTGAAAGATCAAAGAAATCATAAAATAGAACAAGACAGTTTCATCTGCTTATAAGCAAGATGGCGCCGATAGGAAAGTGTAGTGACGCTTCTCTCTCGTTAAAAAGGCAAAAAATGAACAGTTCTTCGTGTAGAGAATGTAAAAAGCGTGTGATGAAGGGTATTCTGTGTATCAAATGCAATTCTGGTTATACGAAAAGTGCGCGAAAGTAAATCTAAAGTTTGTCAGCGATGATTTTCCGTGGACATGTCACGGTTGTTTACGTGACGAAACGGCCGAGCTTGTAAGTGCAGTTGATACAAAAAACGAAATTATAAAGTTACTATGAAGTGACATTGAGGCATTAAAAACCGAACTTTCAACCATCAAGAAAGAAAACGATACATTAATACAAGAAAAGAAGTCCTGTGTGTGTAAAAGCCATCAAACGGAAAAGAAAGAAGATTGCGAAAATACGAATGACCGATCGTACTTTAAAAACATTTCAAGGGTTCCCGTTGATGTCTCAGTAAACTCAGTAAGCCAAAAACCGGAAGATAAATATAAATGGAAGGTGGTGACATACAGCAAAAGGAAAAAACAAAGCGCCAGATACGCAACAAAAGGAAAATGACTTTTTAATAATTGGCGATTCGCTGCTGAAGAATATGGTTGTCCCCAATTGCAAGATCGACGTACGACCTGGTATTAGAACGCATCAACTCGGTAAACATTTTAAAAATATGGTAAATGCAAGACAAGATACTACAGAACCAGATTCTGAAACCAGACATAACTATGATGGGGTGTTTATACATGTTGGGACGAATTCATTAAGGAGCAGCAGTGAGGAAGAAATGGCAAGCGAAACAAGAAACATGATTCGTTCTGCAAGAAATACACTCCTGGAAATTGAAATAAGAACACCGTGAATTCATTGTCCCAGGAAGGGGAAACTTAATTGACACATTCCTGGGGTCAGATACATCACATGATCACACTGACAGAACCACAGGCACATAGACACAGGCAACAGAGCATGCACAATGTCGGCACTAGTACAGTGTATATCCACCTTTCGCAGCAATGCAGGCTGCTATTCTCCCATGGAGACGATCGTAGAGATGCTGGATGTAGTCCTGTGGAATGGCTTGCCATGCCATTTCCACCTGGCGCCTCAGTTGGACCAGCGTTCGTGCTGGACGTGCAGACCGCGTGAGATGACGCTTCATCCAGTCCCAAACATGCTCAATGGGGGACAGATCCGAAGATCTTGCTGGCCAGGGTAGTTGACTTACACCTTCTAGAGCACGTTGGGTGGCACGGGATACATGCGGACGTGCATTGTCCTGTTGGAACAGCAAGTTCCCTTGCCGGTCTAGGAATGGTAGAACGATGGGTTCGATGACGGTTTGGATGTACCGTGCACTATTCAGTGTCCCCTCGACGATCACCAGTGGTGTACGGCCAGTGTAGGAGATCGCTCCCCACACCATGATGCCGGGTGTTGGCCCTGTGTGCCTCGGTCGTATCCAGTCCTGATTGTGGCGCTCACCTGCACGGCGCCAAACACGCATACGACCATCATTGGCACCAAGGCAGAAGCGACTCTCATCGCTGAAGACGACACGTCTTCATTCGTCCCTCCATTCACGCCTGTCACGACACCACTGGAGGCGGGCTGCACGATGTTGGGGCGTGAGCGGAAGACGGCCTAACGGTGTGCGGGACCGTAGCCCAGCTTCATGGAGACGGTTGCGAATGGTCCTCGCCGATACCCCAGGAGCAACAGTGTCCCTAATTTGCTGGGAAGTGGCGGTGCGGTCCCCTACGGCACTGCGTAGGATCCTACGGTCTTGGCGTGCATCCGTGCGTCGCTGCGGTCCGGTCCCAGGTCGACGGGCTCGTGCACCTTCCGCCGACCACTGGCGACAACATCGATGTACTGTGGAGACCTCACGCCCCACATGTTGAGCAATTCGGCGGTACGTCCACCCGGCCTCCCGCATGCCCACTATATGCCCTCGCTCAAAGTCCGTCAACTGCACATACGGTTCACGTCCACGCTGTCGCGGCATGCTACCAGTGTTAAAGACTGCGATGGAGCTCCGTATGTCACGGCAAACTGGCTGACACTGACGGCGGCGGTGCACAAATGCTGCGCAGCTAGCGCCATTCGACGGCCAACACCGCAGTTCCTGGTGTGTCCGCTGTGCCGTGCGTGTGATCATTGCTTGTACAGCCCTCTCGCAGTGTCCGGAGCAAGTATGGTGGGTCTGACACACCGGTGTCAATGTGTTCTTTTTTCCATTTCCAGGAGTGTATGTATGCAGGCTCTCATCTGATACTTAGCGGAATCATAAACAGAAGGTCAGTGAGTGAAAAATATATCGCCAAAATAAACTGTGCTCTTAAAGAACAATGTGATCGTCTTGGGGCAATTTTTATAGACCCAAACAAATTCCTATGTGAAAACTCACTAGTGAAGGATGGCTTGCATTTAAATAGACTGGGGTCTGTAACGTTCAGCAGAATGTTTGCAGATGTCTGCAAAATCATTAGATGCAAGGGAAACTAATATGGCCTGAAGGGGATGAAAAATCATACACTCCAGCTGGAAAAGAAAAATATAAGCACCATACAAAAAAAGACGATACTAAAGAATTTGCCCCAGAATTCAGCTCACAACATGTAAACCAACAAAAGAAAAATTACATAAAAGTACTTCATCAAAATATTCAATACTTTGGTAACAAAAAATTAGAAGCAGAAGTACTCCTGAGTGAAGTAAGACCAGACATATTATGCATAAGTGAACATGGACTAACTGAAAGTAAAATACATAATGTGGCAATAAAGGACTACAAACTAGCTAGTTACTTCTGCAGATCTAAATATAAGGGTGGTGGCGTTTGTATATATATTAAAACAGGTACTCTATCAAAGAATGTACACAGTGAAGCTGCTAAATTTCCCATAGCTAGAGAAAAAGACTTTGAAGTTACTGGTATAGTGGCAGAGGATTTTAGAGTGTTTTGTGTGTACAGGTCACCATGTGGCAATATTAGCATCTTTCTAAAAAAAGTTGCTAGCTTATTGAGAATGAATATGAAGAGAAATCTTATTATATGTGGAGACTTCAACATTGACATGGGAAAATACACAAAAATAAGACAGGATTTTGAAGAACTGTTAATACAGCATAACATGAAAGTGACAATAACTGCACCAACAAGAGTGACTTCACAAAGTGAGACAATTATTGACAACATAATTACTAATATGTGTAACTATGAGTCACATGTAGTTCAGACAGAAATATCTGATCATCATGGACAACTAATCGGCTTTTGCAGAAGTAATGACACAGTATCAGAACCAAAACAAACAACCAAAGAAATTAGGATCATCAGTGAACAAAATATCAACATCTTTAGAACAATGCTAAGTAAGGAAACCTGGAATGAAACCCTACAGGCCCAGAGTGTAAATGAAAAATATGATGCATTTATTTCAACAATTAAGTACCATTTTAATGTAGCATTTCCCAAAGTAAAGAGACAAGAAAGGCATCAAGATCAAGCACAGTGGATTACGAGTGAAATACTAGAACAGCGAAGGAAGCTTCAGGACGTGAGACGGATGGACGAAGCTGAAAACTATAAAATGTTAAAAAAGAAGTATAGAAAAACAATAAGAGAAGCGAAAGCAAGAGCAATTGACACCACTATAGCGAACTCAAAAAACAAGGCAAAGGCAGCTTGGAATGCAATCAATGCTGAAAGAAAGGAAAAAGATGGGTCAAACAAAGAAGAAGGTATTAGGTCAATTAAAGTAGACAACACAGTGGTCACAGATGGTATGGAAATAGCAAACATACTGAATAATAACTATATCAGTGTAGTAGAAAACCTAAAATTGGAAAGAAATAGTCAAAAACAGAAGGGTATTAAGGTACCAAAAAGATCATGCAGTACTATGTTCTTAAGACCAGTCACGGAAGATGAATTGCGGAAAACTATACAGAAACTGAAGTCCAAGAAATCAGCTGGTGATGATGAAATATCAAATCATGTAATAAAGCTGGTATGTGAGGAGATAATAACACCACTGCTGAACATAGCAAACTGTTCTTTCAGAGATGCAATTTTTCCAGAAAAACTGAAGATAACGAAGGTAGTGCCAGTGTACAAGAAAGGGTGTAAGGATGATCCCAACAACTACAGACCAGTTTCACTGATATCAGGTTTCTCAAAAATCCTAGAAATGCTTATGTATACCAGATTAGTTAACTATTTGGACAAACATAACATTCTCATGACCTCACAACATGGTTTCAGAAAGGGTAAATCTACAGAATCAGCAATTGTCAGTCTAACAGAATACATTTTACAGTCCTTAGATGAGAAAAAGGTTGTCTCTGCAATGTTTCTGGATCTTTCAAAGGCTTTTGACACCATTGACCATGAAATGCTGATACAAAAATTAAGCAACTATGGCATTCGGGGGCAACCAGGTGAATGGATAAAATCATACTTGTGCAACCGCAAGCAGTATGTATCATTAGGAAACTCATACCAATCAGAAACCAAATCCATCAAATATGGAGTGCCGCAGGGTTCGGTAATGGGGCCATTGTTATTTAATGTATTTGTTAATGATATAGGTGTTGAGGAGGAAGAAAAGAAAATATTGTATGCTGATGACATGACAATACTAAATAGTGACCAAAATATGGAACAGCTTGAGAGAAGAGCATACATATCTGCAAATGTCACAGCTCAATGGCTGTTGGAAAATGAACTGGTTATAAATCTAAAAAAGACTATGTATGCAGTGTTTAAAAACAAGGAAAAGGCCGTAGACATGGATTTAGAGGTTGATGGAACAAGGCTGGAAGAAGTAGAATCTGCTAGATTCTTAGGTATTCTTGTGGATAATGAACTGAAATGGAAAAAACATATTAATAATGTCTGTAAGAAACTGAGCTCTGTCATATTCTTAATGATGCAACTATCACAGTATTCAGACAAGAACCTTCTGTGTACAGTGTATCATGGACTTTTTGAACCATACTTACAGTATGGAGTGACTGTGTGGGGCAACTCAAACAAACAAGAGACAAAACGAGTGTTCACATTACAAAAAAAAGCAATTAGGACCATTTTAAGAAGAAAGACCTCTGAAACATGCAGAAACTGTTTCAAGAATTTAGGCATCTTAACTTTTTCATCGTTGTATATATACAAAACAATAATGTACATCACAAAAGGTAGTGAGGACTGGATTACAAATGCTAGTGTACACACCCACAATACAAGAAAGAAGAATGAAGTACGGAGCATACCCCACCGACTGGCAATGCTAGAAAAAGGACCCCAGTACTCTGGTATAAGACTACTAAGAAGTCTGCCCAAAACACTGCAAGATAGTGTACTTCACAATGACTTTGCAAAGAAACTTAAAGACTATCTCATTGAAAAAGAGTTTTACAGTGTTGCAGAATACTTATGCCATTAAATTTGTATATATTGTTACTCATTATCAGTGATGTAAAAATGTAAGCTAAAGGTGTAGGAAAATAAGTGATAAAGAATTTTAATACTTTGACATGTCCTATATTACACGTACATTTACTGTACACAATGTAATCTTACAGGATCAAATAAAATTCAATTCAATTCGATTCAATGTATTACATAGCGAGAATGTTAACAACACCAGCAAATATTCCAATTTTTTGCAGATCATTTAGTTTCTTTGATAAATTTTCAAGATAGTATAAACTAGAAATTAAT
Organism: Schistocerca nitens; assembly: GCF_023898315.1. Taxonomy (NCBI): domain Eukaryota; kingdom Metazoa; phylum Arthropoda; class Insecta; order Orthoptera; family Acrididae; genus Schistocerca; species Schistocerca nitens. Next base: position 967,841,689 of record NC_064617.1, read on the forward strand.
TAACACATAAATCCTTTATTGCTACAGAGAATATGTTTTCAATGAGTAAAATTAGACTTAAACGTTTGGTGGATTAAAGCTGATACTCAATACTTACTCAAGTATCTATATGCATAGAGGTCAAATTAATTGTTCAGATCTTTTATGCTGCCAGAGGCATTCTATATTTATAAACAAGTGTAACTTAAAAGCAGATTATTTGGCCGGTATATATTCTGAGGAGAAACAACAACCATTATTCCAAATGCACCCATGAAAGAAAGGGTCAGCATTCCAAGAACTGAAAATCACAGGCTTCTGATTCATGTAAGAAAAAGAGGAAATAGTTAAGTATGTTAGAGGATTACAAGGGACCCACATAGTATAAAGAGTATGTAACAGCCTTCTGTAACAATATTCTTAATGGAAGGTTATTAATTCAAATACTTAAAAAAACAAAGTTGTTTATTGTGTTTATTTTTTTGCAGATATGGTCTGGAAATAGCAGGTGGACTAGGTCCAACAGTTGGAAAGATCATGAGAATTGGTCTAATGGGATACAATGCAACTCCAGAAAATGTCTCTCTCACATTGGCTGTTCTCAAGGAAGCTCTTGCTCATGCTACTGCTTCACGTCTTTAACTGATAACTCCATTACTTACTATTTTACTATTATTATGATTGTTAGTGTTATTTTGCATGACTGGTTTAGTTACCATCACAATTGTAATGATCATAATAAAGCTCTTTGTTATGGTGGATGTACTGTTTGTTAAGCATGAATATGTGATAGATCTAATATTTCCAAAATCTCTGCCCATGACAATTATGAGTGCACTTATTTCATATTTTTTTAAAAAAATGTGCTGCCTAATCTCAGAGTTAAACTACTTATCCTTTACAACCAGGTTCACTATTTTTTACTTACCTGTGTGGTAACCTGTGAATTCTCGATCGTAACTGAATCCTGACGAATCTAGCTTCTGTAACTGAACATCTTATTTTGGAGTAAAGCACCTTCCATTTATGATTGTATTTTACTGTAATGCAAAGGTATGAACATTAAAAATAAAAAAGATTTAGTATATGTAAATACTAACATGAACTGAATGAAAATATAACTCATGCTGAGCTGCTATTACCTGTTTGCACATTGATAGGTTAAAACTGGTTTTGTTTGTCCTAAGACTCTCTCTCTGTGTCTCAGTAGGAGGAGAATTCAGTCCAGATAAGTTCTAATAGGTAATTCCAATCCTTCATAGATCTCTCTACAGTCAATGCATGATTTACAATTTGTGTGTTGGTTTTCTCTATCCTGTAATCAGAATCTTTGGATTCACAATATGCCATGCAAATTTTTCAAGATTTATTCTGTAATGTGGCGAGTCATCATAGGCATATGACTCAACAGAAGACCTGTATAGCAAAGAAGTAATATATTTTTTTAAATCTGTATATAGAACTTCACATTTATACATGTGTACACTAATCATCAACGTCCTTCTGTTTCAGGATTATTTAAATTATATTCTGCACAGAAAAGAGAAAACAAAATATCCGAGAAAGACTTTAGTGTACATGACAAGTCGAAATATTCTAACTTTGAAATGAATGTGTATGTTTTGTGCCACAAGTTAAAGGTAGCATTGTTACCTGTTCATTCTTTGTCTCCCATACATCCCATGTAGAATGAGAACCTTCAGAGATCTGAGTTGATTATGCACTAGATAGAAAAACAGATTATGCTGGGAGAGACCCCCCATGGAATACAGTCTTTCTAAAAAGAAACAAAGGAATGATGTGTACAGTGCAGTAGGCATAAAACAAAGCAAATGAATATAGACAGAGATGCTGACTGAAATATAGTTGACTGTCAAAATGCCTATGTATGATAGATTCAAAGACCTCTCACAAAACCCAAAGAGATCCTAGTCATGTCCTGGTCATATGTAAAGACTATCAGTGGCAGCAAAGGTAGTGTCAAGACACTCAAGGACGATAAAACAAAATTGATGGTAGCAAAGCAAAATCAGTAATGTTGAACACCATTTTCATATGTTCCTTTGCAAATCCAAGAACACTGTCTCAGTTTAATTCTTGTAATACTGCAAAGATCAAACAAATTCTATACAAAGTTTAGAGTGGAGTTAGCACCCCTTGTAGCAGTTATATCCCATAGATTTCTCAAACAAAAAACTGTACCCAGTGGTTGGAAGAAGGAATATCTCATGACTGTCTCCAAGGAAATTAGTAGAAGTGATCCAGTAGCATTGAGATCCATATGCTGTAGAACTACACACTGCCATATACATTTATTTATGTCTTTGGAGCATTCTGTAAATGGTATTGGACAAGATTACACAAAGTCTGAAAAATTATAAGTTTCAAAAATACACAACTACACGCATATTTCAGTAAAATGACTGATTTATTCAAAAATAGCCTCTAAAATAGAAGTATCTAAAAAAAAGAAACATTGATTTACATACGTAATTACCAAAGATTAAAATCACTTTATGCTTTCTAAAATTTTTTTAGATATTTGCACAGTTGCATATGAAACATTACATTACATTAAGTTTTCGCTTCAAGGTATTTTTTAACACTGTACAGACAAGTTTTAATCAAGTGACATTTTAGTTTGCTTTTGAAAGCATACATGGTTTCTATTATATTTATGTAGTTTGGCAAACTGTTGTGTAGAGGGTGGTGGGTTCTCACAGTATAGGCAATACAATAGTGAATTATTACCAACTACGGTTGCCTTCTGTACACACCATTTTTTCCCACTTAGTACAGTAAATAGCATCTGTTCAATACAGAAGTACAGAGCGTACTGACTATGGCTCCAGAAGAGAGCATATACATTGTCTGTCAGCAATATTATTGTTCAGAGTCCCCACAGAGCCCTTGTCATGGAGTGCAGAGCATGGGTGGAGGTGGTGTCACGGTGATGAATGACTGCCACTGCTTATGTGAGTTTGTAATCCTTGAAGTGTCATGGGAGGTGTTGTGGTCAGCTGAACACTAAGGTGGACGGTAGCACTTCACCATCCCCCATTGGTGGCTATTGCATAGGTGACGCTGGTTGTTCACATTCCGTTGACATTGGTAGTGGTGACAGAAGTGGTGTGGATTCGGTGGAGAGATCTTCCAGGGTACTGCTAGCTTCAAACTGTTGATGGCCCCACTGTCAGTTTGCTGTTGACCTCGATTTGGGAGGTGTTGCTGCTGTGGCTGATGACTTGGTATGAGCTGTTGTAGGGGGATGTGAGTGCAGGTCGGACCAAGTCGTCACGCAGCATGATGAGCTGTGTCGTGGTCAGTGCCTTGTATATGAAGGTAGGTAGTGCTGTCTGGGGCCACAGCAATGGCATAACGTTGCACTGAATTCTTCTCTGTACTACTTTTAACACTTTTGGTAATGGTTATGGGTCATCATCCATGGGTGATGTGAAAAGGTCCGCCAGTAATCGCAGTGTCTCTCCGTATAGCAATTCGGAAAGCGAAGCCTGTAGGTCCTTATCTGCAATGGTGCACACCCCTAGCAAGATCCAAGGGAGCACTTCTGCCCATTCACTGCCATGACATATGGGCTGTGCTTTCATTGTTCTGTGCCACCTCTTGACAAGAACATTGCTCTGTGGATAGTATGATGTCTTACACCAGCAGCTGTACACCAGTAGTCGATGCCACACATGTTGCATAATGCTTCAAACAGTGAGGCCTCAAATTGTTATTCTTGATCCATCATTATCATGAGTGGGAAGCTGAACTGTGTGATCCATGCAAGCACAAATGCCATAGCTGTGGCTTGTACCATCATGTTGGTCATTGGTTTTGCCTCAACCCATTGTGTCACACAATCAATCATGGAGAGGATGTATTTTTGTCCTGACAATTCTATTGAAGGACCAACAAGGTCCAAATGAATGTGACAAAATTGTCCCTGAAACTGTGAAGTGGCATAGTGGCAGTTGTGTGTGATGGCTGACTTTGCCTTGTTGACAGGCAGTGCTTGCACATGTCCATACTTTGAAGTTTCTTTTAACGTTTAGCTATACAAAGCAGTCAGTGACAAGACACATTGTCGGCCATGTTCCTAGATGGGAGAGATGGTGCAACGACCAAAAAATGGCTGCACAAAAGGAGACTGGAACCAGCGGCCATTGTTTTCCAAGCAAAGTATCACAGAGTAGAGCTGCACACGTCTCTGGTAGCTGACATTGTACTACCTTCAAACTGGTCGCCAGGTCAGAAGCAAGCACTGTAATTGGTGGATCTGATGTCTGTTCCCATGCCATTTGGAGATAGTCCAGTTGAAGTGATATGGTCTTGAGCCATGGGAGGTAGTCCAACACAATGTTATCCACTCCTTGTAACTAGCTGACATCCATAGTAAATTGAGAAATATAGAATAAGTATCTAAACTGACTTGCAGTAACTCATGTCGACAGATGTTGAATTGCATCCATGGCCAGTTTTTGGTCTGTATAAATCACAACCACTTGACCGCTAATATCTTCATTAAAATAGCGAACAGCTTTGTAGACTGCTAAAAGTTCCCTGTCAAATGCAGAATACTGCGGTTGGGCTTTAGAGAACTCTTTGGAGAAGAACCAGGGCAATTGCACTTGCTTGTCAATGATTTGATGGAGTACCGTTCCTATTGCTTCCTCGCTGGTATCAGTAGTGATTGTAAGAGGCACTCCCAGCAACAGATGGGCTAAAGCCACTGCTGAAACCAAACTGTTGATTAAACGTGCGAAAGCCTGTTGGATGTCTTTGGTCCATGTGAACTGGTGGTGTCTGTGAGTGTTTGGTCCTTTTAATGCATCAGTGAGGGGTGTGTGGTTTAACATAGGTGTTTACTAGAAGACGGCTCCTGAGAAACTCTTTCTACTCTTAGATCTGAGGGACAAAGCCCTATTTAAACACATGGGAAACACTGAATTCCTATTGGCTAGTATGTTAAGTAGCCAGTCAGATCATATTCAGCACTTCTATATCCACGGTATATCTATTGTCAGCCAATCAGATTACCATAAGTAGTTTGGACTAGAAATCTCATAATTCTGAAACTAAATAAAATTAAATGAAAACAAAATATGATTCATTTCCACAAAACAAATTAGCAATACATTTAATGCTTCATGTCCCTTCTGGCTGCGTTTTACAAAATCAAGCTCACTCGGACATAAATCACAAATTCCCTATTGCACAACAACTTTCTCATGCATACGTGTACATAGTTTTAATACAATATCACATTCTCACTTTAAGTACACACACACACACACACACACACACACACACACACACACACACACACACACACACACACACACACAACCAAAACATGATGAAATAATAATTTTCCAAAGTATTTTTAATTACGTCAGAAATCTGTGGTAATTAAACTAAAAAAACGTACAAAAAATTAGATTGTATGAACCTATCCTCTTGGTTATAGTTTTAATTGATACTATAGATGAATATGTTACAGTCACTAACTCTGTTTCACAACACCAGCACAGTTATTATGTGTTTTAGGTAAAATTTTATATCTCCAAAAGTACTGAAGTAATTGATTTGAAATTTTAGTTGTATGGTTGTGTTATTTATAGAATTTGGTACACTAAGTATGAAAAAGATCGATCAATATTTAATAGTACTTCTTCAGATTCATAGAGAGTATGTGTAACAATTGCACACCTGGACCATTAAACATCAGCTGTGCAAGCATGAGAACTAAAATCTACTCTCCTGCCAGCTCCTTGCAAGCTACACTTTCAATGCTAGATGACAACTTGAAATAATTTTGCTCTGTTACACAGCCCCTATGAACTGAAAATTACTGTCAAGTACATTTGAGGTTCATGTAACAGAAAAATTATTGCTACAACATAATTTTAACTAAACAATTACCCACTGATTCTTTACAAAATTTTGAATGCCAAAAAGGTTATTGAAAAATGAAAATGTTAAGTTGTTATACTAATACATTGATTTTGTATGGCTTGAACTTGATAGCAATACAAAAATAGTTACAAAATATGTTTCCTACTGAACTCAATTTTTTTTATTCTTTTCAACAAAACAAATGTCCATTTGTCAAAAATTAATATACTTGAAATTTCTATAAATTCCTTTCAACTTATGACTTTACTTTCCCATTTTCATTGTAAGATTTTTTTGTAATGAAAAAAACCTACTAAATTAATTCACTGAATCCATCATTGTATGAAAGACACTTTGGTGGATGTCCTTCATTAAAATATACATCCGCTATGTGTAATCTACACTATGTAGAGATTCCACCTGCCTCGAGATGACTGGGTGTTTGTGTTGTCCTCATCATTTCCTCATCATTCATGAAAGTGGCGAGATTGGGCTGAGAAAAGGTTGGGAATTTGTAAGGACGCTGATAAATGCGCAGTTGAGCGCCCCACAAACCAGACATCATCATCATCATTACTACATACAGATACTATGGAGGGCGTCTCTTATCTATATGTACTTTTCCACAGACTTCTCACAAAAAGCGCTATTGTTGGTGTCCTTGTCCTATTCGACAATAGTATGAGAGGGGGAATCATTTCCTATCTTTAACCTGTTTTTTTCTTTTTTCCTTTTTTTCCTTCCCCCCCCCCCCCCCCCTCCCTACTGTGGTGAGCATCTATAAAAATAATATATTTTCAGCACCTACTTTTCGATGAAACAGCATTGCAACTCCTTTTCACATTTACTGTTATACCAATTCCACACCTGGGTGCTTTACAAACAACGTCCACTCATCTGTCAGGTGCAAGTAAGTCTCACATCAGATTTCCATAATGGGTGTATCTGCAAAATACAGTACATCTAAGCCAAACAATTATTACTTTGCTTCCTGCAAAGAAGAATGTATACCGGTTTTGTCCAAATATGCACACTAGTTGTTTGTCACAATTGGTACATTTATAAAGACAATTTTCTAGATTTACTTGACTTTACATATCCAGTAATAATATTATTCCACTAAAGTATTATTCAGCATAAATTCTTTTCCAAAAAAAATTGTTTTCGGTAAAAGGTGTACTAATCTTTACTAACCAAAAGTAAATGGTACTCTAACTGTTCCTCTCCTTACCCATCTCAAATTCCAAACCAGCAATCATTAAAAGGCAGTTCAGACTCAAATTCACTTAAGCAAGGTACTGCTGAAAAACAGCTCTCTTTACTATGCAAGTTCTCTGCTTCTGATCATAAATCTTTCCAGCTTTGCTTTCAAATATTAGTAGACACATTTCTCAACTTTAGAAAATCTTCACATATTAAGGCTAAGACCTCCTGTTACATAAGTTTTACATAATGTATACAAATACACAATGAACGAAAACTTACTGAAAACAATTATAATAATTGCCTGAGTTTGCAGTTGTCATAAAAGACACAACCTGTTCACATTCAAGTCTGTATGAAATATCTTGGCTTTATGCGTTGGCAATTATAACAGTTCTGTTCTGAAACTTTTACATAAACATGTAGAAGCACGTTTCATCACCTTTACATTTCACATTACCTTATTCTTCAAAAATTTCACATATTCTCCTAACTCAATCCTCATCCATTACTTAATAAGTTAGTACTGTTTTGTGTACTGAAATTTTTCAAAATTGTTTTGTCAGTAACTCTTATCTCCTACAAAACACTATGTGCACTAAATACATCAGATAGTGATGAATGAACAGATGATAGCAAAAGTTCTGAATGAAGAAGAGGTAGGTTGACAATATGAAATGAAAATGAAATAATGCTGCCAACAACTAGGGATGCCTGATATTTGTCAAACACCTCATCACAAAGAAAGCTCATCCCCTGAGGCCAATTATTTACTACTGTCCCCATCATCTTTCTGCATATACTTTTCCTTCCTTTCTCCATATTCACTGTGCACCATGATATCATCTCTTTCCTGCAGGAATGTATAGGTACATTGCATTATTCACCTGCTGGATGTGCTTTCTTCCTGCAAATGGCACTGTTAAACACTTTCCATTTACGCTAATGACAGCCTTGTTATTCCCAGAACTGTCCTTCCCCTTGTGTTTTTGCAAAAAGTCTGCCCCAACAAACTTTTTGACACTTAATCAAAAATTATCAGGAAATTCTGGTACAGTTGCTCACCCTGAATCTTTACAGGTAACATGACCTCATGAGCTACTGCTTTCTTACTTTTCCCTGTGGCCCTTACAATGTTTATTCTGGAGACTGCCATAATAACTATTTCTTTCTGACTGGGAATAACATCTACAAAATTTTTTGTCACTGCAAATACATCTGAACCACTCTCAAGTAAGCAAGGAACTTTTTCATAAAAAACTGCAGCCTCTGTTATCGGTTGCCCTGATGATTCTTCAAAAGATTCAGGGCCTGGTTCTTCCAATAAATCCAACACTACCTCCCATCTGTTGAATCCTATACCTCCTGCAGAAATAACACACATATTTATGGGATCTTCTTCCTCTTTAATTGTGACAGCTTTAATTAATCTGTCTTCTAGTGACAAATCAAAACATTTCTCCAAAATTTGTCCATCTCTAACACTCTCAAATTCTGTAACACTTCCATCTATGTTGTCAGAATTTTCAAAATAACCCAAGCTTCATCTACTTCTGTAGCTGCATCACTATCCGATGAGCTTCCTTCCACTCTACTTATACCTTCATTGGCATCTGAAACTGCTCCATCACTATTGGACAGAATCTCTTCTATTCTACGTAAATCTTCATCTGCTGGTATATCTTCCTCCTCTGCTACACTTTCCCCATGTACTGTGATTTCTTCCATGTTCCCTACAGAACCCTTTTTAGTATTGCAGTGCTCAGTTAGACTAAAACCCTGCTCCACAATCTCATCAGATAACTCCTGTTCTTTCCTAACCTAGTTCCTAGATCCATGATTTTCATCTAATCTTTCACAAATTTCTGCCACATTTCTCTGAAAAATAAATATTCTCACTGGTATGTTTATAGTATCTGTACCACTAGTGTGTTGTTGTGTGTTGGTTGCTGGCATACAAAGGGCTTTGCTAGCAGATTTAACCTATGTTTTGGTAGTCTGCAAACAAAAACACTATTAGTTTTCCTCATCACCTACTCTGCTATTAGCCATAGTGTAGCATTCATTTGGCAGTCTGGGATGCTGTTCTGCTCTCTCAGCTAATTGCTGACTTTAATAACTGTCTTTCCTGTTCCTGTCATATTTCTATATCCAATAAAACCTCCTCATCCTCTGGACCTTTCTCTGTGATCGTTAGATCTCTGCACATCTATTCTGTTTACTTGCACTTCATTTTTACTAGTAGGAACCTTATAATCTCTATTATTATTTTCCTCTTCTTGGAAAAGATTCTCTACCCTTTTCAAGTAACCAATGGCCTTGCCAATGTCTCTCAAAGAAAGCCTGTTTGAGGCTTTCCATGTTGTCATACTTGTCTGCAGCTAAATTTTTCCAAACACAGGCTTCTCCTTAAGATTAGATACCACAAAACCTATTTTCTGTTTGTCATTCCATGACCTAGACAATATATCGTCAAAATCATTCCAGAACCCTTTGAAATGCACTCTCTTATAGGAATCAGGTCTTAAAAACTGTCTGTGGTTAACATTTCAGATGATTCTGCAAAACTATTTATTATTACATGACCACTATTGTTAGTAATTTTCTGTTCTACATTTGTTAGTCTAATGTCATGCTCTTGTAGGTTACCATTTACTGCTGTAGTAAATTCTGACAAGTTAGTTTCTAAATCAGTTATTCTTGCATAGAAGTGCCCTCCAAGCAGTTTACATTTGTCACTTAGCTCCTTAATTTTATCATCCATAATTTTATGATCCTCATGACAGTGTTTTTCAACATCATCTGTTTAGGCCTGTAATTTATTTCAAGTCAGCACTTAGCTATTCAGCTAGATGTTTACTACCGTCAGCAAATTGCTTAATTTGGGTAGATAGCTCACCTTTTACTCTGACAATAGCCTTCTTACATTCTTGTTTCATATTGAAGATTCTCTTTCATGCAATATCTCATTTTTTACAGAATCACTTAAGACTGAAATTCTGTGATCCATTTCCCCATTGAATTTCCTCTTTAAAATTTTTCAATTTATTATCAAACTCTTCTGACCTTTTTATAAACCCCTGATTAATTTCAGATATTAATCCACTTATTTTACTTTCTACATGAGACCTAGTTCATTTATTTTTGTAGTCAAATTACTTATATCCATACCTAGTCCACTTATTTTACTATCCACATCAAAGCCAAGTCCATTTATTTTTGTATTCATTCCATTCATTATACTGCTAATACCCACCATCTGTTTCATAATGTTTTGGAACATGCCCACAGTGCTTTCTGCTCACCAGCCTCCAATGCTGGTTCTGTTTTTGCATCGGCGACAGTAAATGGTACTAATGGAACATTAGGACCAGGTGTCTGTTCCTTACTTACTTCTTGAATAGGAGTATTTACATCTTTTTCATCAACTTCAAAACCTGACTGCTATTTTATTTCCTTCACAAGACCTGGTGTGAACTTAACATCAGCTTCCACCATGTCTTGCTCACTAATTGACCCATAAGTATCAGATACTGATTTTGGATAACCATTGTCATTAATTTGAGATACAACAAATCTAAAATTTCTTCTCATACCATCATCTGCAAGTACTGAATCGTCAAAATCTACACCCTCCTTCCTTTCACTTATTACATGCTTATCACTTTTCTCCATGTTGACAAGCTTTTTTCCCACACTCACACACCTAACGAAGCAAAACACTACTTAAGTTTTTCTCCAAATTGTCAACATGGCGAAATGCTACTGAGAGACCATCTGCCAAAGGCTGCCAGCTTGGCTCCAGTTTCTGGGACCACACAGTACTGTCCACGGCTGCCAAATGCTCTGGCTGCCAGATCTGCTACTGCTCACTACTCCCACCCATTGATGTTCCTGTAGTTTGCTGACCTCTTTGCCTGCTGTGTCTTGTCCCTCTGCTAAAATTGTCCACAGTATCTGCACTTGATTTAAGTCCTTCTTCTATCACTTCAGCTAAAACGTTTATCTCCACATGCACGGGTCATTCTCACATGGGTTTTACACTGCTATTCTGAAGTTAATTTGACACTGAACTTTACTTTTCCTCACCAAATGCGGTGGGATGGGTCATTCTCTCACTGTCCATTAAACAATCAGTCTACTCGCTGGATAGCATTCAGGTTGTCTGTCTCTTCAGTCTGTGATGGTAGGTACCGGTTTAGCTGACAGAAGCAGCGTTGAAGAAAATTCAACTAAATATCTATCACGCAAAGGCCGCATAACTCCACTCCATGGGTAGTAGCTGGAAGTTATTTAAACTATCGAATGTTTGGGATTCTTGCATGACTCATTTGGGGAAAAAAAGAAAAAAGCCTAAAATTTACTTTTAGCTGGTTTATTGTTTTTAAAACAGGGAAAATGGCTATCAGGTCCATATTTGATATCGCGACATCAATTGTGCATTGTTGCTGACTGGCTCTGTAACAAGTTCACACCTGAAAACAGCCAGAAGATATTTAGTCCAACCCAATATTTTAAAAATCCTAAACAGTCAATGATGCATGAATACTTGCAAGTTAACATATTCAGTCGTTCAGTAGGCTTCTTGTAAAGAAGTGCTCAACATAATGTATTTTTACAAGGGAAATCCTGAAAGTAAGGTCTCCAATTTTTTTTATAAGCACATAGACTTGTTTATTTCTGCAATGGTTTACATCAGTTTACAGCTTGAACATTTAGCTATTTTTTGACATAATCACCATTTCTGTTGATGCATTTTTGTAGATGCTGTGACAGTTTTTGTATGCCCATGTCATACCAGCTCGCTGCCATTCTGCTCAGAAAATTATGAACCTCTTATTTCACCTCGTTGTTGGAGCTGAATAGCTTTCTGGCCGAATGTTCTTTTAACCAGTCCAGAAAGTTGTCCTGTTTGGCTGCAAGGCGGTGAAGAAATGTGCAGGAAGCATCAACTCGTTGCCGCATGTGGTCTTCAGTCAGCATGCATGGCACCCATCTTGTGCACACCTTCCGGCAGTTCAATATTTCCGTTAAAATTCTGTGAGTGGTGCTTCGGGAAACCTCAGGAACCAACGTGCAGAGATCATCCAGGGTGATCTGCCGATCTTCATGCATGCTTTGCTCAACCTTCAACACTGTCTCCTCAGAAAATGACGGTCTCCTGCTCCTTTGTTCATCGTGAATTTCGGTGCGACCAGCTGCAAACTCTCTACACCACTTAGGAACATTTTTGACATCCATGCAAGACTCACTATACACTTCTATCAATTGGCAATGGATTTCAATCGGAGCAGTGCCCTTTGCATTCAAAAACCGAACTGCGCGCAATTCGCACTTGGCGGTAACATCCAACGGGAGCTCCATTCTCAACAGCTGCCAAGCCAAGAGTAAATGCTTGAGCACGGCGTGCACATGTTTACACACAGCGCATGAAGCATTCTTCATAACAGTGTGACCAACTGCCACACAAACAGAGTTCTGTACTTCTAAAAAGTAGGAGACCTTACTTTTGGGATTACCCTCGTACCTGCACGAAACACACCACACAGAGTTTATGGACAACGTGAAATGTTCACAAACAAGTATCTTCTTAAACAAACCACTCACAAGGCTCAACCCTTCACAAAATATTCACAACAGTAGTTGCTTTTTGTCAGCTACACAAGAACCAAACAAACAATTTAATTTTCATACAAATTTGGTCAGTGCAGTTTAACATAGATGTTTACTAGAAGACGGCTCCTTAGTAACTCTATCTACTCTTAGATCTGAGGCAAAAAAATCTGCTTAAACACGTCTGAAACACTTGTATGTTAAGTAGCCCATCAGTTCATGTTGAGCACTTATATACTCGCGGTATATCTATTGTCAGCCAATCACTTTACCAGAAGTAATTTAGACTATAAATTTTGTAATACTGAAACTAAATAAAATTTATTGAAAACAAAGTATTATTCCTTTCCAAAAAATAAATTACCAATACATCAATACATTTAATACTCCATGACCCTTCTGGCTGCCTTTTATAAGATCAAGCTCACTCGGACAAACGTCACAAATTCCCCTATTGCACAACAACTTTCTAATGCAGATATTTAAATAGTCTTCATACCGTATCACATCTTCACTTTACATATGTACTCCTTTCACCCTCTCAGTCTCTCCAAAACACATGCACAACCAAAACATGATGAAAGAATAATTTTCCAAAGTATTTTTAATGACTTCAGAAATCTGTGGTAGTGAACTAAAGAAAGTTCCAGAAAATTATATTATGTGAACCTGTCCTCTTGGTTGTAGTTTTAATTGATACTATGTATTGATACATCACAGTCCCTTACTCTGTTTCACAATACCAGCACAATTATTATGTGTTTTAGGTAAAAATTAATATCTCTGAAAGTATTGAAGTTATTGATTTGAAATTTTAGCACTATGGTTGTGTTATCTATAAAATTTGGTACACTAAGTGTGAAGAAGATCAATAAATATTTAATACTACATCATCACTTTCATAGAGAGTATGTGTAATGTATTGTATGCCTGGCCCAGTAGTGAGTGTCAGCTGTGTGAGCATGAGTACCAACATCTGCTCTCCTCCCAGCTCCACAGCAAGCTACACTTCCAATGCAAGAAGACAACTCATAATAATTTGCTACATTACATCCTACTTTGTCTAAGGCACTGAGAATTTGTTTGAAGTTTCTATCATGCACTTCATTGTCTTTGGAGTACACTATTATGGGCATAGTAACTGGGGACATTAAAAAGCACACCGTCAATGAAACACTGCCATGTCTGCACGTTGTTTTTGAGACTGTATGGCATTACCAAGAACTCCAATAAACTGAAATGCGTGATAATGGTAGTATTTGGAATATTGTCCTGGTGCAGGGGCATCTGGTTGTATGCTTTCTTGCAATCAATGGCAGAAAAAATTGTAGTCCCTGCTAGATTGTGGGTAAAGTCTTGAAAGTTTGGTACCAGGTAGGAATCATACAGAGTTTGAGCATTCAATGTGTGACAATTACTGCACATGCAGACTGATCCATCTTTCTTCAGAACCACTTTTATTTGCGATGCCTGCAGGCTGTCAGCTTGTCAAAGCACACCAAACGACATCATTTGATTGAATGCTTCTTTTGCAGCATGAGTTTTTAAGGATCTAGTCTATGTGCCTCGTGTTGCACTGTGTAATGAGAATCCTGTGGACCTTTCCGTTCCATGTGGCACACGAATACACCATTGAGGAGACACTGGCATGGGCTGGGGAGGCAGAGCACAAAGTATGTACCTGTGTTGACTTGTCCACCCAGGTTGGCTGTGAGCACGGTTCTGGCATGGCCAACAAGGAGGCTGTGGGTCCCACAGATCAGCATGTGCACTGCTGTTTCAACACATCAATTGTAGTGTGGGCCATGTGGAGCTCCTGTATAAGTGACTGAAGTCGTAAGCACAATGAATGGTTTTCTTCATGTGCATCCAGAAGCTGTAAGTGGTTTGTAATCAGCTTGTCCAGTGCAGTGAAGGTTTGCTGCATTAGGTGGCATTGCAGATACTTTCCAATGTTGTAGTATCAGTAGGTGCTGCCCCAATGATGGTGTGTATGTGTGTTGTGGTGGTGCAATGCAGGTGAGGGCAAGTCAGATGAAAGTTTGAAGTGTCACAAGAAGGCCATCCCAAAAACTGGTTGTGTGACATGTGCTATGTAGAAAGTCTGTGTACGTTGTGCTCCATCATCAAAAATCACTGTTCTCATTATGGTGCCGCATACCCATATGGGAATGTCATTGGCAGCCAGGAGGTGCAGAGGTTCCCAGGTGGATCACACTGAGGTGAGGTGGTGTGGGAGTATACTGACATTGGACCCAGTGTCAGTCAGAAACTGGGTGCGTCTACCACTTCTGTGATGAAAATGTGCCCACCTTCTGTTGGGGTGATTGTGGCTGGAAGGTTATTTTTTGCAGCACGGTGGACAAGTCCGCCTAATCCTACCCGCTTACAGCATTTGGCTGCTGGTATGGAGATCAGCATTTTTGTGCCTTATCACCGAATGTTTGGCGGTGCCAGCATGCTGCGTCAATGTTGTCTGATTCAGCCACGGTTGTTTGTTGTGATGGCTGAACATCGATAGTGCTGGGGCTGTTCAGACATCATACTGTAGTGGAATGCAATGAACCAACATTGCAGTGTGACATATTCTCACGGGTTGATCGGTCTGGGTGGCGGTGTACATTCTGTCGGCCAATGTAAGTCTGTCTCCCATCAGTTGCTGCTCGTGGGCTATCAGTGCTGTCCAGACTGCAGTCAGCAACTTTGTGAGTCAGATAGTCCACAGCGTGTGATCGTTGATACCTCTGAGTCAGCTGAGTATCAGTGGCGGAGCCACATCTGTGATGGAGCTCCGTTGCCAGTGCACATTTTGTACAGTGCTTAATGCTCTTTTTGTTCCAGTGGGTGTGCGATTCCTCTGAGAATTGCTCATTTTGCCACCTAATATTCATCTGAGGGCAGTGGTGACAGGATGACATCACTCACTAGTTTGGCGTGCTCCCCTAAGTGACATAGTAGAGCAATGACTTTTTCTGAATTGTCCATAATGTCTTGGTGTGAAAAAAAAAACATTCAGCAATAGCAAACTATAACATCAAATCATCTGCGTGGAAGAGTAGGAGTTTAATGTTTGGCATGGTGAGGGGGAATGGCATGCTGAGAGCTTGTGTGCATGTTGCATGTTGTATGTTGCATGTTGTTGTACGCAGTTGCTGTGCTGTCAGTCAGATGGTGACTATGATGACAATGGCAACATGGCGACGGGATTGTTTGACAGTTGCGGAATGCTGCCAGATGTGAGTCCATGGAAACTTGAAATGTAGTATAATCACCACAGTTGACTGGTGAAATTACGCTGTTGAGGTCAGTGCTAGTGATAGTCACCATCAGAAACCCATTGTCATTGTTATGTGGCCTGCATTGGCAATGTGGTGGTCGGTCGAGGTGCAGGTTGTCACATGGAATTTTCTCTACAGTTAGGGAACTGCGTTGATGCATCTATGAAATAGGATAATGTTTTGGAGAATGATTCCCATCCCTTATTTATGTTTGCTTTTGATATATATCACTCCAGTCTTTAGAATGCATTAATCTTTGTTGCCTCCATAGGTTTGCTTGCCTCCATAGGTTTGCTTGCCTCCATAGGTTTGCTTGCTTTGTTCATTGCAACCCTTTAAAGATATTTTCTGACTTTGCTATCTGTTAATATCCCATGGTGGTCGGCAGTGGCTTTTTGTCACTCTTGTGGAATATTAGTAAGTATGTGATCTGTTAAAGTATCTGTATCTGTGATACTATTTACTTCCAGATTTATATCATAAGTATTAATTAGATCACTGAAACTGCTAGTATAGCAGCCTTCTTTCAGTGTGTTAATATTTAGATCAGCTGCTGTTATTATGTATGTGAATTGCCTAACTGCTTTGTCTAACAGAACCTCTAGCTCTTTTAAAAAATGATTTACCCGACTCACAGTGATTTGCAGATTATGATTGTAGGTGTAAATGTAGAGTTGGAGTATTGATTGCCAAAAGAGAAGCAACTTCAAAAATTTAATCTGTACATTGTATTAAAAATAAAATATCACTATGCTCCTTAATACTCTTTGTGTCAATGCTAATTAAACGTACCCTATCAAAGTAAAGCAGAGCTGATGTTTTGGAATACACAACTTCTTCTTATTGGTAGCTTAATATCTGCATGAATACACTGATATTTTTTAGTGAAAATAGTTACCAACATCTATTGTAACAGAGGCCTGTTTACAACAGACTGCTGCTTGTCAAGTAGTTTTATAATGAAAATTCCTTCTTTTCTGCCAAGCAGCTAACATGAATTTTCATTTATTGAATCTTTACAATCAGATAATTTATTGAAGGCAATGGAAGTATGTTTTTAATTTTTTTCATTTGGTAATCATTCCCAGTTTCTTGTTTAGTACTATATGAGAGTTCGTTGAAGACTTTTGCATCACAGTACATACCTACATTTTCTGAAGCCTAGATATGTACACATAAAAATTATATTTGACTATTGTATTGTAATTGTGTAAATCAGGTGAAATTGGTTTCTATTATCAGCAACAAGTACCATTAAGGATCATCATTGGAAAATGATGGTAAGAATTCTGAGATGTGAAGTTATCTACTTTACATGACAGCTAAATCACTATAATACTGTAGAATATGAAGTAAATTTATTCAGAAGTCAAAAAGTTTATCTGTGCTTCAAAATTAATAAATTCAGTAACAAAATCAAAACAGTATGGGAAGCAATAAGGAATGAGACTGGTGCAAATTGCCCCAGTAGGTCCCATAACATTGTTCTCAGTAATGAAGGCAGATGAAAATCAAGAGACTGTGGCAAGAACTTGTAATGAGTACTTTTTAGGTGTTGCTGAGAAAAGAGGACACAATGGCTCCATAGAAGAGGCCTTAAAAATACTGAAAGATCATTTCTCAAATTCCATAGAGCAGATAGGAATATTTGCTAAATAGTAGGAAGTAAGAAAAACCATTATTACTTTAAAAAACAGAAATTCAATTGCTGTTGACAACATGTCCAGAAAACTGCTAAAAGCCTCCTGTAATCAGTTCAGTGAAGTTCTAGCTCATATATTCAATGCCTCTCTGAAACAAGGTATCTTTCCTGACAGGATGAAGTATGCTATTGTCAAGCTCCTCTACAACAAACACAGTGCCTCAGATGTTACAAACTATCATCCTATCTCTCTTTTGAATACATTTTCCAAAGTCCTCAAAAAATTAATACAAGGGTTGGAACTTAAATAGTGGTAACTGTTTATTTTACATGTCACTGTCCTTCAAAGTAGTCACTGGCATTGTGTAGAACCTGTTGCTAGTGATGTGGAATGCTTAGTACACCGTTATCAGAGCCTATTCTGTTGATGGTGCGAGTGGAGCGGTCTGATGCCTGTCAAATCTCTGGAACAGTTCTGAAGTGAATGCCACGAAGTGGTTCCTTCATCTTTGCAATCAAATCAATGTCACAAGGACTTAAGTCCGGGGAGTGTGGTGGATGGTAGAGTACTTCCCAGTCCCATCGACTGAACAGAGCAGCCACAGCGTGCACTGTATGTGCCCGCACATTGTCGTGCGAAATTATGGTTGGGTTGCGCAGAAAATGTTGCTGCTTCTTTCGCAAAGGTCATCGCAAGTGATGCTCCAAAAACGAACAGTAATACTATGCATTGACAGTCTGCCGTAGAAGAACATAATTTGTTAGGATAACATCATCACAGTCATACATGAGAATGACCATAACTTTAGATTGCACCATTCACACCATCAACAGAACAGGCTCTGCTAACGGTATACTATGCCTTCCACATTGCTGGCAATGGGTTCTACACAAACCTGGTGACTACTTTGAACCACAGTAACAGGTGAAAACATGTAACTTTTTTGTATCGGTTGTGAATAAATAGTTGCCTCTATTTAAGTTCCAACCCTTGTATACGCCAGGATAGTCAGTCACCTAGTCCAATAATTAGAAAAAACCAGCATGGCTTCAGAGAAGGTACCTCCACAACTGAAGCTATATTTTCATTTACCAATAACGTTTTGGAATACCTTGACAAGAAGACAGTACCTGTGGGCATATTTTGCGATTAGTCTAATGTCTTTCACTGTGTCAATCGTAGAATGCTTATAGAGTAAGCATGCCACTATGGACTCCAAGTACAAATGGGCAGCTGGTTCAAATTCTATCTATAGGGCAGACAATGGAAAATAGTGTTAGATGGTAACACTACACAGATAGGAGGGGCAGAGTCTGATTGGGGAACATTAAATTATGGAGTTCCACAAGGTTCTGTCCTTGGTCCCCTGTATTTCTGATATACATCAATGACCTACGTTTGTCCTCAAACAAAGCAAGCAGCTCTACAATGTTTGCAGATGACGCAGATTTGGTGATGGACGATAAGACATCCCCTGACATAGAATTAAATGCCAGCCAATTACTAGAGGACATTCTGAATTGGTTCACAGTAAATTCTCCATCAATAAACCTCAGCAACATCAATTAAATTCATTTCCATTCTGGTCACAAAAGCCCACAGAAGATAAACATTGCACATGAGAGCCAGCAGATACAGAGGATAGATTGTTTGAAATTCTTGGACATAAAAATAGATAACAGGCTTAGGTGGGAACACCATATCCAAACTCTGAAAAGGCTTAGTTCAGCAACATTTGCCATCCATATAATCACCAAAATTGGAGACACCAATAGCTCAAAATCTGCTTACTTTGGCTACTTCCATTCACTTATGTATTATGGAATAATCTTCAGGGGTAATCCACTGCTGTTGACAAAAGTGTTTACAAATCAGAATAAGGTTTCCAAATCTTGTGTGGAGTGCCCCCATGAAACTAAAGTCACAGCCTTTTTAAGCAAATAGGAATACTAACCACTACTTCTCAATATCTATTTTCAATCATGACATTCGCCCTTCACAGTCCGTGCCAACATGAGATGAATGAAATGTACCATCATCACAACATAAGAAGGAAATGTGACATACACTGTGACCTGAAAAATCTGTCTCTGGTGCAAAAGGTGTAAAATACACTAGCACAAAAATCTTCAATGCACTTCCAAGTAATATTAAGTGTCTATGAGGTAATAATGTACTATTTTAAAGTGAGCTAAAGGAGCTCTTGCTTGAAAAAAGTTTCTATTCCCTAGGAGAATTCTACAGCAGAGAAAGCTAGGATTATTTACTATGTATTATTGTGCATTCCTGATTCAATATGTCTTGCTGCTTTAATTAGATTAATTAGTGATCTGTAAGCCAAGAAGATGCTCACTTTCACTCTGTAAAAAACTGTTTGGATAAGATCAGAAAACCTCTGTTTGTGAGTGTAATTAGAACTTACTATGTTACTTTATTATTATTTTGAATTTGTATTCTTAATCTTTGTTTATCGTACTGATGAAAACATTTAGTTTTGACTTGTTCCACATCCATGTGTTTCCATGCAAAAAATAAATAAAATAGCTAAATATTCTTACCACTTGTTTCTACCAAATAAACACTAGATTAATGTATAGTGTATTTCCCCAGAAATAAGTCAAAATAACTTAATTAAGCCAACACACTTGCCCTTAACTCTACTAAGCACATTTGAGCAGATTAAGGCCAGGGGAAAACCTTGTACCAATCCTTGTGAAAGCCAACATTTTATGTTCTCCTATTTTGAGTTTAGTATTTTTGTAGCACTGCATTGTCAATGTGATCCTCTGCATTTACTTATGATGGTAAGACCTCAGCCAAAGTAAAACTTAATGTCTTGTATGAATCTCTCTCTAGAATATCTTTTACAAAAGAAAAACTAAAAAGCAGCTAACAGCATCTGGTCAGAAAAAAATGAGTCAGTATTTTATCACTGGCTACTTTCTCAAACACTTTTGTGTAGACTGGATAGTGTGGAAATAACCCTTGAGCCAGTGACTGATGACTCCAGCACAGTCTTATGACTCCAGCACAAGAAACATAACACAATCAGAAGCTTATTAGACCTCAGAAGCTTATTAGAAAATGACAGCTTTTATAATCTTTTAGGGTACCATTTTTTTAAAGTAATGCCTGTTGCTGGAGTGAACAAAGTATCTTGAAGCAAATACAATGTTTCCTTATGTGACTTTCTATTAATGAATGCATGTTTGAGGTCATTCTTTGGAATAATTAATTAAAATTGGAAATCAGTGATTTCAGTATCTTGTCATTTCTGCTACACTTACTTTCTGGGAACTCAATTTGATTTGTATTATAATATTTATTTCCTGCTTAACACTGCTTACAGTGTCCTTATATATGTCCCATGAGAAATCATTTTATTGGCCTGCTGATAAGAAAACTAGAGAATTTTATATCCACTCATTTTTGCTTGTCATGTATCTGCTTTGGTCTAATGCCAACTGCAGCAAACAGCTTGCCCCTAGAAAAAGAAGTGAACGTGCAATTCAGTGGGTTTCACCACATTTTCTTTGATTCATGATTTGATATAAATCATCCACATGTCAGATCTTTTACTGAAGTTCACACTTCTTGCTGACTAGTGTATGTCTTAAATTTCTAAAGAACTAAATGTATAAAATTTGGCATCCCCAGATATTAAAAATTATGGTAAGAATGCATTACTACACACTTATTCTATATGTTAACTAAGTTCTGGTTGTATAAACCTGTATTAATAATATAAGGAACAATTGTAAACACTATATTACAATATTTGGATATGTATTTTCCATCAATGGGTCTCAATTTATAGAAAAAAAGTATCCCATTGTAGACAAGCAGATAAAACACATGTATAACTTGAGTTACTACTGATTTCTCCATCTTTGGCTTACAGAAATTTAATTAAAGACAATTTTCACACCAGATACATTTTGCTTTTGTTTATAAAGGATCTCCTGTTGTCATTAGCATTTCCACTTCTATTCTCCAAACTACTGCGTCTTTCTTCTTTGTTAGCAGAGGTTGGTGCCAAAAGACTTTGTGTTGGAGATTATGTAAACAACAGGCAGAAAACCAATGACCACAGAAAATGCTTTGTAAGTAAATATAAAATGTGTTTGGTCTAAAAATTGATTTTAACAGCTGCTGCAGATGATGGCCATGTAAAGAAACATAACATGTGTAATATTTTTGTTGATATTAGAATCCCTCTGAAATTAAATATTGTTATTTGTTGGAGTAATGCATGGGAAAAATTTATAATGGTTAGTTCTCTCTGCTATTCCTGAATTTCTCCTTTATGAACGAATTTTGTGGAGGAGTATGTGAGTGATATAAGATTTAAAAAATGATAAATAAAAGAAAGCAATTGCTCATAACAAATATGCATAAGGACAATTATAGTGCCAGTTGAGCAGCATTCAGGAGCACATCATGATAACTGTTTCATTCCATATACATATTATCTTCTCTGATATTTGTGTGTGTGTGTGTGTTTGTCTTGTGTGTGGGTGTGCAGACATGAAGCAATAAATAAGAAAAGTATGCATTACTGTTGTTTTGTTTTTGTTTGTTCATATTAGTTCATATTAGTATGTGTATTGTCCATGATGAATTTTGCATGGCATAATTATAATCTTTTAAGCAATTTCAATTTTTCTGTGCATATTAGCGTGTAGAGTAGTGGTGTGTGACATATGGCACAGAGCCAATGATCCCCCACTCTGTTATCAGCACCATTGATTACTGATAAGACAATAATCCATAGATGGCAAGGAGTGACACAAACTTGATATGACAAAGTGCCAACATACTTCTCTTTACTTATAGGGCATCCAATTCTGAGCTACAGCTAGTTGAATATATGTTGAATATTATATTTTCCTGTCTTTATTAGTTATGTATTTTGTTAGCTGTCTTACAATTACCTAGTCTTCAGAAAATATTAATTATAAACATTTGTCACTTACATAACAGTCTGATCATGATTCTACTTGTAAGATTAATAATAACTTGTGTTTCCCAAAATGGTTGAATGGCTGACTTTTACATGCTGTTTTGTGTTGTCTTTGAATAGGTTTGATGTAATTATTCATACTTCTTACAAGACACCTCTCACTTTTTACCTCTCTCTCTCTCTCTCTCTCTCTCTCTCTCTCTCTCTGTGTGTGTGTGTGTGTGTGTGTGTGTGTGTGTGTGTGTGAAATGGTGTTTGATGTAACATGAACACATTTATAAGCGTTTGTGCTTCTCATTAAATAGTTGAGATAGTTGTGTGGTTAAATGGGCAATCCAAAGGTTCAGAATTCAATTCCCTCTTAACCATATGATTTGTTTTTTTGTTAATTATTACTCCTTTTACCTCCAGCAATAATTAGGGTATATGATAAGTGGCATGCTGCACCATGGTTCATAGTCTATGTTAAATAATGAATGGATAAGTTAGATCAAAGCTTCGAGAAAGACAAGGGCATACTCTTTTCAATGGGACCATGCCCAGTAAAAGATTATGGTGGTCAAATCCACCTTCAGGTTGAGGCAGTATTAGACTTATTATGTTATTGTCAGATTACCTTTATTACTTTTTTCCTTAATTTATTATTGTTTGTCAATTTTACAATAATATTACCATATTAAAATTAATCAAAAAATTGCAATTTAAACTACGATACTAAAATGGGTACTATAAAACATATATTTGAGAACTAGAACACAATATACATTACAAAAATAAGACAGTCAAATAGTAAAAAAGCAGAGTTCCTGCTCTTTTCAGTGACACTGAGTTGCAACACAGATAGACACCATTCTATCACTAGAAAAATATTCTATATTGTACAAAGGGGGCTCTTATAGTATACACAAAATTTTAACCCTAAATTGTTCAATTGGTAATGACTGACTATCGTTAGATAGAGCATTAAATAATTTTAGGGACAGCATTGGGAAGCTGTTCTGTGTCTTAGTTAGTTGACTTCTTGGCCAGTCTATACTGTCCTTATAGTGGGTGCTGTATTGATGAACTTCATTTCTCTTTCTGGATGTTGCATCATTTGTTTTTGTGTGAACAGGGGAGTTGAAAAGATATTGGCTGAAAATACTCAGAACTCCTAATCTGGAAAAATTGGTTTGCAATGGTCAGTTCTTTTTCCTTGATGTAATGATCCTTATTGCTTGCTTTGTAATAAAAGCATACTCTTGCAGCCTGTAGAATGGGCCCACAATAACAGCCCATCAGTAATATCAGAAATTGAGTCCACCTTGATGCAAACCACCTTGTTATTGAACAACAAGGTGCTTTGCATCAAGGCGGACTCAATTTCTGATATTACTGTTTTTCTATGCAAAGACGGACAAAATGGAAGAGTTCCAAGATAATATTATTGTAACAGCCCATAGCTGATGTGATTGTGGAACATTGCATAGTATACTGTTAATAGGTACTGATGTGGTATAACACTTTTTAGTTTCCTCAAGAAATATAGGACTCATGAGAGTTTGGAACATACATGTTTACTGTGCTGTTGCCAGGTTAACTTGTTATCAATGAGGAAACCCAGAAGCCTGGTGGCTGCTGTGTCACCCAGTGCTTCAATATAAATTAGGCTGCATGACATCCTCTGTGTTTTTGTCTTCATTAATTTTCATCTTGTTCATGATGAACCAGGCCTTGGCCTGCTTGGTCTTCTGCTTGTTCAAGTGCTTGGGGTACATTCTGCCCTTTTGGGAACAAAGTTGTGTCATCTGCGAACTGCAAGGTGTGCCCATTGGATCATATGTCATTAACAAAAATTAAGAACAGCAGGGGCCCTATTACAGATCCTTGTGCCACTTCATGTTTTAACTTCATTTCACCTGATTTTGCCCCTTTCTCTGATACAATCTGTCGTCTGTTATTAAGGTAGGATTTGAGAATATGCAGAACAGTTCCAAACACCATATGATTTTAGCTTGCTGAGCAGGCCTAATGTGAGGTATAAACAAATGTCTTACTGAGGTTACAGAGTACCAATGCTACAGACTCCTTGTCTTCAAAACCCTGAATTATATTTGTAACTAGGACAAGTACTACTTTTATACTTGACTTGCCTTTCAGAAAGCCATGCTGTATATCATAAAAGAAGTTATTTCCTTCAAAATAACTAAATAGCTAATCTTTCATTATGGACCTTATCATATTGGCTAGCATTGGTATTATAGATATAGGCCTGTAGCTTAACACTTCATGTGGATTACCTTTTTTGTAAACTGGTACTGTGTGTGCTACTTTCAGGAAGTCTGGCATGGAGACTGATAGTGGTTGAGCAATTTCACAGACTATAGTTTTTAATATAGTACAGAGCATGCCACAAATATGAGCACTCCCCGAGTGTTTTCATAACCACTGGGAGAGCGGTGTGCTGAGCACGCGCCCCTCCTATCTGCTTCCTCAGATGAGGATGACACGGCGGTCGGATGGTCCCGGTGGGCCACACGTGGCCTGATGACGGAGTGCCTGGCTGAGTGTTTGTAATGTTTTACTGTTTTTAGTCTGTCTTTTGGATACACTGCACATTACCGTGCTGCATTTATTTCCAAATTTCACAGCAACTGCAGGATCTGTTCTGAATTCAAGAATTTTGCTTACTCTGCTTTCTACCATGTTTATAAAATATTCATTAAATTCATCTGGGCTACAAAGATTAAAGCAAGAGGTGGGCTTTTGTCTATGTTCATTAATCAGATCCCATGCTGTCTTGCAAGGAGTGTGAGCTTCTTCAATAAATCTGGCAGTGCCTTCCTCCTTCGCTTTGTCTACTTCTTTTCTGTACATCCTTTTGGACTGCATATAATTGTGGTATAGCCTGTGCTTGATGCCAATATCTTCAATGGCTTTGACTCTATCACCTAGTAGTTGTAGTTTTATTTTAGCTAATGTAGAGGTATACCCACTCTTTGCTTTGACAGTTTTCTGTGTGTATTTTGATTTGGCAATAGGATATCTCTAGGCTTTTAGTGGAAAATGTTTATCAAATTTGGCTTTAAGAGTACCAAACATGGAAATGAATGTTATCATTAAGTGCCAATTATTCACACATTTGCAGCCAGTCTGTAGAAGACACTGCAGTTTTGAAATCATCTAAATTTTTCTTTGTAATAACCCTACTTCTGAAGACATATTTTGAATGTGAAGTGGGAATTTGTTATATACTTGCTGTGTTTGTCTATAGCTTCATGATTACTGCACTGTGAAATTCTGCCTACACACTGTTACTGATATTCTCAGTTGTTTAACAAAGAATATCATCTATGATATTATGAAAAGCATTAAATATGCACTGAATGAAGCACACTATTCAGTGCTGTATAATAGTAGGCTGTAATGAAATACATTTCCCTCACACAAAAGTTCACTTAAATTTTCTCACCGAGCGAGGTGGCGCAGTGGTTAGCACACTGGACTCGCATTCAGGAGGACGACGGTTCAATCCCGCATCCGGCCATCCTGATTTAGGTTTTCCGTGATTTCCCTAGATCACTCCATGCAAATGCCGGGATGGTTCCTTTGAAAGGGCACGGCCGCCTTCCTTGCCCATCCTTCCCTAATCCGAGCTTGTGCTCCGTCTCTAATGACCTCGTTGTAGACGGGACGTTAAACACCAATATCCTCCATCCTCCTCCTACATTTTCTCATGTTATATTACAGCTAGTAGCCTGAGAGTTTTCGCAAATAAGAAACGACAGAGAGTGACTGCCGATCACATTTTCAGCCATCAGTAACTGTTTGCACAACTGTTCATAGATGGCAAAATATAAATGTAGAAAAAATAAACTCAGGTACATAATGTAGGTAGCTTCTTGTCAAACATGTAATGACAAAAATTAATTTTTGTTCTTTTTGATGTTTCTTATTCAAGCAATTTGCTGGACAGACTAAGAAGTTTATTTTCCAAAATTTGTTGTTTGTATAAGTAGTAGTAACAACAAATTGTCTTCAAAACAGTTACATAAATGACAGCATTCAAGATATTAACATGAAAGATTCATTACATTATTAGAAGTAAGTTTGATATGCAACTTCTCAAGAGTTTATATTCACTTACCATGAGTATGAATGAAGAGAGAGAAGTCAGTTCAAGTTTCATTCTCTTGACACATTTCATATCATATTTGGAGATCAATAAAAATGAATTCACATAATTGTAATGAATTTAAAAAATAGAATTATTGAATTTTATACTGGTTATCAAAATGAGATATTGACCAGCCAGTGCCAAAAGTGAATGTCAATATCAGGGGGGAAAAGTCAACACAGTGGGCACAGCAATTAAGCTGAAGTGTGACTGCAAACAGGCCCAGAGATAACAGCCCTCAGTCTCTGCAGCAGGCTGGGGGAGTCACAGTGCCATCCTGCTCCTCCACCAAGCTGTCGCAGTTTCCCCTCGTACAGCAGGTGACTTGTAGCACTTGTCACTTACTCTCTGATGTTGTTGCTATTGTTGTAGTTATTGTTATTCGTATTATTATTAGTATTATGCATTATTTCTGTTTCATGTGTCAATTCTTTCTGTTTGGCATAACATTAAAGGATAATCCAAAAATAACAAAAAAATAAAAATCAACAATTTGAGAAGTACTGCCAATAACATGACATGGTTTTCACATAAATGTACTTAAAACACAATAATACTTCTCATAATGGAAAAACTTGAAGATTGCTGGAATGGTTACATTATTCACTGACACGTAGCATTTTAGAGGTCACGAACAGCTGTCCATCATTTAAATAGAGTTTTTGGCTCGTAAAAATGAAAAATAATGCATATTTGCTGTGGAATGACTTGTGGGCTCCTGAGGCACATTCGTCTCTTAACAAAAGTATAAGTGCAAGGACAGAAGGAAGATTAGTGACAAACATCCGGACAAAATATGTGTAAGTATATAAAACTATAACTTTTGCACCACACAAACTATTGAACTGCATGAAACATTTTGTCAGTGAATAATGTACCTATTCAGACGATATATCTTGTCAGTGTTTCAAAAACGTGCCATCTACTTTCACAATGTTTGTACAGCCACCACTAACTATTGGTGTACTTTTCAGGTTATTAATTTTTCATTTCACTGACTTTTAATCCATCTAGCACGTAATTTCTGCCTCCTTATTCTTGATGTTCTTGACTGTATATGATTTCTTCTTACAACTTTCTCTATGTATAGTGCAGATGTTCTATGACACCTGTGGACTTTTGTGGCAAGTGTTTGACTTGAATTATTGATTTTTCTTCACATCTCTATCCATGGAATGATTTATTGACGTTACCTTTTCTTTATTCTTCCCTCATTTCTCATTTATTTAAATTTTTCTCAGTTGTGTCGAATTTTATTTGTTTTTTATATTCACAGTCAACTAGCATATAAAAGATTTTATTCGTCATCCTAAATTTCCTGGAAGAGGATGATTAAGCAGCATAAATACATGTGAGTTTTTGTTTCCTTGTCTGCTGGAATGTAATATAACGGTCATGACACTACTGCAGCAATCTACATAGAGTAATGACAATAAGCAGTATGTTCTCTAAAAATGACACCTTTTGCCTCTTTACAAAATGTCAGTATTTTATTTTTTTAGTATCAGTAACTGGAGCAGAGAAAAAAAGAGACACAAAATTAGAACACATAGTTGTATTTCTCACTTTCAGAGTTAGAAGGAGGTAGGACACAGAAATGTAGTGTGAACTTTACATGTGGGAAATGAAAATAAGGAAGATAATAATTGTGAATCTAGGGGAAAGGAAAATAAGGACGACAAAAATTACGAATCCAGTGCTCACAGAGGGACCAAAAATCAAATGGAATTAGTAAATAAATATAAATGGATGTCAAAATCATACACCAGAATCAAGGAGCAAAGCAGCAGTAGCCAAATTCTAAAGGAAAATGAATTTCTTATTATTGGGGACTCTTTGCTGAAAAACGTGGAGGTCCAAAATTGTAAAATTGATGTTTGGCCAGGAATTAGGACACACCAACTTAATAATCACCTTCTGAACTGTCTCATCTCAAAAGACGGCAGTGACTGTGATGTAAATATGACCTACAAAACTGTTTTTGTTCAAGTGGGAGCAAATTCTCTTAGGAGCAGCAGTGAAGGGATACTCATCAACGATACAAAAAACCAAATTCGATCTGCAAGAAGCTTGTTCCTAGCATTCAGAGTTATAATTGGCGAATTATCAAAAGGAAATCTGTGGGTGACAATTACATCGATAGACTGAATTGCAACATCAAAGAACTGTGTGATAACTTAGGTGATATTTTTGGTACTCCAAACAAATCCTAGGAATCAGATGTCTAGGTAGAGATGGCTTACATCTAAATAGACTAGGTTCTTTTACTTTAAGTGAAATGTTCACTGGTACATGTCACATCATTGGCAACAAGGGAAACTAATATATATGGAGCGGGTGCTGTAAAAACCCAAGAAAAGCTTAAGAATAATTGTTGTCCAGTGAAATAAGCAATTAGTAAACTAAATAAAATAAAAAACAATTATTTGATGCATCTAAAAGTAAATGTATTAATGGCAGGAGTTACAAAAATCGAAGAATTTCAAATTATACTTGCAGAATATATTAAAGTTATTTGCTTAAACAAACATTGGCTGTCAGATAATTCGATAAGTATTTTAAATAAAATAGAGAAATTCAATGTAGCAAGCAGCTTTTCTAGGAAAAATAGAAGTTATGGAGGCTCATGCATACTCGTCAACGATTACTTCAAGTATCATCTAAAAAGGGACTAGGAATATTTAAATGAGGAATGCACTTTTGAGAGCTGGTGCATAGAATTGACAGACCTAAACACATTTGTCATCTCTATTTATAGAATTACAGGGTAACCAACAACAAAAGTTTTCCTATCCAAACTATAGTGTCTTTTAGAAAAGCTCAAGAAAGAAAATAAGAAAAACGTTGTTATAGCAGTGGATTTTAAATTAAATGTGCTATATCAAGACAGTAACACTGTAAAATTTATTGACATAATCCAAAACTCTGGTTTTAAATTAAATTTTTTTGAATCCACTAGATCACATGCGCATTCTGCCACTTGTTTGACTGTGAATATAACTTTAGTTCTGAATTGGGAATCTCTGACATGCTGCTTTGTTCATCCAGATATCATCTCAAATAAATAAACAAAGTGATACCAAAACTTCAGCAAAAGCAATATGGATATTGTTTACATTAAGCTAAATGAAATAAACTTGTTTGTATATTATAATATTCCAAGTACTGAGAACTTTAGAAGATTTCTAGAAACATTTTTGGACCTATTCAATGGAGTACTTATACCTAGCATTTGGCAGAAAAATACTAAAAATAAACTAAGCTGGATTACTCCAGCTATAAAAATATCTAGTATAACAAAAAGAAACTTGCACAATGAAGTGAAATTCGATACAAATCCAGTCTTTGTTGAATATGTGAAACAATATAAAACTGTGTTCAAAAAGGTTGTAAAGGCTGCCAAAAGAATATCTAACAATAAGTTCATCAGAGGTCATAAGAACAATTCAGAAACTGTCTGGTCAATTATCAGTTCTGAACTAGGTACATCAATAAACAGCCAGGAAATTTCAAAAATCAAAGATCAGGAAGTTACCATTGTAAACCCTGTTCAAATATGCGATTGCTCCAATAGTTTTTTATATAAATGTAGTAAATCTAATGTTAATGTGTCTACTTATAAGGCTTACAAATGCTACACTGAAAGATGTAGAAGATGTTATATTATCCCGGAAAAACAAAAATTCTGCAGGATGAGATAGTATCAATTAAAATGGTGTTTAAAATAATATCACTTCCTCTGACAGAAATAATTAATCAATCGTTTGAGCAAGGATGCATACCAGAGTTACTGACATATGCCAAAGTAAGTCCAGAATGAGTTTCAAATTATAGACCAATAGTCCTACTGCCTGTATTTTCAAAAATTTTAGAAAAAGTTTTTTATAAGAGATTGTCTGATTTGCTAAATAAAAATAAAATTCTCTCTCCTTCACAGCATGGCTTCAGGAAAGGCTATTCAACTGAAAGTGCAATATTTGAATTTCTTAATGAAATCTATACTAAACTGGATGCAAGTGAGTTTGTGACAGGCATATGTCTTGATTTATCTAAAGCTTTTGACATCATTGACCATAATGCCCTACTGCAGAAGCTTGACCAAATAGGAATTAGATGTATATCCAATGAGTGGCTCAAGACATACCTATGTGGTCGCAAACAGGTGGTTGAAGTGGAATATACTGACCATAACAAAATCAGCTACTATTATTCAGAATATGAAAATGTGAAATATGGCATCGCTCAAGGATCAGTACTAGGAACCATTCTGTTTCTCCTCTATGTCAATGATCTTATGCACAACAAGTATTGTCAAACTGCCCTCCAATTTGCAGACGATACAAGCTTCCTTATTAGTGGTAAAACAGAAGAAAAACTAAAAGACTCCACTATCCAAACAATGAACACTGTAGAACAGTGGTTCAGTTATAACAAGCTAATTATAACAAAGAAAAGACAGTAGCACTGAACTTCTATAATGTAAAAGGAAGACACCACCCAAACATAGAAATAGAACTTAGGGACAGAGTTCTTGAAAGTGTAGACAGCACTAAATTTCTGGGACTCTGGCTCCAGAACAACACAAAATGGGAGGTACACATTGAATATTTGCAAAGAAAACTAAGCAAAACCTGTTACATGATACGGATCTTAAAAACTTGTTGCAGCAAAGCCAGCCTGTTAAATGTATACTACTCTTATGTGCATTCTGTAATTAAATATGGCATAATCTTCTGGGGCAATACAACAACAAATATTAAACTTTTCAGGATGCAAAAGAGAATATTAAGAATTATTGAAGGGGAAACAATACCAAATCATGCAGCCCCATATTCAAAAAACTGTCAGTTCTTTCTCTTCCTCGCATTTTTATCTACGAAACATCAGTTTTCATCAAACAATATATTGATAGACACCCAGATATCTTATTAAAAAATGAAGATACACATGCACACAATACAAGGCAAAAATCTGACCTTCATATGAAATAGGTGAGAACATCATTGTGCCAAAAAGGCACACTACATACTGGGATAAAGATTCTCAATAATCTACCTAACCATATTAAATCAATAGGTAAACTCTGTAATTTTAAGGCTGAAGTAAAGGCATATTTAATTGATCATTGCTTTTACAGTCTGACAGAATATATAAAAGCCAAACAACAAAAATAAAGATGCATTATTAGTATTCTACTTTGTATATTGCCTGTAATGTTTGTTGTATGTATGAAGCTAAATTACTTCAATATCTAGTCCTTAGGATTGCAATACAAACAGTATTCTATCTTGTAAATACCTAACCATGTCCAATATCCTTGTATATATTCTATACTTATAGGATTTGTAGGACTATATAAATAAATAAGACCAGTAGAGAAAAATGGCCCCAAAGGAGAAATGGGAAATTACAGACCTGTTTCTATCCTGTCAGTTTTCTCTAAGTTATTTGAAAAGCTTGCTGCAACACAGATACTAAATTTTGTCTCAAAATTTAATATCAGTGACAAAAACCAATTTGAGTTCAAAAAGGAAAAAGTACCTTAGACGCAATAAATACTTTTGTTGACAGAATTAACTAATCATTGGATAACAGTAGCAAATTTGCAGGTATCTTCTGTGACCTAGGCAAAACATTCAGTTCAGTGAATCACTGCATGCTGCTCTATAAATTAGAGAGATATGGGATCAGTGGGAGTTCCCTCCAGTGGCTGACCACATTTTGACAAACAGGAAGCAAAGAGTTAGAATAACATCTAACTCTGCAAATTACTTATCGAAATGGGAAACTATCTCACTAGGTGTTCCCCAGGGCTCGGTTTTAGGACCAATTCTCTACCTTTTTTACATAAATGATTTACCCTTGAACAAAGTCAGTCCTCTTTGCAGATGACACTTCAGTGCTGATTGGGGGGGGGGGGGGGGGATGGGGGGAAGCTCTGCAGAACTCGGTGACTGTGTTGCAAACACTTTGGATTCTCTGGAAGCTTGATTTCAATTAAAAGGTCTGAAACTAAACATTACAAAAACACAACTCACACAGTTCGAAACAAAACAATCTAAACCAAGTGAGATCTATGCCCTACATAAAAATGAGAAGCACAGTGAATTTCTTAGGACTAAACCGGGATGAAAACTTAAGCTGGTAGGCACACTCAGAATATTTAGTTAACAAACTTTCTTTTGAAATGGGAATGTTAGATGATGTAATAGACATGGACAGCCAAAGAATTGTGTACCATAGTTACCTCGAATCTGTCATCAGATATGGCATAATTTTTTGGGATAATTCAAGTTATATGGTATGGATAATAAAACTTCAAAAAAGAATCATTAGAAAGATGTGTGTCGTACATCTAAGAAATTCATGTCACCTGTTGTTTCAAAAACTAAATATACCATCTGTCTCGTCACTATACATTTTTGAAATTCTAACTTTCCTGTACAGTAAACCTGAACTTTTCAAAGAATTTCACTTCAAACGCACTTACACAACTAGGAAAAAACAAAATTTTCTGCTCCTCCACAGTGATTAAAGCTATAGTCTATGACTCCTTGATACATTAGCATGAAAATATACAATAAATTAAAGGGATGTGATATTCTGAGCATGGAAATTGGTCATCTAAAGAAAAAATTACATGAACTCTTAGTGGAAAAATATTATTATTCAGTGGAGTTTATGAATGATGAGGTGATAATTGAAACAGAGCAACTAACATCTCTGTAAATAAAAAAAAAAAATTGTACAAAAATGTAAAAGTATTGTACTGCTAGAAAATAGTTTGATAACTATACTTGTTACTATTTTTAAGTCTGTAACTAAATCCCTAAAATTATATATTTACATGTCTCCAATACAACAGATCACATGATCTGAATATTGTATGTTATGAGATGAAATAAATCAAATCAAATCAAATTATATAATTGTGGGTGAGTAGGAGATGGATCTGGAAAACATATATCAAGGAGGGTACAAGGAGCAGGGAAAGAGCTGGAAGTAATTATGGACTGCAAACTTTGTTCTGGCAGATTTGTTAGTTTAAAAATGAGGGAAAGGTAGCAAATATGTGATACATATTGTGTTCTGTAACTCCTGTAAGGAAAGGTAATAGGGAGCCAAGATGTACAACAGCAGAGAGAGAGACAGCTGTTGTAAACTGCATAAGCTTGTCAAATAAATAAATTACAACTATCAATGTCAGGAATTTTGCGTTTCTAAAAAGGGACATAGTTGTATTTTTAAGGGAAGAACCTACAAATTTTCAACTATACTATGTACTTTTGTTTGTCTGTCACTGCTAGTACCTACTGAAGAAAAACAAATATCTGTGTATTATAAGAATAGACTTTCATTTGAATTTTTACATTTTCTCTAGACTTATTAAAAAGGCTCCAGATTTCTGGAACTCAAATAATTTTAATATTGCTAATAAAGTTTCTTTAAATTTATTTTTCAATTACAGTGGTCCACAGGAGCATAACCAGGATCTAAGCTACAAATAAGGCAACGCATGTTAATTTTGGGGAAGGGGGATGGTTGGAGGGAAAAAACCACAATTTCTTATAAAATAAATCTTAAATGTATCTACAGTGTACTCAACAGAGAGAATATAGATTGTCTGAGATTTGTACATATTACTTCGTTATCATTTTGTATTGAAAGTAGAATAGTGGAAAATGGTGAAATAGTTCTTAGACTTCATGAAAATGGCCCTGCATACACTTGATACTAGTCAGTATCAATTACATGTCCTGGTTTCCTACAAACAGGGGGTTGGGGGTGGGGGTGGGGGGATTAGGAGGGATTTTTCATTGTCTATTGGTATGCTCCCCTTTTGGAGAGCAAGGGAATCTTGGCAACTTGAAATGATTCAGACATTCATGCCTCATATCATCCAAACTAGGACCCATAAAATATCAAATATATTTTTCTAATATTGAGGTTGCTGTATGATCACGGATAGTAGTGGAAAAAGATTATTTGAAAAAAATGAAGTTGGTCAAAACCAGGCTTTGAACCTCCATTTTGAGACTGGTTCAACATTTTGTCACTGCTCAGTACTGAAACTGATATTTGGAAACAACTATGTTAGGTAGATACTATAAGTATGAAGTGCATTTCAAGTAAATAAGATTATTTAAAATTTTCATTTTAAGCCTGATGAATTGGGCAAGTATTCTATTTGAATTAAATATGTGTAAAATATTGTTGGTTGAGACATTCCTTTTGTTATCTTGTACTTGCCTGACAACCATGTTTGTTTATAATTACAGTACGTTATTTTTAAAACTCAAATGCTGATTTTTGTATGGATATGATTCTGACCATTTTGTTATGTCTTTCTTTTTAACTATAGTTGTTCCTGGTATGTTAATAAACAGTGTTGACTACCTTAATGATTTCAATTTTGTTTCCGCTTTTTTAAGTCATTGACTGCATATTGAAATATTGTAAAATTAAATAATATATCTTAAATACTGGAACACGTGAGGCAATACTGACCTTACAACTTATCTTAGAAAATAGATTAAGGAAAGGCAAACATACGTTTCTAGCATTTGTAGACTTAGAGAAAGCTTTTGACAATGTTGACTGGAATACTCTCTTTCAAATTCTGAAGGTGGCAGGGGTAAAATACAGGGAGCGAAAGGCTATTTACAATTTGCACAGAAACCAGATGGCAGTTATAAGCGTCGAGGGACATGAAAGGGAAGCAGCGGTTGGGAAGGGAGTAAGACAGGGTTGTAGCCTCTCCCCGATGTTATTCAATCTGTATATTGAGCAAGCAATAAAGGAAACAAAAGAAAAGTTCGGAGTAGGTATTAAAATCCATGGAGAAGAAATAAAAACTTTGAGGTTCGCCGATGACATTGTAATTCTGTCAGAGACAGCAAAGGACGTGGAAGAGCAGTTGAACGGAATGGATGGTGTCTTGAAGGGAGGATATAAGATGAACATCAACAAAAGCAAAACGAGGATAATGGAATGTAGTCGAATTAAGTCAGGTGATGTTGAGGGTATTAGATTAGGAAATGAGACACTTAAAGCAGTAAAGGAGTTTTGCTATTTGGGGAGCAAAATAACTGATGATGGTCGAAGTAGAGAGAATATAAAATGTAGACTGGCAATGGCAAGGAAAGCGTTTCTGAAGAAGAGAAATTTGTTAACATCGAGTATTGATTTAAGTGTCAGGAAGTCGTTTCTGAAAGTATTTGTATGGAGTGTAGCCATGTATGGAAGTGAAACATGGACGGTAAATAGTTTGGACAAGAAGAGAATAGAAACTTTCGAAATGTGGTGCTACAGAAGAATGCTGAAGATTAGATGGGTAGATCACATAACTAATGAGGAAGTATTGAATAGGAATGGGGAGAAGAGAAGTTTGTGGCACAACTTGACCAGAAGAAGGGATTGGTTGGTAGGACATGTTGTGAGGCATCAAGGGATCACCAATTTAGTATTGGAGGGCATCGTGGAGGGTAAAAATCGTAGAGGGAGACCAAGAGATGAATACACTAAGCAGATTCAGAAGGATGTAGGTTGCAGTAGGTACTGGGGGATGAAGAAGCTTGCACAGGATAGAGTAGCATGG
Source organism: Schistocerca nitens (assembly GCF_023898315.1). Classification (NCBI taxonomy): domain Eukaryota; kingdom Metazoa; phylum Arthropoda; class Insecta; order Orthoptera; family Acrididae; genus Schistocerca; species Schistocerca nitens. The sequence continues at coordinate 967,878,023 of NC_064617.1, forward strand.
AGAGCTGCATCAAACCAGTCTCAGGACTGAAGACCACAACAACAACAACAACATCTTAAATGCTGCATTAGAGACTTTTAATTCTTAAATTGCTATATAATACTATTTTTCCTCACAATTACAGCAAAATTCTCCTTGTAGAGCCTGCACTAAAGGTTCAATCTTGACTCTACAGATCCAAAATATGGGACAACATAACAAAAACTACATAAATCACATTTCAGTTTTATACCACTCTGACAGAGAAAACAGACAAGTCTACTTGCATTTTCAGGCATCACACTTCTGCAGCCTTTTCTCTGGAGTTTTACTTCTTGCTCCATCTTGTTGCAGCTGATGACTTCATATTGAATGTGTTGAAAATGTTAATCAGAGAATTAAAAGTAAAGAATGAAAGTTACATACATGAAACAACTGTATTCACTGGAACAAAGTGTTTTAGAAGTGCAAACAGCAACAGGACAAAGTAAATACATCCCCTGCCTTCTAAAAACAGTGTCTCTTTCTATTGAATGTAACAGATACAGAAACAATGGAAACAACAAAACTCTACAGTGTGCTGAACTGTGGACGTTTTGACAACTCCTCATACTGTCATCATTGTATATATTGGTAAACTGATGTCTGAACTGATGGGTTTCTTCTGCCTACTGCAGTGAAGTCCATCCAATTTTGCAAAGACCAGGGCTGATACCTCGATTTGAATTTGCACCCTATACCTACAAGTGAAGAAATGCTGTCCTGGGTTGACTCTCAGTTATGTATTCAGCTTCAAGTCATCATCTTGAACAGTTTCCAGCCTCAGGTTGGGTCTGTTTGGAACATAAACCTCCCCATATACTCCTGTTTTCCTACCATCTTCCTGTGTTCACTATGGTCCAGTCATCGACTCTTTCTTCAACACACTCCTCCACATCTTTCAGCCATCTATCTCTTGGTCACTTCCTCCACATGTCCATTACATGATCATGGGAATCCCCTTGTTTTGCATTGTCTTTAAGTGCCCATGCCATCTTAGTCTTGATGTTTCTGTCCTGCTCTGCAAAGGTTCCTCTTTCACAATTTCCCTTACTCTTTCATTCCTCATTATCTCTCTCTTTGTTACTCCTGTCCTACTTCTGAGAGAATTTCATTTCATATGGATTGAATCTGCTCACATCTCATTTCTTCATTACCTATGTTTCACATGCATAGTTAAGTATTGGTATGTAGTGACTTTTATATATTTCTTCTTTGCTTTATTGTGGGATGTTGTCATTCCACACCATGCTCCTAACACTTAGAAAAAATACTTCTGCCTATCTGCCATTTTTCTGTATCACACTTCTGAAGTACTTGATCCTTTCCACCTTCTTCAATTTTTTGGCTCCAATCCTTATTCCACCAGTTTGACTTTCTTTCTTTCTAGCTGTAACAGGGGTCTCACCTTTGTTTATATTAAATTTCATTCCATGTTGTCTTAGAGTTTCTTTCCAAGCAACCAGCTGTCCCTGTATTTCCTCCTCCTCCTCTGGACTATTAAGTCATCTGTCAACACTATTGCTTTCATCTTGTCTTCTCCAGTTTCTTCTACCACCTTAGTAAATTATCTCATCCAGGACTACAATGAAGAGGAGAGGTGACAATGCACTGCCCAGTTTCAAACAACTTGTTTACTGGAATCAATCTGTCCTTTCATTTACAACTTTCACACAATTTGGACTTCCTCCGTACATCTCCTCCTCTCTGCTTGTTGTCTCTTTCTCCACTCCCTTCTGTTCTAGTGCTTCCCAGTTCTTTCTCCTACAGATGGTATCAAATGCCTTTTCTATATCGAGAAAAGCAATCACAAGGTCTTTTCCAAATTCATAGTGGTGCTCATGGAGTTGCCTCACTGGAAATATGAGGTCAACAGTTAACATTCCAGGTTTGAATCCATGCTGTTTCTGTCTTGATTTGTTCTCAGCCATTGTTCAGATTCTGCTCTCCGGGATCGTTTCATATACCTTGCACAGTGAGGTCTCAGTGTGACTCCCCTGCAGTTTCTGCAATCCTTCCTACACTATTTCTTGAACATAGGAACAATTAGTGCCCTCTTCCAATCTTCTGGAGACTTCTTTCATTCCACACCACTCTCATCACACAATACAGCAACTATTTCCCAACCTCCTTTGCCGCCTTCACCATTTTGCCACTCACTTTGTCCACATCTTGTGCCTATGCTCCTTTCATCTTGTCTAATGTCATTTCCATTTCTTTCCATGTCAGGCCCTTTTCCCCTGCAGAGTTTACTTATATCACCTTTAGGGTCCTTTCAGATTTGGCATGTGCTCAAGGTACTCCTTCCACACTATCTTCAGTGTCTCTTTCTTATTAACTTCTTTCCCATTTCTCTCTGCCATAGTAGCATACTCTTTCAAACCTCTCCTCTTACTTTTGACCATTTCACATACTACTTTTGTACTTTCTCTGCTCTTTTCCTGTCATTTCTGTCCATTCTTCCATTCACATTCTCCTGTCCTCAGTCACTGTCTTATTTGCCTCTTTATTCTTTTTGTTATGCTCCTGTCTTGCCAATTTGGTTCTTTCTTGGAAGGCCTTGTTCTTCCTTCCCACTACCTCTTTCGCCCTTTCATTCCATCATGGTATCTCCTTCCACAGTTTTCTGCCACTTGTCCTTCTGCAAACAGCTATTGTGGCTTCTGCCATAGCACTTTTCAATTACAACTCCATATTTTGTCAGTAGATTGCTCTGTTTGAAAGATAATTGCTCAGAGTCATATAGCTCCATCTGAAATAATAGTCATTTTATCCAACAGTCATTCCTTCTGAAGTTGCAAGTACCTCAAATAATTTAATTTCTATTGTCAGTATAGTTTTTATGTTGAATTTGGCTTCCGTAGATTACTGAGATTACAAAACACAATATATTATTATTATTAAACAATGGAAAATCTAGGATGGTACAATGACAATATTGTGATAAGGACTGATTGCTACTCACCTCACAGTGAAGGTGTTAAGAGGCAGACAGGTACAACAAAAAGACTGCTAAACAAGTAAGCTTTTGGCTAAAAGGCTTTCTTCTGGATTAGACAACATACACACATACACGTTCATGCAAACACGACTCATACACACAGGACCACTGCCTGCAGAAGCCAGGCTGCGAGCAACAGCACATGGTGGGAGAAGCAATCTGGGTGGTGGGGGTAAGGAGGAGGCTGGGATGAGGAGGGGAGGCATAGTGGGGTAGGGGAGGGGGTCTGCAAATTGCTGCTTGTGGGAGCATACAGGGAGGGAGGAAAGGCAGTTGGTGTAGTCAGGAGTTTAGACAGGGGGAGGAGAGGGGTGGAAAAAGAGAGAAGTAAAAAGACTATGGGAGCATTGGTTGAATAGAAGGGTGTATATTGGAGTGGGAACAAGGAAGGGGATAGGTGGGTGGAGGGCAGTGGCTAATGAAGGTTGAGGCTAGGAGGGTTAGGAGAGGATAGGATATATTACAGGGAGAGTTCCCACCTGAGCAATTCAGAAAAGCTGGTGTTAGCAGGAGAGATCCAGATGGCACAGGGTGTGAAGTAGTCACTGAAATGAAGAATGTTGTGTTAGGCAGTGTGCTCAGCAGCTGGGTGGTCCAGCTGTTTCTTGGCCACAATTTGTCGGTAGCCATTCATGCAGACAGATAGCTTGTTGGTTGTCATGCCCAAGTAGAATGCAGCACAGCGGTTGCAGCTTAGCTTATAGATCATGTGACTAGTTTCACAGGTAGCCGTGCATTTGATGGGATAGGTGATGCTTGTGACCAGACTGCAGCAGGTGGTAGTGGGAGGACGTATGGGGCAAGTCTTGCTTCTAGGTACATTACAGGGACATGAGTGTGAGGAAAGGGGATGGGAGCAGAGGATGAGTAAGGATGGACAAGTATGTTGTGTAGGTACAGTAGGTGGCAAAATACCACTGTAGGAGAGGTGGGAAGCATAGCGGGTAGGACATTCCTCATTAGATGGGGGGAGGAGGAGGGGAAGTGGAAAAAGAGAGAAGTTGAATATAAGGCTGTATAGTGGTGGAGTGAGAACAAGGAAGGGGAGAGGTAATTAAAACCCTGGCAGAGAATGTGATTCAGTTACTCCAGTCCTGGGTGATAATGGGCCACAAGGGGGATGCTCCTCTCTGGCTGGATGGTGGGACATGGGGAGGCAGTGGGTGACTGGAGGGATAAGACATGGGAGCTATGTTTCTGTACGAGGTATGGAGGGTAATTACAGCCTGTGAAGGCCTCAGTGAGATCCTTGGTGTATTTTGAGAGTGACTACAGGTGTGACAGACATGGGCAGCTGGGCTGCACGGAAGGAGTGGGTGGCAGCTGTCGAAATGGAGGTAGTGGGTGGCAGCTGTCGAAATGGAGGTGTTGCTGGTTATTGGTAGGCCTGACATGGACAGAGGTACTGATATAACCACCTTTGTGGAAGTCGACATCTAGGAATGTGTCTTGTTTGGTTGAGAAGAACCAGGTGAAATGAATGGGGGAGAGTGTGTTGAGATTATGGAGGAACATATACAGGGGGTACTCACCCTCAGTCCAGATCATGAAGATGTCATCAATGAATCTGAACTAGGTAGGGGTTTTGGATTCTGGGTGGTTAGGAAGGATTCCTGTAGATGGGCCATGAATAGGTTGGCATAGGATGATGCCTTGCAGGTGCCCATTGCCATACCTTGGATTTGTTTGTGCGTGATTGTGGTTGAGGATGTGGTTGATCATGGTGACACAGAAGGAGGTCGTAGATTTTGAATTTGTCAGGCAATGGGAAAGGTAGTGTTCAACAACAGCAAGGCCATAGGCATTAGGGATATTAAAGTGTGGCAACAATAGTGATGAGAAGGGCACCATGTGTTAAAGGAAAAGGAACTGTGCAGAGCTGGCAGAGGAAATGGTTGACATCTTTTATATAGGATGGTAGGTTGCAGGAGCAGAGATTCTTGCAGTAGGGGCACAGTAACCAGCCACAGTGGGGTGTTCTGAGTGGTTGGGTTTAAGTAATGGTGAGGAGAGTGTTAGACTAAGGGGAGAGGTTCTGGGATGGACCTAAGGATTTGAGGAGAAACTGGAGGCTCTGTTGGACTTCTGGACTGGGTTCACTGTGGCAGGGTTTGTGGGTGGATAAACTGACAGCTGGCAGTCCTTCTGCCAGGTAATCCTTGCAGTTCAAAACAACAGTGGTAGAACCTTTGTAAGCAGTTAGAATTATACTTTCAGGATAAGTTTTTAGGTGGTGGATTGCTGTTCTTTCTGTGGATGTAAGGATAGCTTGCATGTTGATTTGGGGAATGGTGGTGAGGCAAGGTTCAAGGTCAAGAAATTCTGAACAATTAAAATATGGTGATTTGGGGATAGTGGGGGTAGATCACAGTTGTATGGAGGAGTGAACTGAGAACTGAGTCAGGCAGGGTTCAGCATTTGTCTTTGGTTGAGTCAGATTGGTAGGATTTGGTGACATAAAAGGGTTTCCACTGTAGGGACGAGGAGGAGGAGAGAAGGTCTTTAACAAGTCCAGATTGATTGAACTTGGCAATGAGGCAAAAAGGCAAGGTTTTTGGAAATGACAGATACTTCTGTTTGACTAAGGCTTTTAGAGGAGGGTTGGGTTGGGTTGTGTGGGGAAGGAGACCAGACAGCGAAGTCATCGGTCCTTTTAGAGGAAAGATTCGTGATTGTGTTTCAGGTCTCTTTAAGTTCTTAACTCTGTATGGTGGTGGAACAGAGTTTTTGAGGATGGGGTAGATGTAGCATGTCTGCGAGGCAGGGTTTGTCAGCTATGAGCTGATCAGGGGGAGGTTTTGAGGCTGTTCTAAAACTGTTGGATAGTGGTAGTCCAAGAAGTGAATGGAGGGGGGGGAGGTGGGAGGTGGGGGAGGGGGAGGGAACAAGTTGGAGACTTTTTTGATGGGGCATTGTGCATTCTGCACTAGTTCCAGGAGGGCAAGAGTTTCAATGTGAAGATGGCGTACAGAGAATTTTATGGCTGGAGAGGAGGTATTGCAAGAAGATTTGGGTCTGATTTATGTGGTTTTGCAGGACTAGGTTGGTGAGAGCTAAGGACTGGTGGAATCTGAACAGATGGAGGTCATTATGGAAGAAGGGGTTGCAGCCAGAGATGGGTAATTTGATGGTAAGGCCATTTGGGTGGACTCCGTGAGCCAAGCAACAATGCAGGAATAGTATGTGGGACTGGGTTCTGACTAAGGATAAGGAAACTTTCCTCTATTGGCACAGATGGGAGGAGCAAGGATCCATGCTGAAGGATAAAAACGCATGAAAAGAACCTAGAAATATGTACGAAAAATTTGCTAAAATATGCCAAAATACCTGGGAAAAATAAAAAAAAGTATGGAACACATGAAGTATGGGGAAATAAGATGAAACCTGAGGGAGCCAGCCCATAGTGAGAGGTGAAAATGGACTGAAATCTATGTGAAAACTCAATGGGAACAAAGATAAAAATAAATAAATAAATATAATTTGGGTTGCAGGTTGGCGGGTAGATGTGTATGAAGAAGGGGGACAGCATAGTGACTAGATTTGGTGATGTTAGTATGTACAAACTGGAGTAAGAGAGGAAAAAAGTGGGTGTTGGGGAGGGGTTGGCAGGATGAGGTACAAGTTTGTGTGACACAGGAAGGTACAGAAAATAACACGTGACAGTACACAAGAGTGACACAAGAAGGGTGATAAATTTGAAGGACTAGGGTTAATGATATGGGCAGGAGTAATATGGGACATGAGATGCTGCAGCAACAATCAGCATGGTCATGTAGTCATGTGTTGTGTCAAGATGAGACAGTTGATACAGGTGTGTCTCGAAGGTCAGGCCACATGGTGAAGTTTGGATGGTGATATGTAAAACACAGGAAAAGAAGACAAAAGCAAAGGATGGACACTAAGTATAGTAATACATTAGAAAGTAGTAACAAAGGAAAACAGCACTGGATTACAGGATGGAAGAAAAGCTAGTAGGCAAAATCAAACAATGGAAAATCGAGGATGGAATAATGACAGTATTATGAAAAGGATAGATTACTACTCATCATATAGTGGAGATGCTAAGTCACAAACAGGAGCAATAAAAAGACTGCTTAACAAGTGAGCTTTTGGCCAAAAGACCTTCTAATGAGACAATGTAGACACACGGGTTCATGGAAATGCAACTCATACACACAAAACCCCTCATCTGGTTCAAATTCAATGATGACATCTTCGTGATATGGATCAATGGTGAGAACACTTTATCCACATTCCTCCAGAGCCTCAGCACCTTCTCCATCATTCACTTCACCTGGTCCTAATCAACCCAACAAGCCACATTTTCCAATGTTGACCTCCATCTCGAAAATGGCTACATAAATACCTCCGTACATATCGAACCTACCAACCACCAGCAACACATCCACTTCAATAGCTGTCACCCACTCCATACCAAGAAGTACCTTCCATACGGCCTAGACACCCATGGCTGTAGTGTACACCAAGATCTAATTGAGGCCTTCACAGACCATAATTACCCTCACAGCCTTGTACAGAAACAGATCTCCCATGTCTTATCTCTCCAGTCACCCATCACCTCACAAAGTCTGCCGTCTGGACACAGAGGAGCATTCCCCTTATGACTTGGTATCATTTCGGATTGGAGCAACTGAATTACATTCTCTGCCAGTGTTTTGACTAGCTCTTGTCATGCCTTGAAATGAGGAATGTCTACCCACTACCCTTCCTACTCCTCCCACTGTGGTGTTCTGCCGCACACCAAATCTACATATCCTTGTCTATCTCTTCTCAATCCGTGCTCATAAGCCCTTGCCTCATGGCTAATATTCCTGTACTACACCTAAATGATAGACCTGTCCCACACATCCTCCCATCACCACCTGTTCCAGTGCAGTCACAAGCATCACCTATTCCATCAAATGCAGGGCTACCTGTGCAACCAGTTGCATGACCTACAAGATAATCTGCAACCACTGTGCTTCATTCCATATGGGCATGACATCCAACAGTCTGTCTGTCTGTGTACAAGGCTACTGACAAACTGTGGCTGAGAAGCAGCTGGACCACACAATTGCTGTGACACAGCCCAACATACAGCCTTCTATTCCATTAACATACCCACAGTCTTTTTACTTATCTCCTTTTCCACCTCTCTCCTCCTCATGCCCTCCATCTAACATCCAGACTACACCTAGTTGTCCTATCCTCTCCCCACTTCACCTCTGTATGCTCTCACAAGCAGCATTTTACTGTCCTCCACCCCTATCCTGCTAGTTGTGCCTTTCTGTGACTCAACAACTGCTCTATATTATTATTATTATTATTATATTTTTATGTGCATCATAACAATGTGCTTATAGGCACTGTGGTCAGAATAGTTGCCTTAGTATAATCTCTGAAAGGTTTTCATAATGGGCAGTTATTTGCATTGTTAGATTTATATGTGATTTGAAATCACAAATACTCTATTGATGCTCACAGAAATGATCAAGCCAGGCAAACAAACAGTCCAATGTAATCACACTGCATTGGCATGGTATATCACAGATACTGGATCAGCAAAGCCCAAATACATCTTATAAAACTATCAAGGAGAACATGAGTTTCACAGGTTGTTTGAAAACAGAGTTACGTGTCATTTTTCTCATTGTGTGGTTTTTTTGTGTGCAAATACTGCACCATTACATGAAAGATATGGAACAGTTAAGGTTCACCTGAGCCTACTTAAAAGAGTTTGCAGTTGTGTCTTTGCTGATTTCAATACATATAACATATTTAATTAGTTGATCTCTCTATACCAGATAGTTTGGATGTCTTTTGAAACAGTCTTTAATCTGTGGAAAGTCCAGGATGGAATAACAACAACATTATGAAAATGATAGATTGCTACTCACCACATAGAGGACGTGTTGAGTCACAGACAGGGACAATGAAAAGACCACTAACTTTGAAGCTTTCAGCCAAAAGGCCTTTTTTGCAAATAGAAAACACACACGTAAGTACAGTTCATACAGAGATGGTCACTGTCTCCAGCCGTTGTGGCCTAACTGGGGACCAGAAACCAGAACTGTGTCTGCTGCGAGTAGTAATCCAAGGTGTGTGGTGTGGATACGAAGAAGGCATGGGGTGGAGAGGGAGAGAGATAGCACTGCGGAAGTGGGAGACGGTATTGTGCTGCCTATGAGTGCATGCAGGGGTGTGGTTGAGACAGGATAGTACTGCTAGATGTGAAGTCAGAACAATGTTATTTCTGGGAGGGAGAGGAAGTTGGAAAAGGGAAAAGAATAGTGTTTATCGGCAGTATGAAGGTGTGTATAGTGCTGGAGTGTGATAGGGAGGGGGATAGGTAGGTGGAGGACTGGTACTAACAGAGTTTGACACCAGGGGGTTGCTGGAATGAAGGTTATGTTGTTGCAGGGAGAGTTCTGACCAGCACAATACAGAAAAGCTGATATTCCGGATGGCACTGGTTGTGAAGCAGTCATTGAAGTGAAACACATTGTGTTAGACAGGATGTTTAGCATCTGTGTGATTCAGCTGTCTCTTGGCCACACTTTGGCAGTGACCGTTTATGTGCTGGACAGACAGCTCGTTGAAACTTCCTGGCAGATTAAAACTGTGCGCCGGACCGAGACTCGAACTCGGGACCTTTGCCTTTCGTGGGCAAGTGCTCTACCATCTGAGCTACTCAAGCATAACTCACACCCCGTCCTCACAGCTTTACTTCTGCCAGTACCTCATCTCCTACCTTTCAAACTTTACAGAAGCTCTCCTGTGATCCTTGCAGAACTTGCACACCTGAAAGAAAGGATATTGCAGAGACATGGCTTAGCCACAGCCATGGGGAAGTTTCCAGAATGAGATTTTCACTCTGCATCAGAGTGTGCGCTGATATGAAACTTCCTGGCAGATTAAAACTGTGTGTTGGACCGAGACTCGAACTCGGGACCTATGCCTTTCGCGGGCAAGTGCTCTACCATCTGAGCTACCCAAGCATGACACACGCCCTGTCCTCACAGCTTTACTTCTGCCAGTACCTCGTCTCCTAACTTCCAAACTTTACAGAAGCTCTCCTGTGAACCTTGCAGACCTAGCACACCTGAAAGAAAGGATATTGTGGAGACATGGCTTAGCCACAGCCTCGGGGATGTTTCCAGAATGAGATTTTCACTCTGCAGCAGAGTGTGTGCTGATATGAAACTTCCTGGCAGATTAAAAGTGTGTGCTGGATCGAGACTCGAACTCGGGACCTATGCCTTTCGCGGGCAAGTGTTCTACCATCTGAGCTACCCAAGCACGACTCACGCCCTATCCTCACAACCTTACTTCTGCCAGTAACTCGTCTCCTACCTTCCAAACTTTACAGAAGCTCTCCTGCGAAAAGTGAACATTTGAACATTTCCCTGCAGCTCTGATTTCTCATATTTTATTACAATGATAATTTCTTCTTATGTGGGTGGATGTCAATAAAATATTTTCACATTTGGAGGAGGAAGTTAGTGACTGAAATAAAAGGAACCAATTATTAATTTATATCAAGTATAACCTGTACCCATACTAACATTCAGGAACTATCTACTTTAATTTCAATACAAGACCAACTACTTCTAATAGCAACAGAAGTGCCACCACAAATTGTATTTAATATTTCCTTTAAGAACACTGTTACATCCTTTGTAAAAATTTCAACTGAACTTATCTCTAGCTTTAGCCAGCTTTCAGCACTTATAATGATTTGAGCTACAAAGCTTTTTATTAGCACTTGGAGCATTGGTTCTTTCCCAACACAGATAAAACAGGTTGCAACTACAATACCAATGGTTCCTATGTCTACCTTCTCCCTCCACTATATTTCCTCTTCGTTATTTATTATTAGCTGACATATCCGCATTGCCAGGGTATTTGTTTCGCCAGATTTCTATTAGAAATGAAAACAAAAAATGCCTTATGTTTGTAGTGTAATATTAAAAAAAATTGCATTTTCATGCATTCATTACAACATCTTTGAAATTGTGAAACAGTCATACAGAGAAATATGATTAATTCACAAATGTATAAGTACACTATCCAAATTAAGAAACATAGTATTTCTGTATGCTGGGCACAGCTGTTTCACATGGCTACAACACAGTTTTATAAATATCTCTGTGGCAACACCTCTAATAGCTCTATAGACAGCTATTGTTTTCACCCACAATCATTTGAGTTTCTCTGTTGAAAGCTGTCAATAGCGCTGCCAAGTGTGAGGGACTCATCTTCATTAATTGGGTTTGGATGGGAATATTTTAATAAATCAAACGCAGAAATAATCCTTAGAATGTGTTCTTTAATTACCAATATTCACTTTTCCACATAATCACCAGACAATTGGATACATTTCTGCCAACGATGAACAAGTTTTTGAAGCCATCGTGGAAGAAGTTGACACTGTTTCTCCAGTCACAGTTCTCTCAACGTCTTCATCAGAAGCATAATGATACACCCACAGATTGTCTTTCATTATCAGGATCAGATGGAAGTCAGTCGGTGCTAAATCTGGACTGTATGGAGGAGGCCGTACGGTGGTGAGATCGTCTCTGAAGTTCTGCTGTGGTGGCACGTGAAGTGTGTGGCTTGGCATTGACATGTTGCAGGAAAACATTTTGCTTTTCCTTTTGGACCCTTGTTAGCTATAGTTTCAGAGTTCGCAGCATTGTGATATAACACTCTGAATTCACTGTTGTTCCACAATCGAGAAAATCAACATGGATAACACCATCTGCACCCCAAAACACTGTGGCCACGATTTTTCCAGCTGAGAGCTGTGTCTTGAATTTCTTTTTTTGGGGTGAGTCTGTGTCGATATTCCACAGAATAATGTTTTGTCTCTGGGTCGTAATGGTGTAACCGTGTTTTGTCTCCTGTCACAATCGAATGGAGAAAGGAATCACCTTCACTCTCGTAATGCGAGAGGAGTTCCTGTCAAGTTTCAAGTCTGTGCACTTTCATTTCAGGAGTCAGAATCTGGGTGGGGTACCCATCATGCACAGATCTTCAGATAGCCAAGCAAAGCAATAATGTGACCCACACGTTCTTGTGAAATGCCAATTGTGTTTGCAGTTTCTCTCTGAGTGATACAACAATCATCCTGAATGAATGTGTCAAATGTTTTGCTTGTGATACTTGGTGGTTGCTGTCACAGGATGTCCAACTCTTTGTTTGTCACACAGGTCAGATGTTCCTGCCTCAACATCTTTAAACTTACTCACCTAATGATGCACAGTAGTCACATAAACACAATCACCATACATTGCTTTCATTCTCTGACGAATCTCCTTTGTGGTGACACCTTCTGTTGTCAAGAATTCAATGACTGCACGTTGCTTAAATCGCACTGACTGACCGTCTGCACAGGGTTCCATACTTTACACTGTAACGACACAACTGTTCAATGCTAAGGCTTCCTGCCAACTGGAGCTATAGAGAAGAGGTTACGGAACAAGCCACTACCTGGTGCATACCGACGCTGACAACTGTTGAAGAGTTATGAAGGTGGAGGCATTACTTTTCAGTCAATCCTTGTAGAAGTGTCTTTGTAGTAAATAAGAAATGTATTAAAACAGCATGCATGATGTGGCAGTTTTCAATCCCAGTGTTTATGGTGTCATATCTCCTGAACTACGTGTAGTGCTTTGATATAATTTTGTAGGTGTATTTATCAACACATGTGGACACTGTCTGCAAAAAGTTTTGCAGATAATGTTAGTACCACAGAAGTAATAACTTTAAACATCATGCATGGTGTGATAGTATTTCATGCAACTCATTGTTTACGAGGTAATATATAGTGAACTATGATGATTCGGTAGTTCTTACTGCCACAGCATTTGTTGCCTGATGGTAAGGGATATGTGTTCCAAGTAGTTTGGTTGAAATCAGCTCACTGCTTTAGGACGACACACACACACACACACACACACACACACACACACACACACACACACACACATAGATATGCAGGGTGATAATTATTGATCTACATGAAATAAAATCATCATAACATCTGAACAGCTTGTGTTAGGATGTTCAAACTCCACAGCTGGCCATGGGGGCATGATGGGAATTAGTACGCGCTCTATGGTTGGGTTCACTTTCATTTGGATGAATTTGTCAATAAGCAAAACTGGCTTATTTGGAGGACTGAGAATCCACATTTCATGATCAGGAAGTCTCTTCATCCCCAATGGGTGACTGTGTGATGTGCAATGTCCAGTCACAGAAGAATCAGTGCAATACTCCTTGACGGGTGGTGACTACGGAACGGTACGTGGAGGTTTTGGAAGATGATTTCATCCCCATTATACAAAATGACCTGATTTCAACAAGATGGGGTTCATGCAAGATGAAACTCTACCCCATCAAAGCAGGAGAGTGTTTGATTTCCTGGGTAGAACTTTGGGAACCACATTCCGGCTCTGGGCACCCAGAGACCACTGGCACGGGCCTTTATTGGCTGCCATATTCTCCGCGTCTGAGCATATGCGGCTCATTTCTGTTGGGCTATATTAAAGACAAGGTGTGCAGCAATAACCCCAAAACCATTTCTGAGCTGAAAACAGTCATTCAGAAGGTCATTGACAGCATTAATGTTTTGACACTTCAGTGGGTCATCCAGAATTTTGCTATTTGTCTGTGCCACATCATCGCCAATGATGGATGGCATATCAAACATGTCATAACCTAAATTTGGATATCTGTAGTGACATTTACATGTTGAATAAAGTGTGTGCATGCCATAGTTTGTATCTAATTTATGTTTTTTTCATACAGTTCAATAATTGTCATCCTGTGTGTGTGTGTGTGTATTTGGATTAAAATATATGGCTTAGGAGTGCTATATTTAAATGAGTTTAACAATCTGTGTAATATTTTAATGTGAACTAAGCAAAAAATATGTGACAGATGATTAGCTATGTCTGAGACTGAACGCCGGGCAGATGGACGAGCACAACGTGTTCGAGCTCGGAGGAACAAAGCTAATGCTCGAGAGAGGCATCGTATGCACGGACTCAATGCTGCACTTGATCGTCTACGCAGGTGATCATTTCATGCTTTTTATGGATTAACTTAGCCAACAATTCTCTCTCATTCCTATATTTTTTGAGAAAATATATATATTATATAATGAATAAATCATATTAAACATATCTTATATTTTGAATATAATAGAGGGAAACATTCCACGTGGGAAAAATATATCTAAAAACAAAGATGATGTAACTTACCAAATGAAAGTGCTGGCAGGTCGATAGACACACAAACAAACACAAACATACACACACAATTCAAGCTTTCGCAACCAACAGTTGCTTCATCAGGAAAGAGGGAAGGAGAGGGAAAGACGAAAGGATGTGGGTTTTAAGGGAGAGGGTAAGGAGTCAATCCAATCCCCGGAGCAGAAAGACTTACCTTAGGGGGAAAAAAGGACAGGTATACACTTGCACACACACACATATCCATCCCCACATACACAGACACAAGCAGACATTTGTAAAGGCAAAGAGTTTGGGCAGACATGTCAGTCGAGGCGGAAGTACAGAGGCAAAGATGTTGAAAGACAGGTGAGGTATGAGCGGCGGCAACTTCAAATTAGCGGAGGTTGAGGCCTGGCGGATAACGAGAAGAGAGGATATACTGAAGGGCAAGTTCCCATCTCCGGAGTTCTGACAGGTTGGTGTTAGTGGGAAGTATCCAGATAACCCGGACGGTGTAACACTGTGCCAAGATGTGCTGGCCGTGCACCAAGGCATGTTTAGCCACAGGGTGATCCTCATTACCAACAAACACTGTCTGCCTGTGTCCATTCATGCAAATGAACAGTTTGTTGCTGGTCATTCCCACATAGAAAGCCTCACAGTGTAGGCAGGTCAGTTGGTAAATCGCGTGGGTGCTTTCACACGTGGCTCTGCCTTTGATCGTGTACACCTTCCGGGTTACAGGACTGGAGTAGGTGGTGGTGGGAGGGTGCATTGGACAGGTTTTACACCGGGGGCAGTTACAAGGGTAGGAGCCAGAGGGTATGGAAGGTGGTTTGGGGATTTCATAGGGATGAACTAAGAGGTTAGGAAGGTTATGTGGACGGCAGAAAGACACTCTTGGTGGAGTGGGGAGGATTTCATGGAGGATGGATCTCATTTCAGGGCAGGATTTGAGGAAGTCATATCCCTGCTGGAGAGCCACATTCAGAGTCTGATCCAGTCCCAGAATTATCCTGTCACAAGTGGGGCACTTCCCTACAGCCTAGGTCTTCGTGGCAAACAAATCTGCTCAGTCCGGAATCCCTGAACCATTACATCAACAACCTGGAAAAAGCTTTCGCATTCCGCAACTACCCTCCTGACCTGGTACAGAAGCAAATAACCAGAGCCACTTCCTCATCCCCTCAAACCAAGAACCTACCACAGAAGAACCACAAAAGTGCCCCACTTGTGACAGGATACTTTCCGGGACTGCATCAGACTCTGAATGTGGCTCTCCAGCAGGGATACGACTTCCTCAAATCCTGCCCTGAAATGAGATCCATCCTTCATGAAACCCTCCCCACTCCACCAAGAGTGTCCTTCCGCCATCCACCTAACCTTCGTAACCTCTTAGTTCATCCCTATGAAATCCCCAAACCACCTTCCATACCCTCTGGCTCCTATCTTTGTAACTGCCCCCAGTGTAAAACCTGTCCCATGCACCCTCCCACCACCACCTACTCCAGTCCTGTAACCCGGAAGGTGTACAAAATCAAATTCAGAGCCACGTGTGAAAGCACCCACATGATTTACCAACTGACCTGCCTACACTGTGAAACTTTCTATGTGGGAATGACCAGCAACAAACTGTCCATTTGCATGAATGGACACAGGCAGACAGTGTTTGTTGGTAATGAGGATCACCCTGTGGCTAAACATGCCTTGGTGCACGGCCAGCACATCTTTGCACAGTGTTACACCGTCCGGGTTATCTGGATACTTCCCACTAACACCAACCTGTCAGAACTCCGGAGATGGGAACTTGCCGTTCAGGATATTCTCTCTTCTCGTTACCCGCCAGGCCTCAACCTCCGCTAATTTCAAGTTGCCGCCGCTCATACCTCACCTGTCTTTCAACAACATCTTTGTCTCTGTACTTTCGCCTCGACTGACATCGCTGTCCAAACTCTTTGCCTTTACAAATGTCTGCTTGTGTCTGTGTTGTATGTGGGGATGGATATGTGTGTGTGTGCAAGTGTATACCTGTCCTTTTTTCCCCCTGAGGTAAGTCTTTCTGCTCCCAGGATTGGAATCACTCCTTACCCTCTCCCTTAAAACCCACATCCTTTCGTCTTTCCCTCTCCTTCCCTCTTTCCTGATGAAGCAACCGTTGGTTGCGAAAGCTTGAATTTTGTGTGTATGTTTGTGTTTGTTTGTGTGTCTATCAACCTGCCAGTACTTTCGTTTGGTAAGTCACATCATCTTTGTTTTTAGATATATCTTATATTTTTTTAGATCAACTTGTATACACATTTTTTTCAAAGGCCAAAACATGTGTAATGTATTTATTATGCTGTGGTTGCAAAAAAAATTATGCAGAATTATAAATGTGGCAGCCCAGTTAATTTCTGTTCTTTTTAGAAGAAGTTCTTATTTTACAAGTAAAAACGTGTTCCAGCTATTTTTGTCAACTGTGGGCTCTCCACCAGATCTGAATTTCTTGTGAGCCTCCAAATTAATATACAGAAGTAATGTTGGCGGTGATGTGGGTTAAACTGAAGGAGCAGCGTATATGATGTCTTCTATGGCAGTCAGTGACAGTAATGCACCCAGGATTGTCCGCAACAATAGGGGCAGAGCCAATATTCACCAAGTTAATATGTGGCCAGAATTACATCCTATGGATGTCTGGCAATGGTCAGGACAGTGTAAATGTGAAAGGTATAGGTTGATGACAATGGAATTGAAGAACATGTTGCCCTTGATCATTGACGGCAAGCTGTGGCAGTTACCACAGTGTGACCCTCCCTACCATGACTGTTTTATGTACTGGCAGAAGTGTTCACACTCAGCAGAAACCATGAACATATGGGACACATTGGGGTGAACCATGCTGGGTGAACATTCAGAAATGAGTAATGAATAGTCACTCCAGTTGTTTTTTTTTGGAACTTTTTTAAGTTCATTTGATGTTGCTTCTCTGCAGCATAATTTTCAAATACACTTGATAACAGCCTAATATAAAGGCCAAAACCAGTCATGTGAACTAAATAATGTTAAAAAAAGAAATAACAACTGCAATGGTTATTCATTAATTGCACAACAGTTGAAGAATCAGCATCATGCAGACATGGAAAAACTAATAACTCAGAAATAAGTTGAATGTGTTGGCCCAGACTTGTATGTTGAGCTCACACATCAGTGTAGAGTCAGGAATTAGTGATCCTGATGTCATCGTAGTGACTGTGGTTACAAAAGTTAATAAATCGATCAAGAAGGCTAGGTGAGTGTTGCTGTTAGAAAGAGCAGATAAGCAGTTATTAGCATCTCACTTAGACAATGAAGTGATATCATTTAGTTCCAAAATGATGGACACAGGAATTATAGGAAAAATTTAAGAAAATTCTAAATCATATTCAGACAAGTGTGTGCCTAGGATCAAGGATGGAAAAGAAACAAAATTTAGAAAATGCTGAGGAAACAAAGGCTGTTGCAATCTCAATTCAAAAGAGAACATGCAAATGATGATGGACAAAGTTTAGTAGAGATTCTTGTGTCTGTGGAAAGATCTGTGTCCAAAGCATATAACAAACTCCACTATCGTATCTCAGAAAATGATCTGGTGGAGAACACGAGAAAATTCTTGTTCTGTGTAAAATTGCTAAGTGAGTCTAAGGCTTCCATCCAGTCACTCATTGACCAGTCTAGTGTGGTAGTAGAAGATAGCAGAACAAAAGCCAGAGTTTTAAAGTTGCACTTAAGAAATCATTCATGCAGGAGAATGGCACAAATGTACCATTGTTTGACCATCACGCAAGTCACTTATAGACACAGTAACAAACATCCCTGGTCAGTGGCACCCATAATACAGTTTGTACAGGAGGTGGGAGGGAGGGGGGGGGGGAAGTAGGGGAGAGGGAGGAAGACCAGGGGGTATGGAGTATTTTTAATATTTTGGAAGATTAATGATGACTTTTAAGTAGCCATAAAAAAGTTTCAGTTCCGATCCTGTTAAAATCCTGCATAATACTGACTTTTAAATCATTTTCTTGAAGAAATCACCTGACTATATTATATTTTATCCTTACCCTGACAGCTGGGAGGACCCATGCCCCGACCCCCTCCCCTTTTCCCCAAGCTATGGATGCCCATGTCCCTCGCCAGAGAAACAAGTGAAAGAGTGGAAAACAAATAAGTTGCCAGATCCAGATGGATTCCCAGTTTGATCTTACAAACAGAACACTACAGCATTTGCCCCTTACTTAGGTTGCAATTATTGTGAATCATCCACCCACCGCGAAGTCTCAAGTGATTGGAAATAAGGGTAGGTGACTCCTGATATAAGAAGGATAAAAGCAGGCCTGCAAAATTACAGACCAGTATCGTAAACATCAGTTTGCTGCTGAATTCTAAAATATCTTCTGGGTCTGCATGTGATACACTCTAAGGAAAAAAAGAGGAAAGATACACCATGAAGAAATTAGCTGAATGGATTGGAAATCAGTAGATGTGATGTACATGTACAGACAAACAAAGATCATGGTTTTAGAAACATTGGATCGTTTATTCAAGAGAAAGAATGTAACAAACTGAGCAAGTCAATAACCCACTGGTCCACCCCTGGACCTTACACAAGCATTTATTTGGCTTGGCATTGATTGATGGAGTTATTGGATGCCCTTCTGAGGGTTATCATGCCAAATTATGTGCAATTGACACATTAAATCAACAAAAACTTGAGTTGGTTGGAGGGTCCTGCCCATAATGCTTCAAATGTTCTCAATTGAGGAGAGATCCAGTGATCTTGCTGGCCAATGCAGGTTTTGCAAGCACAGAGACAAGCAGTAGAATCTCTTGTGGTATGTGGTCATGGACATTATCTTGCTGAAATATAAGCCCAGGATTGCTTACCATGAAGGGCAACAAAATGAAGCAAAGAATATTGTCAACATACCACTGTGCTCTAAAGGTGCCATGGATGGCAGTGAAAGGGATCCAGCTATGAAAAGAAATGGCACCACCGACCATCAATCCCAGTTTTTGGGCCATATGACAGGCGACAGTCAGGTTGGTATCCCGCTGCTGCCTGGGTCGTCTCCAGACACACATTCACTGGTCTTCAGGGCACAGTTTGAAGTGGGAATTATCACTGATGACAATTCTACTTTAGCCAATGAGATTGAAGGCTGAAGACCAGTCTGATGATGTTCCAGACAGCAGTGAGATACCAACCTGACTGTCGCCCACCATATGCCAAAACAACCAGAAGCAATTGTTTGGGATGCCATTTGTTTTCATAGCAAGACCCTTTTGGTTTTCATTCACTGTGACCTTACAGCACAGCGGTGCTTCAACAATATTTGACATCCTGTTTTGTTGCCCTTCATGGCCAGCCATCCTAGACTTACATTTTAGCAAGATAATGCCTGCTAGCATATGTATGAACAGATGGAAAAGGCTCCTAGATATGTGAGTGGCTCAAAGACTTCTTAAGTAATAGAACTCAGCATGTTTTCCTTGATGGCAGGTGTTCATCAGACACAAGGGCAATCATCAGGAGTGCTCCATGGAAGTATGACAGGACTGCTATTATTTTCTATATGGCAAACGGGGTGGGCAGCAAACTACAGCTGTTTGCTGACAGTGCTGTGGTGTATGGGAAGGTATTGAAGATGAATGAATGTAGGAGGATACATCTACATCTACATCTGCATCTATACAGTCAGCAGCACTTGTGCATGATCAAAAGGTTGAACATTCACAAATGTATGCCTAAGGTTTCCTTTGGGAAAAAATACATCTGTTGCAGCTAAGACATAGTAAAAGTTAATGCACAAAGCCAGCATGGTAGCTCAGCATACTCGGTCAGAGGGTTAGCTACCCTCTGTAATAAAAAAAAACTGAGTGAACGGATCAACGAAGAACCTGAACGAGTGTCATCCGATGTCCACCCCGAACAAATTCAGCAAACAATATAGAACAAAATGAGATAAAAAAGGTAGCTCAGAGGTAAAATGCCAGACTACAAATCCAAAGGTTTCAGGTTCAATCCTAGGAGTTTTATATCCCATATCACTTCTTTCACCTGTGATAATGTTTTTTGATGTGAAAAATTCCAAGTGCACAATGATTCAGGATCCACATTAAACTTTAGGTTCCCCCTATAACTAACTGAGTAAGTCAGTTCAAAGGTCAGAGGAAGACTCTGGCACATACCACCTCCTATAGGACTGTGCTTAGTAAAGAATTGTGGTGTTCAAAACAATTTTTGGATTGATGGCTACTTTACTTTTAAGACTAGCCACTGGTGCACACCCCTGATGGCCTTCAGCATGTGTGCTTGAAGAACTGCACCATCTACTCTGCTTCACCATTACACTATATGTGAAATATAAGTTTCATCATGCTGTCTGTGACATGGTGGCGGCGAAATATAGAGACTGACAAGATGTGAACTGCAGACAGATGTGCAGTGGGAGACCTTCATTATAAAGCATTTCATCACTACTGTGATTATGACCTCTGCTGTTGTATAAGCCAAGTGACCAACAAAGGGAAACTTCAACCATACATCCACATGAAAAACTGGATGGGATGGAAGAAACCCTGAAAAATCTATGTGCAGGTACTCTCAAGATTCACTGAGTTTGGACCATGTTGACAGTGTGTCTCTTCATTGTGCTGGTAGTGATGGAATTCAGTAGGTTGTATGGCGGATGCAATAACAATGGAACACTGAGATGATCACTGGCTGCCCTGAAGTATTTGGGAGGAGGGGTTCAATATCTACTGGTATGGTTCAGTTTCTGCTGAGCTAGAAGCTAAACTGCAATGCAGCACCCATAACCTTCCAGAGTACCTTTCACACAATATCAATCAATCCAATGAGTGCAGCTTACTTGCTATACAGAAGCCAGCTAAAGACAGTACTTTGCCTCCACTGTCTTGAGGGCCAGCAGTTACAATATTCAATGCTCTGTGTATTTCTGTCACTGGACCCAGTGGTTATCTGTAAAAGTGGTTATCTGTAAATAAGGTCAAGAGATCTGGTAAGTACCTCTGTGGCGCAGCACGTTACTTTTTTTACCACCCTGCCAGTGTCCAGCAATGTTCATTTGTCTAGCTAAAAGCTGTAGTAGAAAATACTAGAGCACTACTGTCTATTACAGGTCGAAACATACATAGAATTGTCCGGTAAACGGGATGTGGCTAGCTACTGAAATAAAAGTTTTAACTCGGCAATGTAAATTTTCAGGTGTATTTTTACGATAAAGATCACAGTTAATACTGCCAAGTCCATACTAAGTAGCAACACAATGTAAAGTTCACACGCACACCACAATCACACACATAGCCAGTTTATGGTATTTACGCCAGTTACTGAAGTTAATAGAGTTCACCGGATTGTTTAGTTATGAAAATGCTCGCTCAAATGTTGTGCTCTCTGCTCTACATGTTTTAACTAACAGTCAAAAGCAATAATTTTGATATTCTGTCCAAAATTCCACATGACTTCCACTATACCGTTCACTTAAATACACTTTGTACTACTTCGTGAACTCGTAATTAGCATTTTTCCGTGATTTTACAGTACTTTCATTGGAACTGCTTTCAATGAGATGTTACTAGTTCGAACCCTCAGCCCCGACCCCCATAGATCACACCAAAGGCTTTGTTCCCAGCATATATTGGCGCGAGCCTGCATTTTTCTGATTGGCTGATATCACAAACAGCAAATCAGGTAGCAGTATTATCCTGCACAAACCCGCACTTTACTTCAATGACCAATCATAGTAAAACATTTCTTTCAATGGCAATTGCTAAATAAATAAATTTAGAAAAGTATTAAATATAAAATTACTCCTTTTGAAATTGCCAAATAATTTGTGTTCTACTCACGATTTATTAGTACCATAAACTGACTGCACATTTAATTATAGTAAAACCCCTGTATAGTTTAACTGGTACTTCGTGAATAAACAAAACAGTTTTCTTTTACTTCTGTTCTTCTTCATTCATACAACACTCACACTCCTAATTACTACACATATAAAACAATTATAATTATGCAAATACATTAAATATTAATCAAACATAACTTTACAACATTGTTTTGACTACGACTGCTAGCACTGTCCATCAGCTGCTGACCTCTGCCGCCTACTAATACAACTACGTGCAGCTCTGTAACTCAGGTCCATGTCAGCTGGTGACATCTGTCGATGACTCATGCCTATAACGATATCGTCCTAACAAGTGACAGGAGCGATGTGAAGGCGCTACGCCTCACCTCGCATAATCTTTAAACTCTGTAGTGATATTGACTATAGGAGTAGGGCAGCTCTGCTGTTTGCAACATGTAATTTGAAGCCCAAAATGGTGGGTTAGATCAATGGTGCATCTAGGGTCAAGGTTCACAGTGGCTGCCAGCCCACCACCAGCAACAGCATCATCATCATCATCACCAGCATTGAAATTACCTTACTTTCTTAAGGTTTCCTGAAGGTGAAGGCTACTTGCTGAGGAAGCCACAACACCAATGCAACCACCATAACTATGACTACCACCATTCTCACACAAGCCACTACTATCATGGCATCACCAACTGACCACCATCACAGTCTGCGAAACTCACCCCAGAGGACACAAACCACACCAACATTCCTTATAAGTGAAGGGTCTAATACCCAAACCTTCTGCAGAATGCAAGGCATGAATTGCCATAAAAACTGAGCACATCAAACGATGAACACTACTTGCAGTATCTCCTTGTTAAAAGTATGAAAGTATATGATAACTCCCTATCTAGAGACATAGGATGTACCAAGCTAGTTAAAAAATCACCCACAGTTCCACGTCACTACATTTAGCACTACTGTTGATGGTAGCATGGTTATGATGAGATGTATCACTCACTAAACTGTTCATATCATAGCAGTCATTGCCATCATGATGTTGTGCTCTACTTTCTGGCACAAAGATGTCTGTCCTTACTCCAATTGTTCCATGGTATTTACTGTCTCCCTCTTTCTTGATATCATATTTTAATTTTCAGCCAAGAGTATTACCTGTTAGAATTCAAAATGTTTTTAGGATATTTTCTAATTTCATTCTTGGTGCTGCCCCTTCCCTCACTTCACCAATCAGAAATATGTTTTATTCATTATTTATCTTGCATTCATTGTCTTTAATTAGCTTGTACAGGGTGTCCCAGGATGAATGGTCAATATTCAGGGATATGACAGGAATGATCATTTGAAATCAAAAACTTCATATGAACATAGGCCCTATTCTGAAAGGTTTTTGAAATAGAACACATCTAATGTACATTATTATTATTATTATTATATTCTGTTAGAATAACAGATGTACACATATACAACAGTTAGTAAACATTACAACATTAACTTTACAAAGTATCAATTGAAAAACACATATTTTTAACATATTCACCTCTAAGCATCATTGTACATGTCACATTATAGCTGTTGTACATTTCACAAAAAATGTTCGAATATCCCACTATCAACTTCAGTGCATCTGTGCACTCTTGGAAGAATATGTTGTGTTGCTTGTCTGAATGACTCTGCATGTTCCCTGATGAAGGCAGCAGCATCCACGATGCAGTTCATCACACTTATTCACCTTTAGTTTGTACACCTCAGCTTCATCCAGTCCCATAAACAAAAATTAAAGGCATAAGGTCTGACAATCTTGGTGGCCAGTTAATTGTATACTATGACCAATCCAGCAATTACAGTAAGTGCAGTTCAGATGTTCCCTCACATAGGATACATTTCTGTATTTTGGTCTATGATCACAAACTTGTTAGATCCTCAGACTACCAGTTTCAGTCAGCAATGACCATCTTCATATCTGTATTAAAAACATGGAGCCATAGTGTCTTTGTCAAAAGATTAGCACAAAATAAAAATAAAAATCAAAAATTTTGGCTGATTTTGTGGTAATCTTTTGGTGATGCCACTATGGCTCAATTATATTGTGACATACTTTTAAAACAGATCTGAAGATGGTAATTACAGACTGAAACTGATAGTCTGAGGTCATGATCATAGACGGAAAGAAAGAAATTTATTCTACCGTTCCTGGACCACTGTTCAATTCACTACCATGTTGCAACTCGTTCACTCACATGTTTGGTAAAATGCGTAGGGGCTCCATCATGCTGGAAGTATATTGCAGTCCACATGGTCAAAGGAAGGTCCTCAAGGTGTTCAATAAAGGAATTTTCAAAAAAAAAAAAAAATGCAAGTATTTGTGTTCTGTAATTCACTTTTATAGAATGACTGGACCTATCAACATGGTACTGATTATGCTGGACCAAACGTTGATCGAAAAATGAACTTTGAAATTGGTTTCCACTATGGGGATTTCCTGGAGACCACTGATGATTAATGCATGTGTTGGTTATTCCATTCTGTGCAAACATGGCTTCATCAGTAAACAGTGAAGCAAATGATGACTGTCACTTACACAGTGACAAAATTAAATTTGTGTGGCTTGTCACAGACAAGAAGATTGTTGGCATGCTGTATGTGAAATGGGTACATGTTCTCCACATGCAATGGTTGTTATACACGTGTGCATGGAACCCTAATATGTTCAGAAAGTTGCCATGTGCTGGTAATAGAACAATGTGTTGCTATCATTGCACAGGTTGTTGAACTAAATTCAGAAGAAAACTGAAAACTTGGAATATCTGTTTCATAAAATATGTTGAAAACTCTGGTAAACACTCTGTGATCAGGAATTCAACATATTGGAAGGCGCTGATGGTATTTTTTGACAGCAGCAAAAGCACTAGCATTGTAGAAGCTGTAAACATAATCGCATGTGCATATTCTTCATTGGTGTAGCTGTATGGCATTTTCACCAGCATGCGTACAAACAGAGTTAATCAATGCTACTCTCAGCTATTCTCTTAAACCCTTGCACTACTTCACATTTCATGGACACTATGCATTCAGTGGGCTAATTTAATGGCAGAAAGACATCCTGAACAAAGAGATTGAAAGCTATGAGGCAGGTTGAGTTAGAATAAAATGACAAAGGAGGTTGGGTGGGTAAGACACATATGTGTGTGCCGCAAGCCCAAAACAAAAAGGATACCAAATGTGTTCTGTCTTGGAAACCATTTGGAATAGGGCATATGTCCATATGAAGTTTTTTGCTTCAAATGAGTGTTCCTGTCATATCCTTCAATATTGACCATTCCTCCTGGGACATCCCCTATTTCTATGGAATGAAATTTAATGTAAACAAAAGTGAGAACCTAGTTACAACTACATCTACATGGATACTCTGCAAATCACATTCAAGTGCCTGGCAGAGGGTTCATTGAACCACCTTCACAATTCTCTATTATTCCAATCTCGTATAGCGCACGGAAAGAATGAACACCTATATCTTTCCGTACGAGCTCTTATTTCCCTTATTTTATCATGGTGATCATTCCTTCCTATGTAGGTCAGTGTCAACAAAATATTTTCGCATTCGGAGGAGAAAGTTGGTGATTGGAATTTCGTGAGAAGATTCCGTCACAATGAAAAATGCCTTTCTTTTAATGATTTCCAGCCCAAATCCTGTATCATTTCTGTGACACTCTCTCCCATATTTCGTGATAATACAAAATGTGCTGCCTTTCATTGAACTTTTTCAATGTACTCCATCAGTCCTATCTGGTAAGGCTCCTACTAGAAAGAAAGATAGACCAACTAGTGGAATAAGAAGTAGAGGTGAACAGTTGAAGAAGATGGAAAGTGTCAAGTACTTGGGATGTGTGATAGAGGAAAATTGCAACCATGCAGAAGCATCCTTGTGAAGTGATAGGAGCCCGGTTTGGAACAAAGATAGCCTACAAACAAGCAAAGAAGTAATATGTAGAAGTTACTACACCCCATTACTGACCTATGAATCTGAAACACGGGTAATGAAGAAAAGAGATGTAAGCATGTGAAATGAAGTTCTCAGAAGTACGATACGAGAAACAGGGAGAGAGAAAATACAAAATGAAAGGATAAGGGAAATGATGAAAGAGGAATCCTAGAAGAGCAGGACAGAAAAGTCAAGGCAAAGATTGTATGGGAACATAAAGAGAATAGAAAACAAGAGGATTCCCAAGAAGATACATGAAATGGAGATGAAAAGGAAATGACCCCGAGGAAGACTAAGGGATAGATGTCTGGAAGGTGTGGAGGAATGTGTTGAAAAAAGAGATGAGGACAGGACCAGAGAGAACACGGAAAGATGATGGAAAAACAGTACTAGATGGTGAGGCTTATGTTCCAACATCTACATCTACATTCATACTCTGCAAGCCACCTGATGGTGCATGGCAGAGAGCACTTTGAGTACCTCTACCAGTTCTCGCTTCTATTCCAGTTTCATATTATTCATGGAAAGAAAGATTGTCAGTATGCCTCTGTGTGGGCTCTAATCTCTCTGATTTTATGCTCATGGTCTCTTCGCGAGATATACATAGGAGGGAGCAATATACTGCTTGACTCCTCGGTGAAGGTATGTTCTCGAAACTTCAACAAAAGCCCATACTGAGCTACTGAGTGTCTCTCTTGCAGGGTCTTCCACTGGAGTTTATCTATCATCTCTGTAACACTATTGTGATTACTATATGATCCTGTAATGAAGCGCGCTGCTCTCCATTGGATCTTCTCTATCTCTTCTATCAACCATATCTGGTATGGATCCCACACCAGTGAACAGTATTCAAGCTGTGGGCAAACAAGTGTACTGTAACCTACTTCCTTTGTTTTTGGATTGCATTTCCTTTGGATTCTTCCAGTGAATCTCAGTCTGCCATCTGCTTTACCGACAATTAATTTTATATGGTCATTGCATTTTAAATCACTCCTAATGCCTACTCCCAGATCCTGCCTGGACCTGGAAACTGTTCAAGATGATGATGATGTTGGTGGCGGTGGTGGTGGTGGTGGTTTTATTTCAATCTACTTGGACGTCTTTACTAAATTAGCTTAATGCTAACTTCCGAACTGAGAGTAATTAATTCTATTGTTATTGTTTTATTCTGAATATTTATGCACAATATTTGATAAAATGTATTAACAAACTCTTCAGTTCAAACCGCAGGACAGAACTCCAGAGATGAATGAGCACAATATTTTTTGACCTATCAGCTTTTATATTTATTGATATCTAAATTGACCATACATTTCACAGATGCATCCCACTGCAAAGTCCCACTTCACCTCTTTCGCCAGCATCCCAGCAGCAACAAAAATTGTCCAAAATTGAAACACTGAGACTTGCACGTAATTACATATGGGCATTGGCGCAAGTGTTGGCGGAAGGTCATCCAATGGAAGGTAACAGGCTCCTAAGAGTCCTTTCAAGAGGTCTGAGCCAGGCTACTGCATCTCAACTGGCAGCAGCACTTACCTCTCAGGTATGACAAAATTCATCCTTAAATACTTTAACGTGTAACTCCCATATTAACATAAAGTGGCAGTGCGTTAGTTAGTTAGGTCAACTATATAAATATCAGCCTGGTGACTATTAAAAAAATTAATATCAGCATGAAATTAGTTAGTTATTTTATGTTTCTTCCTTAATTCAACTGATAATATAACATTTTTCTTATATGCTGGGTGTTTAACTGTTGCTATTATGGGCTTTTAGATGTTGTAGAGGTGACTTATTAGATAAAGTATTGATGGGAAATGAATGTCCACAAATGTACCATTTGGATGTAAAATTAGTTTGAAGATCATATTACCTTTGAATATCCCACTTATAGTGCCTCGAGAATTTCGGTGTAAATTCTAGAAACACTCAGCCTTTAACCGTCTCAAACACCCAATATTTTAGGTACAAGTGCGGGAGAGTGAGAACGTTTCAACGGATCCACCTGTTTCTAGATGCAGATCGGAAGTTTGTTATTAGAAGACTGTAAGAGGGGCGAGTCACTGATGCTGACAGTGCCACAGAAGATGTGAGGAGAACTCAATGAATAATTATGTCATATTCTTTGATGCGTTAGTGTCTGTGGTGATTGTAAAAAAGACTATTGAACAGTTGAAAATAGAGTGCTATGCACAGTCATGTCTTGGACTCAAACACATGTTTATATTTTCATATGGTTTTTAAACCAACTCTTATGTCTCAGTGTACTTAATTATTTCTAAAGCTTGAGATACGAGTGAGACAATTGTTAATCAATAAGTACGCTGACACTCAAGTTCATATATGTGATCAATAGATTACAGAAATGAGAAGATATTATTTTCTGCATCCAAAAGCATTAGAACATGGCGACCTAAGTACAGGACCTGAAGAAAACAGGGATTTAAAAACAGAAATGGAAAGAAGATATTAGGCATTGTCATGGCAACCAGGCCTAACAAGATATGAGAATTGTTTCCAGTAATCATATTGAGTCCGATAAACAAATGGAAGAAAGTTGTGAGTGCAACACAATAAAACACATGAGAAAGTAATAGTTGAGAAAACTGGAAAGAAGACCTCAACTTTTTGACTAAGAAGATTGAGTGTCTTCACACACATTGTGCCGACGACGACCAGTAACCAGCGATCAAAGCTGACTGAACCAGCGGCTGTTAACCGGTGCTAACTCTGTGTCCGATCGCCACCGCTGAAATCAACGTCTGACGCTGACGGCGTCAGTGCTGTCCACCGGTGCCGATTACACATTCGCTCACCAACGCCATTAGAACTGTACACTGAGTGAGCGAAAACCAATAATTATTTGGTAAAAGTTGAGGGTACAGGTGAAGGATATACAGTTATTATAGTTGTTATACTCAGGGGTGAATTTCTTTAGATGATTACTAGGTCTAAGATCAATAAAAATAGGGATCAAGAACAACAACTAGCAGAACCAGGCACAGCAATTAGAGTGACCAGGGAAATGCCAGACTTGTCTGAATTAGTGAATTTAATTAAAACCCAGCGAGCAGATTCAGCAGCTGTAAATGCTCAAATTGTGAATTTAAGCAAAAAATTAAATTCTCAGAATGAAGCTCTAAGGAGAGAAATAGGTTTAGCACATTCTAGATTAGATGTTGAGTTGGATGACCAGAGAACAGAGTCAAATGCTCATAATGCTTCATTGAGAGATGAACTGAATGCGAATTTAAGTCTTAAGTTAGATTCAGTGAATACCCAATTTAATAGTAACAATCCCAGAGAAGGAAAGTTGCTACTCACCATATAGTGGAGATGCTGAGTCGCAATAGATTCACACAATTATAGCTTTCAGCTATTAAGGCCTTTGTCAGCAGTAGGCACACATACACACACTCACGCAAACACAACTTGCACACATATCTGCAGTCTCAGAGAGCTGAAACTGAGTGTGGTTTCAGTTCTCTAAGACTGCAGATGTGTGTGCAAGTTGCGTTTGCATGAGTGTGTGTGCGCATGTGTGTATGTGTGCCTACTGCTGACAAAGGCCTTAATTGCCGAAAGCTGTAATTGTGTGAATCTTGTTTGTCGTGTCTATCACGACTCAGCATCTCCGCTATATGGTGAGTAGCAACTTTCCTTCTCTGGTATCATTACATTTCATCCTGGATTTTCCATTGTTCAATTAAATAGTAAGTTAGATGCTCAGAATGAAATTTTAAGTAGTCAAAGTGAAACCTTGAACAGCCAAGCAGCAAATATAGTTTCATTAAAGACTGAATTTGACTCTTTAAATGATAAGGTAGAAAATCTGAAGTTAGATATAAAGAGTGATCTCACTAGTTCTTTGAATACTCTCATAACTCAACTGCTCATTGACTTTAACCAGAGACAGAATGAAACTTTAAATATTCAAATTACAAATATAGGTTTGTTGCCCATCAAAACAGATGCTACAAAGCAAAGAATCTAGTAATCAATGTGAAGGCATAGTTACTTTAGAGACTGAATGTGGCATCAAATATAATAATAATAATAATGTAGACTCTGAATTTAGTGAAAAACTGAAGTTTTTTAAAAACGTATGTAATTTTAAATTTAATTCTGTAAGACAGGAAATGAATACTTTGAAAGAGAACACAGATCAACCTAAGGATGTAATATCGATTATTCAATTAAAAATTTCAGGTGTTAGTATATGAGCTGTTACTACACAAGCTGTCAGTTCATGAGTAAATAATGTAGAACAAAATTTCAAAGAAAAAATAGTCAACTTTGACATTATAAATGTAAGTAGTCTGGTGAAACCAATCGAGCTAATTATAGATCGAGAAGTGGCTGAGCATATAATCTCTGGAAACGTTGTGACTATTGCTTTTTCCAACCCTAATGATACCAAAAGGGTTATAGACTACTTGTGCAAAGAATTCAAACTTGTCCAGGACAGATTAGAACATAGAATAACTTTGCCTAATGTTGTGTTACTGAGGAATGTGGTGATTGTTTTATTGTGGGGAGACTTTCACACAAAATTTGATGAAAAGTACTGGTTTGCACTTGCTCAAGTGAGGTTAATATCAGATCCATGGGATCTGGTTGGAGTCACATCTGTCTCCCAGGGACGTTAACTTTCTGTGTTAATGGGCAAAGTGACGACTGTCGGATCCCTAGTTGTTTTCGGTGTTTCTTCTGTACTATTTTTCCTGCACTGAATTCCCTTCAATTCTTCAACTACTCTGTAATCTATTCTTGAATTCTTAAACTATCCTATAATTTTAGTACATAGGAAACCAGATATGACTACAAGATTGAGACAAGCATGACTAACACTAATCACATACCCCATCTTTCAGACAACCCTTGCATACAAGTGTAGCTGATTCTTCATCATTTGCCGTTCCATAGGTGTTCCTAATATTTTTCTTCGGGAGCTTCAAAGGTGAAGGTGAGAATGTCCGTTCTGTAGGAGACGTTTAACATCATACCTCTTTGGCTTCTCACTCACGTATCGGCGAAGTAGGGATCCTGGGGAAGGGGGTGGAGTTTGAGTACCAGTCTATCTTTCCCCCTTTCCGTGCGCATATACTTCTATCGCTGATGTCCTTCTTGTTTTCTATGGGTTCCAATAAGGTTCAACTTATTTCATATAAGTAGGCCAAAGAATCAGTATACACAAACATAAATCTACATACACACAAAGATACACTTAAACACAAACAGGAGGATTACAAATTAGAGACCTGAAGTGAAGTCAGAACCACCAAGGGATTTGGGGAATAAAGATATATGTACATCTGAGTCGATGCACATATTACATTGCTGATATGTGATGGCTCTGCATCATTATTTTTTGTCATATACATCTGAGTCGGTGCACATATTACATTGTTGATATGTAACGGTTCTGCATCATTACTTTTTGTCTCTCTCAAATATATATTTAAATGTGTCGTGCTAGTCCTTTGAGAAAAGGCATAGTATCTACTGGGAGTTGGTAAGTATCGGTAGACATAGCATCTACTATGTGTGGGCATGATATCTGTTTATATGGTAGAAGTGAGGAGTAAAGAGGACTCTAGGGTATTAGATGGAGTATTGGAAAGTGGAGTTAAGGTGTAAATTAGAGTTGTAATTTTACCAGAGAATATTTAAGAATAGTATTCATAAAGATGTGTGCTAAGGCAATGAACCTGGAGGCCTACTCAAGAAGGATACAGAGGGTGCACTCAACATTTATTGGAAGAGAAAAAGTACAGATAGGCAGACCTATGAAATGCTGACCTATACTGCGTGAACAAGGGCACCAAGAAGGGGATTGACCTGTACCATAGGAGGATATGAATAAGAAAGGGGTGTACCTACCAAAACGGAAGGAGAAAGGGTACTCCTAGGATCAACCCATGTAAGATAAATGTACTGTTCCTAAAGGGAAAAAGGATAGTATCATGACAGAAGTCACACATTTAAAGGGGTGAGTCTGGTAAGTTTGAATTCTATGCAGCACTAGCATTTTTACATTTTAGATTTACAAGCATCAGAAGAAGGGAACACTTTATTCTACCCAGAGTTCCTCCAGATTACAACGAGTAATGAATAAGTACATTCTTAGGAAAAATAGTATGGGAAGTAATTGTGGTAAAATATGCATGGTTATTAGTAAAAAAGAGAGGTACTGTTAAAAGATAAAGAATTATCATCTTGTGTAATATTATTCTACATAATGAATATGTATAAAATATCACATGTTCAAGCTAAGGGGAGGGATATGTAGTGCCTCAAGAATTTCGGTGTAAATTCTAGAAACACTCGGCCTCCAACCATCTTGAACACCCAATATTTTAGGTACAAGTGAGAACGTTTCTACCGACCCACCTGTTTCTAGGTGCAGGTCGGAAGTTTCCTTGTTAGAAGACTGCAAGAGGGGCGACGCACTGATGACGACAAGTGTTTGCCACCAGCACCACAGAAGACGTGAGAACTAAACGAATAATTATGTCATATTCTCTGATGTGTTAGTGTCTGTGGTGATGGTAAAAAAGACTATTGAACAGTTGAAGATAGAGTGCTATGCACATCTATGTATTGGACTCGCTTGAGACTTGGATATGAATGAAGCAAGACACATGTATGCTATTTGAATATGTGTAAATGAGTCTAACGTGTAAGGAATAAGTTAGTTTGCAGAAGTTATTATCTGTGAAAGTTGAAAATATAAAGTGATGGAACTGAAAAGAATTTTATGAGTACCAAAATTATTTCAAGGAGAGAGAAGTATTTTAATAAATTCTCTTAATCAGCTATAGTCTTCGGAGAAGAAGCTTGTGAGAGATTGACATATCTGATTACCCAGAGAAGAGGATCAGCTACACACAGCCTGCAAGTTAACTGAATTGAGAGATGTGTGTGCCTTGCAACCCAAAACCACACTGTCTCTTGTGTCTGAAGACGTTAGACACTTCACAGTACGCACAAAAACTGAGAAGAGGGCACTGTCATCAGTCAATGCCCTAGTTATCACATTAACTACCAGATTCATCTGAATACAACAACAGTTGTGAGAAACTGGTATGTTTGGAACTAGGAGGGTTGACTGTGGTGCTCCATAGGCACACAGCACTATCAACATTAGAAAGGACATCCTTCATCACATAGAAGAGAACCCGACTACAAAATAATAAACATTGCCCATTTCATGTGCTCCTGCAGAGCACTCAGGGCAGGACCCATTGTCTCTGTTGCGTGTGTAACTGAGGAAGGTGGAGATTTGAAACTGATACATTCTTCAAACCTATTTTACGTCCAAATGGTACATTTCTGGATGTGGGTTCCTTGTCAAAACTTTATATACTAAGTATATATCTGCATCTACATCTATACTTGGCAAACCACCATGAGGTGCATGACAGAGGGTACAATCCATTGTACCAGTCATTAGGATTTCCTCCTCTTCCATCCGCATATGGAACGTGGGAACAATGATTGTTTGAATGCCCCTGTGTGTGCAGTGATTATTCTAATCTTATCTTCATGATCCCTATGTAAGTGATACAAAGAGGGTTGTAATCACTTACAGCTGATTCTTGAAACTTTGTTAACAGACTGTCTCAGGATAGTTTACCTATATCTTCAAGAGTCCTTCAGTTAAGTCTATATGACACTCTCCCTTGGATTAAACAAACCCATGACCATTTGTGCTGCCCTTCCCTGTATACATTCAATATCCCCTGTTAGGACTATCTGGTATGGTTCTCACTCACTTGAGTATTGGTCTAGAACTGGTCACACAAGTAATTTGTAAGCACTCTCCTTTGTAGATTGATTGCACGTCCCCAGTATTCTGTCAATAAACTGAAGTCCACCACCTGCTTTACCCACAAGTGAATCTATTATGTGATCTTTCTATTACATATCATCACAAAGAGTTACAGCCAGGTAATTGTATGAGCTGGCCAATACCAACATTGACTCACTGATATTATAGTCAAGGCATACTACATTTTTCATTTTGTAGAGTGCAAAATCTTAGATATCTGAACATTTAAAGCAAGTTGCCAATCTCCGCACCACTTTGAAATCGATCAAGATATGACAGAATATTTATGCAGCTTCTTTCAAACAGTGCTTTATTATAGATAACTGTATCATCTGCAAAAGTCCGATTTTACTATTAATATTGTCTGAAAGGTCATTAGTATACAATACGAATAGCAAGGGCTCCAACACACTTCCCTGGAGCACACCTGATGTTACTTCTACAGCTGATAATGACTCTCCATCCAATACAACATGCTGTGTCTATCCCTACCAAAAAGTTCTCAATCCAGTAATGAATTTCACTTGATAATCTTTATGATTGTACTTTTGAAATAAGTGTAGATGTGGAACTGAATCAAATCTTTTTCAGTAGTCAAGAAATACTGCATATACCTGGTTGCCTTGACCCAAAGCTTTCAGTACTTACTGTGAGAAAAGTGTGAGTTATGTTTCACATGATCGATGTTAAAAGTATGAGTTATGTTTCACATGATTTATGTTTTTGAAATCCATGCTAGTTGGCACTGCGGAGGTCACTCTGTTCAAGCTGTGTTTGAGCTGAGATTATGTTCTAACATTCTACAACAAATCAAAGATAAAATCCAAAACCAAACAACATAAGAAATGAAACAAAACAAACACCAAACAAATGAAATAAATACCATGAAAAAACAAAATGGTAGTAGCCTCTCACCATCTCCTCATTAGTTAGTCCTGGACTCAAGAGAGAGCAAGATCTTACTCTTTCAGTTAAATCCTTCAGGAGCCCACCTTTTATGGTTGCACTGTAAAATTGCAAACAACATTACACCATGTATAACAAGTGTAATACAGTATAAGCTTGAATTTTGTGTGTGTGTGTGTTTGTTTGTGTGTCTATCGACCTGCCAGCGCTTTCGTTCGGTAAGTCACATCATCTTTGTTTTAGATATAAGTGTAATACACTGGTGGAAACTGCGTATAGTGGTATATAGGGGTTCTTGCACCTTGTATCTGACTACTGTGACTTTGGAATGTAACTTCATTATATAAGGTTGAAATTGTTATTAAATATACTATTAGATTTACTACACATAAACATTTTACCATTTCAAAAATTTTGAGGTGGGGGGAAGATTTTGAAATATATCATAATTTTTAAAGACATGAGTGCACACTTTTAAAGTACAGTAACAACCATGAAAATTCAGCAACCATGAAAATGGTGTTTCAACATTTTTGTCTCATCTCCTATTGTTTTGACAAAATGTGCTCATGTGCTCAGAAATATAACAACTGCATTTTCATCAGAGGGTTTTCTCCACTTCAATGATCATTTTTTTTTTTTTTTTTGGGCACAGGCAAAGAAATACATGTCTCTTGACCTAGACTACAAAAAAGTTTTTGAAATATATGAGAACTGGTGAGTGGCACTTGAGTAGTGTTACTTGTTGGTTCTAATCATCTCACTCCCATGAGCCTTCCTTGCCCATGGCAACTTGCTACCATTACCATGCTGTTGTACACAGGATAAACCCAGTCCAGTCCTACTAGCTGGAAATATGGCCTAGTTCCACAATATCTCTCAGACAATCCTATCCTCCTGTTGTGTCTCTTAATAGTTGCGCCACACAGATGTTTGTACTAGTTTGAATCACTTGAATTGGAGACACTTTAATCTTCTCCCTCTGACACTGTCACTGCTACTCCCCTGTCATCACCGCATGTTTGTCCCTCTCTTCCGAAATTTGCGGCACACCTTTTGTCCTCACCTGCACAAATTTCTGTATGGCTCCCATTTCACCAGATAGGGATGAACAATGTGACAGCTAAATTATACATGCCTCTCTGTTACCAGGGCCCTAAGCAGTACATACAATCATGCCTAGTCTGTCCTCACTTCTGATGAAGCCATATGATAATAAAAATGCAAATTTTGCCAACTGGGCTCCACTACCAATCCCAGTTCTGACGGTGGTTCTCCTTGCCTTCCCTCAATCTTGCTGATACTTTTCTGGTGACAGAAAGATGGGATTCAACTGCCCATAAAATGCATGATGCAAAGCATTTTGTAAGTTCTTCTTTTCCACTCGTGCATTATAAATACTTTCTGTTAGCAATTGCAGAGCCCTGGCATAGTGACTCTTGCATCAAGCACATCTACTCATCACCATGTCCTTTGAGACCTTTACATACTCCATCACCTCACTTGTCAGCTTCCAAAGTCCACACATATTGTTTAACACTCCCCTCTCCAAGCTGTGTGTTCTTATCCTTCCCCAACTTCTTCATTGCCCCCATTGTCACTTTCAGCCCTCTTACATCACTGCCATGTGCTGTTCCAGACACATTCTTCAAAATCCTTCCCCACTCAGCACCTATCCAATCTCTCTTTTGCCATTGTAGCAAACTTAGGACATACTCCACTGCTTGCTGCATGTGTTCTTGTAATTGCTCATACGACTTAGGTAACTCCTCACACTCCCCCAAAGCTTCCTCAAGTATGCCTCTGTTCTTAGCTACCTGTCAAAAACCAGAAAACATCACCTCATGCCTCCTTGCTTCATTCCAGAATTCCTATGCATTCACAGCTAGAGTCAGCATATGATGATGGCTAGTAAGCACCACGTCTTCTTGCAAACAGAACTCCCCCCTCAAGGTGTTGGTTCTGCAGCACTCCCCCTCCCCTCCAGGTGAAGAGGTACAGCACTGCCATGACCAGCATCCTTCCCATCCTTGCCCTCAGTGTACTGCAACATGAGGTCAGAAACTATCATAATCTTCACTGCCTCTCTCAGAAAGTTACTGTCACTGATCAGCACTTCACAAAAAATAAAACTAAAGAATCCCTTATTCTTACACAAAATTTATTCATTTCCCCCTTAACATTTACAACTCAACAACTCACACATAATACCTGAAATAGTCACCAACAAACGCAATAAAAAATACCCCTGTTACTTCCTTGATCTTGATGCATGTGGTGCTTCTCAAACAGGTTTATCTATAGTTTCACATATACTCTTCCACTTCCTC
This sequence comes from Schistocerca nitens, assembly GCF_023898315.1. Lineage (NCBI taxonomy): Eukaryota > Metazoa > Arthropoda > Insecta > Orthoptera > Acrididae > Schistocerca > Schistocerca nitens. Next base: position 967,915,232 of record NC_064617.1, read on the forward strand.
CTTTTTGCCTCTTTCTCTGACTCCACAATCGACTCCAGAGCACCTCTGAATGGCTACAAGGATCCAATATGCATTATTGTCAAGCTCATCAGAAACCGTAACCCAAAGTTGATTGATGATATAATCTGTATCACTTGTTAGGGTCCTCGGTAACTCGTGACAAATTTCTTTGTCTTATCTTTTGCCACATAAGCACTCAATAACATCGCAAACTGTCCTACTCTACAATGCAGTAAGCTGACTGTGTGTCTCACAGTTTTCTCCCCCTTCTGTAGTACCATCGTTGTTGCCTTCTGCACCCACCTCACTGTTCTTTTGAACTCATGAGCAAACCGTCTGTCCTTGCCTTTTTTCACCTTAATCATACAGAACAGCAATGCTATTTTTCTCCCATACACCACCTCATATGGAGACAACACTGTGCTGGTGTGGACCACTGAGCTATACACAGTCATGGCAAATAAAAGATATGTATCCCAATCATTATGGCATGAGTTCACACAGTAACTGAACATCCTTCCAAACATCCAACACACCCACTCCATTGTAGCATTTGGCTGTGATGGGGCAGACTAATTCTCAGTTTCTTCACACATAACAAGAAACGTAATTTCTCATAAAAAATTCTTGAAGAATAATCACGTACGTATGGAGCAGTCACTGTTATTGGTTTTTACACATGGCCTAATTGTTTAACACTTGTTCCACAGATAATTTGAAGCATTGTTGTCCTAACCACCACAGGTTATTTGTCTGAAACTCGACTGTGGACTGACTGTCTCATGACCAAATATTGGGCCCTTATATATCATCATGATAATAGGTGCTGAAACTGCACACTGTTTAAAGTTAAATTTACAGAAATTACAATTAAAACTTAACTCATTCAATTAACTGAATACATCAAAAAATTGCATGTTTTTAACAGTTTCTTCTTCTACGAGGCTTAGGCCAAATTATTTGTTTTAATCATTAAATTAACAAATATAGTTATGTAAACAATACTTTTGACAAAACTGTTTTAATTGCTTTGGAATTAATTATGAGCTGGTTTTGCTAACATGTTTTTGAATAGAGCCAAATCAATCCTTTAAAATTACTATTAGTTGTTCCTCCAAATGTTTATACTTAGTGCAGAATTTACATTTTTTTATATGTCAACAATAGAATTTAAGTTACGAAACAATTACTGATTTTTCCCTATAATGAAAGATGCTAACTAGGAATAGTCAAGATAAATTAGGAAATTAATTACATACATAAAACTAAAACTGAAGGGACAGTAGCCACACAGAGTGGGAATGTGGTAGTGGTGAGCTTGTTCTGGCCACGAGATTGTGGAGCTGTGCACAGGACAGTATGACATGGAAGAGTAGATTGGGATGTGGAGATAAAACAGATGGAGAGGACATTGCTGACAGTTGGATGTGAATGCATGATGGACCATGGAGCAAGGGTTGCGGTGGGTGTGGGGTAGTGGCTAGTGAAGACTGAGGCCAGGAGGATTTCATGAGCAAAGCATATGCTGTAAGGACAATTCCCATTTGAGTAATTCAAAAAATGTAACAGTATGAGGAACGATCTGGATGGCTCGCGTTGTGAAGCAGCTATTGAAATCAAGTATGTTGTGCTCAGCAGTGTGTGTTGGCACTGGGTGGTCAACTCTGTTCTTCATCACAGTTTGGTGGTGGACATTCATTTAAGTGGACATTTAGTTGGTGTGCAGAAATTGTAGCAGAGTTGGTGTGCAATATGACTGCTTCCACAGGTGGCCCTGTCTCGGGATAGGATATTATAAGATAGGATATGATAGGATAGGATAGGATAGGATAGGATAAGGTAAGCCTGTGACAGGAGTGGAATACAATATATGTAACTAAAAATACTTATATAGTGATTCAGAGCTATTTTCTGTACTTTAACTTCACTTACTGTGTGATTTTCTATTAAATATATACAATATTAAACATAGAACTACATAATACTTCCAGTGGGAAAATGACTGCAGGGACAATTACAACTACGTAATTTTGTGCATAGACAGATATGATAATACACATGGTCACATATATCTTTCAGTGATGTTACCCATATCACTGCTCAAATTAACAGCAGTTATTTGTGTTGCTTTGGTGATCTGACACATGAAAATTATATTACTTATTACAAAATGTTACAGGGCTGCCAACTAGCAACAGGCTGGGGTCTCAATCAAATATATAGTTGTGATATGCATGAAATACACAATACCATATACAATGGAAATGTGTCTGCACTGAGCAATGGATACTGTCCTGGCTTCTTACCACAACAGGCTGATGGCAACCTCTTATACAGTTGTCCACGCCAAGGCATATCATGTGGTTACAGTGGTGTAGATTGCCACTGGGATGATCAGGTATGTGTTTTTTTCTTTTTTTTTCCCCACAGTAAATTCACTTGCATTTTTACAAAATTGTTTAAGTGTAGTGCTTAACATAAGACCAGTAAAGTATAAATTTTATTGTGAATTATGCCATTATTATTGCAACAAGTAAAATCATTGTGCAGATTATAATGAAAAATTAGGAAAATCATTTTGTCTTGGAAATAAAAACTGCTTCTGTCATATTATATTATTTATCTGGTTGCTATTTACCTTACTGAATATTACCAGAATTTTGACACTCACTAATATGCATTATTTAAATTGAGCAAAAAGGATATGTCTCATTACAATATTAAAACAGGCATTTAACCACATTTATTACCAAAAAATATGTTTTTCTTCCATCAAGTGCTGCTCAGCTTGCCAGTGCTAGTAATTTTGACATTATCTCAAATCTTCACAATATACACATAACTTTCATGGCAAAAACAATGTTCAGTTTTGAGAGCTTTGTTTAATGCCACTCTTCTTGCACTATCTTCCATTTTAATATTATATAGCTTACTTTGGTTTCTCCATCATCCATCAGCTTCCAAGTAATGTGAGGCTTGCCATTGAACTCATACTTAACAATTCCCTAAAATGTGTTGTGACACATTTGAGACTTAAATTATCATGAGGAAGGACTGTTGTGCTGGACCTGGGACAACATGTGGAAGTGTCGGGCAGCAGATCAGTTTCCAGAGACTTGTTTATTTGTAAGCCCCTCAAATGAGCATACGTGCCACTTTGAGGTGCTGTAAATGGGATAGAAGTGAAATCAGAAAGTCACTTGATCCTCCAGCACTCATGTAAGTCAAGGCAGTGAAGTGATGTATATGTGCAAGTCAAATATATAGAGATTTGATTTGATTTGATTTATTTCGTGTTCCATTGGTCCAACTGTGTTGGATACACAAGGACGTGGAACGAGTCAGTTTTTTACAAATACAATCTGATAATCTTATAGCATATACAGAAATTTGAGTACATAATTATATAAAAATTTATACAGTAAATTCTTTGGGCAGCAATACAGAAAAAGAAAATACATATTTTCTTAGAATCATTAAAACACTACAGAAAACAGATACAGAGCACACACAGATACAGAGCTCAGGTTAAATAAAATTCATATTGGCATTATGTCAACTTGTATTATATAATATTAAAATATTATAATTTATTTAGTTAAAAATTCATCTAGACTGTAAAAAGCTTTTTCTAGCAGAAATACTTTTAGAGCTTTCTTAAACTCACTATTGTTATGAATCTTTGTCTTTATTTCGGGAGGAAGAGCATTGAAGAGTTTTGCTCCAGTGTAGTGGACACCCTTTTGTGCCAAGCTCAAATTTCTGAGTTCACTGTGTATGTCATTCTTCCTCCGTGTGTTATGCTCATGATAATTACTGTTTGGTTGAAATATATCTATATTTTTACAAACAAAACACATGAGAGAAAAAATATATTGGCATGTAGTTGTGTATATTTTAAGATTACGAAAACTATTTCTACAAGAGTCTCTTGGGCGCAATCCACATATAATTCTTAAAGCTCGCTTCTGTGCAATGAAGATAGGTGGAGGTGGAGAATGGCAGAAAGGAGTTACAGTGATTGGACATGTCCATGACAGCACAGTAAATGATATCACCTGATTTGTTGATATATCAATGTAGACTGTTCAATAATGTATCAATTCCAACCATATAACACAGCTTAATAACAGTGGCCATAAAAAAGTTCTAACTGACAGGGACTCGAGAATGATATCACACTTAATCAACCGTAATTGGTTTCAAACCCAGGAGAAATTACTAGTGTTAGTGATTGCAGGTCCGTGTCAACCTGTTTCCAAATGAACATTGCAGAGGAAACTGCACACAATGGAAATTTGGAGTCGGGTGCCTCGAAATAATCCTTTGCTCAGAGCAGCAGATAAAGCTGCATGCCTTAGGCGGACCAAACAACACAGAAGCTGAACAAAATCTGACTGAAGGCATGTAGAGTGGTCTAAGAGCCACAGTCTGGCCCTTTTCCAAATCGTGCATGGCACAGAGTGCACTGACAGCCAAGTGAGGCATTTAATCTTCACTGTATGGAGAATGAATTTAATAATTTTTGTTTTTGGGATGTTTTTTGTACTACAACTTAGGTCCACTCATTCATGTTACCAAGACAATGAATCAGGGTATTTGTTCCAACATTCAAGGTGGCCAAGTGTTGCTCCTTCTTCCACATCTTTAATATGAGTGTGATGTGCACACTCTCTTCTTCAAAGATAACAACAGTTGTGTTCAAATGGCTGGACATGTATATTTCTCATTTGACAAACACTTACAAAATCTACTACACTCTGGCTGATTCATTAAATCAACCATTGTGCAATTTTTTGTAACAGTGGATAAAATGTAACAATAAACATTGCTGCAGTTTGGAAGGTCTATGAAATATAATCCTCAATTAGTGGCTTCAGCTGGGTATGGTATAATTAATGAATCTTGTGAACTCTCTTTCTCACTGAAATGAAGCCTTTATCAAGACTAGAGGCAGTGTTACATTGCAATACAGTGGTGTCTCCTGAGGGGTGATTAATGTTTTGTCTGGTGTGCTTACACACGGGTACGGTAAACACAGAATTTCCTCTCTTATTATACTGCAATGCAGCAGAGAGAATACAAGTTGAAACCTAAGTTACCATGTTCAACATCTTATTTGTTTGCCAGTCCATCATTAAAAGATTCTTCAATGTGCTCAGTGGTCGTATTTTTCATGCGAGTGTTTATATTGCATTCATTATTTTCCACTAATATATGTTTCCATTAGAAATTATTTACTGTTCAGTTTTTCATTGTAAATGATAATTAATAAAAGAAATTTGTCAAGTAATAAATGTATTATTTTTCCCACAGGACACATCATCATCCTTCACATCTGTCAATGTGAGTTCTCAGGACTCATCACCTGAGCACACTTACACCTACCAGGCACAGGCGTGCTGCTATCAGTGGTAAAATGTGGCCAAACTAGCCCTTGTATCTCTGTACAAACTGATCTCATGGTAATGTTTCTTAAATATCTTACAAAATGATTTAAACATTTACTAGTTGTAACTTGGATACAAATAAATAAATTACTTTAAAAATATGCTAATTACTGATTAATTACCTTGAGTCAAAACTTTGAAACAGATTATATAATTCAAAAATTCAGACAAAAATGGAAACACACTGGCAACAAAAATAAATGTTCTAATGATTCCAATGAAACCAGCAAAAAAAAAAAAAAAAAAAAAAAAAAAAAAAAAGTAACCAAATGTAGTTCAGCCATGCTTTGTACTATGCTAAGTACTTACTACATAATGGATCTCTTCCACTTGTCTTTTCACAGACAGACTCAAATATGCAGTTGCCAATCCACTCCAGCTTCAGCATGTGACTGATATGCCATCTAGTTTGCATCTCACACCTCCTGCTACAATCAGCAATGAGTCACCTGTGTATGCAATGCACCCTCCCGTTTCTCTCGTGGTTCCGAACTTTTATGGCAGCACTTAAATATCAGTTTCACAGAAGGACAAGTCACAAACTAAAACGAAATGATCGTACGGCATTTATTGGCCGGGATATCCCCTTCGGGGTTCGGCTGCCAAATTGCGAGTGTTTTTAGTTGATGCCACTTCGGTGACTTGCGTGTCGATGATGATGAATATGATGGTGAACACACAACACCCAGTCCCCTGCCCAGAATCGAACCCGGGCCCCCTCGCGTGGTACGCAGTAACGTTACTGCTGTGCTACAGAGGTGGACCCCGTGAACTGAATCTCGTGGGAATCATTTAATTAATTCCTTCACACACTGCTTCCTGGGGCAAGTCACTTCTGGCTCTTCCACCAAAGTATTTATCTCTTATACTATCTTGCAAAACTTCTGAGCATCTCATTTTCCACAGTTATATAAACAAAGTGATCTACTACATTGTCCTTACCTGATAAGATTCCAGCAATAGACGAGATGAAATTTATGATGTATCATTTTATTTTTTCTTTCTAAACCAATACTGATTAAGGTTTATGTTTGCAAGAATTAAGTGTCTTTCTAAATGACTGTGCCATGGTTTCTCTTGAGATATGGCAATCACTTTCAGTTGTTCTTATTTATACAAAAGAATAGGCCTGCGACTCCATACCAACTCAGGACTGTCCTTGCTGATACCACCAGAAGGATATGCAGGAGGATTCATAAGAGGACAACATACATGTCTGTACTGTTCTCTGTTACTCACAGGAGGGAATATTTTCAGAGAGTACATCAACATAGAAAGTGAACTGCAGATCAATAGATGAGCATTCTCATTGCTTATACATTAATGTATCAGTTAATCTTCTAAATCAGACATTCTTTGAAAAAAAATCATTTAGATTCTTCAATTATCTACCTTGGTATATGTCCTACTTTCTGTTGCTGTCTCTTGCAGACTTATTTTAAAATTGTTCCCAAGTATTCCCCAGGCTACGAAGGTGATTGCTTACAAATCACGCATGCAACTTTTTCTAGAGTATTGCTCAAGTGTGTGGGATCCATACCAAGGGAGACTAACAGAAGATATTGAACATATCCAGAGAAGGGCAGCACAAATGCCTTCAGGTTTGTTTAATCCATGGAAGAGTGTCCAAGAGATACTGGAGGAACTGAACTGGAATACTCTTGAAGATAGATGTAAACCATCCTGCGAAATCTATTAACAAAGTTTCAAGAAATGGCTTTAAATGATGACTCTAGGAATGTACTACAATCCCCTATGTATTGCTCACACAGGTATCTTAAAGGTAAGATTAGAATAATTACTGGACACACGGAGGATTCAAACAATCATTATTCACACACTCCATATGTGAATGGAATGGAAGAAACCCTAATAACTACAATAATTACAATGGGATGTGCCCTCTGCCATGCACCTCACCATGGTTTGCTGACTATATATGTAGATGTAGATGTGTTCCTTCAGCTATCAGTCACATTTTATTACTATTATTTTCAGAGTTGTGATCCTGCCTGCAGCTGTAATATTCTCCAACTTCTTCCAGAGACCTGACTGAATATTATTTTTTTTTTAGTTTGGCTTGTAGATGTGATGTTGTCGCTCTGATCTAGCTATTGTATTTTACTCACTTATTTACATGAGTTTTCTTACAAACTGCCCTGAAGTTACGTACAGTATAGTTCAAAATGGAAAAGCTGCTTAAAAGGCTGGCTGCACTATATATGTCAACAAAATATATAACATGTTTTGTTTTGTGCTGCAGAGAGGGGTCTTTATAATGGTTCCAACAGATGCTACTAAATGAAACATATTCTGGTATAAAATATTTATGCTACATTCCCCTTTGAATAACACACTTGCTGCTACCAGGTCTGGCCTAACACAGAATCATTGGTGTAAAATCAAATATTTGCTCATAACTGGCACTGTTACATTCAACAGTAGCCAACGTAAGTATAGAAATTGCGACCTCCTGTTTAAAGAACCACAACTTACAACAGTCAAAAATCTTTTTTAAAGTCAACAATAGTTGTCAGTTTTGGTTGCTTATTAAATATTGCACAGTTCATCAATTCAGAATTATTACTACATAGCATGCCACATATAATTTTTAAGCCCCTCAGAAGAAAATCTCAACATTCTCTAAGCTTCTGAAAATTTTGTGTACACCAGATCTTCATCACTGTCTGAAATATTCTGACTCATAATGACAGTAAATTAGAATATTTTCATAAGTACATATAGGTGTACTTCTACACACTACAATACGACTTGCAAGATGATTGCACACACAAAAAATCTCTCTCTGCCAGACTGTGGGAACATTCTCTCTTCTGACTGGCTGCAACATACTGCAGCCAATCAGCTTCATAGTTTTTCATATGCAACCCAGTAATTTTCATTCTGGACTTATCACCAATTTCCAATTTACCTTATTCAGTTTCCAGTATCTGTTATTCCCAAAAAATTAATGAACTGCAAATAATCTCATCTTTATTTCTCTTAAGAACTGAAATTAAGATTTTCTTTCTACAATTCGAAATCTGTCTACTATACGTTAAGCACATCATACCACGTATGTGACTCACTGCCTGGTTGCACAGCATGAGTGCCCTGTAACAAATGTCAAGATTCATGTGTCACATACATTCTTTATTCATCCCCTCACTCCCTCTGACAGGCAAAAATAATAATGTCAAAGAAACTGAAAACAAAAATACATTTTTAAGTTGAGAATGTTAAGTAATTTGTATAACTATTTTGGTGACTAAGCACTGAGTTTAAGACATCCACTGCCACATTTATAAGAACATATTGAAGTGTCTCAATGTTGACTGTAAGGAGAAGTTATAAATTTTACTTTTTAGGTAATTTTAAATGTCTCCAAAATTACTTTGAGTATTAACCATCAATATTGAATATTAACCATCAATATTCTGAAAGGTTTTACAAAATTTCACCTTGATTAGTGTATGACAAATGACTTTATTAACTCACAGGCTGCTGTGCAATTTAGATGAGCTGCAAGCCTTACATGTGTGATCATCTGCAACCATCAAGCGAGCACAGATATAACATATAGCATGCTTCCAAGCATGGGAATACTTTCTGTAGGTCACTTAGGCTACTAATATAAACCTTACAGCTTCCTAAGTATCTACACAAATCACTGCACCACACAGCCTCCAACAATTTTAATTTCTAACATTCCCCTATTTCTATGGACTGCAAATTTTGTACATTGTTTTGAATTTAAACACTGCTCTTTGTCATTACTAGCTTATACTCCAAATCAGTATCAGATTTTTTTTAAAATGAAGAAGAACAAGAATATCTGTTGAGCCATCGTGTAATCCATTTGGTACCAATGAATCTTGACTAGATATTTAAACAACGGAAAATCCAGGATGCTATAATGACAGTATCATGAAAAGGATAGATTGCCAGTCACCATATACAGGAGATGTTGAGTTGCAGACAGGCACAAGAAAAACACTGCTAAATAGGAGAGCTTTCAACCAAAAGGCTTTTTTCTGAAGTAGACAACAAACATATTCACACAGGCACAACTCACGCATACATGACCACTGTCTCTGGTAACTGAGGCTAGACTGTGACCAACTGCACATGATGGGAAAAGCAATCTGAGTGGTGGGAGTAAGGATGAGGCTGGGGTGCAGACAGAGAGGGATAGCAGTGTAGGGATGGGAGATGGTAAAGTGCTGCTTGTGGGAGCATGCTGGGTCATGGAGGGGATGGGGTAGGGCAGCTAGTGCAGTCAGGACGTTAGACAAGGGGAGGAGAGGAGCAGAGAAGGAGAGAAGTGGAGAGGGGGAAAAAGATTGTGGATATGTTGGTGGAATAGAAAGCTGTCTAGTGCTGGAATGGGAGCAGGGAATGGGTTTAAGTAGGTGAAGGACAGGGACTAATGAAGGTTCAGACCAAGGCATTACAGAAACATAAGATATATTGCATGGAGAGCTCCCACATGCACAAATCAGAAAAGCTGGTGTTGGTATGAAGGATAGAGACTGTGCAGGTTGTGAAGCAGTCATTGAAGTGAAGAACACTGTGTTGGGTGGCATGCTCAGCAACTGGGTGGCTCGGCTGTCTCTTGGCCACAGTTTGCAGGTGGCCATTCACGTGTGTTGGTTGTCATGCCCATGTAGAATATAGCACAGTGGTTGCAGCTCAGCTTCTCAGTAACATGGCAAGTTGTTGTGGGAGGGTTATGTGACAGATCTTGCATCTGTGTCTGTTGTGGGGATATGAACCATGGGACAAGGGGTTGGGAGTAGGGATGGACAAGGATACTGTGTAGCTTAGGTGGAAGGTAGAGTACCACTGTGGGAGGGGGTGGGATGCATAGTGTGTAGGATATTCATCAACTCAGGACACAAAGACAGTTGAAAGCCTGGTTGTGGAGTACAGCATGACTGCAATTTTTGTCTAATGTACAGGTTGGAACCACTAGAGACTATTCAAAACCATTCAACAAAATATGAACATGATCTGAAACAGCAAATGATGCTTGTGTATTTTCAGTACTCATATTTCACACCCTTATGTGGTGTGACTGCTGATTGTTTGTGTGTGTGTGGAGGGAGGGGGGGGGGGGTTGCAGCTTTGACACAAGTGTGAATAAAATGGTGAAGGGTCCCTCTAAGGTCCCCCAGTTCGGCTATGCCCTCCATGACACCAGCCTACTTTATTGGCAATTTTAAAAATGTGACTTTATAACAACAACCTGTGAAATATTCCTAGGTGCGTGTGAGTAGGCATCTGGGATTTGAGGAATGTGCAGGTGTCTAAGACTAATTTGCAGGTTGTCGCTGTATCAGTACATTCTTAAAATTCCCCAATAAAGCTGGGTGGCTGCCACAGAGGATGCTGCCAAACTGACGGGTGAGTGGTGGAGGGAGGGGAGGGGGGGGGGGAGGGGGGGCGGGGAGGAGGGGGGCTTAGAGTGACCCTTTGCTGTTTTATTCATGCATGTGTCAATGTTGCATCTCTCATGATCATGCCACAGGAGGGACTGAAAGAGAGGGGCTAACTAAAATGCTTTAGCATGCTTTGCTGCTTCAGATCACATTCAGATTTTGTCGAATGGTTTTTATTGGTCCCTAGTGGTTACAGCCTGTACACAAGATCAAAACTGCAGCCATAGGGCACTCCAAAAAGGATGTGATCACGTTCAGTCATGATGCAGCCCCACAATGTCCATAGGGACACCTCTAGGGGTGTCAGCAGTGTCAAAGGATGTCACCCTCACATTGCAAGCTGTCATTTCCAGCCATTAAATGCGTGGGAATCAACACCCCGTATAAAGGGGCAGTTTTACTGACGTCCTTAACACCATCCCCTGAAGCCTTTCAGTATTGGTTCTGAGTGGTAGCTTGTCTGAAGTCCTTTCCTTGACCACCCATAAGAAAATCGTGTGATTTTAACACTGGGTGATTCAAATCACATCTCCATTGCAGAGGCATCAAAAGAAGGGGTGAAATGTGGGTAAGAAGTGGTGTGGTGACCTTCCCATCCTGTGAACATCCACGTGGTGCAGGGAAGAATTGTGAAATTTGGTGTCAAGGTGACATCATTAACCCCCCTCTTACATATCACATAAACTTCTGAACTCTGTCTTTTTCCCCCTCATTTTATTTATTTATTTATTTACTTATTTATTTATTTATATCCCATAAATCCAATACTGTGAGACATTCGCATGGATGTAGGACGTGTCAGAATTATTACAAATAATACAATAGGAATACATAAAAGTACCTCTTGCAAGAGGATATCCGGTATAAGACAAAATACACATTAAAAGGTATAGAAAAAATTACATCAAAAAAATGGTAGATCTTAATAGGTAAATGAAAGACACAGTAATGTTAACAGTGATTGTGAGTATCGTAATGCACAATAGCACATCAAGTTAGTAAATGAAAAAATCAATTACAGTTAACTCTACTGAAATATTCTTCTACCGAATAGAAGGAATTATCTAATAAATATTGTTTGAGCTGTTGTTTAAATTTGGGAAGCTCGCGGATAAGTAATTTCAGTGATGGTGGGAGAGCATTGAACACCTTGCAGCTCATGTAATGGACTCCTTTTTGTACAATAGTAAGGTTTTTTTGATTCATATTGAGCAAGCAGTAAAGGAAACAAAAGAAAAATTCGGAGTAGGTATTAAAATCCATGGAGAAGAAATAAAAACATTAAGGTTCGCCGATGACATTGTAATTCTGTCAGTGACAGCAAAGGACTTGGAAGAGCACTTGAACGGAATGGACAGTGTCCTGAAGGGAGGATATAAGATGAACATCAACAAAAGCAAAACGAGGATAATGGAATGTAGTCGAATTAAGTTGGGCGATGCTGAGGGAATTAGATTAAGAAATGAGACACATAAAGTAGTAAATGAGTTTTGCTATTTGGGGAGCAAAGTAACTGATGATGGTCAAAGTAGAGAGGATATAAAATGTAGACTGGCAATGGCAAGGAAAGCGTTTCTGAAGAAGAGAAATTTGTTAACATCGAGTATAGATTTAAATGTCAGGAAGTCGTTTCTGAAAGTATTTGCATGGAATGTAGCTATGTATGGAAGTGAAACATGGACGATAAATAATTTGGACAAGAAGAGAATAGAAGCTTTTGAAATGTGGTGCTACAGAAGAATGCTGAAGATAAGGTGGGTAGATCACATAACTAACTGAGGAGGTATTGAATAGGATTGGGGAGAAGAGAAGTTTGTGGCACAACTTGACTAGAAGAAGGGATCGGTTGGTAGGACATGTTTTGAGGCATCAAGGGATCACAAATTTAGCATTGGAGGGCAGCGTGGAGGGTAAAAATCGTAGAGGGAGACCAAGAGATGAATACACTAAACAGATTCAGAAGGATGTAGGCTGCAGTACGTATTGGGAAATGAAGAAGCTTGCACAGGATAGAGTAGCATGGAGAACTGAACCAAACCAGTCTCAGGACTGAAGACCACAACAACAACAAATGGAGGTCCATCTTTCTCCTGTTATTGTGGGTATGGTATGAATCATTGGTTTTGTACGATTGTCCATTTTTACCAATGAAACATAACTGGGAGTAGATATATTGGCATGCAGTTGTCAGTATCCCTATGTTCTGAAAAGGTTCCTACGAGAATGTCTAGGCTGGACTCCACTCATTATCCTAATAACTCTCTTTGGGGCAATGAATATTTTTTTGGATAATGGCTGATTACCCCAGAAAACTATGCCATACAGCAATAGTGCATGGAAATAACTAAAATAAGCAGTTTTTGTGGTGTCTCAGTCACATACAGTGGAAATAATATGAATAGCGAATGTTGCTGAGCTGAGTTTTTTGTGGAGGTGCAAAATATGTTCAGACCATTTTAGACTGTTGTCAATGTGTACACCCAAAAACTTGGTTGGCTCAACTTGTAGTAGCTCACTACCATTCAATCTAATACTTAATTGATCCTCAACTTTTTTGTTACTTGGAAACGTACAAACTGGGTCTTACTAACATTTAGTGATAAACCACTATTTACAAACAAATTACATACTTCACTAAAGACAATATTGGCCAATTCCTCAAGATTGAGGTTGGGAGTTTTGTTGATGAGGATAGAGGTGTCATCAGCAAAAAGAGTAAAGTGAGTTTTAAAGCTAGTACACAAGGGAAGGTCATTGGTAAAGATGAGGAAGAGAAGGGGGCCAAGTACAGAGCCCTGAGGAACACCACAGCCAATAGAGCCCCAGCTGGATGACACAGAGTACCCCTGAGAGTCGTTCAACATGACCTTCTGCTTTCTTCCAGCTAGGTAGGATTTAATCCATGAGCCAACTGAGCCACTTATACCATAATATTCAGCCTTGCTGCTTGAAGCATGGTGAACCAGAGAGTGATGTCACAGGGCACCACACACCTACACAGTTGCAGAAGAAGGTTGTGGGCACCTTTGAGCTAAATTTCAAACTTCTGCATCACCGTGGAAGACAGTCAAGTGGTATAAAAAAAGTGATCCTTTGATTGGGTTGCACAGTTTGGTTAAAAAAATCTTTCATATTTGCTGAAACAACTGGAGCATGCACTTTGATATTTTTCTTTAGTTTCAAAAACGAATCTAAAAAATCAATACATGAATCTCTATATTTCATAGATGGACATTACATTTGGTAGAATATCAATGGAAATTATCAATATTTTTGTTTCAGTACACATAACTGATACAAGTTCCCAACAATAAGTGACGGGACAATGACAATAAGCAAATGAACCAGAAATTTATTTTCAACGTATCCAAATACATTCTTGAACATCTTTGTTGCTTTTTTCCTAGAGGCATGTGCATTACTTGTTCTTGCCAACATTAAAAGAATGAATTGTTGTATCATAAATGGCTGTTAAACACAACATATAAAAAATGCTTAAATAGGACCAACAGAAAATAATACAAATGGTGGGAAAATGCAAAATCTGTGAATCTAAAAACAGTTTTGCTGTAATGGTACTGTTAGCTTGTTTATAACACTGACTGGGTATTAAAAGTGCACTGTAGAAACCAGAAGGAGAAAATGATAAGCAGATAATGATGTCCTAAAAATTTCTCTTTCAGAAGTGTGGGGAAAATGTTTTGCCCTGCTGACATGAAAACCTGTCAGCATCTATGGTCATGCCCTCACAGAATGCTGCATATTGGTTGCAGCTAAGTTGACCACATGGCTGCTTTCACCAGTGGCCCTGCCTTTGATGGGTTAGGAAATGGCTGACAGAATGGGAGTAGATGGTAGTGGGAGGAGAGGAGAGGTGTTTCATCTAGGTATTTTACAGAGATTTCAGCTACAGGGCAAGGGCTTAGGAGCTGCTATGAAAAGGGACAGACAAGGATATTGCATAGATTGGGTGGGCAGCGGAATACCACAGTGGGGCAGGGGGAGGATATTTCTGGAAATAATAAGAGATAGTCAAAACCCTGGCAGAGAAAGTGATTGAGGTGCTCGAGTCCTGGATGGTACTGAGTCATGAAGGGGTCATTTCTTTGTGTCAGGTGAATGGGTAAGTGGGGGTTGGTGGGTGACTGGGGAGACAAGGCATGGGAGATCTGTTTCTGTACGAGGTAGGAAGCATAATTTCAGTCTGTGAAGGCCAAGCAAGACCCTTGATATATTTAAAGAAGGACTGCTTGTCAGCACCGATATGATGATCTTGAGTGCTAGGCTGCATTGAAGGGACTTCTTTGTGTGAAATGGATGGCATATATCAAAATGGAGGTATAGCTGATGGTAGTCCTGATGTGAACAGAGGTACTGTGAAGAAGAGGTTAATGCTGAGCAAGATGGCTTGATGAGTGAAGCGAGGAGGACCAGGTGAAACAAATGGGAGAAAAGGTGTTGAGTTTCTGAAAGGGTGTGGATAGGGTGTTTTCACCCTATGTCGAGATCATGAAGATACCATCAATGAATCTGAACTAAATATAGCAAATGGGAGAAAAGGTGCTGGACTTTAAGAGGAATGAGGATAGGGTGTCTTCGTCCTATGTCCAGATCTTAAAGATGTCATTAAAGAAGCTGAACCAGATGAGGAGTTTGGGAATCTAGGTGGCCAAGGATGTTTCCTCTACGTTGTCCATGAACAGGTTGGCATAGTAGGGTGGCATGGAGATGCCCATGGCTGTACCACAGTTTTGTTTACAGGCAACACATTCAAAGGAGAAGTAACTGTGGGCAAAGATATAATTGGTCATGGTGACCAGAAAGGAGGTTGTAGACTGAAGTGATACAAAAGGTACCTAGTTGTGGGTTGTAACTAAGTTCTTACTTCTTGATTGATCTGTTACGTCGATGTTGTTCATGTTACTTATTGAAGATTTATGGTCATCCTCTCATGTTTTCTTGATGCAGTGGACCTGCTATGTAGTGCCATTAATTGTACCAAGCAACTATGATTCCATCTGCACAGTGTCGAGGACTGTAAGAGAGCTCACATCTATGCAACTCACTGCAGAATGACGTAAATACCTTTTTAGAGAACTTTTCTGAATTTGGTTGTTCTCTTATCCAATATTTACAGTACCTGTTGACACATGCCTTATACGCAGGACAACATAGCTGAAGTGAATTTCAGAACAGCACATAAGAGAATGCATTTCTCCACAGTTTCTATCAATTCTTTTTGAGTGTTTAAGTTGACAATGGAGATGCTTTCTCTGTGTCTTCCAGAACAAGTATAAATGCCACCTCCAGAACAGGCAGAGAGACTTTTGATAGCATCACACCTTCCCTCTGTCCTTTGCTCACACTTCTCACTTCGTCTCTGCTCAAACCAAAATTAAAAACACACAGTGGAGATTTACTACATGCTAACTAGCTAAACAATGTTTTTTACAAGAACATCTTTCATCTGATTATCAGGAACAGATGTAACAACCTGTTACATCACAGATCCCCCAACTAAGACGAAAGATGTCATGTAAAATATCTTAATTAACTAATTACAACCTCATTAAATTGTTAGGTTTTTCAATAAATTTTTAATATCACAAAATTAATTGTCTCATAGCACTGAATTCAGTTCCTGCACTAAATAAATCAGTCATTTTTAATTAACAATCACTTGATTTACCAAGGGTAAGTATCATACCTTATTTTCCCATTTTTGGGTAATATCTGTGGCATCAATAGTTCACATCGACCACCCAAATTACAATCTTTGGAATATTAACTGCCCTGATGAGCCACCATGTCTAATTCAGTCTGCCTTTGTACTTCATGCAGTGTTCATGTGTATCAGTCTTTATGGTAAAATATATGTGTATATAGAAAACTTGGGAACTGTTTATTACGTATATTACGACCCGTATCCAGAATCCCATATTGGTGGCCCCAGTCAAAAAGTTCTACGTCTTCTGCGACTTCCGCCCTGGTCATATAGAATCAACAGGTTTCATGTCCAACGCCATGGCTACATCGCCAAACATTCTTTATGAAGATTTGGATGCCCAGCTCTTACGACCACGCCAACCTCTGACACCCTCTGCTGTCAATTATTTCACAGCTAACGGACAATGATCTATGATCTTTGATGAGGATAACCTCTACTTTAGCAACTCCACAATGTCCGGGTGTTACACAAAGTACCTCAAACAATGGCCTCAGCCTTTTTTTTTTGCCAGATTATGCACAACAACAAGTGAAAAGTGAAGTGGACAATCTACTAAATAGTGTGACGATCAATCACTCGTACGAAGTTCAAAGAGACTGAAATTCACACACGTGCTTTGATCCTCTATGCACCACGACGTCGGTTAAAGTAGCGCCATGTGCAATGTTGCCATTTGTGCAAAACGCACACACTGTCAACTATTACCAAGTTATGCCAACATAGCCTTCCTCACAAAACAGTAACAGGCATTTTTATGCATCCAGTTCGCCAGAACAAACCACCAGATCGGCGGCCCAGTCTGGTGACCACATGGGTACGAGTGCACCCAACACAGCCTCTTCACCCAGCAATGTTGTACTATAACAGTGTGAATGCCAACAGGTTTCACCAGTGTTTTATGGTCCTACCACGAAGGATGCATGGCCAGTGTGCTCAGAAAACTCTCACTGTTGCCACTTTAAGCTCCAGGCCATCAACCCTCCCTACGCATGAGGGGGGAGGAGGGGGGGGTGGGTGGCTCGATTCCAGTCATACAAATGCTCGCTCCTTCTGCAGTACCGTCTGCGTCTGCTGCACCGGTCTTCTGTGTCGTTTCCGAGTTGGACAATGTCAGTTCTATTCTTGCAGTTACCAGTCCAGTTTACGGGCTCTCATTACACACTGCTCGCCTGTTCGCTCCCACAGTACCGACCGTGCCTGCCGCGTCGTGTTTTTGGGCGTCTTCAGAGACATTACAACCAGCCATTGTTCTAAATGAGTGTGCTAGTAACATTTCCGCTCTGGTGATGCCGGATCCTAGCACGAACTCTTCTGCAGTGGGACTGCAGGCCTTCCAAGACACGCCAAAGCCACCTTCGTCTCCACCTCCAGGTCACCTACCCCAGCTACCTCCCCTATAAGAGGACAATCCAGTTTCACGGTTTGCACTAGTGGAGCACCTCTTCGAGCTGCATCAAGTGACTGATGACAACTCCAAGTTCCTATGTTTGGTCACACACCTTCACGACCACTCGGATTTAATTTGTGATCTCCTACTTTTGCCCCCACCACCACCGAAATACGAGTTCACCAAGAAAACGATATTGGACTGACTTGCCTGCTCACCACAGGAATTGACAATAAATATTCTGTATGATGAGCACCTGGGGGACTGCACTCCATCACAACTTTGATGCCACCTCAAGTTACTCGTGAGTGACCACACAATGTCAGACGTCACTCTGTGGGCGGTATGGTCTGCCAAGTTACCTACCGACCTACAGATACACCTACTGACGTGCTCTTTCAGTCTATTGGTTCTTACCTACACATTCCAGATCAGCTGTATGCTTTCCTGCACCAGAAACACCCAGATCATCCACCATCACTGTGTGACACTACACCTCCTGTTTACCGGCCTTCTGCAGGCAGGGGCAGGGCCCGTTCCGCTTCCACGCATTCTATGCTGTCAGGCAGTACTCGTTTGCTCTCTCCTCTTTCCGAGCACTTGAGACTCGCCCACGCTCCATACATCCCGGCTTACATCCCAGAACAGATCAACAAGGACAAGCCTTCCCCACTGTCACAGTCAACGCCACCACCACATCCTGCTCATCCGTACTGTTGGTACCGCAAGATTTTTGGGGCTAGGGCCAAGAAGTGCAGATTACCTTGCCAATGCCCAAATGCCAACCGTAGGAACTAAGTGACGCCGAGCCCTGCGGGGTACTTCACAGGCATCCCCTAAT
Organism: Schistocerca nitens; assembly: GCF_023898315.1. Taxonomy (NCBI): domain Eukaryota; kingdom Metazoa; phylum Arthropoda; class Insecta; order Orthoptera; family Acrididae; genus Schistocerca; species Schistocerca nitens. Next base: position 967,934,079 of record NC_064617.1, read on the forward strand.
ATTGCACTCCGTCCACTCGTCCCCTCAGCCGAGAGGTCGTTTATACGTGACAGACATTTCATCACAGTTTGTCTACCTAATTGACACTGGTATTGACGTGTCTATCATACCTCGATCATTGGTTCCTAATGACTTTTCACTGACAAAGCCTCTCCTATGAACTGTCAATGCATCAATGTTACAAACTGTCGGTTCTGTGAAAGTGATGGTGCATCTATCCCCTTCTCTGTGTTTGCCGTGGATCGCCGACATTGCCGAACCAATTCTCGGTATGGATTTTTAGTCCCATTACAAGCTCTCCCCAAATGTAGTCTAGTGTTCAGTGTTACACCACCCATCTAACTCTCAGATACCATGCTCCAGCACCCATACTCCTTGTTCCATTTCTGCCGCAACATGGGATTTAGTTAGCGAGTGTTCTGCCCTCGTGGGCAAGATTGTGACCTGCCTCACTAACTACCAATTCACCTCATCACCAAACACGATGGTCCTTTTTGAATGAGTCTTGATTACAGATGTTTAAATGCTCACACTGTCATGGACAATTACCTCCTGCCAAGCATAAACGATTTCACTCAGATGTTACTGGGTGCCACAATCTTCAGTGTGATTTACTGCAAACGTGCTTATCAGCAGAGTCCCATAGCGCCAGAAAACATTCCAAAGACTATGTTCATCACACCGCTCAGTTTGTTCCAGTACAACTTCATGCCATTTGGTTTAAAGAATGCGGCACAAATGTGGCAACGTTTCATTGACTCAATCTTATGATGATTCGAGTTCTGCTTCGCATACCTGGGTGACATATTCATTTTCAGCAAATCGACTGAAGACCACGAAGATCATTTATTGCAGATCCTCCAGACAAATGGTGTCGAGGTCAACAAAGAAAAATTCCAGTTGCTTCAGTCTTCTGTGACATTTCTGGGTTACACTGTCTCTGCAGACAGAATACAGCCTCCCAAATCCCGCATGCAGGCTATCACATCATTGCCACCCCCAGCTACGTACAAAGAACTCAGACGTTTCCTAGGTACTATAAATTACTACCGCTTTCATATACCTTCTGCCGCCACCGTGCAGGCCCCACTGATGGACTTGCTCTCCGACAAACAAACTTCAGGCATTAAACCAGTCTGTTGGACTGAACCAATGCTAGGGGCTTTCAGGGCTCTTAAAACAGCTTTAGCTCACACAGTTGTACTCGTCCACCCTGATCCGTCTGCCGATTTGTTCATCACTACGGATGCCAGCGACATCGTGGTCAGGGTAGTATTACAACAGAGCAGAGGCAACACAGTTTCACCACTTTGTTTCTTCTCCAAAAAACTGTCTACAACATAGAAGAAATATTCTGCTTTTGACAGAGAGGCTGTGGTGTACGAGGCCGTCAAACATTTCCACACTGACACTGAGGGCCGCCTTTCCTTCATTCTTACTGATCACAAACTGCTGGCGGATGCCTTCTGCAACCTGCCAGAGGATCTCCCCCCTCTGAACCCCGAAGTTTCTGCCACTTTGACCTGGTCTCTCAGTTTACTATGGACTTGGCACGGAGAACATCCCTGCTGATTTACTCTCACAGATCAATGCCATTTCAAGTGTTGTCTATTTATCAGACCTCGCCGCTCTACAGGCTTCAGACGAGGACACTCAGGTTCTGCTCACGGACCTGCAGTCTTCGTTCATGTTTACCAATGCTAAGTTCCCTGGCATTTCGGACAAAGTGTGGTGAGACAATTTTATGGGCATTCTGCGGCCTTTGCTCCCACCCACACTGCGCCAACAGGTTTTTGACTCCTTGCACAATCTCGTCCACCCCGGTGTCCGAGCCAATACTTGCCTCGTCACCAAGAGTTTTGTGTGGAAAGATGTGAAGCGGGACTGTCAAATATGGGCACGCAGCTGCATTTCCTGTCAACAAAACAAAATAGGACGTCACACCTCTCCACCACTCGGCAAGTTTGACATCCCTCAAGGACGTTTCCGTCATGTACATATCAACCTTATCAGTCCCCTGCCTCCGTCGGAGGGCCACAGGTATATCCTGTCCACAATAGACTGAATGTCTCATTGGGTGGAAGCCATCCCCTTACCCAACACCACAGCAGAAACAGTGGCCAAAGGATTCGTTTCTTCTTGGATCACTAGGTTCGGCTGTCCGTCCACCATCACAACCGACCAGGGTCGACAGTTCGAATCTGCACTTTTTACGATTCTCTGTAATCTTTATGGTATTAAAAAAACCCATATGACAGCCTACCACCCGCAAAGCAATGAGTTGGTAGAATGATGGCACTGCACCCTTAAAACTGCACTCAGGTGCCAAGACTGTCTCTGGTCCGAGGCACTTCTTTGAGTGTTGCTGGGCCTATGTTCTACATTTAAACCAGATTTACATGGGATGATTTCCGAATTCGTTTTCAGCGAAAACCTGGTTTTACCTGGGAAACTAATTCTCTCCCAAGATCCCGGGGATTCTCCCTCCTTCCCAGACTTTACCGGAAGGATGCATGCACACTTTAGAAACACCCGGCTACACCCACCTGTCAGCCATTCCCCACCTGAAACTTACATTCTGACTGCACTCAGCTCTTGCTCACATATCATGGCCAGGGATGACTCTATCAGACAACCCTTACAACCTCCTTATCTCGGCCCCTCCGAAGTACTCTGGAGGGGTGAGATGACGTTCGAGGTTATGATAAAAGATCACCCACAAACTGGTTGGGTTTTCTCCATCCAACAATTCACCACTGCAGTTCATGGGTTCCTCAGGCATGTCATCATCATTTCTATTCACAGGTTTTGAAGACATTTCAGGTACTAGAGACATGGACGCCCCATCTTTCATTTTGCGCTACAATGTACGACCTGACCGCGTTGACAACGTGTCAATTATGGTGTTAGATAATCGTGTGCTTGTACTGCTCACCAACAGCGCAGACCCGACCCTCACCGAGGAACTCAATGTCAAGATAGTGCACAGCTTGTGCCTCCCACAAGAGTGTGACCCGTCATGTGTTCGAGTTCTTATTTCTTTGGACAGCTCAGTCTGCATTTGGGGAAGGCACACTCACATGCCACCTCCTCTCCCATACCACTACTCCCAAGTTGGCTGATGCATCATTCCCCCTTGCTGGTTTTTGGATTACGAGTTGGACCTGTGGCCGCCCTCAGCACCTTCGAAAGCCGACCCGACGGAGATGGAGCTTCTGGTTGTGCGCCTGCCAACTTGCACCACTCACGCCAATGCTAACACCCACACGACCCCCCCCCCCCCAGGTCTCATAGGCCGTACTCCATACTCCATACTGCAGGGGGTGGGGGGCTGTGTAGAGTTGATAGGTCACATCGACCACACAAATTACTATCTTCGGAATATTAACTGCTCTGATGAGCTGCCATGTTTAATTCAGTCTGCCTTTGTACTTCATGCAGTGTTCATGTATATCAGTCTTTATGGTAAAATATATGTGTATACAGAAAACTTGGGAACTGTTTATTACATATATTATGATCCGTATCCAGAATCCGATATATCTTTAGCATGTCATTTTTATAAGTTCATCTCTTTATTTTCTCTCATTTCATAAGCTACTATTGTCACTTAACTATTTTGTAATTACAATGTTAGCTTATCATAACAGAACACAAACCCATAGAAAATTCATACTGTTTAACCAGGCTAAATCATTAGTTCATTACTTTGGCTCAAAGGCAATTAACTTAATGTTGTTTTTCAGTCATTGTATACCATGTCACCAAGTTCTCAAATTTATTGAGATAAAATGAGGGTTATTTCTTTATTTGCCTGACATTTCACTCTATGGTACTTTCTACAACTTCAAATATCAGATTTGCTGTAAGTCAACAAGTAAGGAAATGAAAATTCAAGGAATTAATCAGAACCCACGTAGGTCCATTTGCCTTTGACTATTTTTGAGAATATTTCAATAATGTGGTTAAAAATCAATGGTGTGGTTAAAAATCATATTACAGCGTTCTTACCTGCGCAAGAACTGCACTTACACCTTATCCTTCAAGCAGTTATAGTGATTATACGAGGTGCGGCTAGAAAAAAACCGGACTGATGCTGGAAAAAACATTTATTTACAATTATTTACAATTTCATGTTCTCATTCAATGTACTCTCATCCTCGGTCTCTACACCGCTCCATACGAATTTTCCACTGTTCATAGCAATGCTGCAGATCATTTTCGGTAAGTCCATACATTACTTCCGTCGCTTTTTCTTTTACTGCTTCAACAGTCTCAAATCTAGTTCCTTTCAAAGCTGACTTGACTTTAGGGAAAAGAAAAAAGTCACAGGGGGCCAAATCAGGTGAGTAGGGTGGATGATCTAAGATGGGAATGTTGTGTTTTGCCAAAAACGTCTTCACTGACAACGCACTGTGAGCTGGGGCATTGTCTTCGTGAAGGATCCATGACTTTTTTCTCCACAAATCGTTCCGTTTTCTCCGTACTCGCTCACGTAGGGTAGCCAGGACGCTAATGTAGTAATGCTGATTCACTGTTTGTCCCTCTGGTACCCAATCAATGTGCACAATCCCTTTGATGTCAAAAAAAAAAACAATCATCATTGCCTTGAATTTCGATTTTGACATTCATGCTTTTTTTGTCGTGGAGAACCAGGAGTTTTCCAATGCATCGATTGGCGTTTAGTTTCGGGATCGTAAGTAAAAAACCACGATTCATCGCAAGTAATAACATTTTGTAAGAAGGTGGGATCACTTTCAGTGTTTTCCAGGATGTCAGAACAAATCATTCTTCGGCGTTCCTTCTGTTCAATTGTGAGACACTTTGGAACCATTTTTGAACACACTTTGTTCATGTTGAAACTTTCATCAAGAATCTGCCTAACACTTTCCTTGTCAACTCCTGTTAACTCAGACATTGCTCTGATTGTTAAACGGCGATCTTGTCGAACAAGTTTACCAATTTTTTCAATGTTTGCAATAGTTTTTGCTGACAATGGTCTGCCAGTGCGAGTGTCATCACTGGTGTCTTCGCGGCCATCTTTAAATCGTTTAAACCACTCAAACACTTGTGTTCGCGATAAACAATCATCGCCGTACACTTGTTGTAACATTACAAACGTTTCACTTGCAGATTTTCCTAGTTTGAAACAAAATTTGATGTTAACACGCTGTTCTTTCTGTACACTCAACATTTTCCGATGCACAGACAAAACGTCAACTACTTAAAACAGACGCCACGGGCAGACTGAGTGCAGGAGACAGATGAAACTCGAGCAGTAGGCGGAGCAAGAGTCACGTGACAGGCCACGCGACTTTCAACCTTATTGCATTCGTTTTATTGTTTCACCAGTACTAGTCCGGTTTTTTTCTAGCCACACCTCATACATTGTCATCTTTGCAATGTGGGTCTCCCTCTCCTTACTCCTATGCATAAAGAAACAGTACAGGTCATTCCTTCTGTGGATCCACCTAATGTATGTATAGACCATCTCTTGTACAGGTCCGCATACACTTGAGTCTCCAATACATTCATAATATGGTACAGGTCATTCCTTCCATGTACTCATCTGACCAAGGACTAGACCATCCCTTCTAATGAGCTATCTATACTTCCTCTCTCCCATAGCTAAAATTGGGTCCACTTCATCTTAAAAACTGAAATTGTATGCACATCTTACGCTCCTTACTTCTACAATATCCAACATCAAAGTTTATCCATAGCCTAGTGACTTTTATCTGACTATTTCAAATAGATGTTTCCTAACTCCTTCATAATGTGGACTCGCTATGCTGTGCCACTAATTGTACCATGGGACTTTGTTTCCATCTGCATAGGGTCAAGGGCTGTTAGAGAGCTCACATCTATGCCAACTCACTATCAAATAATATAAATGCCTTTTTAGAGAACTCTTATGCATTTCATTGTTCTCATATTCAGTATTTACAATATCTGGTGACAAATTTCTTACTACTCAGAATGACACAGCTGAAGTGAGTTTCAGGACAGCACATAAGAGAATGACATTGGTCCACAGTTTTATATCAATTGTTTTCGGGTGTTTACATTGTCAGCAGAGGTGCTTCCTTTATGCCTTCAAGATTCGTGCCATGCTCTGACCCCAAAGTATAAACACCACCTCCAGAGCCAGCAGAGATGCCTATAGCATTACACCTAGCCTATGTCCTGTGCTCATGTTTCTCACATCATCTCAGCACAAATTGAATCACAAACAGTGGAGATTATCTTCATGCTAACTACCTAAACAATGTTTGGACATGAACATCTTTTATCTGATTGTGAGGAACAGATTGCAACCTGTTACACCACAAGGTCTGGAGACAGGTGTTTGGAAAGGTAGTGTCAATGTCGGCAAGGCCAAAGGCATTGGAGACCTTTTTGTAGAGGGAGGTAGCATTGACAGTGCCAAGCAGTGTACTGGGTGGTAAGGGGACAGGAACTGTGGAGAGTCAGTAAAGGAAATGGTTAGTGTGCTTTATGTAGCATAGTAGGTTCCAGATAACAAACTGAAAGTATTGGTCCACAAGAGCAGAGATTCTCTCTGTAAAAGCACAGTATATAGCCTGCATAGTTTGGTTTAAATATTTTAGGAAGCTTCTAGAAGGTAGGAGTCTGGAGAGTAGTGAGGGTGAGGAGGAAGATATAATCAGAGAAGATGTTCTGGGATGGGACTAATCATCTGAAGAGAGACTGGAGATTATGATACACTTCTGGAATAGAGTAACCATGGCAGGGCATTAGGTGGATGAGTCTAATAGCTGGTGGAGCACCTTAGCCAGGTAATCCCTGTGGTTCATAACAACAATACTGAAGCCTTTATTAGCAGGTAGGTTTTTAAAGTCAAAATCAGTTGCAGGATAATGGATTTCAGTTCTTTTTGCAGATGTTAGGTTGATTTCCATCTTGAGAAATTTGAGGAATGATGATGAGGCAGTATTTTTGGTTATGAAATTATGGGAAGTCGTCAGGGGGCAATTCAGGGGCATTCGAGATGGATCACAACTAAATGGAGGTGGATCATGACTAAACTGAGTGAGTCAGCATTCAATATGTTTTTATGTGGGTCAAGACTGTCTGTTGGGATTGGTAGCAAAAAAGTATTTCCAGTATAGGGAACAGAAGACTGAGAGAAAGCGTTGACATATCAAAATTATCCTCCCCACCCTGTCAAGAAGCAGATCACCCACACCTTTGTCTCTCCAGTCACCCAACATCTCCCACATATCTACCGATTGGCCACGAGTACCCCTGTCATTACTCAGAACCACCCTGGACTGGAGGAAATGAATAATGTTCTCTGCCATGTTTTAACTACCTCTTCTCATGCTTAGACAGCGGTACTATAGCATGCACCCTATCTACACTATTTCCCTCTCCCTACTTTCTCACCTGCTCCCAAACTCTTGCCACACACTTCTTCTCAATAATCCATTCTTGTCACAACCATTTCCTATCCCATCAAAGGCAGAGCCACCTATGAAAGTGGGCAAAAAGCAGCATTCTCCAGGGACACGACCACCAACAAGCTACCTGTCTGCATGAATGGCTACTGCTACACTGTGGTCAAAGAAGCAGCTGGATCACCCAATAGCTAAGTGTGCTGCTCATCATGGTGTGCACGATTTCAATCAGAGCTATGCAGACCATGTCATCTGGATTCTTCTTACCAGCACAAGCTTTCTTGAATTGTGCAGATGGGAAATCTAAAGCAACACATCCTTCGTTTCTGTAACACCATTGACCTTAACATTTGCAACCTATCCTCCACCTGCTCTCACTCCAGCCCCCTCCACATGTGCCTTCTATCCCCCCAGCATCCTTGTACAGTCTTCTCTACTTCTCTTCTTTCTCTCATGGCCCCCCACCACAACCTCCCCCAAGCAAAGCCTCTCGAGGCTGCATCTGGCAGCCCACCACATACATGCACACATCTCCAGTCAATTCTACAGCATCTTCTGTGGTGTCACCGCCAGACACCACACTTGCTAGGTGGTAGCCTTTAAATCGGCCGTGGTCCATTAGTATACGTCGGACCTGCGTGTCGCCACTATCAGTGATTGCAGACCGAGCGCCGCCACACGGCAGGTCTAGAGAGACTTCCTAGCACTCGCCCAGTTGTACAGCCTACTTTGCTAGTGATGGTTCACTGACAAATTACGCTCTCATTTGCCGAGACAATAGTTAGCATAGCCTTCAGCTACGTCATTTGCTACGACCTAGCAAGGCGCCATGTTCAGTTGCTATTGATATTGTAAATAATGTACAGACAAGAGCTACGTTCAACATTAATGGATTAAAATTAAGTAGTCTACCAGTTACCTCCTTTTTTTTAAATTCTAATTACCTTGTCCTGTTCCAGATCTCAGGCCAGTCTGCGTGAGCTTAAACGCGTGCCTTTCGGATTCCTCTCAATTAAGTGGGTTGGTCTCCTGCCAATCCACAACATCTTCTCCCACCTTTACCATGCTATTCCTCACCTCCTCATCCCACATCTCTTCTGAAACACCATTACCTACACCAGCCGAGACCACTGTCCACCCAAGTTGGCCTCGGCACCTGAACATGACAGAGGCCATTTGTGTGCTTGTATGAATGTGTGTCCATTGCTCAGAGCCTCCTCTATGTGGTCAGTAGCAATCTATCCTAATTCATATTGTTATTCCACCTGAGATTCCATATTTTTAGTAATGTATAACTTGATTTGTTCCACATCACTAACAGTTTTATGGTTTAACTTTACAAATACTTCTACTAACTTTGAATAAAATGACTGTTGTAGCTATGCATTAAGAGTACTGTATCATTTTCTAAGTGCTGAATAAGATTCTACTATAGTGTGTGCTGTAATCTTAAAACTCACAACTGCAGATTATTTAAGGGTAGGAGTGTGTGTGTTTGTGGAGGGTTGCTCTACATCAGTGTTGCAGTTGATGAAACGTATTTGCATATTACTAAGTTTAATGCTATGGTGCTTGTTAATTTTGTTCTGTGTGTTTATGAAACTTGTCATCGAGGGTTACGATGAATCACTTAGCATGTCAGTACTTGCAATCACTTCTGCTGATGGCAAAAATGACCAAAAACACTACTGTGGTATTATTTTTAGATTTACTAAACTGAAAAAAAGGACAATAATCACCATCCTGTAATGTGAGACAAGCATCTTATGTGTTGACCACTGGGAAATGGATTTGATAGTCCTCCCCACAGCTATACAAAGAACTGAATGCAAAGCACTTTCCCCTCCCCCACTCCTGCAGGTGGTAGGAGGGGAAACCACCAACAACCAAGTGAAAGAAGTAATACTCTTTAGTAAATACACACATAACTTAATGGAAATATGTAAAGGCTAATATTAAGAGAAAGAGTCAAATTTTGGGAGATGATCCATTGGTATTATCAAATGCAACACTGACACAAATGCAACTCACACGTACGACTGTGTGTGTGAGTGAGTGTGAGTTGCATTTGCATCAGTCTGTGTCCTTATGCATATGTGTGTCTACTGCTGACAAAGGCCTTAATGGCTGAAAGCTATAATAGTGAGAGTCTTCCTGTTGTGCCTATCTGCGACTCAGAATCTCTGCTATATAGTGAGTAGCAACTTTTCTTCTCGTAACAATGCATTGTTTCTGTGCTAGAGCCTGTTTTATTCTCACCATACTGAATCATATACAGTATAGTACAGTGGTTGAAATTATGCTCCTATTCCACCCATCTCTCATTGGTAACTTTAGATTTCTCAAATTCTTAACAGCCTCACACCTATGGTTTTCTTGCTGTGTCTGTTTTGACTTCACCGCTTTATGCTATCCCCCATAATCTTTCCATATGTGTAGGCATGATACAGCCTCAGTATTCATTTTTTCAACCTGTCTTAATATTTATATTCTATAGTTCTGCTTACCTTCCATCTCCACATCTACATCAAAATCCAAGCTCTGCAAACCACTTAGAAGTGCATGACAGAGGCTACTTCCTATTGAACTCCCCCCCCCCCCCCTCCTCCATTCCATTCAGATATGGAGCATGGGAAGAACAGCCTCTATCTGTTCTGTAATTGGTCTAATCTTATCCTAGCAATACCTAATTCCTATGGAAGCAATACACAGGAGGTTGTAGTATGTCCCTAGATTCATCGTTTAAAGTTAGTTCTAGCAACTTATTAAGTAGGCTTTCATCGTATGTTTTGCATCTGTCTTTAAGTCTTTGCCCATTTAGATTTTGCAGGATCACAATGGTGCTCTCTGTTGGGTCAAACAAGCACATGATCATTCGTGCTACCCTTCTTTGTGTACATTGACTATCTTCTGTTAGTCCTATCTGATGTGGATCCCACACACTTGAGCAGTGTTCTGGGATGGATCATACAAGAAGTATTCTCCTTTATAGACTGATTTCATATCCCTAGTGTTCCACAAATGAACAGAAATCTGCTGCCTGCTTTACTTATGGCTGAACCCAAGTGACTGTTTCATTTCACATCCCTACAAACTGATGTGCCCAGGCATTTCTATGATTTGACTGATTCCATCTGTGACTCATTGATCGTGTAGTCATAGGATACCTAGATCTTTTTTTTATTTTCTAAAGTGCACCATTTTAAATTTCCGTACTCTTAAAACAAGTTGTCAAGCTCTGCAATGCTTTGAAATCTTATCACAATCTAACAGAATATTTGTACAGTTTTTCAGACAATACTTTACTATAAATAACTATATACTCTACTAAAAGTCTGAGGCTACTATTGTTATTGAATGCAAGTTCATTAATATACAACATAAACAGCAAATTTTCCGAGACACTTCTCTGGGGCACACCTGAAATTACTTCTACATCCATTGTGACTCACCATCAATGGTAACATGCTGCATCCTCCCTCCCAAAAAAAAAATTCTCATTCCAGCCACAAATTTTGCTTGATGCCCCATGCAATCATACTTTTGAAAATAAATGTAAGTATGATACTGAGTCGAATGCTTGTCAGAAATCGAGAAATACTACGCCAATCTGACTGCTTTGAGTAATGGTTTTCAGGGTGTCACATGAGAAAAGTGTAATTTGGGTTTCATGTAACTGATGTTTTCAGAATCTATGGTGGTTGGCATGGTGGATGTCATTCTGTTCAAAATACCTCATGAAGTTTGAGTTCAGAATATGTTCTACGATTCTGCAAGAAATGGATGTCCAGGATATTGGTTGGTAGTTTTGTGAGCTACTTCTGCTACCTTTCTTGTAGATAGGTGTGACCTGTGCTACCTTCCAGCTACTGGATACAGTTTTCTGTTTGAGGAATCTATGGCAGATCATAGTTAAAAGAGAGCAGTGAGGCACCTGCCTCCTCCCCCGCACACACACACACACACACACACAAACACACACACACACACACAAACACAGTGCCCCTACAGCATGCAGGCTGGGGTGAGGGACTGTGTTGTGTGGATGGACACGACAACCAACCAACTGTCCATCTGAACGAATGGCCACTGCCAAACTGTAGCCAGTTGCAGACATGCTGCTGAGCACAATATATTCAATTTCAGTGGCTGCATCACAACCTGTGGGCAATCAAATCAAATCAAATTTTTGTTATCACATAGCATGTCTCATACAATCAAAGACTGTAACATAGGTGACTTGTCAGTTTTAAGACTAAGATACAGATTAATAAATTTATCTAAACGTATTACTTTACATGGTTATATATTTCTTTTTAAAATCTACATGTATATTATATATGGTGTTACTTTTTAGAGAGATAGTATATTACATGGCCATCATTCAAGAAATCCTCTATGCTATAGAAGCATTGACTTTTAAAATATTTTTCCAGGTCTCCATCAGTATTTTTGAGAAGTGGATCACTTCCCCCTTTCAGATTTTATTTACAAATTTCATGCCCATGTAGTGTGAGTTTTTTTTATATAGTTTGAATCTGTGGGTAAGCAGCATGTAACGTGCCCTATGTCTAGTCTCATACTGATGCAGGAAGCAGTTGTCCTCAAAAAGTTGTGGGTTTCTCTTTGTGAAAATGAGAATCTCATGTATATCTATGCTTGGAATGGACATTAGATATAGTTTTTCAAATAGAGGTATGCAGTGTTAATTCTTTTTAGCTCCTACCATTGTTCAGATGATCTTTTTTTAAGTCTAAAGCTTTGAGCAGATTACTTTTCTCAGACCCCCGGAAAATTATGCTATACTTAACTACTGAAACAAAGTATGCATATAGACAGTTTTTTTAACTGCCAAATCAGTGATACTAGATAAGATATTCACAACATACACAAAACTGTTCAGTTGACTAAGAATGCTGTCTACATGATCACAACACAATACAGTTTTAATTATTAACACATCAAGGAATTTGAGACATCTTGCATCCATCTCCTTTCTCCCAACACCAACTTTTATGAACTAAACAGATATGAGGTGTTTCTTCAGACCATCTTTCATTTACATAATCCTCCTGGCCTCAATCTGCACTAACCCCCTGCACCCACACCTCTTCCCTACAGTCTCCCCTTCCTCTGTACGGTCACCCCATCCCAGTCAGCTCTCCCACATCATCATCATCTTGCACTGCCTGACTCAGTGATTACAGTGTCACACTTTTCCACTTTTCTCTCCCTCCTGAATTCCTATCTTATATTCCTGTTGCATCCATCCAATCCATCAGTCATCCTTCCCCAACCATCCCTCTTTTCACAAGCTATTCGTTCATTTCTTTTGTCAGTCGACTCGACTGAATTGAGTTATCGAGTAGTCGTACTTTCCTATGTAGCACGTGCGTCCGGATCATCGTATTTTATACATGTCTGTTTGGCGCATAGATAGCTAAAACATAATTATGAGAAAAGTCATGGCCATTCTAGTGATCTCGATACATTATTCTGTATGGCTCTGTTGAACACTCACCCTGACATTGACTGTCCTATTGATTATGTAATTAACCAATTTGTCAGGAAGAATTCGTGCATAGAATTCATCAATTAAGGAAGAGAACCACAATTGTAACTTTTTTATTTCATAAGATGACATTATCTTGCATATGAATATAATCAGTTTAAATAAAACTTTCTTTAACTTTGCATGTGACCTGATTATTTTTTATTATGGTAAAAGTAAAGGTAGCTCAAGATATCTTTAGCATATAATGTTTAACTTTGCATGTGACCTGATTATTTTTTATTATGGTAAAAGTAAAGGTAGCTCAAGATATCTTTAGCACCACCACCTTGAGGTTTTTCTGTATCTGCCACTGGTCCTGGCATAATGTACTTGCTGGTAGCTTAAAGAGAGAGAGAGAGAGGGGGGGAGGGATTTGTTACCTTTACTCCTTTATACTCTGCCAGAACTTTCCATGCTGTATTTACTCCTTAAATAATATCTTGAAGTGTCTAAGAAACTGCATCTGCTGCAAAATACCTACAAAAGTATAAAGATAACAGAAAGGTGGGTGTTTGACAAAACAAATTTGACTAATATTAGGACAATGGACAGAGCCTTAAGGTAACAACTATATTGAAGTCTTATCACTGCACATTTGCAAAAAATGCAGTAATTTGGAACATATGTTTAGGCATTCAGTGTCTCAAAAGGTAGTGTCCAAATACATTTATTTTGAGTCTGATCACTTAACTTGGTAAATAGGAGATGTATGTGTTACTTCTGTAGGCTAATTGTTAATGTCACACATTTGGATTGTGGTGACACCCTGTATTTCTGCCATGGAGCAAGTCAGTGAGACTTGCCCTCTGAAATCAAATGAGGCCCTGTTCAAGAAAATAGGAAGTCAATCTAACACAGAAACTGCTGTCCTGTCATAGTGAAAGTCTTACAGTGGCTTGGGAGATGTATTATGTTTATTGATTTTAATTGAGATAATTCTTTTAATGTAAAGTTAGAGCAATCATAGGGAGTACTGTTTCATAAATATACCAGAAAACTTATAAACTGACTTTTTATATCATGTAACAAATCAAGTGATAATGTAGACTTACACGGTATTTTAGTAAAACTGGTGTTTGCACTGTTAACTGTGTACTGTTCATCTTCCCACTATTTTATAAGACTGATAAATCCACACTTCATTAAAAAAAAAAAAACACAAATGGAATAACAACACAAACATAGTAAACTTAAGATTATTCCAAGCTGTTGTAATCATACAGATATCTATATCAATGTGTACATTCTCCATGTTTCTTAACAGATCAGAAAATATTTTTGTTTAAAAATGACCTAAGAGACAATTTTGACACTAATAGTAGGCTTACACTATGATTCGTATGCAAGTTCGTGAGAGTGCACCAATAACAATTTTATCTCAATTCTCAAGACCCTTTTTTTGATTATCAAGAATTCAATGATTCATCTCAAAATTCTGAGTAAGAGAAACTCCCCTCCCAAGTACTTAGTGTGAATATAAATACTACGTCAATATCAATGCCTTTAATGTTGTATTTTTTGCACGTTTACATATCTCATTTCTGCAAGTTTTAACAGTCTTCTGACAATCAGCATCTAAATCATTCCAGTGATATAATTTGTCCACAACTCGACATATTTACAAGTAACTTGTCCTAGAAAAAAATTCACTGGTAGTAGTTAAGGCTATTTATGAATACGGCACTCATTTTGTATTAGTGTCCTATAGCATAAACAAACCAAGTTTAATCACTGTGTTCTGTTTATTTATCTAATTTTGACTCTTTTTTTCGGATTACTGGTAGTTACTACTAATGCATTTTATTTTCCATTGACTTTGTGCTGTTTCCTATCTGATATATTGATTCCCCACATGAGTAAATTAGTGCAAAAGATATCACATGTAACTTTACACTTAACAGTTGTGAGACCACTACTTTCTCCAGTGCCATCCTGTTATTCAGTAATTATCTATTCTGTGTAATCAGTACATCATCATTTGAAACATTCTGAAAAATATTGTATTACTTGTATGGAGTATTGAAGGTAAACTGCAGGATAAGTACAGGACAAGGGTGGCATAACAAAAACAAACACAAAATTTTATGAAAAGAATATTTATTGTACAAAACTAATCATAAAAACAATGACTCAATCATAAACTACAAATATGTTAAATAAATATAATGAAGATCAGAGGAACTTAAAATTGAATTCAGTCTTACATAAATACTATGCTTATAACAGCATGTGTATCAGTCAACAAGAATGCAGACAAAAACTACACAAAGAAAGCGTCTTGGAAATGTGAATGCTTTACTCTCCTATGTACACCACATTTTAAATATTACACACAGTGACACATAAAACCGTTTTTATATTAACAGTTCAGTTAGTCAACCTCCTCAATAGTTGGTCCACCGGTGTGTGCTGCTCCTGTACCTGCTTGTTGCCCACAGCTACTGCTTGGATCCTTAGTGCCCTGGTGCAGCTTAGTCATTACGGGGGTGCATACCCGCTGCAGCTCCTGTAGCCGACGCTCACACTCACCACAGCTCGCCTGGGCATTGTTGTCTAGCCACTGTAATTCCTCCTCACAACGTGCCGTTGCTGCTGTCTTGTCTGACTCAGATAGCCTGCTGCCTGCATCCGACAGTGCCTGCTTCACAGACAGGGCGTAGCCCTCCAGTCGATGTCGTGCCTCTACTCTCTCACGTTGCCGCTGGTCTTCCTCCTTGAAGCGCTCTGCATCAGCTACCATCCGATCGATTTCCTCCTTGGAAAGCCGACCCTTGTCATTGCGGATGGTGATGTTACGAGATCTTCCTGTGCTCTTCTCTTGGGCGGACACAGTTAAAATGCCATCTGCATTCAAGTCAAATGTAACTTCCACTTGAGGCACACCACGTGGTGCTGGTGGAATGCCAGTGAGGTCAAATGTGCCCAGCAAGTTGTTGTCCTTTGTCATTGCACGCTCTCCTTCAAACACCTGAATTGTAACTGCTGGCTGGTTGTCTGAGTATGTAGTGAATGTCTGTTTTTGCTTGCACGGGATACGCGCATTGCGCTCTACCAGCTTGGTCATGACACCACCTGCTGTCTCGATGCCGAGTGATAGTGGTGCTACATCTACCAGTAACACATCCTGAATTGCAGAGCTGGTATCACCACTGAGAATGGCTGCTTGTACAGCTGCACCATATGCCACTGCCTCATCCGGGTTGATGGACAAATTCAGCCGCTTACCGGCAAAGTAGTTCTGCAGCAGAGCCTGAATCTTAGGGATGCGTGTTGAACCACCCACCAACACAACATCGTGGATTGACGCTTTGTCCATCTTGGCATCGGCCAGTGCTTTCTCGACAGGTTGTAGTGTTGAGCGGAACAGATCAGCACAAAGTTCCTCAAACCGTGCTCGTGAAACTTTTGTGTAGAAGTCAGTGCCATCTAACAGTGCATCAATCTCAATACTGGCCTCCGTGCTGGAAGACAACGTACGCTTGGCCCGTTCTGCTGCCGTACGCAGTCGACGCAAAGCACGTGGATTGGAACGTACGTCCTTGTGGAATTTACGTTTGAACTCATCAGCCAAATGATTCACAAGCCGACTGTCAAAGTCCTCGCCTCCCAGGTGGGTGTCTCCAGCTGTTGCTTTCACTTCAAACAGTGAACCCTCCGAAATGCTCAGGATGGACACATCAAAGGTGCCACCACCTAGGTCAAATATGAGCACATTGCGCTCACCTTTCAGGTTTTTGTCTAGGCCGTATGCGAGTGCAGCTGCAGTTGGCTCGTTGATAATCCGCAGCACCTTCAGGCCTGCTATGGCGCCTGCATCTTTGGTAGCTTGCCGCTGTGAGTCGTTGAAGTAGGCTGGCACTGTAATAACTGCCTCTCGAACCTGCCCACCCAAGAATGCCTCTGCTGTTTCCTTCATTTTCACAAGCACCATAGCGCTTATCTCTTCTGGAGCGAAAGTTTTGGTGGTACCTTTGAACTGGACCTGTATCTTAGGCTTGCTACAGTCGTTAACCACTTTGAATGGCCAATGCTTCATGTCTCCCTGCACCTTTGGATCGTCAAACTTGCGGCCGATGAGTCGCTTGGCGTCGAAGATGGTGTTCTGCGGGTTCATCGCAACCTGGTTCTTGGCAGCATCGCCGATCAGCCGCTCCGAGTCGCAAAAGGCGACGTAGCTTGGTGTCGTCTTGTTGCCTTGATCGTTGGCGATTATTTCCACCTTGCCTTGTTGCCAAACTCCCACGCACGAGTACGTGGTTCCCAAATCGATCCCCACTGCTGGAATCTTCGGCATTTTCTTCTGTTAGCTATGTCACAGTAACGTAGACGAATATAGCTGCGTAGCGAATCTTCGATCACGTCTCGAAGCACTAACTTCGCGTCGCTGTCTCGTAGTGAACTGAGCTGTGACGCGCCTGCGGCTCTTTTAAATAAGGCGGCTAAACGTCTAGGGAGCTGGAGATTATTCGAGAGTTGTCACATTACGTCATCAGAGAACCTGCGTCGTAATTGGTCGGAGGGCGGAGCTACCAGAATCGGCAATGGCTGGAAAGTTCATGTATTTCTGTACGTCTCTCGTGTTTTCTAGACAAAACTGGTAGTGATTCAATGTTGCCGCACCAAGTTTTCTATTAATTTTAGCTCGTTGCATTTCTTTTATTCGGAGTTGTATACAGATGTCGTTTGATGTCATTTCATATAGTGAATAGCCCAGTCCATAAAATAATATTCCATTTTCTCATGTAATATAATAGTCAGGAAGGTGATGTTTTAGTAAGTGGCTAGTGTTCCTGTTGTGTGATATGCACATTTTTCGTACGGCATTCGATAATATTACGCGAAAATGTACGCATTTCGAAAAAAATGTGTTTTTTATAAATTTCGTTATTCTGGTTAACTGCGACTTAACTATTTGTTGTGGGAAATGGTGCCTAGAGAGGCCAAAACATTAATTTTATATGCATGAAAGTCTCAAAACAAAGGCTCAAATTTGTTCCAGAAAAGTGAAGTGATCATAGGACATGGACATTCGCAGCGGGCGGAAATTCCTTTTCCGCGCAGCGTCTTGTGGAAATGAAAGTGGACGCTGCGAATTAACGCCTTCGTGGATATTGAATAAGCTGACAATTAGGCTTAGCTACAGACCTAGCAGTAGGCCGGGAGCCCGCAGTTAAAATAAAAAATATACGTGATTTCTGCGCAAGGAAAACCCAGTTTAGTTTTTGGATTTTCAAGTTTGAATGCAAAAAGTATTGAATAAACTGACATAGTTCTAAGGCACTTACGTTTTTTTATGAATACAAAAAGGAAAATAAATATGGAGTGTGCATACACGTTCAAAATAATTTTTAGTCATTTTATGTTACATGGTCAAGGGGGTGAACAAATCTTATTGTGTTATATACGACATAGTATGTCTGATTATTTTATGTAATGTAAGTTAACTGAGACACAAGTTAGAGAAATCTTGGTCATTATCTGAATTGGTGTGCTCAGCATCATCTTTTCTCTTCAGAATGAAATGGCAATGTGTTTAAGATAAAGAGATTTTGATTAGGAGGCGAGGTTGGTGTTCATATCCATGCCTGACCCTCTTTTGTGTAACATTTCTTATGATCAGTGGTGATGAAAGCTGGAATGGACCCTTTGGTGAGAATACAGCTTATTTCCCCCTCCAATCTTTGTCAACTGCAAAATGATTTTACCAACAATGACTTTCCATGTTATGATTACCAGTTGTTACTAGAAATAAGAATAATCTTCACAAGGATTTAAAGTCACTTAGTCTTGTACAAAAAGGTGTGCATTATTCAGGAACACACATTTTCAATAACTTGCCAGCAGCCATAAAAATCTTAACAACCAATGAAATTCAGTTTAAGAGAAGCCTAAAGGATTTATTGGTGGCCAACTCCTTCTACTCCATTGATGAATTTCTTAGTAAAACCAACTGATTTGTATATAAGTACAACATAACTTCTGCACAATTTCAGTGCAGTAATGTGTTCACTGAAAATTTGTGTGTGTGTGTGTGTGTTAGTATAATCTAACTTCTGCACCATTTCAGTGCAGTAATGTGTTTGTAAATAAGTATTACAGTAGTTGTATTACCTTATAAATAAATAAAAAACTTTTTTATTTTAAATTCAGTGCATTAGTATTTGTAAAATTACTCTTAGTGTTCATTAAAAAATGACGATCATTCCACTTGGGACCTGTGGAATGGTACATTAGCTTATTTGTTTTAATTGTAAATATTTGTCATGTATTGTTGTTTTTCTGACATGTTCCACATCCTGGAGGACCTCCTCACTACGGATCAATTGGAATGAAAGTAAATCTAATCTAATCTAATCTAATCTTTTACCAATGCCCACTGGAAAGGTGTATTACCAGCTATGGTCACCCTTGGGTCAACTCTTAGAGATAATACTTACTGTTTTTGGCAATTTAACTTAACAATTTCATTAATGAGCTCATTGACTTGAAGAATATTTCTGAGGGAATCACATTCTTGTTTTGGGCACCTGTAGCCCCATGACTAAAACTTATTTCACCTAGTGATCTTGTGTGTGTCATAAAATAATTTGTAATACATTTGACACAGCTCGACTAAATCAAGTGATGGATTGATAGAACATATCCAAAGGCAACAAGGAATAGACAGTGTGGTAATGAAGGAAGGTGTGGTAACATTGTGGAGGAAGATACAGGCCTGACTCCAGTAAACAGGTTCGAGTGGATCTTGGTTGCAGGATTTGCATTTAGATGGTTAGACTTGCATGGGTTCAAATAGTCTGTAGAGTGCATCAAAACCATTGTTGGGACTAAAGACTGCAACCACATTGGAGTATAATATTCTGTGCTGAAATTTTATAACAAACTTGACAATAGGCACCTAGTTCCTCAAATTATGTGCAAGTTAGGGGGGAAAATGTGACAACTGTTAACAGTGACATATCCTTTGACTTGCATTCACTGAGATTTGTGAACACATTTCTTCTTTACAGTTTCATTTATTGATCTCTTTACTTTCTTATTAAATCACATTAATCTGAAACTAGTGGCATTACATTATTTAATAAGTTATTTGTAAAAAAAAGTATGGTGTACCAGGAGTAAATCTAATGATAGTCTCTAACTAGAAGTCTGTAAATATATGTGTATACGAATTACCCCATTTTAAATTGATCTAAATTTGTAAATACTTTCAAATGTCCTATATCCTTGTAAAAAGAGATCTACAGACGAATGAAGCTACTACTACTAGTTCAACTGGACTAATATTTGGTTACAGATAATAAAGGAGAGGATGAAATCCTGTAGCCCTAGTTGGTACATGTGGATGTAAATGTTGTAAACAAGTACTAGAAGAAACTCTTACTTGCTTGCTCAGATATAATATTTCATGTTTTCTTGACAAGTCATTGACATAAATGCAGGACAAGGAATGAGAAGGCTGTTGGTGTCTTGCTCTGTTACTGAGACTGGTTGTTCTGCCATTTCTTCAGCATGAGTTGCACTGTCAGAAGTTAATCCTCCATTATTGAAAGTATAAGAACAGGCAGAACATCAAGAAGAAGTAGCCAAGACAGTTAAACTGTTTTGTGGACATGAGAAGTTTTACAACGTAGTAGCTGTTGAGCAGTGCAAAACTCTTTTTATCCATCCATGTATCACAAATTGGGATGGATCCCCATCCCTGTATTCAAATTGAGCCCTCACCTTTTAATGATGACAGACTGACATGTAACAAAAAATTTTAAAGAAAACTAGTATGTAAGACCCCAATCATACTGGCATGATGGAGACTTTAAATCAGTCAATTGGGAAAATTGCTGTTTTGTACGTGGTGGCCCTGTGAAACAGTGCTAAATACCTTCTCCGAGAACAACCTAGAATAGTTAAGGAAGCACACTCCTGATGAAAATATATTGGGTCTAATAGCAACAAAAAGACCTGACCTCTGTGAGGATGTCCACATTGAAACTTGTATCTGTGACCATGCTGCATTCCTAACAACAATGATTAACAAAATGTAAAATGCAACTAAAACAAATAGATAGATTTGTATGTTCAGCAAACTACATAAACAGGTAGTAGTGTCATATCTCAGTAAAAGAACTTAAAACTTCCTGATAGGAGCATGTAGAAGAGCTGTGGCTCAGGTTTAGAAAAATAGCTGACTCTACACTTGATAGATACATATCTATTAAAATAGTTCATTTCATGATGGGAAGGACCATCCATGGTATACAGTCATTGTAAAGAAACTTCTTAAGGAGCAGATACTACTGGATAAATGGTGTAAAATAAGCATAGTGCTATAGATAAGTAGTAAAGCAATTCTTCTGGAATACTCAGGTAATTACATTTTACCTCGAAAAATCTTAGGGAATTCTGGAATTTCGTTACGTCTCAGGGATTGTGTGTTTTTAACCTAGCATTGAAATGTAATTTTTTGAGTCTTATAAATCACAGATTTTAACATTCTTAATGTTACTAAGTGTTCATTGTCTGAATATTATTCCACGTAAATGATCTATGTTTAAATATTGTGGTTAGGCTGTTGCTTATGGCTTATATATATATCAGCTGAGAGGAAAGAAAGAAAAATCATTATTGTGGACTGCCTCCCCCTCCACCCCCACCCTCCCTGCACAACTGACCATCACTATATCAGGAGCTTCCTGACACCATGTTCCTCCTATACCTGAAATTCTAAGGTTTTTTAAATTTTTTCTTTTAAGTTTTAGAATCCTTTCTCATAAGAAGCTGCTGAATGAAACACTTGTTGCTGTCAAGAGAACAATGCCTGAAGTCTTCAGTGTCTACTGTAGCAGAATATTATTAAAGTATCTTGCACAAAAATTTGAACAAATTCTCGTAATATGTGAAGACTGTTAGTGGTTCCAAAGTTAGTGTCCAGAAACACAGGGGCCAAACAGGAACTGAAAATGAGGGTAGCAAAGCAAATATAGATATGCTGAACTCCATTCTCAAATTTTTCTTTACGAAGGAAAAAACAGGTATATTGCTGTAATTTTAATTCTGCACCACTGCAAACATAAATGATATAGATATTAGGGTTACTGGTGTTGAGATACAATTAAAATAAATAATATTGAATGAATGTCCAGAGTCCAGTGCCTTCCCTGTCAAATTCTGTACTGTGTTTGCAGTTGAGTGAGCCCCTCTTATAACCAGCCGTAGGCCCGTCGAACAAAAGAACCGTGCCCAGTTCTTTGAAGAAATCAGAAGTCGTATCCATCTACAAGAAGGGTAGCAGAAGGGATTCAGTAAAGAACCATCCAGTATCTGTGACATCTTTTTGTTGTAGATCTTAAGAACATATTGTGAGCCCAAATGTAATAAGGTGTCTTGAACATAATAACCTCCTCCATGCCAAGCAGCATGGATTCCAAAAACGATTATGTGAAATCAAACTTGTATTGTCCTCGCATGACATTATGAAAGCCATGCATCAAGGCAGTCTATTAGATGCAATATTTCGCGATTTCCAAGAAACAATTGGCTTAGTACCAATCCAACATTTACTGTCAAAAGCACGACCATATTGGGTATCAAGCAAAATTTATGACTGGATTGGGGATTTATTTGTAGGGAAAATGCAGTAAGTTATCTTGTTTGTAGAGCTGTAAGTGATGAATTAGGAATATACAACAACCCCTTCATTATCCCTTTTGTTGGGATCGTGAGAACAGAAGTAGATTAATTGCAGCATGCATGATGGGATTTAAACAGTCATTCTTCCCACACTTGACATGCGAATGGAATGGGAAAAATACTCTGCCATGCGCTTCTCAGTGCTTTGCAGATTATGGATGTAATGTGGATATTTCTTCATAGTACATAAATTTTCCGCAAGCCACCATATGATGCGGGGCAGAGGATACGTCATAACACTGTTAATCATTCCCTTTCTCATTGCACTTGCAAATGGAGTAAGGAAAATACTAATGTTTGTGTGCCTCCCTACAACCCCTAACTTCTCTTATCTTGTCTTCACGGTCTTTATGGGGAGAAGCACATTGGCGGCAGAAGATCTATTCTGTAATCAGTCACAAAGGCCAGTTCTCTAGTTTCTCAATAGAGTTTCGTGAAAAGAGTGTTATCTTTCGTCCAGGAATTCCCATTCAGGTCCACAGAACATTTCCATAAGACTCGTGCATTATCGAACTTACCAATAACAAATCTAGCAGCACACCTCGCAATCGTTTGATGTCTTCCTTTAAGCTGACCTAGTGGTGATCACAAAAACTTAAAGAATGGTTCATACAATTGTTTGATATGCGGTCCCCTTTATGGATGAGCTATACTCCCCTAGAATTCTCCCAATAAACTGAAGCTGACCATTCGCCCTCTCTACAACAGATGTTATGTGCTCACTCCATTTCATATTACACCTAGATGTTTAATCAATGTGATTGTGTCAAGTAGCCTTCTCCTAATACTGATATCAAACTTCACATTATAATTTTTCCTGCTTAGCTGCTTTAGAATAGAAGCTATGCACAAGATAACTTGAGTGCATTTATTTTCTGGTGACGTTTAGTACTTTTTGCCACTGCGGTCATATTTTAGTCAGTATTTTGAGTACAATTGATATCTTAAAGTGCCTATATTGAATCCGCAGTAAAATTTTCAAATTAATATGTCTTGTTAACATCTCCATGAATTTACCTAGCAGTTTTAGTTATTTAAAAAAATTGTTAAATATGAGGCAAATGTTTGCTAATGCAGATTAATACTTATATGATAAATGGCTGAACCAGTAACAAGCAGTGTTCACAGGCCACCATAATGGAATTACTGAAAAGGAGCTAGTAATGAACACGGACCTATGGCGACACTACTGATCAGTTTGTCATCACAAGCAACATTTCGTGTGGAGTCACAAAGACACTCAAATCTAAAATGTTATTACAAGTCAGTGATAATAGTAATTATGAAAGAAGATTACTTTGTGTCATTACAAGTTGTGTCAAAACATAGTCGACATTAAATACTTGTTTCATTATTAAAACTAAATGTATACTGGAAGACACAAGCTGCAAATTAAAATTTGTATGGATAATCTTCAGGAGACGTAAAGTGTTACATTAAATTTAGGCTGGGATATTTATAATTTTATTTAGATAATCTCTCAGCTCTCCTAATAGGATATCGTGTTTTCTTGACACACTGCTGAGAAGGCATGACATCCCAACAGCATATCCCAGAGGAAGCACAAAACATAACAATTTCTGTAATTATTCTTCCCCATAATAAACTTACAGATGTAGGTGAAGACCCAGTTGTGAATAGTGTTAGTCTTCAGTGTTAACTCTGGATTTGAAAGTATGATGGTATAAAGAATTTGTTCATTTTATGAAGTAATTTAAAAACTGTCAATGATTTGTAAGTACTCATTCAATTGCTCACAAATTGCTCTGTGTAAATTCCATCATGAAAGAAAGCCATCATGATGTGAAACAAGTCAAGGTATACATTAACAGTCAAAATCTGCCTCTTCTGTAAAGTACAACAACAACAAATAATGGCTTGTGCTGTGTGTTCATTTTATGAAGTAATTTAAAAATTGTTAATGTTTTGTAGGTACTCATTCAATTGCTTACAAATTGCTCTGTGTAAATCCCATCATAAAAGCCATCACAATGCCACTTCTGTAAAGTACAACAACAACAAATAATGGATAGTGCTAATCTACTCACACTGATAATTATGGGAATGACTTCTTTCTGAAGTTAAGTTCTGTCGAACAATTCTCTCTCATAATTTATTAAATATTACAATTGTGCAGAATTTACATACCTGAGTCACAATATTGTCAGTTGTAAGGGTAAATAAAGTGGGTAGTCTTTGTCAAAACGAAGTATTCTTTTACTTTATTTTGTGCATTCCAAGATTTTCAATTTTCTGCTTGATGTCCACCAGCATCGTGACTAAAGACAGCTAAAATACAATATCACAGAAATAAATTTTACACAATTTAGAGAAAGATGGTGCACATGATTTCCCTTCCTGGATTTGACTGATGACATGAAAAGCAGTGGTTGTTATATGAAGGAGTGAATGCTAGTAAAGAGGAAGAGATTTAACTGAAATGACCATCAGTGACTATATGTATTGTCGCATAGGTGTAAGAATCACTAGATTCCCAAAGAAGCTTCTACAAGAAGTTTGGTTATCAACTTTTCACGTGTTCTTATGGCACACATCTGTAGAGAAAATATTGCTGTCATCTTAACTGAAGTGCCCCACTGTGAACAGTGTTGTCCCTTGGGACAGTATTGAGGGAAATTATGCTAGCAATACTGTCTCAGGTCAATACTGTCTCAGGTCAATACTGTGAGATATCTCTTTGTGCAAAGCAGGCAGAACTGATATAACGTATCCCCATGCTGGTACCACCTCAGTTCATTATCCCTCTGGACGCCCTGGAACTTCACGCATGGGCCTCATCCAGATTAAGCCCATTCTTACACACTCTGAAGCCTCAACATATGAAAATTGACAGAATTGCAACAACATAGAAGACCAAGTATAACAAGTACAAATCGTAAGTGCAACAGTAAACAGTTACTAACATACATTAATAAAAGTTTTTAAGAGTAAAATTTCCTTAAAACTTGTTATTACTGGCACCATAAAATTTCTATTTTTACACTCTGTCAAACACTGCAAAAATTATTTAGTGACACGTGAATGTCATTGTGAAGATGGTTTTCATTTGGCATTTTTTTCGTACACATTTACTGTGCTGGTTACGTATCTGATCCATCTCTCATATATAGTGGAATTTCACATCAGTGAGCATCATTGTCGTGAAAGACAATTCCCGGCCAACTGTATTGTGCTTGCATTATGCTCTCAAAGAATGTGTACTCTGGTCAGTGGTGCAGTTCCACTGAAAAGATGACAGAACCAATACCAATTTTTCACAACTTCATCAGCATGTACAGACTGAGGTCCAGTTATTGATAAGGACTCACACACATTTGTTTCCTGGTGATTCATTTTGTGTTCTGTGCTGGAAGAGGAAGTCCATTTAGGGAATGATAGGTGATTGGTTCAGTGGCATAGTGAATATCACAAAATGGTTCTGGCTCATCTGTCAGTTCAGCAGGTTGATACTTATATAAAAATATTTTAAGTTGTATTAACCTCTGACCCAGAAATATCATCTTGATTTCCACAAAAACTCCATGCAACATTCTGTACCCAGATGTCTGCCATGCTATTGAAACCTCCAGTGTCGCTGGTCAGTTGTCATCATCATCATCATCATCATCACTGCCACAATCATCATCTACCCACCACTCATGTGCCAAAGCCTGGAGTTTGGGGTGGCATTACACTGTGTGTCTGTGCTGCTGCACAGCACTCTGGACAACACACCTAGCACCAGACAAGCTTTAGTTTCAGCACCCTGTGTGTCAGCATCACCGACCCACCATGACGCTACCTCCCCTTTATGCAGAAATTCTATTCCCAAGTTTAACTTTGTGTTGCACCAATGAAGGCTAGCTAGAACAAACACAATTAGGAATGACATGTCTCTTTATAGCCCCTGAGTGGTTCTGTAAATTAAAAACAAGTCCTGAGAACAGACACTAGAATAGCTATATATTATTACACATCGACCCAAATGTTTACTTTTGTCCACACTATTTGGGTCTGCTTTTATGTAATCCACTCGCTGCTTCATGTAACATGAGATGTGACAGCATGCTGGGATAACACTGTCCACAACGAAGTTGATAGTTAACTGAAATAAACAGTTAAGCATAATAATTAAGGTAAGTAATTAGCTAGAAATCATGTCAACTGATGCAATAATTTATTACGCTATGAGTGGCGAAAAGAGCATAACAATCGGACTATATATAATTGAGATATACTAAGAAGGAGTAGTGCGACATAAATGAAAGTTGGTAGGCATGTTTCTACATCTGAAAGATGATGTATGTTCAAATTTCGACCATTTGTATAAGAGTGGTGCTAGTTGTGTCTCTATGAGGATGCAAATCAGGTTTTTAAATACACGCTGTAATGGTCGTGAGCATTAGTTACCTTCGAAATTGGATGTGGCGGACTGATGTTAGTCTAGAATGCCCTTAAGGTGACAAAGACACCATTATCAACACCTCACTGAGTTCCAGTGAGATCATGTAACATGGCTACGAGAAATTGGATGTTCCTCTTGTGATACTACAAAAAAGACAGCTCTGTCTCCAACCGAGCACGTATGAGACATCATTGGATGACAACTCCAGCATCATGCACAAACAGCATTAAGAGTCCCTTGACTGACCAAGTGCAACAGGCATGGAACTCCGTCCCACAAACTGACATTCATCAACTGTACGACACAATGCAAGAACATTTGCATGCTTCCATTCAACATTTTGGTGGTACACCAGTTATTAATGTATCAGCAGTTCACATTTGCAATAGCTTATCTTGCACATAAATTAACCTGTGATCATGCAATGTTAATCACTTTAATATTTTAAAATCAAACAATGGATAATCCAGGATGGAATGTAACTAGGCTCCTATCCACCAACACCAGCTTTTCGGAATTGTGCAGGTGGGAACTTTCCCTGCAATACATTCTACATTCCCGTAACCCTCCAGGCCTCAATCTTCGTTAGTCGCTGTCCTCACCCATCCAGCCCCTTCCCTGCTCCCATTTCAGCACTACACAGCTGTCATTCCACCACCACACCTAGTCTTTTTATTTATTTCTCTCCTTTTCCACTACCCCCTCCTCACCACTCCACTGCCCAACCTACAGCACTTCACTGACCGCCATCCCCATCATACTACCCCCCCCCTCTCCCCACCCCAGCCTCCATCATCTTTCCCCCACTCAGTCACCACTCCCATCATGCACTGGTGCTGCTGCTCGCAGTGTAATTTCAGTTGCCTGAGACAGCAGTTGTGTGTGTGAGTTGCATTTGCGTGAGTGTGTGTATATGTGTCTATTGTTGACAAAGGCCATTGGCCGAAAGTTTTAAGTGTGAAAATATCTTTGTTGTACCTATCTGCTACTCAGCATCTCCGCTACATGGTGAGTAACAATATTGCTACTTAAATATGTTAACTAGACAAATGTATTCCCGAAATGTCATTATAATCCATTAATTATTTTTTGGTGTTGCTATTTTTATCCTTCAGTGGATTTGAGTTTTAATTCAAAGAATGTATCAAAATTTGCTCAATGGTGGCTGGAGTTCAAAGGAGGCATTCAGGGTCAGGCGTGGCTGTTGGGCCCAAAATATTGCCAGCCAGCATGGCGGGATAAGCCAGCAAGGGTGAAGGTCACGGTTAAAGCAGGCTCAGACATGGTAATTGGATGTCTCTATAGGCCCCCCCTGGCTCAGCAGCTGTTGTGGCTGAGCACCTGAAGGATAATTTGGAAAATATTTCGAGTAGATTTCCCCACCATGTTATAGTTCTGGGTGGAGATTTTAATTTGCCGGATATAGACTGGGAGACTCAAACGTTCATAACGGGTGGCAGGGACAAAGAATCCAGTGAAATTTTTTTAAGTGCTTTATCTGAAAACTATCTTGAACAGTTAAACAGAGAACCGACTCGTGGCGATAACATATTAGACCTTCTGGTGACAAACAGACCCGAACTATTTGAAACAGTTAACGCAGAACAGGGAATCAGCGATCATAAAGCGGTTACTGCATCGATGATTTCAGCTGTACATAGAAATATTGCAAAAGGTAGGAAGATTTTTCTGTTTAGCAAAAGTGACAAAAAGCAGATTACAGAGTACCTGACGGCTTAACACAAAAGTTTTGTCTCAAGTACAGATAGTGTTGAGGATCAGTGGACAAAGTTCAAAACCATTGTACAATATGCATTAGATGAGTATGTGCCAAGCAAGATCATAAGAGATGGAAAAGAGCCACCGTGGTACAACAACCGAGTTAGAAAACTGCTGTGGAAGCAAAGGGAACTTCACAGCATACATAAACTTAGCCAAAGCCTTGCAGACAAACAAAAATTATGCAAAGCGAAATGTAGTGTGAGGAGGGCTATGCGAGAGGCGTTCAATGAATTCGAAAGTAAAGTTCTATGTACTGACTTGGCAGAAAATACAAAGAAATTTTGATCTTATGTCAAAGGGGTACGTGGATCAAAACAAAATGTCCAGACACTCTGTGACCAAAATGGTACTGAAACAGAGGATGACAGACTAAAGGCTGAAGTACTAAATGTCTTTTTCCAAAGCTGTTTCACAGAGGAAGACTACACTGTAGTTCCTTCTCTAGATTGTCGCACAGATGACAAAATGGTAGATATCGAAATAGACGACAGAGGGATAGAGAAACAATTATAATCGCTCAAAAGAGGAAAGGCCGCTGGACCTGATGGGATACCAGTTCAATTTTACACAGAGTACGCGAAGGAACTTGCCCCCCTTCTTGCAGCAGTGTACCAAAGGTCTCTAGAAGAGCGTAGCATTCCAACGAGTTGGAAAAGGGGACAGGTCATCCCCGTTTTCAAGAAGGGACGTCGAACAGATGTGCAGAACTATAGACCTATATCTCTAACGTCTATCAGTTGTAGAATTTTGGAACATGTATTATGTTCGAGTATAATGACTTTTCTGGAAACTAGAAATCTACTCTGTAGGACTCAGCATGGGTTTAGAAAAAGACGGTCATGTGAAACCCAGCTCGCGCTATTCGTCCACGAGACTCAGAGGGCCATAGACACGGGTTCACAGGTAGATGCAGTGTTTCTTGACTTCCGCAAGGCGTTCGATACAGTTCCCCACAGTCGTTTAATGAACAAAGTAAGAGCACATGGACTATCAGGCCAATCGTGTGATTGGATTGAAGAGTTCCTAGATAACAGAACACAGCATGTCATTCTCAGTGGAGAGAAGTCTTCCGAAGTAAGAGTGATCTCAGGTGCGCCGCAGGGGAGTGTCATAGGACCGTTGCTATTCACAATATACATAAATGACCTTGTGGATGACATCGGAAGTTCACTGAGCCTTTTTGCAGATGATGCTGTGGTGTATCGAGAGGTTGTAACAATGGAAAATTGTACTGAAATGCAGGAGGATCTGCAGCGAATTGACGCATGGTGCAGGGAATGGCAATTGAATCTCAATGTAGACAAGTGTAATGTGCTGTGAATACATAGAAAGATAGATCCCTTATCATTTAGCTACAAAATAACAGGTCAGCAACTGGAAGCAGTTAATTCCATAAATTATCTGGGGGTACGCATTAGGAGTGTTTTAAAATGGAATGATCATATAAAGTTGATCGTCAGTAAAGCAGATGCCAGACTGAGATTCATTGGAAGACTCCTAAGGAAATGCAATCCGAAAACAAAGGAAGTAAGTTACAGTACGCTTGTTCGCCCACTGCTTGAATACTGCTCAGCAGTGTGGGGTCCGTACCAGATAGGGTTGATAGAAGAGATAGAGAAGATCCAACGGAGAGCAGCACACTTCGTTACAGGATCATTTAGTAATCGCGAAAGCGTTACGGAGATGATAGATAAACTCCAGTGGAAGACTCTGCAGGAGAGACGCTCAGTAGCTTGGTACGGGCTTTTGTTAAAGTTTCGAGAACATACCTTCACCGAAGAGTCGAGCAGTATATTGCTCCCTCCTACGTATATCTTGTGAAGAGACCATGAGGATAAAATCAGAGAGATTAGAGCCCACACAGAAGCATACCGACAATCCTTCTTTCCACAAACAATACGAGACTGGAATAGAAAGGAGAACCGATAGAGGTACTCAAGGTACCCTCCGCACACACTGTCACGTGGCTTGTGGAGTATGGATGTAGATGTAGATGTAGATGTAGAGGTCTCAAAAGTGGAGGTGCAGGTGCAGGGATACTTAAAAAGAATCCAAAGTAGAAGTTAAGATGTAGTTTCCAGGGCAGACACCCCATCACTTTGGTTCCTGTGGGTGACTGCACCAGTACAGCCAAAGAGAAAAATAGTCCACCTTACATTTTATTGTGGTGGACTGTAGAGAATTTGCAGTATTTACACTCCTGGAAAGTGAAATAAGAACACCGTGAATTCATTGTCCCAGGAAGGGGAAACTTTATTGACACATTCCTGGGGTCAGATACATCACATGATCACACTGACGGAACCACAGGCACATAGACACAGGCAACAGAGCATGCACAATGTCGGCACTAGTACAGTGTATATCCACCTTTCGCAGCAATGCAGGCTGCTATTCTCCCATGGAGACGATCGTAGAGATGCTGGATGTAGTCCTGTGGAACGGCTTGCCATGCCATTTCCACCTGGTGCCTCAGTTG
The DNA here is from genome assembly GCF_023898315.1 of Schistocerca nitens. Lineage (NCBI taxonomy): Eukaryota > Metazoa > Arthropoda > Insecta > Orthoptera > Acrididae > Schistocerca > Schistocerca nitens. The sequence goes on from NC_064617.1 coordinate 967,965,407, forward strand.
GACCAGCGTTCGTGCTGGACGTGCAGACCGCGCGAGACGACGCTTCATCCAGTCCCAAACATGCTCAATGGGGGACAGATCCGGAGATCTTGCTGGCCAGGGTAGTTGACTTACACCTTCTAGAGCACGTTGGGTGGCATGGGATACATGCGGACGTGCATTGTCCTGTTGGAACAGCAAGTTCCCTTGCCGGTCTAGGAATGGTAGAACGATGGGTTCGATGACGGTTTGAATGTACCGTGCACTATTCAGTGTCCCCTCGACGATCACCAGTGGTGTACGGCCAGTGTAGGAGATCGCTCCCCACACCATGATGCCGGGTGTTGGCCCTGTGTGCCTCGGTCATATGCAGTCCTGATTGTGGCGCTCACCTGCACGGCGCCAAACACGCATACGACCATCATTGGCACCAAGGCAGAAGCGACTCTCATCGCTGAAGACGACACGTCTCCATTCGTCCCTCCATTCACGCCTGTCGCGACACCACTGGAGGCGGGCTGCACGATGTTGGGGCGTGAGCGGAAGACGGCCTAACGGTGTGCGGGACCGTAGCCCAGCTTCATGGAGACGGTTGCGAATGGTCCTCGCCGATACCCCAGGAGCAACAGTGTCCCTAATTTGCTGTGAAGTGGCGGTGCAGTCCCCTACGGCACTGCGTAGAATCCTACGGTCTTGGCGTGCATCCGTGCGTCGCTGCGGTCCGGTCCCAGGTCGACGGGCACGTGCACCTTCCGCCGACCACTGGCGACAACATCGATGTACTGTGGAGACCTCACGCCCCACGTGTTGAGCAATTCGGCGGTACGTCCACCCGGCCTCCCGCATGCCCACTATACGCCCTCGCTCAAAGTCCGTCAACTGCACATACGGTTCACGTCCACGCTGTCGCAGCATGCTACCAGTGTTAAAGACTGCGATGGAGCTCCGTATGCCACGGCAAACTGGCTGACACTGACGGCGGCGGTGCACAAATGCTGCACAGCTAGCGCCATTCAACGGCCAACACCACGGTTCCTGGTGTGTCCGCTGTGCCGTGCGTGTGATCATTGCTTGTACAGCCCTCTCGCAGTGTCCGGAGCAAGTATGGTGGGTCTGACACACTGGTGTCAATGTGTTCTTTTTTCCATTTCCAGGAGTGTATTATAACAACATTTAGAGTTTGTCTCCAGGAGAGTAAAGCACAGAGAAAGCTACAATAACAAGCAGAGTAAATCTTTGGTAAAATGTAGTGTCTGAGCTCACTGCTAACAAGAATCAGGAACAGTGAGGCGACAACCAATTGTTAGGAGAGATGCAGCTCGGAGGTTGGACTGTACGGACATGTGCCATGTACTGCTCAGTTGGTATTGCACAACAACTTTTGAAGTATATTTGTGCTGGTGACAGACTGCTGAGTGAGACGCAGGTATTTAATGAACAATGCTAATGTAAAGTGCGGCACATCACTCCCAAGTATGAAGGTAGGATGGGCATGGCTAGCTGTTAAGTGCTGAAGTGTTGTGATATTGTCTTCGCTGATGACCATTTAGTCATGGGTTGGAATTTGGCAGCTTGAAGAATATCCAATTAATTATTTGTGGCTTTCCAAACTACTCTGGCTAGTTGTGATAAATCTCACGTGACAAAGCATTAATCACATATCCCTAACAAAGATTAATTGTTTTCTGGCATTTATAAAATATCTAACTGTAGGTGTAGTAAAATTCCTGAAGTGTGATTGTGTTGAAATTCACATGTTGGTGTGCTGATAACTGTGCTGGAGGTAAGGTCAGGTGAGTTCGATAGATTGAGGAAGTGTGGCTGGCCTTCAAGGACACAATAGTGGCAGGTAGATCAGTATCAGTAGAGGGGAATGCTAATCACTGTAACAGTGCACTGTGGCCAATAGTACATTGTCAGTTAGGATTTGACATTCAAAATTCACTCTGAGATGACCCGTGTAAAATTTGTTGTGCTTGTTAGCAACACAGTTCACATGTTGGAGTGCAGCATACTGATAACTGCGCTGGAGGAAGGTCAGGTAAATTCGACAAGTCGAGGAAGTGTGATTGGCCTTCAACAAGAATGCAGTACTGGCAGGTAGGTCAATATTTGTACACTACCACTTACTGTAACAGTGTGTTATGGCCAACAGTACATTGTCATTTAGGATTTGGCATTTTAAGATCTCTCGGAGATAACTGATGTAAAACTTGTGTTTATTAGCAACACAAATGTTAAATTCATTTTAAGAGTAGGATATAAGAAATGTTTCAAACACTCTTTAGGCTGTCTCACTAGGTCTCTAGGCAAAGCTAGTCCATATGACACTGACAGTATGCAACAGTGACTTGTCCATTCGGCAGCAGTGTTAAACTATCTTGTAGGTATAGGGTTTCTGGATACCAGGAGATTTTCTGCATTTGTGCAATCTCCACACCATAGTATTCCTGCTTGACCTATCTAAAATGTCAGAGAATGATGGAATTACATACTCACTCAGTTCTACATTACACTCAGTACTACATTGCAAAAATAAGGTGCAAGCACAGTGAGAACTCAGGATAAACTACTTACAAAAATAATCCTTGACTACAGTCACATTTCTTTTTACAACATCTGGAGAACTATCGCTCAGAGAGATTGTGCTCCATAAGCTTTTCAGTATCACTGATGTATTCATTTATCCACACGCACTTACCAGCTTCAACTTGTGCAACCTTATTTCAACTTCCATTTCTCAATTAACTTCCAAATGACAGAGCACAGCAATGAGTCGCCCTTTTCATTCAGGTTTTTTTAAGGCAAATCTAGATTTTAGTTAGTGTCTAGCCATTATCAATGCATTATTTCATGGTATCAGTGCATGTCCTTGTAGTCTTGAATGAACTGTGACAGAAGTTTGAACAACAGGGGGCTGGTGTGCTAGGACATGCATTGATACCATGAAATAGGTCATTGATAATGACTAGGCACTAGCCAAAATCTAGATTTGCCCAATAAAACCTGAATGAAAAGGACAACTGATTGCTGTGCACTATAATTTGAAAGTCATATCACAGTCGTTGAGTGCACCCACAATCCTAATGGAAGGTAATGTGACTCAACTAATGCTTTGTTCTCATCACATTTCACTGAAACCTGATATCTTCTCCCTTTACTAGTTAGACTGATTCCAAGAGTTACTTCAGATAGATTCTCTGCTATCAAGCTGACTGAACTTCAAGAGATCAGAGGTGGTATAATGATGATGTCATGGCCAGTGACACACTCACATCCATGCGGTATCTCAGTGCCATACCACACTGTTTGAATCAGTGTTGCATGATGAGGAGACAAAAAAAAAAAAAAAAAAGACACTACTGCAGCACTGATCTATTTTTCCACCTCAGCACTGCACCGTGGCTTGCAGCTACCTTACAAGAGAACAGAATCACCAATAGAAGCAGGAGGAATGCAGACTAGAACAAGGTATGAGTAAAGCCCCGCACACAGCTCAGGTACTCTTTGCATGTCAAACAACATATCTATCACCATAGAACCGTAAATGACTCACAGACGTACAACTTACATGACAAAAGCTCTGTTAATAAATTATACCAACATTTGTCTCTATTTATACTGTCAGTTAGTTACATGTTCCTTAGATCATTTGAAAGATTCTTTTATCAAACTGATGTGGAGCAAGTCAGTTTACAGGATATGTATGCATGATTAATGGTTCAAACGACTCTGAGCACTATGTGACTTAACATCTGAGGTCATCAGTCCCCTAGAACTTCGAACTATTTATACCTAACTAACCTAAGGACGCCACACACATCCATGCCCAAGGCTGTAGCAGTCGCGCGGTTCCAGACTGAAGCTCCTAGAACCGCTCAGCCACACTGGCTGGCCAATGCATGATTAATGTTCACATTAATGAACACATTATCATTTTATTCCTATTCAGACAACTACACTTAAAAACAAGATTTTTACCGGCCACCAGCTTTTAAGAATAGAAACTTTCCTGATACCCACAGTTTGTCATGCACTTTTCCTACATTACATGGTGTAGTGCCATCTCTGACCGCAAGTCCAATGTACTACACCGTGTGACTCAGTAAATGGAGTCACATGAGTTGATAGATTACACTGAGAAAATACAATCAGCTCCATAGGTTCATTCCATGGAACCTTCCCTGTTACCCCAATCCCATCTATTCCTGATGTAATTGTGATACATCAATTGGACAGAGGGAAGATGATGGACACGAACGTACTAACAATAGACGCAAGGGACCTGTCCACAGCTACCGAACACACATGCTGCTACCTAGTCTTGACAGTGTGTGGCAAAGCAAGCTGGGATATTTTTACTTCCCCTCTAGTTTTGCCATCTGCCTCCTTAAATTCATTTTTTCACTTTTAACTAGTTATCATTAACATATGTGAGTATAATTGGCATTTTCATAAAAGAGAAGACTGGCCCTCAGTTTTAAAGAATATAACACCAGATCTAATTTTGTCCTTAGTTTTAAGTATGTAATTGATTTTATAATTTAGATTGGCTATTCCTAGTTAATACTTCATTATAGGGTGAAATCAGAAATTGTTTTGTAACTTACATTCTGTTGTTGGCATATAAACAAATATAAATTCTGTACTAATTATAAACATTTGGAAGACAAAATACTAGTCATCTTAAAGTATTTATTTAATTCTATTCGATAACATGTTAGCAAAGCCAGCCCTTAATTAATTCCCAAGAACTTTTCAGTTTTGTCAAAAGTATTGTTTGTGTACTTACATTTGTTAATTTCATGATTTAAACAAATAATTCAGCCTAAACCTTGTAGTAGAAGAAACTGTTAAAAGGAACGAATTTTTCGATGTATTCAGTTGATTTAATAAGTTAAGTTTTAATTGTAATTTATATAAATAAAACATCTAACAATGTGAAGTTTTAGTATCTATTATTGTGAGTATATATAAGAGCCCAATTTTTGGTCCCGAGACAGTCAGTCCACCGCCGAGATTCAGACGAGAGAACCTGTGTTGTTTCGAACAACAACAATGCTTCAACTTAACAGTGAAATAATTGTTACACAATTAGACCATGTGTTAAAACAATGACAGTGTCTGTTCCATACGTACCTGATTATTCTGAGAGAAGTGTGGACTATCGTTGTGTTTTTTACTGCAAGTAAATGTTCAACAGTAAACTATCGTAGCAGTACGTGGATGTTCGCCTTATGGGAAATGGGAATACGGATAACTGTATACGCAACAAACTGTTCCCATAATTGTCTATGCATACATATATTTTAGCACAAAGAAAGATACACGTTTACACTGTACAAGGTACAAAGGCTGACTGGAACATTAACATGGCGGCTCGTCAGAGCAGTTAGAGTTCAAAGATCATGCTTTACATGGTCAAAGTGACCTATCAACAATGCCACACAGACCCCCCCCCCCAGCAGTATGGAGTATGGCCTATGAGGCCTGAGAGGAGGTCATGTGAGCATCGGTGTCAGAGTGAGTAGTGCAAGGCAGCAGGCGCATGACTGGAAGCTCCATCTCAGTCAGGGTGGCGTGCGAAGGCGCAGTGATGGGCTGCAGGTCCACATCGTAATCAGACAGCCAGCAGGGACGGACGATGTGTTGGCCTGCCCAGGAGTAGAGGTGTGGGGAGGGGTGTGGCGTGCGAGTATGCCTGCTCCTAATGCAGATCGAGCCATCGGAGGAGATGAACTCTTGATGGATTTCACTCTCCGGGGAGGGACAGGCTATGCACTATCTTGACATCTAGTTCCTTGTTGAGTGGTGAGTCTGCAGTGTCTGTAAGGAGCATGAGTGCACGGTCATCGAAAGCGACAATCGACACGTCGTTGATGCAGTTAGGTGGTATATTGCAGCGCAAGTTGAAAGTCGGGGTGCGAGTCTCTCCAGTAGATGATACGTCATCAAAACCTGCACATGGGGTTGATGATGACATGCCTGGGAAACCCGCGAACTGCGGTGACGAATCATCAGAAGGAGTAGACCCTACCATGGGATGAACTAACACATTATCAGGCTCGGCAATGGAAAATTTGTCTGGATGGCCCAACTGGGACAGCAGAGGGGTGTCGGAGTCCACAAAAGCACGCTTGAGCCTGTAAAGCGAAATGGTCTGCGGGCAATCTTTAACCATAATGTCGAATCTCGTTTCACCCCTCCAGAGTACTTCAAAGGGGCCGAGGTATGGGGATTGCAGGGATTGTCTAACGGAATCGTCCCTGAGTATAACGTGGGAGCATGTGTTGAGTGCGGTTGGCACGTAAGTGTCCAGTGGGGAATGACTGACAGGCGGGTGGTAGCCGTGCGTGTCTAAAGTGGGTGCGCATTCTACTAATAAAGTCTGGGGAGTTGGGGAAATCCTCGGGTGCTTGAGGCAGGATAAGTTCCACAGGTAGAACCGGGTTCTCGCCGAAAACGAATTCGGATATGGTTCCCTGTAAGTCAGGTTTAAAGGTTGAACGGAGACCGAGTAACACCTTAGGAAGCACCTCAGACTAGAGTCAGTCATGGTACCTGAGTGCTGTTTTAAGGGTGTGGTGCCACTGTTCCACTAAATCGTTGCTTTATGGGTGGTAGGCTGTTGTATGAATTTTTTTTAATATCACAAATGTTACCTAGAATCGTGAAAAGTGCAGACTCGAATTGTCGACCCTGGTCAGTGGTGGTGATGGATGGGCAACCGAACATAGCGATCCATGATGAGACGAGTCCCTTGGCCATGGTTTCTGCTATGATGTTGGGTAAAGGAACAGCTTCCACCCAACAAGACGTGGTCGATTGTGGAGAGGATATATCTGTGGCCCCCTGACAGTGGCAGGTTGATATGTACATGACGAAAACGTCCTTGTGGAATGTCAAACTTGTCAAGGGGGAGGGGGGGGGGGGGAGAGATGTAGTGTCCAATTTAGTTGCATTGGCAGGAAATGCAGCTACGTGCCCAGGTTTGACAGTTCTGTGTAACATTTTTCCAAACAAAACACTCGGTGACGACGCGTGTGGTGGTACAGACGCCAGTGTGGGCGAGGTTATGCAAGGCATCAACGGCTTGTTGGCGCAACGTGGGAGGGAGCAATGGCTGTGCAGTGCCAGTATAAGAGTCGTACCACACTTCTCCTGAAACGCCGGGGAACTTGGCTTTGGTAAACACAAGTGATGTCTGAGGATCCGTGACAAGAGCTTGAGATTCCTCATCAGAGGCCTGCAGAGCGGCGAGTTTGGATAAATCAACAATGCGTGAGACAGTATTGATCTGCGAAAAGAAATCAGCAGGGATGTTTTCTGTGCCTTTGATGTAGCATACGTTGGTAGTAAATTGAGAGACCAGGTCGAAGTGGCGGAAACACCGAGGGGGTGGGTCTGCAGAAGGGTTGCAGAGGGCGTCCGCCAGTTGTCTGTGGTCAGTGAGGATGAAGAAAGAACGGCCTTCAATGTCAGGGCGAAAGTTTTTGATGGCTTCATAGACTGCCAGAAGTTCTCTGTCAAAAGCGGAATATTTCTTCTGTGCTGTAGACAGTTTTTTAGAGAAGAAATGAAGGGGTGAAATGGTGTTGCCTTTCCGTTGCTGTAATACTGCCCCGACCACAATGTCGCTGGCGTCCGTAATGATGAACAACTCGGCAGATGGGCGAGTACAATGGGGTGAGCTAATGCTGTCTTTAGAGCCCTGAAGGCCTCTAGCATAGGTTCAGTCCAACGGACTGGCTTAAGGCCCGAAGTCTGTTTGTCAGACAGCGAGTCCATTAGCAGGGCCTGCACGGTGACAACAGAAGGTAGATGTCAGCGGTAGTAATTTATAGTACCCAGGAAAAGTCAGAGTTCTTTGTATGTAGCCGGGAGTGGCAATAACGTGATAGCCTGCATGCGGGATTTGGGAGGCTGTATTCCGTCTGTGGAGATGGTGTAACCCAAAAATGTCACAGAAGACTGGCGCAATTGGAATTTTTCTTTGTTGACCTCGACACTGTTGGAGTTCAAGGTCTGGAAGACCTGGGATAAATGATCTTTGTGGTCCTCAGTTGACTTGCTGAAAATGAGGATGTCATCCAGGTATGCAAAGCAGAACTCGAACTATCATAAGACTGAGTCAATGAAACGTTGCCACGTTTGTGCCGCTTTCTTTAAACCGAATGGCATGAAGTTGTATTGGAACAAACCACGTGACATGATGATAGCAGTCTTTGGAATGTCTTTTGGCGCTACGGGAATCTGGTGATAGGCACGTTTACAGTCAATCATACTGAAGATTGTGGCATCCAATTACTTATGGGTGAAATCGTTTATGTTCAGCGGTGGGTAATTGTTCATGACGGTACGAGCATTTAAGCATCTGTAATCACCACACATTCGAAAAGAACCATTGTGTTTGGTAATGAGGTGAATCAGTGAAGACCAATTGCTGTCCGATGACTGTAGAATGCCTGCCTCCAGAAGTTCGTTAATTTTCTGCAGGGGGCGTGCGCAACTTAATGGGGTTGAGGCTCTAACCTTGTGTGTAATAGGAGGGCTGGCAGTGGTAATTATCTTGTGTGTCATTCCATCAGTGATGGAAGAGACTGAGAACTGCACACGAGGCTGAGTAACATCCTGACATGAAGTTTTGGGACAAGTGGGGTGCAATGAGGTGTAGCCGTCAGCGGGAGTCGGAAAAGGCAGCACGAAAGTCACATGCCTATTATGTGAGCGCAGTGTGTGCTTCTTTGGAGAGGTCGGCTGCGCACACAGCATGGAGCGGACCGGGGCGTGCAGCGACTGTCTGCTGTTAGCTTTGCCTTGAGTAACCAGCACGGATGAGAGAGGCAGTGGCGTCATGCAGGGAATGGCGATGGCTGCCGAATCGTGTGATTGGCGTGCAAGAGAAGGGGTATGTTTACCAACATGCGGGGCGGCTGCCTGTGCAGTGGGCATGTTCGCATTGCGCGTGCAACTGTCATTAGAAGCAGTGTTTGAAACACATGGCAGTGCACATAGTGGGTGTGTGGCGGGTGCAGAGATCACTGAACGCGAATCGTCACAAGCACTGAATGTTTTTGAGCTAACCTGATGAGTGTCCATGCTGGTGTCTGCTGATGAAGGTCGATCAGGTGAAGGAACTGTGGATTTCAGTTGCAGCAGGGAGGTACGAGCCGCTGTTAGCTCGTCGAAAGTGTGAGCAATGTGTTGTTTCAACTCGTCGTTTTGCCAACAGAGTTGCACCGCTGCATCGTACTTTGACAGTAGATTAGTGACGCAGGTCACAATTTTGTCCGCGAGGCTAGAGCACTCGCAAACCTAATCACATGTCGCGATGGAAATGGAACGACAAGCATAAGTGCCTGAGCACGGTATCTGAGTGTCAGAAGGGTGGTGTAGCACTGAATCTTGGACTATGTTTGGGGAGAGTTTGTAATGGGACAAGAAATCCATATCGAGAATTGGTTCATCAATGCCGGCGAAATGTAGAGAAGGAGATAGATGCACCATAACTTTAGCAGAGCCAACAGTTTGTAACGTTGATTCGTTGACAGTGCGTAGAAGCAACTTCATCGGTGAAAAAATGGGAGCAGCCAACAATGTAGGTATGATGGACATGTCAGCACCTGTGTTGACTAGGAAAACAAGCTGCAACGAAATGTCGATCATATATAAACGACCACTCAGCCAAGAGGACGAGTGGACGGAGTTTAGTGTTTGAGAATGCCTGTGAAGTTTCCCGCAGGAATTGGCGTCTTTTAGATCCTGCGGTCGGTGTTTGGGTGCTGGCGAGGTAATCTGTACTTCTTGGCCTCATTCCCGAAAATCTTGTGGTATCAGCAGTATGGATGTGCCGGATGTGGCAGTGGCGGTGATTGTGACAGCAGAGGAGGTTTGTCCTCATTGATCTATTCTGGAATGTAAACCGGGACATATAGTGTGTGTGCGATTCTTGAGTCCTCGGAAAGAGCGAACGAGTACTGCCCGGTGGTGCAGATGGCGTGGAGGCAGAATAAGCCCTGCCTCTGCCCACAGATGGCCAGTAAACAGACGGTGTAGTGCCAACCAGCGGTAAGAGGTGTGCTGGTTGTTTTTGCTACAGTAGTGCATACAGCTGATCTGCGATGCGAAGGCGAGAGGCGATAGACTGGAAGGAGTACGATAGCAGGCGGATCTGCAGGTCGGTAAGTAACTTGGCAGACCGTACCACCCACAGGGTAATGTCCGGCATCGTGTGTTCACTCACAAGTAGCCAAAGGCGGCGCCAGAGTTGTGACGGAGTGCAGTCCCCAGGTGTTCCTCATACAGAATCTTGATTATTAATTCCTGTGGTGAGCAGGTGAGTCCGTCCAATATTGTCTTCTTGGCGAACTCATATTTTGGCGGCGGTGGTGGCGAAAGGAGAAGGTCACAAATTAAATCTGAGTGGTCATGGAGGTGCGTGACGAGACATAGAAATTTAGAGTTGTCGTCGGTCACCTCATGTAATTTGAAAAGGTGCTCCACAAGTGTGAACCATGAAAGGGGCTTGTCCTCGTATAAAGGAGGTAGCTTTGGCAGACAACCAGAGGGGGGGATGGCTTCGGCGTATCTTGGAAGGTCTGCTGTCCCATGGTAGGATAGGCTGTCCTGTAACCCGGCACTACTGGCATGGGCATGTCACTAGCAAACACGTCCCGAACAACGGCCGGTTTGCAATGTCCCTGATGAAGCGTGTGAGGTAGGCCCGTAAACTGGACCAGAGGTTAAAGGCACAGTACTTAAATTGTCCACCTCGGAAATGACATGGAAGGCCAGTGTGGCAGGCACAGACAGTACTGCGGAAGGAGCGAGCGGCTGTATGGTCAGAATTGGGGCCCCCCATGAGTGAGGGGGGGATGGGGGGGGTGGTTTGGTACTTGGTGGGGCAACAGTGAGAGTTTTCTGTGCACATCGGAGATGCACCCTGTTTGATAGGACCATAAATCACTGGTGAAACCTCCTGGCGGTCACATTGTCGTGGTACAACGATCCTGGATGGTGAAGCGTCGTCGGGTGTGCTCGAACCCATGTGGTCGAGAAACTGCGCAACAGATCTGGTGGTTGAGCCTGGTGAACTTGATGTATAAAAATGTTCATTATTAAATTGTGAGGAAGGCAAAACTGGCATAGCTTGATAGCAGTTGACCGAGTGTGCATTTTGCACGAATGGCGGCATTGCAGATGGCACTACTGTAATCGACATTGCGGCGCATAGAGGATCAAAGCACATGTGTGAATTTGAGTCCCTTTGAACACTACACGAGTGATCAATCGTTACACATTTCTGGAAATCGTCCACATGTTGGCGTGCACAATCCGGCGACACAAAACCTGAGTCAAATTATTTGAGGTAACGGTGTACCATTCGGCCATTGTAGAGCTGCAAAGTTTGAGGTTAACTTCATTGGAAATCGTGAATCACTGTCCGTTAGTGGTGAAACAACCATTGGCAGGGGATTGGAGTGGCCTGGTAGTAATAGCTGAGCCTCCAAATCCTCGTATAAAACATTGGGTGAGACAGCCATGGTGTCGAACATAAAAGCTGTTGATTCCACACAGCCGGTGCAGAAATCATAGAAGATGTAGAAACTTCGGGGTCACCAATATGGGAAATGGGAATACGGATAACTGTAAACACAACATACTGTTTCCATAAACGTCTATACATACATATATTTCAGCACAAAGAAAGATACATGTGTACGCGGTACAAGGTACAAAGGCTGACTGGAACATTAACATGGTGGCTCGTCAGAGTTCAAAGATCATACTTTACGTGGTCAATGTATTAATGAGGGTTATCGAAAGTTAAACAATAGTGCACTGGCCATATTAAATGTATGTATGGGGGGTTGTGAAACATGAAAGTAAACAGTTGTGAAACGCAAATTTGCACCTGTCGGCTACATCATTTAAAGTAGACAGTACCGCACTTCCACTCCGTATTTTTTCAGCCAGTATGTCGACAGCGAGGACAACAAATGAAGAGACAAAGTAGGGAATGTTGTCACAAGCGTTAACAATGAGGGTAGCATTTCGGGTGATGTGGGAGCTGTTTTTCTGGGTTGTCAGAATGGCATTCAGCTCTACCACTTGGGTGTTGTGGGGTTGGTGGGGACTACAGGAATTTGTTGGAGGTGAATATGGTCACAGCAATGCAGACAGTGTCCAGGAAAATTCTTTATTGATATCAATTAATCTGTTGGAGATGTGTGCCCTCATCAGGTAGGCACAGTCTAACATTGATCCACGGTGTCTATATTCTGTGGGCACGAACAGTCTCACGCAAAGTAAAGCAGTGCTGCAGCAAGTAATGTTGGGGGCAGAGGTGTTACTTTGTGGTACTAATAGTCTGGATGCTGAGACAGTAGCTGGCAGTAAAGGCCTCTTCTGCTCAGAGGGCACTAGTTGGCATCATCCGCCATGCCGGACAGCAGCGTGAGTTGGGGCAGCACGGTGCCCTGAATTCCAGACTTTGGCATACAGGTGGTGGTCTGGTGATGAAGTTGGCTGAGCAGTGGATGCTGCTGGGTCCAGCAGCACAGCTGCCATCTGGTTACAGCTGCCAGTTTGATCCTGCATGGCACATATAAATTATGCCCCAGTGGTTGTGTGGCAGCAATGGAAGGCACTGCCAGTTTGCACAAAGCTGCGTTCATGAGTTGCTGTCAGCACATTAACACAGTTTGGCATAACATGTGGGGCAGTTTGCAGATCGACTGTGTATTCAGCTGTGTGCCTCAGGGTTGGTTGGTTGCTTTGGGGGGATTAAAGGGACCAGACTACGACGGTCATCGGTCCCTTTTTCCAAAAAATTAAAACCACCCAAAGAGAATAAAAACGAACAGCAGGAAAGACGTCAGACGACACAGGACAAGAAATACTCCTACAGAGATCAGACAAATCAAATTAAAATACACAGAGTGTGACGGTGGTTGACCGACCATAGAGAAAAAAAGGGAAAAGCCAACCACCGAGAACACATTAAAAACTCAATTTAAAATCGGAGGCCAAAAGCCAGAATCAACACTAAAAAACAGAAACACTCTGATTAAATGATAAAAACCCCCTGCCTGAATAAAACGCAAAACTATGCCAGCCATAACAGGGTCATCAGATAAAAGGGTATTGAGCGTATCAGGCAGCGCAAATTTCTGCCTGACCACAGCTAAAAGGGGGCAGGCCAACAAAATGTGGGCCACTGTCAAAGCCGCCCCGCAGCGACATAGAGGAGGGTCCTCCCGGCGCAGTAAATAACTGTGTGTCAGCCGGGAGTGGCCAATGCGGAGCCGACAAAGGACGACTGAGTCCCTGCGGTTGGCTCGCATGGATGACCGCCACACAGTCGTCGTCTCCTTAATGGCACGGAGTTTATTGGGCGTGATCCGATCGCGCCATTCAGCGGCCCAAAGCACAAAAACTTTTCGGCGGAGGACTCCCCGCAAATCAGTCTCTGGGAGGCCAACATCCAGAGACGGTTTACTCGTGGCCTCTTTGAGCAGGCGGTCAACATGTTCATTGCCCGGGATACCAACATGACCGGGGGTCCACACAAAGACCACAGAGCGGCCGCAACGGGCAAGAGCATGCAGAGACCCTTGGATAGCCATCACCAGATGAGAACGAGGGAAACACTGGTCGAGAGCTTGTAAACCGCTCAGGGAATCACTACAGATAACAAAGGACTCACCTGAGCAGGAGCGGATATACTCTAGGGCACGAAAGATGGCGACCAGCTCAGCAGTGTAAACGCTGCAGCCATCCTGCAAGGAACATTGTTCGGAATGGTCCCCTAGAGTGAGCGCATACCGGACACAACCAGCAACCATCGAACCGTCAGTGTAAACAATGCAAGAGCCCTGATATGTGGCCAGGATGGAATAAAAGCGGCGGCAGAAGGCCTCTGGAGGGACTGAGTCCTTTGGGCCCTGTGCCAAGTCGAGCCGAAGGCTAGGGCGAGGAACACACCATGGGGGTGTCCGCAAAGTGGCCCGGAAAGGAGGTGGAACAGTGAAAACCCTAAGCCCGGAGAGAAGCTCTTTGACGCGGACCGCGATTGTACAACCAGACCGGGGCCGACGTTATGGCAGATGGACGACCGATCGCGGGAACAGGAGACGATAGTTTGGATGCCCGGGCAAGCTTAAAACATGGGCAGCATAAGCGGCCAGCAAACGTTGGCGCCGTAACCGCAGGGGAGGGACACCTGCCTCCACTAGTATGCTGTCCACATGGGCTGGTGCGGAAGGCACCAGTGGCAAGTCGCATCCCACTGTGTAGTATTGGGTCCAGCACCCGCAACGCAGATGGGGAAGCGGAGCCATAAGCCAGACTCCCATAATCCAGATGGGACTGGATTAACACCTGGTAGAGGCGTAACAAGGTAGATCGGTCGGCGCCCCAGCTGGTGTGGCTCAAGCATCGCAGAGCATTTAGATGCCGCCAACACGCCTGTTTAAGCTGCCGAATATGAGGCAGCCAAGTCAACCGGGCATCAAAAAGGACACCCAAAAACCGGTGGGTTGCCACCACACCAAGAAGTTCGCCGTCAAGGTAAAGCTGCGGCTCCGGGTGGACAGTGCGTCGCCGGCAGAAATGCATAACGCGGGTCTTGGTAGCCGAAAACTGAAACCCATGCACTACAGCCCAAGACTGCGCCTTACGGATGGCGACCTGTAGCTGACGTTCAGCAGCTGCAATGCCAATAGAGTTATAGTAAAGGCAGAAGTCGTCAGCATACAGGGACGCTGAGACAGACGTCCCCACCGCCGCAGCGAGCCCGTTAATGGCTATTAAAAACAGGCAGACACTTAAAACAGATCCCTGGGGCACACCATTCTCCTGGACTCGGGAGGAACTATATGAGGCCGCGGCTTGCAAGCGGAAGGTACGATACGACAGAAAATTTCTGATAAAGATCGGCAGAGGGCCCCGAAGACCCCATCCATGAAGTGTAGAAAGGATGTGATGACGCCATGTCGTATCGTACGCCTTCTGCATGTCGAAAAAAACAGAGACCAGGTGGGCAAAGGCAGTGCGGATGGCTGACTCCAGGCTCACCAGATTGTCGGCGGCGGAGCGACCTTTACGGAACCCACCCTGAGACGGAGCCAGAAGGCCCCAAGACTCCAGTACCCAATTCAAGCGCCGGCTCACCATCCGTTTGAGAAGCTTGCAAAGAACGTTGGTGAGGCTAATGGGGCGGTAGCTGTCCACCTCCAGAGGGTTCTTTCCAGGTTTCAAAATGGAGATGACAATGCTTTCCCGCCATTGCGACGGAAACTCCCCCTCGACCCAAAGACGGTTGTAAAGGTCGAGGAGGCGTCGCTGGCAGTCCACTGAAAGGTGTTTCAGCATCTGACAGTGGATGCCATCTGGCCCAGGAGCAGTATCAGGGCAAGCGGCTAGGGCACTGCGAAATTCCCACTCACTGAATGGAGCATTGTAAGATTCTCGGTGGTGGGTGCGAAACAAAAGGTTCCGACGTTCCATCCGCTCTTTAGTGGAGCGGAAGGCTAGTGGGTAATTGGAAGAAGCGGAACTAAGAGCAAAATGCTCTGCCAAGCTGTTGGCAATGCTCCATTCAGTGAGAGCGCAGGGACGCTGACAGGGGTCCGATAGCCGTAGAGGCGTCGGATCTTAGCCCAGACCTGCGATGGAGAGACATGGAGGCCAATGGTGGACACATACCGCTCCCAGCACTCCTGCTTGCTTTGGCGGATAAGGAGGCGGGCTCGTGCACGCAGCCGTATGAAGGCGATAAGGTGGTCTATGGATGGATGTCGCTTGTGACGCTGTAGCGCCCGCCGGCGATCTTTAATCGCTTCAGCGATCTCAGGCGACCACCAAGGCACAGTCCGCCGCCGAGGGGACCCAGAGGAACGGAGAATGGCAGCTTCGGCGGCAGTAAAGATGCCGGTGGTGACCGATTGAACCACCGCATCAATGTCATCATTAGAGAGAGGCTCAATAGCGGCAGTGGAGGAGAACAAGTCCCAGTCAGCCTTATTCATAGCCCATCTGCTAGGGCGCCCAGAAGAGTGACGCTGTGGTAGTGACAGAAAGATTGGAAAGTGGTCACTACCACACAGGTCGTCATGCACTCGCCATTGGACAGACGGTAAGAGGCTAGGGCTGCAGATGGAAAGGTCAGTGGCGGAGTACGTGCCATGCGCTACGTTAAAGTGTGTGGAGGAACCATCATTTAAAAGCGAAAGATCGAGCTGTGCTAATAAATGCTCAATGGTGGCACCTCGACCTGTCGCCACTGAACCACCCCACAGAGGGTTATGGGCGTTGAAGTCGCCCAGTAGCAAGAAAGGTGGCGGCAATTGGGCTATCAGAGCAGCCAGGACATGCTGCGCGACATCACCATCCGGTGGAAGGTAAAGACTGCAGACAGTAACAGCCTGTGGCGTCCACACCCGAACAGCGACAGCCTCTAAAGCTGTTTGTAGAGGAATAGACTCGCTGTGAAGATGCAGACGCCACCAGACACCCTTTCATAAGCTGCCCGGTTCTTATAATAACCCCGATAGCCATGGAGGGCGGGAGTTCGCATTGCTGGACACCAAGTTTCCTGAAGTGCAATGCAGAAGAAAGGGTGAAAGCTGATAAGTTGTCGGAGCTCAGCTAGATGGTGGAAGAAACCGCTGCAGTTCCACTGGAGGATGGTATTGGCCATGGCTGGGAAAGGCGTGAAGGGACTGGGGAGGCAGATTACGCCTCCTGGGCCCCTGCTGCTACTGAGTCACCACCTGTACAACAGCCATCCATTGCGTCCGAGGGACTGGCGAGATCCAGGTCCTCAGCGGACGCCAGAATCTCCACCTCATCTTCGGACGCAGAGTGAGAAGGTTGCGGTGGGACAGGTGCCACCGCAATGGCAGGATGCTGGGGAGCCTTTTTCTTGGACTGCTTTGCGCACTGTGCCTTAGGTGGTTCTGGCTGGGAGGGCCTCACTGGGTCAGTCTCAGGGACTGAAGACGACTGTGACGCCCTACGACCAGCAACCAGTGGTCATTTGAGATACTTGCGGGTGTCCGCTTTGGCACTGGGCAAAGCCTGGGATGGAAGGGCCCCAAGGGACCCCTTCCGGGCGAGAGGAGCTGAAGAAGGCTCACGCTTCTGCGGCTGGGAAGGGGGAACTGATGTCCCCAGTGGTTGGGGTGGTGTTGCTCCTGAAGTAGATGGAGCAGGAGCAACAGGGAGTGAAGTGCCCCCCACAACCAAGGGGGCCGGTGAATTCTGACAGAGCTGAGATCGAACTGTAGGTGACGACACTGTAGAGAGTCGAACCGGTGTTCGTCATGGGCACAGGATGTAGCCGCTCATATTTCCGCCTTGCCTCGGTGTAGGTCAGGCGGTCCAGGGTCTTATATTCCATTATCTTCCTTTCCTTCTGGAAGATCCGACAGTCCGGTGAGCAGGGGGAATGGTGTTCTCCGCAGTTAACACAGATGGGAGGCGGAGCACATGGAGTATTGGGGTGCGAAGGATGTCCACAATCTCGACATGTGATGCCGGAAGTACAGCGAGATGACATGTGCCCGAACTTCCAGCATTTAAAACACCGCATCGGAGGAGGGATATATGGCTTCACATCACAACGGTAAACCATCACCTTGACCTTTTTGGGTAAAATGTCACCTTCGAAGGCCAAGATGAAGGCACCGGTGGCTACCTGATTATCCCTCGGACCCCGATGGACGCGCCGGACGAAGTGAAAACCTCGTCGTTCTAGGTTGGCACGTAGTTCATCGTCGGACTGCAGAAGAAGATCCCTGTGGAATATAATACCCTGGACCATGTTGAGACTCTTATGCGGTGTGATGCTAACGGAAACATCCCCCAACTTGTCACAATTGAGCAACCTCCGTGACTGGGCAGAGGATGCTGTTTTGATGAGTACTGAACCAGAGCGCATTTTGGACAAGCCCTCCACCTCCCCGAACTTGTCCTCTAAATGCTCCACAAAAAACTGGGGCTTGGTTGACATAAACGATTCCCCATCAACTCGCGTACACACTAGGAACCGGGGTGAATATTCTCCACTGCCTTCTTTTGCCATACGTTCCTCCCATGGAGTGGCCAGGGAGGGAAATGATCATGGTTCGTATTTCTTGCCGTTGAGGTTAGACCTCGAATGCTTAGAGACTGCTGGTGGAGGCCCACCAGTGAGAGATGATGTACCACGCTTCATTGCGGGTCATCCGCCCTGATGCCACCCACTCCGACCAGGGGCTCTCCCCACGGGCGCCACCCAGCCACAGCAAAGACCACCTGGCAGGATGGCCTTTGCCGGGAGTCCCGATGCCCCAGAGGGATAGGCATCTACTCCTCGGCATACGTGGGGAGGTAGCAGCTCAGGCATCAGCAGTGCGATCCCTGTGTGGTCAGGGGGCTACCACCAAGAGGGTACATGACGACCCCACCACAACGGACTGGCTACAGAGCTGGATGTCAAGTGTCGAACATCCATATGTGTCAGGAGGGCAAAGATGGAAGTTCATAATGGAGGGCATGTATGCTGCTCGGAACACACAGCAGCTGATGTGGCTGGAAGCACGGTGTAAGGCCAATTCCATGACAATATCGGTTGTGCCAGATCTTAGGGCAAGAGGAATATATCATACACCACGTAAGGCGTCCTTCCCCAAATGGTACGCACTAACAGAAAATTTTGAAAGATAGGGGTCAAACCCCGTAGGGGACCATCACATTAAGGCCGAAACGTTTGAGACTCCTTTTAGTTGCCTCTTACGACAGGCAGGAATACCACGGGCCTATTCTGACCCTCGAACCCGCAGGGGGGTGTGCCTCAGGGCAGTAACTGGAAAGCATGTTCTGAATTTTCTTGGTGCCATGATACTCTCTCCGTACTGCTATATATTACTCAAATTACAGTTTTGTCCAATATTCCAAGCAAACTTTATGCAGTACAATATCAGCTGTGCATTTGGAGCTAACCAGAATATACAGCCATAAGCCCATTGTGATGATAAATTGTAGGAGTGGCTAATAAGGTATGCTTTTCCTTTGATTTGAAAATATGGAGAATTTAAATTTCCTGCCTGATCTCTACTGGCAACCATCATCATCATCATTTAAGACTGATTGTGCCTTTCAGCGTTCAGTCTGGAGCATAGCCCCCTTATAAAATTCCTCCATGATCCCCTATTCAGTGCTAACATTGGTGCCTCTTCTAATGTTAAACCTATTACTTCAAAATCATTCTTAACCGAATCCACGTACCTTCTCCTTGGTCTGCCCCGACTCCTCCTACCCTCTACTGCTGAACCCATGAGTCTCTTGGGTAACCTTGCTTCTCCCATGCGTGTAACATGACCCCACCATCTAAGCCTGTTCGCCCTGACTGCTACATCTGTAGAGTTCATTCCCAGTTTTTCTTTGATTTCCTCATTGTGGACACCCTCCTGCCATTGTTCCCATCTACTAGTACCTGAAATCATCCTAGCTACTTTCATATCTGTAACCTCAACCTTGTTAATAAGGTAACCTGAATCCACCCAGCTTTCGCTCCCATACAACAAAGTTGGTCGAAAGATTGAACGGTGCACAGATAACTTAGTCTTGGTACTGACTTCCTTCTTGCAGAAGAGAGTAGATCGTAGCTGAGCGCTCACTGCAGTAGCTTTGCTACACCTCGCTTCCAGTTCTTTCACTATGTTGCCATCCTGTGAGAATATGCATCCTAAGTACTTGAAACCGTCCACTTGTTCTAACTTTGTTCCTCCTATTTGGCACTCAATCCGTTTATATCTCTTTCCCACTGCCATCACTTTCGTTTTGGAGATGCTAATCTTCATACCATAGTCCTTACATTTCTGATCTAGCTCTGAAATATTACTTTGCAAACTTTCAATCGAATCTGCCATCACAACTAAGTCATCAGCATATGCAAGATTGCTTATTTTGTGTTCACATATCTTAATCTCACCCAGCCAGTCTATTGTTTTCAACATATGATCCATAAATAATATGAACAACAGTGGAGGCAGGTTGCAGCCTTGTCTTACTCCTGAAACTATTCTGAACCATGAACTCAATTTACCGTCAGCTCTAACTGCTGCCTGACTATCCATGTACAGACCTTTAATTGCTTGCAAAAGTTTGCCTCCTATTCCATAATCTCGTAGAACAGACAATAACTTCCTCCTAGGAACCCGGTCATATGCCTTTTCTAGATCTATAAAGCATAGATACAATTCCCTGTTCCACTCATAACACTTCTCCATTATTTGCCGTAAGCTAAAGATCTGGTCCTGACAACCTCTACGAGGCCTAAACCCACACTGATTTTCATCCAATTGGTCCTCAACTAATACTCGCACTTTCCTTTCAACAATACCTGAGAGGATTTGACCCACAACGCTGATTAAAGAGATACCTCTGTAGTTGTTACAATTTTTTCTGTTTCCATGTTTAAAGATTGGTGTGATTACTGCTTTTGTCCAGTCTGATGGAACCTGTACCGACTCCCAGGCCATTTCAATTATCCTGTGTAGCCATTTAAGACCTGACATTCCACTGTATTTGATGAGTTCCGACTTAATTTCATCCACCCCAGCTGCTTTATTGCACTGCAATCTATTGACCATTTTCTCCACTTCCTCAAATGTGATCCTACTTCCATCATCATTCCTATCCTACTGGCAACCTATTATAGATATTTGGACCTTAGTATAAACCTCCATTCTGAATGCTAGATAGAGATGCGTATACTATGTGGAAATTATTATTTTTTTTCTTGTACTGTGAATGTCAACTGCACAGTTCATTCTAAATTTATTCTGCTTATTTATCACAAGCACCATCATAGAGTATATGTACTGGCATTTAGCTCCCTGAAGTGGTTTCTGCAAGATGTTTGATTATCGACTTTACACATTATACTTTCTGCAAGCTTGTGTAAAATAAATACTTTTTTGGCATTAGCTGGACTGTCCAGGAAATTATTTGAAAGGATAGAACTGAGTTAAAGTATGCTAGCTATGCTTTGTGCAGCTGAAGACAATGAGAAATTTCTAGTTACAAAGCAATAATAACTCAGCTTTTAGCTTTACTTATCCATATACTGGTGCCCCATTTAAGTCTGTCTGGAGGAATAACACTATGAAAAGATTCATTTCACAACAGAATAAATATACAGGGTGAGTCACGAGGTTTTCCCCCCGTTGTTGGAGGTTATTCCTTAGGTTATTTGGAACAAAAAAATGTAAATACAGTTATGTGATCAGATCCGTAATTAAGGAGCTAGAACAGAGTTCCAAAACATGCCACGGTGTATGGAGCGCTACGCTTGTGTTCACAGGACACATGATCAGTCTTAGGTAGACAAGAGCAGTGAGTGGGATGTTTGCATAACAATCACATTGTCGATACTACAGCCACTGTTTACTGTTATTGTCTCCTGTGTACAGTACACTTTGTGATGCCATACAAGTTTTCATCACAGGAGTATGGAGAGATGGTGTACATTGTAGGCTTATGTGATGGTAATGCGAAAGCGGCTGTTGCTGAATATCACTGTTGGTATCCTAATGGTAGGATTCCAAGTGCCAAAACATTTAGTGGAACATATCAAACATTGCTAGAAACTGGGACTGTTCCCAGTATTTGTATTCACTCCAAAAGACATCGTGACATTCAAGAAGAGGAAAACATTCTTAATTCAGTAGAGTGCAATCCTTGTTCAAGTACAAGATGCCTAGCTATCCGATTGAATGTTTCACAATCTACTGTATGTAGGATTATTCACGAGAATAGACTGTATCCTTTTCATGTGCAGAAAGTTCACCATTTAGAGCCAAATTATTGTGCCAACTATTTGCACTTTTGTAACTGGTTAAATGGAAATCGGCAACTCTATCGCTACATAATGTTCAGTGATGAGGCAACCTTTACAAGAGATGGCATCAACAACATGCATGTCTGGGCAGACGAAAATCCCCAAGCTACGGTAGTATCTCAGTTTCAGTGCAGATACAGTGTCGATGTCGGGTGTGGTGTTGTGTGTGACCAGTTACTGGGGCTGTTCATTCTCTCGGGAAATTTAAATGGTCAGATGTATGGTAACTTTTTACGAGAAGACTTACCGCAGCTTCTTGAAGATGTTCCTCTGGAAACAAGACAACACATGTATGTCCAACATGACTGGGCACCTGCACACTTCCACCATGAGGTAACAGATTATCTTAATCAGCAATTCCCACATTGATGGATGGGTCGTGGGAGCCCTGTCAACTGGCCTGGCAGATCCCCAGGTTTATCAACCCTAGATTTATGCATCTGGGGGTGGATGAAACACTTCATGTATGAAGGTAAGGTGGAAACACAAGAAGAATTGATACAATGCATTTTCGATGCCGCAATGTCAATAAGGAATGAGCATGTGAAATTAAGAAATGCTACTCACACAGTTCACTCCTGTTCGAATCTTTGCCTTTAAATGCAGGGAGGAAATTTTGAACACTTACTTTAAAACCACTCTGAAGGCAAGAGACTGCTACAGAATTGTTTAAATTAATTATTATGTACATTTTTAATAGTGAAATCCTACAATAAAAGTTTTTTTCTGCCATTTACCTGTGTTTTTCAATTGCTGTAGCTCCTTAATTATGGATCTGATCCAATCACTTTATTTATATTTTTTGTTCCAAATAACATAAAGAATACCATCAAGAAATTGGGGGAAAATCTCATGACTCACCCTGTATAGCGCAACTAAACAACGTTTCATTATTGTTTTAATGATCACTGAAACTGTAAACTACCTACTACGGAAGTGTTCACACTTGAATCTTCTACTAAGTATACACATGGCAATCTTCCATTGTACCAGTTATTAGGGCTTTTTTCCTGTTTCCTTCTTATATGGGGTGCAGGAAGCGTAATTGCTTAAACACCTCTGACTATAATGTAATTGGCCTAATGTCTTCGCGATCCTCAGGAGCAAGCTGTAGGGAGTTGTAATACATTCCTAATTTCATTGCTTACAGTAGATTCGTGGAAGTTACTAAGCGTGTTTTCACAGTACAGTGTAACCTCACATAGTAAGCATAATTTGTTCCAGAATCTTACTGGTGGTGTGAAATATTTGTTAAGCAAAACAATTGATCCCACATAAATTAATGTAAAATATGATGAACGTTCCATGCAGAAAAAGTACTAAAAGTTTTATCTTACTCATGCCATTTATTCATTGAAAATTATACATACAGTATTATGTACTTTATTATTCATGATATGTATTTCTTTTTTACTAGGAAGATATCTGTAGTCTTTGGTTTCTGCTGACATTTCAACACTTGGTGAAAATGCAACACAGCATTATCGTCAAATACATTTGTAGCCCGCATAGCCTCTGCTTTATTGGGGTAATGATTTTCAAAGTGTGGTGCAGCCAATTCCCATGCTTTCAGCATTTCTCATATTGCACCAGAGATTGCTGCTTTGCTATTACCACCACCTCCTCCTCCTCTGAAGAACTGCTCTCCACAACTTCCTGCTGTGACACACACTGCAACTTCATAAGCTCTTCAGCAGTCATTTCTTGGCTATGATCTTCCACAAGCTCATCAATATCACTGTTATCCACTTCTAGTCCCATGCTCTTGGTCAAAGACACAATCTCGTTAACTACAGGCTCCACAGGTGCTGACTCAAATGCCTCAGTCACATTCGACAATGCACTCTGGCCAAAGCTTCTTCCAAGCAGAAGTGAGACTTCTCTTGGTAACCCCTTCCCATACCCTTCTGATCATCTTTATGCATGCAACGATGTTGAAGTGATGTTTCCAAATCTCTCTGAGAGTGAGGTTGGTAACTCCAGTCAACTCAAAGCAATGCTTGAAGAGTCCTTTAGTGTAGAACTTCTTAAAGTAAGAAAAAAAACTGCTGGTACATTGGCTGGAGAATGGAGTAGTAGCAGAAATTGGAGACTGTTAAAGATAGTGCATATAGTTGAGATAGACTGATTGTATGTGTGTGCTAAATGAGCAGCACTCACACCACGTTTGTGTTTTTCAGTGATTTTATGTTTCATTTCTAAGGTAATTTTGTTTCTCTTATGGTTGTCTTCTTGTGGCTTTATCTTCGGGGACGTTTCTGTGAAGGTTATTAAATTTTGCACACAAAAAAGCACTCTGTGAATACAAGTTTAGAAAAATGTGTGATCACAAGCTGCAATAAGATGATAGCAGAATGAACGCTACACCCATACTGCAGTGGATATTAAAGACATCGTTCATATGCTGCTGCCAACAATAAAAGGTGTTAATATTGTTGAACGATATGAACACCTTTTATTGTTGGCAGCAGCATATGAATGATGTCTTTAGTATCCACTGCGTTCATATTGTTGAACGCCCCCCCATGAACCATGAACCTTGCCGTTGGTGGGGAGGCTTGCATGCCTCAGCGATACAGATAGCCGTACCGTAGGTGCAACCGCAACGGAGGGGTATCTGTTGAGAGGCCAGACAAATGTGTGGTTCCTGAAGAGGGGCAACAGCCTTTTCAGTAGTTGTAGGGGCAACAGTCTGGATGATTGACTGATCTGGCCTTGTAACATTAACCAAAACGGCCTTGCTGTACTGGTACTGCGAACGGCTGAAAGCAAGGGGAAACTACGGCCATAATTTTTCCCGAGGGTATGCAGCTTTACTGTATGGTTAACCGATGATGGCGTCCTCTTGGGTAAAACATTCCAGAGGTAAAATAATCCCCCATTCGGATCTCCGGGCGGAAACTACTCGAGAAGATGTCGTTATCAGGAGAAAGAAAACTGGCGTTCTACGGATCGGAGCGTGGAATGTCAGATCCCTTAATCGGGCAGGTAGGTTAGAAAATTTAAAAAGGGAAATGGATAAGTTAAAGTTAGATATAGTGGGAATTAGTGAAGTTCGATGGCAGGAGGAACAAGACTTCTGGTCGGCTGATTACAGGGTTATAAACACAAAATCAAATAGGGGTGATGCAGGAGTAGGTTTAATAATGAATAGGAAAATAGGAATGTGGGTAAGCTACTACAAACAGCATAGTGAACGCATTATTGTGGCCAAGATAGATACGAAGCCCACGCCTACCACAGTAGTACAAGTTTATATGCCAACTAGCTCTGCAGATGACAAAGAAATTGATGAAATGTAAGAGGAAATAAAAGAAATTATTCAGATGGTGAAGGGAGATGAAAATTTAATAGTCACGAGAGACTGGAATTCGTCAGTAGGAAAAGGGAGAGAAGGAAACATAGTAGGTGAATATGGATTGGGGCTAAGAAATGAAAGAGGAAGCCGCCTGGTAGAGTTTTGCACAGAGCATGACTTAATCATAGCTAACATTTGGTTCAAGAATCATGAAAGAAGGTTGTATACATGGAAGAATACTGGAGATACTAGAAGGTATCAGATAGATTATATAATGGCAAGACAGAGATTTAGGAACCAGGTTTTAAATTGTAAGACATTTCCAGGGGCAGGTGTGGACTCTGACCACAATCTATTGGTTATGACCTGTAGATTAAAACTGAAGAAACTGCAAAAAGGTGAGAATTTAAGGAGATGGGACTGGATAAACTGAAAGAACCAGAGGTTGTACAGAGTTTCAGGGAGAGCATAAGGGAACAATTGACAAGAATGGGGGAAAGAAATACAGTAGAAGAAGAATGGGTAGCTTTGAGGGATGAAGTGGTGAAGGCAGCAGAGGATCAAGTAGGTAGAAAGACGAGGGCTAGTAGAAATCCTTGGGTAACAGAAGAAATATTGAATTTCATTGATGAAAGGAGAAAATATAAAAATGCAGTAAAGGAAGCAGGCAAAAAGGAATACAAATGTCTCATAAATGATATTGACGGGAAGTGCAAAATGGCTAAGCAGGGATGGGTAGAGGACATATGTAAGGATGTAGAGGCTTATCTCACTAGGGGTAAGATAGATACTGCCTACAGGAAAATTAAAGAGACCTTTGGAGAAAAGAGAGCCACTTGTATGAATATCAAGAGCTCAGATGGAAACCCAGTTCTAAGCAAAGAATGGAAAGCAGAAAGGTGGAAGGAGTATATAGAGGGTCTATACAAGGGCGATGTTCTTGAGGACAATATTATGGAAATGGAAGAGGATGTAGATGAAGATGAAATGGAAGATACGATACTGCGTGAAGAGTTTGACAGAGCACTGAAAGACCTAAGTCGAAACAAGGCCCCAGGAGTAGACAACATTCCATTAGAACTACTGACGGCCTTGGGAGAGCCAGTCCTGACTAAACTCTGCCACCACATCTCCAAGATGTATAAGACAGGAGAAATACCCTCAGACTTCAAGAAGAATATAATAATTCCAATACCAAAGAAAGCAGGTGTTGACAGATGTGAAAATTACCGAACTACCAGTTTAATAAGTCACGGCTGCAAAATACTAACACGAATTCTTTACAGATGAATGGAAAAACTAGTAGAAGCCGACCTCGGGGAAGATCAGTTTGGATTCCATAGAAATGTTGGAACACGTGAGGCAATACTGACCCTACGACTTATCTTAGCAGCTAGATTAAGGAAAGGCAAACCTACATTCCTAGCATTTGTAGACTTAGAGAAAGCTTTTGACAATGTTGACTGGAATACTCTCTTTCAAATTCTAAAGGTGGCACGGGTAAAATACAGGGAGCGAAAAGCTATTTACAATTTGTACAGAAAGCGGATGGCAGTAATAAGAGTCGAGGGACATCAAAGGGAAGCAGGGGTTGGGAAGGGAGTGAGACAGGGTTGTAGCCTCTCCCCGATGTTGTTCAATCTGTATATTGAGCAAGCAATAAAGTAAACAAAAGAAAAGTTCGGAGTAGGCACTAAAATCCATGGAGAAGAAATAAAAACTTTGAGGTTCGCCGATGACATTGTAATTCTGTCAGAGACAGCAAAGGACTTGGAAGAGCACTTGAACGGAATGGATAGTGTCTTGAAAGGAGGATATAAGATGAGCATCAACAAAAGCAAAATGAGGATAATGGAATGGAGCTGAATTAAGTCAGGTGATGCTGAGGGAATTAGATTACGAAATGAGACACTTAAAATAGTAAAGGAGTTCTGCTATTTGGGGAGCAAAATAACTGATGATGGTCGAAGTAGAGAGGATATAAAATGTAGACTGGCAATGGCAAGGAAAGCATTTTTGAAGAAGAGAAATTTGTTAACATCAAGTATAGGTTTAAGTGCAGGAAGTCATTTCTGAAAGTATTTGTATGGAGTGTAGCCATGTATGGAAGTGAAACATGGACAATAAATAGTTTGGACAAGAAGAGAATAGAAGCTTTCAAAATGTGGTGCTACAGAAGAGTGCTGAAGATTAGATGGGTAGATCACATAACTAATGAGGAAGTATTGAATAGGATTGGGGAGAAGAGAAGTTTGTGGCACAACTTGACTAGAAGAAGGGATCGGTTGGTAGGACATGTTCTGAGGCATCAAGGGATCACCAGTTGAGTATTGGAGGGCAGCGTGGAGGGTAAAAATCGTAGAGGGAGACCAAGAGATGAATACACTAAGCATATTCAGAAGGATATAGGTTGCAGTAGGTACTGGGAGATGAAGAAGCTTGTACAGGATAGAGTAGCATGGAGAGCTGCATCAAACCAGTCTCAGGACTGAAGACCACAACAGCAACATTGTTGAACACTTCACCTGCTATGCATAATAGGCTGATGACATCACACTAAATCACTACTTCTTACGTCAAACATTGCGCATTGTGTGTCACTTTTTTACAATTTGTTTTACTCGTCATGCAAATTGCATGTTATGGGAAGTGCTCATTAAGCAAGGTTCCACTGAATATTTTGTGTCTACTACAAGTGTTTGCCAGTTTTGTTTTTTTCAGCATCTTCGTGATGCGCTCCCATCGGTCAAGCAAACATGACCATTCATGCTGTCCATTTGGTATGTTCAGTACCCCCTATTAGTTCCACATATCCGAGAAATATTTTAGAATGGATCACACATGAAACAGTCTTCTATGTAGACATCGTCCAGCTGGTGGATGCGCTCATTACCCAGGACCACTGAGTGACAGTGAAAGCCATAGCCGTCGTGGTTGGATTGAGCGTCGCAAGTTTTCACACCAACATGAAGGAACGACTGCACATGCATAAAGCGTATGCCCCACAGTCTTCAACCACACCAGGAAGCATGTCGAATGGCCCACTGTCTTGCTCATCTGCAGTGCTATGCTTGCAAAGAGAATGCGTTCCTGGCATGAGTGGTGGCTGGAGATGAGTCCTGGTGTCATCACTTTGATCCAGAATCAAAATGACAAAGTCTCCAGTGGAAGCATCCAGGGTCACCACAACTTGTATCTGTCTGTAATGAAGAGTATTCAGGTTGATCATTTGTCTCAAAAATGGGCAAGATTAACATGACAGCTGAATAAAGGATTCGTGGTCACTGTTATACGGTACCAGAATTGATGATTTTGTACACGAGTTGAATTTTAGCCATTGTTCAGGATTTGCAGTTGTCCACAAGTCTCTAAACTATTGTAAATTTTGTGTTCAGTGTGTACCATGTAAACTGACAGACAAACACAAACAGCAACAACTGCAAATACCACAATCACACTTAAGGCATTTTGAAGATCAAGAAGATGACTCTTAGTTGCCTAGTGATCACTGATAAGACAAGGGTCCATCACCACGACCCACAGAATAAATCCAAAAACATCAGTTTTCACTTATTATAAAAGAGTTCGAAAGCCAAGCTTTTTGCAGGAAAGTTGGTAATGAAGAGTTTTGCGATATGAAGGGTCCACTGCTGATTCGTTATACTCCTAATGATCAAATATTGAATAACAACAGCTACTTTGAAACCCAAAATCTGAGTTCAAAATGAAGAGGAGAGGAAAGCTTTTGAAAGGTGTGATTTTGCTTCAGGGTAATGGCCACCCTCATACATCTCGGAAAACAATCTAGTGTATTAAAAATCATGGTTTTGAGCTGCTGGAGCACCCTCAGTACTGTTATGACATGATTTCCACTTTTACGGACTGATGAAGAATCACCTACTTGTTTGAATCTCAATTTTTGTCAGATGATAAAGCTGTTGAGATGGTGTAAGGGTCCACGGACATGACACAACAAAGCTTCTTCCGGGATGGAGCTAGGGTGCTGGACCAGGTACATAGAAGTTGAGGGTGATTATGTAGGGAAATGATGTTTGAAACAACCTGTACTTTTTGACTTCCCATTGTAGTTTGTAAAAGGCTTACATTTTTCTTTGATGAACTTAAAAATCTTTAAGATGGCTGCAAAACTGCAACTGTGTAAATCTGAAGAGGTTGAAAAATCAGGCAACCAGTTGCAAACAAAGGATTATTAGCCCTTGACCTAGGTTTTGATATTTGTAAAAATATCTTCTTCAGAACTTATTTTTGCAAGATAAACCAACTTTGTCATTCATATTAGTGGCAGATATCTGCTTATTATATGCATCACAGGTTGAACACTTAGACAAGGGATATCTAATTGATATATCAGAAGTACCAAATCTTTAGCATTGATCTTTGTTGTTGTTGTTGTTGTTGCTCTTCTGGGTGGTTTGATGTGGCCCACCACAGATGCCTCTCCTGCCCCAACCTCCTCATCTCAAGAGTAGCAGATGCTCCCCAACGTCCTCATTTATTTGTTGTGTATATTCCAGTTTCCACCTTCCCCTGACGTTTTCACCCTCTATAAGACATGTAACTGTCTTCAAGTCATTTATAAGATATGTTAATGTGATTCTCTCCCACAGAGTGTGTATTTCCTTGTCAATAAGGATTTAGGGCAGATATCTTTTAAACTGATTGTGATGGAATGGATAATGAAAACTACTTACTTCAAATAAAGATGTGAGATGCTCATAAAGTCTTTGAGAGGCAAAGATACTGCACAGAGGCTGTTATTGTGCTTCTTTTCATAACCTTTTGAGAAATGTTGTTCAGCATTAAATAAATATTGCTGCACCATTCATAGATAATGCCTGAGTAATTTAATGAAAACATATGACATTCTCTCTCCAAATAAATAATGTTAGTGGTGTTTCTTCAAAAGTCATTTAGACTTCACAGTAAATTGAGACATTGTGTAAAAAAGGGATAATGGACAACGAACTTTCTTCATCATTCTCATCACTAGCTCCTCCTTCTGGTAGTGTTTTGTGAAGTCTTATTATTCCACTTGCTCAAATATGATATCAGTTCTTTTTCAAGTGCCTTTGTCCCATATCGCCATTATCAATGGATGCGGCACAGTTATTTTAAGGGGTGGTTGGATGCCCTCCCTGTTGCCACCTTGTTACTCCCCAGAACAGAATGTGTGTGTCCCAACTGTCTGCATGCAGTGTTATCCATGTGAAAGTGAGCAAATGTTTCCTAAATATTTCCAAATCATGTAACTGAGGTGGGACTTGGTTACTAGCCAGGTATTCACCTAGTGGGATGTCAGAAACTGCCTAAAAACCACATGTAAGGCTGGTCAGTACACCAAACCTCATTGTTAATCCACCGGCTGGATTCAGTTTGAGGCTGGCACACTTTCAAATCCTGGAAGTGGTGGTTTTAACATGCATGGCTATCCAGATGGATAGAGATATGGAAATCAGTTCACCCTGTACATTAAGAAGTGACGACAGAAAATTTTACCGCCAAAAGAAAAAGGAAAAACAAAAATTATCGTTATCTATGACCATCTGCAAAATGATTGACTGGAACACTTTTCCCAGTGTGATTTACAAGTTCACATCGCTTCTTCCTTTATTACACTCAAGTGCCAAAGAAACTGGTACAGGCATGCGTATTCAAATATAGTGATATGTAAACAGGCAGAATATGGTGCTGCAGCCGGCAACACCCAAATAAGACAAAAAGTGTCTAGCGCAGCTGTTAGCACAGTTACTGCTGCTGCAATGGCATGTTATCAATATTTAAATGCGTTTGAACATCAGCACATGAGCGATTGGACACAGCATCTCCGAGGTAGTGATGAAGTGGAGTTTTCCTATACGACCATTTCACGCGTGTACTGTGAATATCAGGAATCTGGTAAAACATCAAATCTCTGACATTGCTGTGGCCGGAAAAAGATACTGCAAGGACAGGACCGATGATGACTGAAGAGAATCATTCAACGTGACAGGAATGAACATGTTCCCAAATTGCTGCAGATTTCAATGCTGGGCCATCAAGTGTCAGCATGTGAACCACTCAACAAAACATCATCGATATGGGATTTTGGAGCCAAAGGCCCACTTGTGTACCCTTGATGACTGCACGACACAAAGCTTTACACCTCGCATGGGCACGTCAACACCAACATTGGATTGTTGATGACTGGAAACATGTTGCCTGGTCAGACGTGTCTCATTTCAAATTGTATCTTGGGGATGGATGTGTAAGGCTATGGAGACAACCTCATGAATCCATGGACCCTGCATGTCAGCAGGGGACTGTTCAAGCTGTGTAGTCTCTGTAATAGTGTGGGGCTTGTGCAGCTGGAGTGATGTGGGACTCCTGATATGTCTAGATACGACACTGACAGGTGACACATATTTAAATATCCTGTCTGATCACCAGCATCCATCCATGTCCATTGCGCATTCTGATGGACTTGGGCAATTCCAGCAGGACAGTGCAACACCCCACATGTCCAGAACTTCTACAGAGTGGCTCCAGCAACACACTTCTGAGTTTAAACACTTCCACTGGCCACCGGAGTCCCCAGGCATGAACATTATTGAGCATATCTGGGTTGTCTTGTTCAGAAGAGATCATTACCCCCTTGCACTCCTACGGATTTATGGATAGCCCTGCAGGATTCATGGTGTCAATTCCCTCCAGCACTACTTCAGACATTAATTGAGTCCATGCCAGGTCATATTGCGGCACTTCTGCATGCTCATGGGGGCCCTACATGATATTAGGCAGGTGTACCAGTTCCTTTGGCTCTTCAGTGTGTTACAGTCTACTTTCTTTCTTGGCATCTTCAGTTACTTGGCAGCAGAACACTGTCTTCAGTATTTATAACCAACTTACAGAGACACACTTAATACAGGCAACAACTTGTTTGACACCACACAACTTTTACTGGCAAAGTGACAAAAAATATTCAGGCTCCATTACCACTAACTTTCTGTAAAAAAAGATACCCCTGCCACATGACAGAGGCTGTGTTAGTGAGAAACATTTGGAGATTATATTTTTTTTTCTAACTCCTGCAATACTCGGGACAAGAGGTGCTTTAGCTAGATCTCCTTTACAAAAGTTTTAAGTTTTTGCCATGGCTACAAAAAAATCACAAAAATAAAAAAAAACACGTTTCGTTTCTTAAATACAGTCCCCATATTTAAAACTTCCTTGCATCAGTGCAAAATTGAATTTGTTACAATGTTATACTGAATAAGTTCTTTTGCTATGATGGCTAGTCATAAAGTTGTAGTTATCACCATGAAAAAATAGTTACATAGTTAATTTAAAATATTAGGAAAAGGATAGACCATAAAGACAATCTGTTGAGTTGCAGACAGGCATGAGCAAAAGACTGTTACACATTATAGCTTTCAGCCAGAGCCTCCTTCAGCAAAGAAAACACACACACACACACACACGACCATTACCACTGGCAGCTCCGAGCATTCTGGTTGGAGCAGCCAGTGCTAGTGGTCATGTGAGCACGAGGTATGCTTGCTTGTACGAATGAGTACGTGTTCTCTTTGGTGAAGAAGGGTTTGGCCAAAAGCTATAACGTGTAACAGTCTTTTCAGTGTGCCTATCTGCAACTCAATGGGTCATCTTTACAGTGAGTAGTAATCTATGCTTTTTCTAATATTGTTGATATTCCAACCTGGAGTTTCCATTGTCTTATTTTACCTAGTCAATTTTTTGTTTATTTGCAAGTACATATCTGCAGTCCTGAAATCACATGCCACAGTACTGTAGCACCACTTCCGTGGCTGAGGTTGCTAACACATGCTTGTGCAGCGGTGGTCGATGCAGGGTAAGCCTGTTCAAATCCTGGAGGTGGACAAAATTTTCACTGCTGGTATCTGGCTGGCAAGGGGAGGAGAGGTGGTGGTGTAAATTTCCTGATCACTAGAGTTTGTGCCAACACCCTGGTTTCAATACCAAACTTCTCCACAGTGTCTCATGAAATGAGGTCATGTGGCCTGTTGATAGTGATCTGTCAGTTGTATGAGAGCATGTGTGCGCGCGCGCACACACACATACACACACACACACAGAGAGAGAGAGAGAGAGAGAGAGAGAGAGAGAGAGAGAGAGAAATACATACATGCAGTATTACAAACAGTATGTAAGGGAGCATGTTGCAAATAGACAAACAAACAAACAGTAGTGTAGCACACCTATACAGGAATTAAAAAAAATGGCACAACCCATCAATAGAGTAGAGTATTGTGAGGAGATTTGTTTTCTCAATTTGAAGGGGAATATTGC
Source organism: Schistocerca nitens (assembly GCF_023898315.1). Classification (NCBI taxonomy): domain Eukaryota; kingdom Metazoa; phylum Arthropoda; class Insecta; order Orthoptera; family Acrididae; genus Schistocerca; species Schistocerca nitens. The sequence continues at coordinate 967,998,898 of NC_064617.1, forward strand.
TGCAACTACCTATGCTTATTTGGTGGAGGTACTTAGCAACATTGCTGTTTCCAGTATGATTAAATAAATTTGAATGAGAAAGAAGCAGACTATCTCTCTGTGAAGAATGGGGAATCATAAGAGAGGTGGAGGCCCTGGTGCTGGGATACTGGTGTATTGCAATCAAGGTGGCAGTGGAAAAAATGAATATCAGTCGTGGATCAGGTTTCAAAAACCTGGCTAGACATTCTGAACACAACAAACATCACCAATGGCCGGGTTACTCGACTGTTCACACCCATTCTAAATGTTTGCTGAACCAAAGGCACATGGAAATGTTGCAGTTGTATCAGAGCAATCCAGTGACTTCTTTAGCTGCCTAATCACCATCGATGAGTGTTGAGTTATCACAATCACCCTGAGAAAAAGGAGCAAAGTGAGGAGTTGAGACATGTGGGTTCATTGCCGTTGAAAGAGCAAGATAATGCTAAGTGTTGTTGGGACCGCCGTGGTTGGGTGATAACAGGTAATGCTTGTGCAGGGCAAATCATCACTGGAGCATACTGGTGAAATCTTGTGGTGAGGTTACAGGAGGCTGTCAAGATGACGTGTCATAGGAAGCTGTGTGAGGCAGTGTTGTTGCTCCACAGCAAAACGCCAACTAATTTTGCTCAGAACGCATTACCATGTGCTGCTAATTTGGGCTATCAAATTTTGCCTCACCCCTCTGAATTCTTCTGAAGTGGCACTCAATGACTTCTTCCTCTTTTCACAGATAAAGAAACCATTTCCAACACGATGATGAGATGGTTCTTGAGATGGAATATTTGCTAGATTTTGATCAAGGAAGATCACCAAACTTATTTGAGAAGTTATTTTATTTTATTTTGACTAACAGTTTCGGCATTTCAGCATGCCATCTTCAGGCCCCATATGCACGTCATGCATACTTCAGACATATGAATATACTGATAATTAAATTAAAATAAAGTAACTTCTCAACTATGCACAACTGTTTGGTGATCTTCCTTGATAAATATTTGACCAGCTGCTGTCCTGAGTCCACAATGGATCAGCAGAGATATTTCCTGGATAGTCAAAATGCAAATTGCTACAATCATCTCTGCCAAGTCATCCATAATTGGCAATAACTGTGATGCATTGAGGGGAAAATATGCAGAGGAGGATTAACATGATCACCTAGCTTCATAGTTGCAGGTATATTGTTTTGAGGTGATAATTAAAACTTTATGACTGTTGCTTCATAATAGTATACACAGGGGAAATCATATGAATGAGTTATTTTATTGTCACATACTTTTTGTTCTTTTGCTGTGAACCTTTAGTTCTTGTATTCATTGTAAAAGGAGACAACTCTTTGTGGCATTGGATTTAGACAATACAATGACAATTTTCATTTATCTGAAAATGATGACCAGAATAAGAGATGCAACAAATATCACAGCATGTATTTTTATTTGAAATTTATAATCTCCCATTCTTTAACTGTTTTCTGCTACAGTCATATTTTCTGAAATTACAAGATGACGTGAAAAGACCCATGAAAACATAATATGCATGACATTTATCAGAAACTGTACCTTATAAAGTGGGAAACATAGCAAATTTCCACTTTCATGTGAATCCTTGTGTGTTCACAAAGAGTGTAATAACATCCTATTTCTCACACATTTTATTCAATTGACACACTGCTGTATTTTTGTTACCTTTTCAAGTCTTCAAAAAGTAACCACAGCTCTTTTCAGAGCCCAATAAATGGCTCTTTCATGCAAATATTCCAGTATTCAGCAACAAATAATTCACAACACTGACAGCGGAAAAGGTGTCCTTAGGGAACCAGCTGCTGAGAGAGTTGTAAATTAGTTACTTTTTTGAAATCTTAGCACTCTCTTTATCATTGACATTCTTCTTAGATCTATCTTTCACTTGTATTATATAAGTGTGTTTTTCAATGAACTCATCACTAACTATATAGTTTCTGCTTTTGTTAGCACTTTTATCAGAACAGACTTTGGTAGATTCTGTTCGTACGTTGGTGGGATCTGGTTTGATTTGATAGATAGCAGGAACTGGTTTCCGTTCTCCACCAACACGCTCATCTAGTTGAAGAATAGCAGAGCAGTAGATGCACAAAATCGGTTTGCCTAGAATTGCTGAAAAAAGGAGCAGATATATTATGTCAAAAATATACAACTACCAAAACTTTGTAATGAATACAAACACAGTCTGTGAGAACATCAAAACATTTATATACCATTACTCAACCAAGAATCAATGATGCAAGAATTTTATCAATGAAAGACAAAGACTCTCAAGTTCCATAAATACCAGTAATACTACTCAGGGTCAAGAAAATAATGAATTATTGTACTTTCAGAATAAGTATTCTCTATGAGAAATCAATAAGGAAAAGTAAGAAGAAAAAGATAGATAAAACACAAAGTAGGAAAAATTAAGTGAACCAAAACTGGCAAGTCAAAACAAACTCAATGCCACCACAAAAAGAAATAAAATTATCTGCATCCTTCTTCATAACCTCTCCCCCCCCCCCCCCTCCCTCTGTCCCCCACCCCAGATTTTTTACTCCCTGTAAATGCAAAATATGCTTTCGTTTATTTGAACTCAGATCTAATTTGCTTCAGTATTCACTGGAGCCTGGTCAAACTTACACATACAAAAGCATTTTTCCAGTTCTCGCTTTTCATGCCTCAATACAGGGTGCAGGGTAACAATAGTGACTACAATGCTTCCAATTTGCACTTAAATTTGAGATAGAATATTTTACTGATGCAAATTATAGAACATCCTTCAGAGATGTCTTTATAACTTTTGTCTTGTGACATTCAGCTGCAATTTAAATTATAAGCCTGATAATGGCAGATAAATATTCACATAATCAGATTCTTAATTTTCAAAGATAATAATTGCCTGCATCTGTTACAACAATGTTCTACTTACACTACATTACTACTTGTCATGCAGGCTTATAAGGAACTCTGCTATTTGCCAATCAGGTAATAGGAATATTCAATTGTTAAATCCTGATAATTTGTTGAAGGAGTTGAGAATGAGGCATGTTTTTAATTTTCTTTTGTACTGGCAATTGAATTTAATTGATGAAAGGAGAAAATATAAAAATGCAGTAAATGAAGCAGGCAAAAAGGAATACAAACGTCTCAAAAATGAGATCGACAGAAAGTGCAAAATGGCTAAGCAGGGATGGCTAGAGGACAAATGTAAGGATGTAGAGGCTCATCTCACTAGGGGTAAGATAGATACTGCCTACAGGAAAATTAAAGAGACCTTTGGAGATAAGAGAACCACTTGTATGAACATCAAGAGCTCAGATGGCAACCCAGTTCTAAGCAAAGAAGGGAAAGCAGAAAGGTGGAAGGAGTATATAGAGGGTCTATACAAGGGCGATGTACTTGAGGACAATATTATGGAAATGGAAGAGGATGTAGATGAAGATGAAATGGGAGATACGATACTGCGTGAAGAATTTGACAGAGCACTGAAAGACCTGAGTCGAAACAAGGCCCCCGGAGTAGACAACATTCCATTGGAACTACTGACGGCTTTGGGAGAGCCAGCCCTGACGAAACTCTACCATCTGGTAAGCAAGATGTATGAAACAGGCGAAATACCCTCAGACTTCAAGAAGAATATAATAATTCCAATTCCAAAGAAAGCAGGTGTTGACAGATGTGAGAATTACCGGACAATCAGTTTAATAAGCCACAGCTGCAAAATACTAACACGAATTCTTTACAGACGAATGGAAAAACTAGTAGAAGCCGACCTCGGGGAAGATCAGTTTGGATTCCGTAGAAATATTGGAACACGTGAGGCAATACTGACCTTACGACTTATCTTAGAAGAAAGATTAAGGAAAGGCAAACCTACGTTTCTAGCATTTGTAGACTTAGAGAAAGCTTTTGACAATGTTGACTGGAATACTCTCTTTCAAATTCTAAAGGTGGCAGGGGTAAAATACAGGGAGCGAAAGGCTATTTACAATTTGTACAGAAACCAGATGGCAGTTATAAGAGTCGAGGGGCATGAAAGGGAAGCAGTGGTTGGGAAGGGAGTAAGACAGGGTTGTAGCCTTTCCCCGATGTTATTCAATCTGTATATTGAGCAAGCAGTAAAGGAAACAAAAGAAAAATTCGGAGTAGGTATTAAAATCCATGGAGAAGAAATAAAAACTTTGAGGTTCGCCGATGACATTGTAATTCTGTCAGAGACAGCAAAGGACTTGGAAGAGCAGTTGAACGGAATGGACAGTGTCTTGAAAGGAGGGTATAAGATGAACATCAACAAAAGCAAAACGAGGATAATGGAATGTAGTCGAATTAAGTCGGGTGATGTTGAAGGTATTAGATTAGGAAATGAGACACTTAAAGTAGTAAAGGAGTTTTGCTATTTGGGGAGCAAAATAACTGATGATGGTCGAAGTAGAGAGGATATAAAATGTAGACTGGCAATGGCAAGGAAAGCGTTTCTGAAGAAGAGAAATTTGTTAACATCGAGTATAGATTTAAGTGTCAGGAAGTCGTTTCTGAAAGTATTTGTATGGAGTGTAGCCATGTATGGAAGTGAAACATGGACGATAAATAGTTTGGACAAGAAGAGAATAGAAGCTTTTGAAATGTGGTGCTACAGAAGAATGCTGAAGATTAGATGGGTAGATCACATAACTAATGAGGAGGTACTGAATAGGATTGGGGAGAAGAGGAGTTTGTGGCACAACTTGACCAGAAGAAGGGATCGGTTGGTAGGACATGTTCTGAGGCATCAAGGGATCACCAATTTAGTATTGGAGGGCAGCGTGGAGGGTAAAAATCGTAGAGGGAGACCAAGAGATGCATACACTAAGCAGATTCAGAAGGATGTAGGTTGCAGTAGGTACTGGGAGATGAAGAAGCTTGCACAGGATAGAGTAGCATGGAGAGCTGCATCAAACCAGTCTCAGGACTGAAGACCACAACAACAACAACACTGGCAAGGGTTCTTATTTTCTTGCATTATATTAGGTGGGGGCTTGTGCAACAGAGTACATCATTCCGTACTGGACACATGATAATAAAGCAAAGATTTAAAGAGACCTCTGCAAGATGTACAGTTACCCATTTTATGCAATATTCTTATGGCTTGCTCCTGCCACTTTATTTACTTCAGATGCAGGCTTCAGAAGACAGTTCCAAAAGACAACATGCAAACCAAATGCCCTTGTCTTCAGGTTATCATAATGAGAGATACTTACTTCTAAGTACAAACTACACTTAATTGGGTGTATTCATTAGTTTACCTATGATTTTAATGAAATAATTTGATATCCAAGACCCTTTCATGTATCAACATGTACAAACAAGGAAAATTCAATATGAAATAGGGTATCTTTGACCTATGGAGGAGACTGGTTGAAACATAGCCAGATTACTCCATTTACTGCCAGTGTACACCTTTACATAACTGTTATAGTAAACTGGTTAGACATTAGTTCACAATAATATTTTTACTACAAAACCAATAATAATATGCAGAGGGCTGTAAGTAAATTGGTCATCAATGGAATATGCTGTAAGGAAAAAAAAAAGTGAAAAGATCTCAAATTAATGGTGATGTGTCTGTTACTGAATTGCAAAACCAACAATCAAAACAATGCAAGCATATGAGACTTCAATTCTGCATGCACCACCTAGGACATACAGTGAAACCCACAGGTTAGGACCAACCACAAGACTAATCTCCTTATAGCGTGAGATTGATATCTAAATAAATCGTGGAATTATGAAATGGGAAGTTCAGACAGAATGTAAATAATTTAGGAGAAAAGAAAACAACTCTCCAAATGCTGGAAGCAGGCACACATAAAAAAATGAAACTTCATCTATATTTACATGTATTTCACAATAATTCTCTGTTATTCCAATAGTCAAACAGTGTGTAGAAAAAACAAACACCTATATCTTTCCATGTGAGATCTGATTTCCCTTATTTTATTATGATGATTGTTTCCCCATATGTACAATGCTGTCAACAAAATATTTACGTATTCAGAGGAGAAAGTTGGTGATTGAAATTTCATGAGAAGATCTTGCTGCAATGAGATATGCCTTTGTTTTAATGATGTCCATCCCATTCAATATGAAATGTGGTATCTTTGACCTATGGAGGGCACTGCTGAAACATAGCAAGATTACTCCATTTACTGCCAGTGTACACCTTTACATGATTGTAATAGTAAACTGGTTAGATATCAGCTCATTTATATTTGGCATGCTGTTTTCATTTTTTCTGCACCAGTGTTCTGACTTGCTTCGTGTGCCATGGGCGATGAGCTCTGTTGTTTGTTAATTTATTTGGCATAAATCTCTCAATTGCTATTGATACTATTTCCTTGAATTGAGGCCACATCTGGTCTGCACTTACATTGCTAGTTTGAAAGGCCTAGTTGAGGCCTAGAAGATGCAAAAATGAAAGATGTGTTGCAAGGGTAGCTACCACCTATGTAGTTCTGGTGCTGGTGGAAAGGGGGGGGGGGGGTGAGAGGTGGGATGGGCGGGGGGACCCAGGAGCCATTGAACTCAAGCAAATTGTACTCAGTTGTGAAGCGAAACAAGCACTGTTTCGTGTGTGAGATACAGAGGTGAGCGAGTGTGCCGGGACGCCACGTCACCTTAACACATCCGTGAGTAGCACACAAGTATTGCACCACAATTAAGTATAAAATTAAAAGTCTAAATTTCCATTTTAAACTTTGTCAACATATATTTTATTGTAATAACACTTTAAATATCAAGTCTTAATGTAACTAAACCAATAGTTTTTGTAAAAATGCAGTTTTAAGAAAAAAATTAGTGGTGCTAAATAATAAAGCTAGAGAGCCAGAATTTGGTCAGACTGTGCTTATGGAGGTCAGAAATGAGTGGTGCAAGTTTCACAGTAAAATAATGAAAATTACAACCAGAATCCACATTTTTAAGAAAAATTAAGGGCTCTAAATATTGAACATAAAAACGTAAAAATTTGCTTTATGGTTCAGTTCACTCCAAAAATAATAAGTATAGGCCACATTAAGCTACTTCTTATAGTTTTTGAGTAATTTAATGAAAATCAAATTTGTAACTAAAATATACCCGTTTGTAGTAGATTAAGTACCTGTAATTTAAATGATAGAAAATTTTGGTTAGAGCACATGAGAAAACCTACTAAATAATACAGCTATACCAAAGTTTAGAACCATCTTACATAAGATCCTAGTGCATCCCTGTGCCAGTCTCACTCCCACCTGTTGCCATAGGTGTTATATCCCTATGGACAACCCAGGTGCAAGACCTGCCCAGTTCATCCACCTTCCACAAGTTCTGTCACAGACTTATCCTATCCCATCAGAGGCAGAGCCATCTGTGAAAGCAGCCATGTCATACACAACCTCTGCTGCAATTTCGGGACAGCCTGTTTTTGTGGGCATCCCTGTGAACCTGCTGGCCACCAAAATAAATGGCCACTGCCAAAGTGACCAATAGCAATGTTGACCACCCAGTGGCAGAACATGCTGCTGAGCACAACATGCTTGATTTCAAAGGCTGCTTCACAGCCCATGTCATCTTGATCCTTACTCCAAGCACCTGCTCTTCTGAACTACGTAGATAAAGGGTTATCCTTGTAACACTCCTTTATTCACACAGCCTTCCTCCCCTCAGCTTCCACTAACCCCTTCACCCACACCTTCTTCCCAACAGTCTGCCCTTCCACTGTTCTGTCACTCCTGCCAAATCCACTTCCCCATTTCACTGTCACTGTGTGTGCTCCACGATCGCACCAGCTCCAGTTCCCATGTGTCGCATCCCTGTCCCACGAATCTGTTGCGTCACCCTCATGCTTTCCTATCTTGCACACCTGCTGCCTCCCTCTGAGCCATTAGCCATCCTACACCGATCCTCCCTCCTGCTACCTTCCCCTTTTCTCTCCTCACCCACCCCACCTAACATGACGACCCATCCCAGTGTACCTGTCAAACTGCAGCTGCAACATAGTACTCTGATGGATAAAAAACTGAAACACCAAAAAATAATTAATGTAGAGTAATGAAATTTTGTGTATACATTTGTCTAGGAAACATATTTAAGTGGTTGACATTGCAAGATCAAAGGTTAATGCAAGTGCAAGATAAGTGATGGCAAATGTGAAATACTGTTACATTAATAATTGGTGTAACCGGCAAATCTTGAATGCAAACATGAAACATGCGTGCATTGTGCTGCACAGGTGCTGGATGCCAGTTTGTGGAATGGAGTTCCATGCCTATTGGACTTGGTCGGCCAATGCAGGAAAGCTTAATGCGGGTTAAAGGGGACACTGGAGTTGTTGTCTGACAATGTCCCATATGTCTTTAATTGGAGGCAGATCTGGTGATGAAGCAGGCCGAGGCAACATGTCGACACTCTGTACAGCACGTTGGGTTACAACAGAGATTGGTAAACACACTGGAATGCTGTTCATGAATGCAGCACAACAGGTCAAATCACTCACCCCAAATCATAACTCCAGGTGAAGGTCCAGTGTGTCGAGCATGCAGATAGGCTGGTTGCAGGCCCTCAACTGGCCTAGTTGTAACCATCACACAGCCATCACTGTCACCGAGGCAGAACCATCTTTCACCGGAAAACATAAAAGAGCTCCACCCAATGACCCCTTGCTTGACACCACTAAGTCGCAAGTGGTGGCGGTTTGGAGTCAGCGGAATGACCACTACAGGGCAAATGGTTCCGAACTATCCTCGATTGAAGTAACTGATATGTAACAGTTTGCTGCATCACTGTGGTGTCACCTGCTTTTCAAATTGCTGCTGCAGATGTGGCACGATGCCCAGAGCCAAACTCCGAACTCAGTGGTTTTCCCTCTCGATAGTGCAACATGGACATCTGGAGCCCGGTCTTCTTGCAACTGTACATTCCTGCGATCATTGCTGCTAGTAATCATGTACAGTGGCTACATTCCTACCAAGCTTTTTGCAGTATTGCAGAAGGAACAGGCAGCATCTTGTAGCTCTATTACATGACCTCTTTCAAACTAAGTGAGATACTGAGAATGGCATTTTTGCTTCCTTAAAGATAAGAGTCGAGGGACATGAAAGGGAAGCAGTGGTTGGGAAAGGAGTGAGATAGGGTTGTAGCCTCTCCCCGATGTTATTCAATCTGTATATTGAGCAAGCAGTAAATGAAACAAAAGACAAATTTGGAGTAGGTATTAAAATCCATGGAGAAGAAATAAAAACTTTGAGGTTCGCCGATGACATTGTAATTCTGTCAGAGACTGCAAAGGACTTGGAAGAGCAGTTGAATGGAATGGACATTGTCTTGAAAGGAGGATATAAGATGAACATCAACAAAAGCAAAATGAGGATAATGGAATGTAGTCGAATTAAGTCAGGTGATGCTGAGGGAATTAGATTAGAAAATGAGACACTTAAAGTAGTAAAGGACTTCGCTATTTGGGGAGCAAAATAACTGATGATGGTTGAAGTAGAGAGGATATAAAATGTAGACTGGCAATGGCAAGGAAAGCGTTTCTGAAGGAGAGGAATTTGTTAACAGCAAGTATACACTCCTGGAAATTGAAATAAGAACACCATGAATTCATTGTCCCAGGAAGGGGAAACTTTATTGACACATTCCTGGGGTCAGATACATCACATGATCACACTGACAGAACCACAGGCACATAGACACAGGCAACAGAGCATGCACAATGTCGGCACTAGTAAAGTGTATATCCACCTTTCGCAGCAATGCAGGCTGCTATTCTCCCATGGAGACGATCGTAGAGATGCTGGATGTAGTCCTGTGTAACGGCTTGCCATGCCATTTCCACCTGGCGCCTCAGTTGGACCAGCGTTCGTGCTGGACGTGCAGACCGCGTGAGACGACGCTTCATCCAGTCCCAAACATGCTCAATGGGGGACAGATCCGGAGATCTTGCTGGCCAGGGTAGTTGACTTACACCTTCTAGAGCACGTTGGGTGGCACGGGATACATGCGGACGTGCATTGTCCTGTTGGAACAGCAAGTTCCCTTGCCGGTCTAGGAATGGTAGAACGATGGGTTCGATGACGGTTTGGATGTACTGTGCACTATTCAGTGTCCCCTCGACGATCACCAGTGGTGTACGGCCAGTGTAGGAGATCGCTCCCCACACCATGATGCCGGGTGTTGGCCCTGTGTGCCTCGGTCGTATGCAGTCCTGATTGTGGCGCTCACCTGCACGGCGCCAAACACGCATACGACCATCATTGGCACCAAGGCAGAAGCGACTCTCATCGCTGAAGACGACACGTCTCCATTCGTCCCTCCATTCACACCTGTCGCGACACCACTGGAGGCGGGCTGCACGATGTTTGGGCGTGAGCGGAAGACGGCCTAACGGTGTGCGGGTTCGTAGCCCAGCTTCATGGAGACGGTTGCGAATGGTCCTCGCCGATACCCCAGGAGCAACAGTGTCCCTAATTTGCTGGGAAGTGGCGGTGCGGTCCCCTACGGCACTGCGTAGGATCCTACGGTCTTGGCGTGCATCCGTGCGTCGCTGCGGTCCGGTCCCAGGTCGACGGGCATGTGCACCTTCCGCCGACCACTGGCGACAACATCGATGTACTGTGGAGACCTCACGCCCCACGTGTTGAGCAATTCGGCGGTACGTCTACCCGGCCTCCAGCATGCCCACTATACGCCCTCGCTCAAAGTCCGTCAACTGCACATACGGTTCACGTCCACGCTGTCGCGGCATGCAACCAGTGTTAAAGACTGCGATGGAGCTCCGTATGCGACGGCAAACTGGCTGACACTGATGGCGGCGGTGCACAAATGCTGTGCAGCTAGCGCCATTCGACGGCCAACGCCGCGGTTCCTGGTGTGTCCGCTGTGCCGTGCGTGTGATCATTGCTTGTACAGCCCTCTCGCAGTGTCCGGAGCAAGTATGGTGGGTCTGACACACCGGTGTCAATGTGTTCTTTTTTCCATTTCCAGGAGTGTAGATTTAAGTGTCAGGAAGTTTTTTCAGCAAGTATTTGTATGGAGTGTAGCCATGTATGGAAGTGAAACATGGACGATAAATAGTTTAGACAAGAAGAGAACAGAAGCTTTTGAAATATGGTGCTACAGAAGAATGCTGAAGATTAGATGGGTAGATCACATAACTAATGAGGAGGTATTGAATAGAATTGGGGAGAAGAGAAATTTGTGGCACAACTTGACTAGAAGAAGTTGGTAGGACATGTTCTGAGGCATCAAGGGATCACCAATTTAGTATTGGAGGGCAGCGTGGAGGGTAAAAATCGTAGGGGGAGACCAAGAGATGCATACACTAAGCAGATTCAGAAGGATGTAGGTTGCAGTAGGTACTGGGAGATGAAGAAGCTTGCACAGGATAGAGTAGCATGGAGAGCTGCATCGCACCAGTCTCAGGACTGAAGACCACAACAACAACAACAACAACAACAACAACAACAACAAAGGCATTCTTGACTAACATCAACTCACCCTGTCCAATCTCAAAGGTAACTAATGCTCAAAACTGTTACATGTATTTAAAGCAAACTTGATTTGCATCCCTATATTGGCACTACAAGCCCACTCTTATGTGACTAGCATGAAATTCAAATAAACATTGTCTTCCAGATGTAGAAACACTCGTACCAATTTTCATTTATGTAATTCAACTCATTCTTGGAGACATAATATTTTTTTCCATCAGTACATATTCAGCCAGCAGAATGAAGCTCTGTGTCTGCGGGGGGGGGGATAAACGGTTTGGCTTGACAACAATTAACAGATATTACAAGGCAGCAACAGAGAGGATGTCTAAATTTAATGACTATGACTCCTCCGTGCAAAGACCTGACTGTGACAAATAAATTAAATTGAGTCCAAGACTGTATATTCTATGAAAACACAACATTGAGTAACTACTACAAAGATGAAAAATGGGTCATTTTCAAGAGGTACTTCCAAAAGAACTCATTACCTTTGTACATACGTATTGAGAAAAAATTATACAATAAACTGAATAACTCCCCACTTTCACTTTACACACAGTCTAGTATAAGTACAAAAGCTACTAGGGCGGAAGTGGTGTCATTAGCATGAGTGTTAATCTCCTAAAGTAACACATCAGTATGCTTAAACTGAAATAAAGTATATAATAACTGTCACGAAAACACACTTACCACAATCTTTGTGTGCGACTGCACAACAGCCTGGCGTTGGGCACAAGAAGTATGGTGGCAGCATACACTGTCTCAGGCTTTGGCTGCAGCGAGTCAGTTTATGCCCATTTGAACACTTAGATATCTGATAATCAGCTGTCATTGGGCACTGTGTTTTGGAGTTAAGTAATATATGTGCATGAAATGTTGCAGTTGAAACAAAGTTAATCAATTGACTTGGTGAGGATGGGAAAAAGAAGGAAAAAGAAAAAGTGCAAATGCACAAAAATATGCAAAGAAGAAAGAGTGTCTATTTATGGATGTGTTAATATTTATTGCTAAACTCCAGTTTATTAGAAGATATGATATCTATATACTACAAACCTATATGTATTACTCTTATATGGACCATGAAGACAAGATTAGACTAATTACAGCAAGTACAGAGGCATTTTTTCTTCCCATGTTCCATTTATGAATGGGATAGGAAGAAACCCTAATATGTTGTGCGATGCAAAGCACCGTGTGTCATGCAGTTCAAAATCGTGTGCACAGTATGGGTGTAGATATCTACTGCATCATGATCACCTTATTGATGAAATGAACTTGTCATGTTCCTCTATTACCCATGTAAATTGCAGAATTTGAACAGTGCCACACATGATGGACTCATTTATGAAAACAAGAAATTTCTCAAGTGGTAAAATCAAAATTTAATTCAGCTGTTCACATTCATCAGATAGTCAGCAGAGAAACAGCATTACAAAAACCAAGGACCAGTTTAGATGCCTACAAGCATATATCACGTTTATATACTGCTTACATTGCTCACAATGATCTTCCTTCATCATGGTAGTCTTGCCATGTTGCTTTAGTAAGGGAAAAAAGTAAATTTATGCTTTGCATACGTCAGTCATCTCTAATGGAGCCCTATTATAAGACTAATCTTTTATGGTAGCTGAAATATGCATTCAAAATTTTTGGTAACATTTTTGGAGAAAATCAGTCTTGTAAGCTATATAAAATTATGAAATATGTATTTTGAAATATGCATTTTTCTTTTTTCATCCATAAAATCCTGTCAGTTTTACTGGAAAACCAACAACCACATAGCAAATGAGCTATTACTCAGAGAGTCTTTAAAGGAAAAAACTTAAACATTTTAAAGGATATCTTGATTGCATATTGCACATTTCTCTTCTAGAACTTCATTAGTAACTGGTAGTGGATCTGCGAGTGCTTCATTAATAAGATCTGCAATAGAATCAGAAGCTGCTGATGCATATATTCTTAGCCAGGTGTCCATGAGATGTGCAGATATTTGTTCATGCATGTTCAATGGCTTTTCTCTTGCAGTAAACTTCAGACTTTTTAAGGCAGTGATAGCATGCAGCACCTGGAGCAGCTGTTCTAGCTCTGTTATGTATTTCTGAAAAACAAGAGAAAAATAATTGTTATAATGGTAGTGATAATAATAATGATGATGATGATGATGATAATAATACAGGCGGCATTAATGAGTTAGTTCACAAACAATGTTACTTCAACTCTAGCAGTGAATGATTTCAGACAACACTATTAAGTTGAATTAACTACTTTTTATCACACTGCCATGAATCAACAGACCAATACAGAGTTATAGAAGCTGAAAAATTATTTAGTTTCTGGAACCTGAATTTGTTTTATCTCAAAAATAGAGGAAAAAGGGATATTTTACAGTTGAAAACATGAAAATAAACTGCAACCGTAGTTCAAGAATGAATATAACACTGGAAATCTTGAATACCAAAAACAGAAGATATGAAGTGACTATGAACAGAATCATACACAAGACTATGTATGTTACAGAGGAATGAGAATGAAAGAAGTAGAAAATTTTGGGGAGATAAACTCAAGCAAAAGAAGAACTCTCTCATAACTGGTTTGAAGCCCAGCTGAAAAAGGAGGAGAGAAGAGGAGTAACACCCAGTAAAAAGTTCAATATAGTTCCAGGTGACAGTGTCTGTGAGAGCCCCTCTTGAATGTTACAGAGGAACAAGACTAACAGCTTCAGTAGTGGGCAAATGGGATAATCTCAGTGGCGGAGTAGATGGCAAAGCCTGTCTTACAAAAAGGAACTAAAATCCAGATGAAGTATGAGGCAGATGCAGGTCAGCATTTGAGCTCCATGTTCTACTGCATTCTGGGAATCACAGTCTCAAGTTCTGGAATGCATCAATGCATTTCTCAGAAGCTCTCAGTAACTGTGCATGATCAAAACACATACAGAAGACACTACTCTAGGTGGTAAGCCGAAAGGTGAATCCATCATTGCACCAAACAAAGCAATTGGGCCCCTGGATTCTGAAGAACCCAAACCAACATGCTGGAATACGAAAGAATTGAAGCCTCCTACCAATGGGAATTCTAACATATGACCAAAAAATATATATATTTGTTCAACAACCTTATACAAGTGGAAAATTAAAACAGCTCACCAAAATTCTTCATTAACAGATTATAATAATTTTCATTCTATGAGAAACAAAATTCAAAGCTGCAACATGTAATGGAGTTCAAGAATTACTGGATTTATAAAGGCAACTTGTTGTGAACAAGAGGATTAGTGACTCAGTGGAGGAATTTACGTCAAAGGAGTTCTTTGCTAACAAACAGATGTGCAAAGAAAACATGTATGTTAATTAATGACTGTGCGCCAGTCATTGTTGACAACAAAAAAAAAAAAAAAAAAAAAAAGTAGAGGACTTCTGGGAACGGTTAGAATAAAAAATTCAGAAAATTCCACATAATAATGTTAAAATTCTAGTGGGACAGTTAATTGCCCAAATTGGGAAAAAGTAATGTTTCCATAAAATTGTTGGGGACTTTCCAGCACATAATGATCAAACAAAATGGTGAAAGATTTATAGGAGTGTGTTAATCTCTCCAGGTGAAACTGATGTCAACAAGTTTTAAGAGATGGCCCCGAAAATACAAAACCTCTTGGAAATCACCAAATAAATTACTTGGAGAATTCCAGATAGACCATGAATGTGATGGCTGAGAAAGGATAACTATCAAAAAGAGAACACCATTTAACTTTTGTCACAAAAAAGTTCATCCCTCAACTCATTAAACCTTAAGAAGAAAAGAATAGTTAGATTTGATTTAGAGAACTTACTCATAACAACAATGAAAGAACTCTGTTTTAAAATTCTCAGATACTGATTCCCAAATGTTGGAAGAGACAAAGGACAGGATGATCAAGATTGCTGAGAAGACAGCATCAAAAGGGATAACTAAGAAACATAGGTTGTGGAACCAAGAGTCTGAGGAAGCCCTGACAAAATGGAAGCAGGTATGGCAAGAATGGTATTCAAACGGGAAGGTATATTCATTTTTAAAATTTAAAGAAGTCTGAAGATAAACAGCAACTGTGATAAGAAATGGTAAGTGTTTATGTGATAAAGACAAACTCCATCAAATTGAAAATGATTTTTAGAAAAGCAAAACTCGAGTCTTTTACAAAGTGTTTAATTATAACCTCTCAAGGTACAATCCTCCAAATCATTGGTTTCAAAAAGAAAATGGATAACTAGCATTACCCAGCAAAGGAAACTGTGAATTATTAGCTAAATATTTTTAGTAAATATTACGCTGTGATGAACCACAACAAAGACTTCCAAGCCCAACTCCTTGAGTAAATTTCGAGAACTGAAGTCACCAGATAAGAAGGAACTTACAGAAATAGTTCGAGACAGAGAAATTGCAAAGCACCAGATAGAAATGCCTATTAATTCATCCTTTACATAATAATGGAGATAAAATTGATGCCAACAATTACAGAGGAATATCACTGTTGCCAATTACATACAATACGCCTTGCAGAGCACTAATTAACAGGCTAAAGAAGCAGGTAGACATCCAGACCATGGAGTATTGAGGTTACTTTTGACAGGGAACATCACTTGTGGAGCAGATCCTGGAGCTTAAACTCATAATGTAAGACAAAGTAGCAAGATGCACACACTATCGTGCTGTGTTTGTGCACATCAAAAAGGCATATGCTTTAACAAAACATGTCTATTTCAAATATTAGAAGAATTTGGTGTGGGTGATAAAACAAAAAAAAACTTAATTCTGCAGACACCAATAAAAACAAAATCTAAAAGTTAATTCTTGGAACAGATATGTGAATCTTTCAGTGTGTGAAAATATGTGAGACAAGATTGTCTATCCCCTATTTGTTTAATTATGTCCTTGAAAAGGTGATTCAAGAATGGAAAGAACAATTTAAAAAGTATGGAGTAAATGAGCAAATGAAATACGACTATACCATGTGTACCAGTATGTAATGAGCATTAAGATACAAATGTGTCGATAGGGAACATTTGTTGTGAACGAGGTTTAATTTTTTTTGTTTGGTTGGTATGACATCTTTCAAAGATATTTAGTATACATCAAGTCATGGAACAAACATCATCATACGTTTTCATCGTGTTAACAATGTCAAATTTTGTACCAGAAAGTGATGATTTGCGGAAAGCATTAATTTTTTGTTTTCATTTGAAAAAAAGTGCTGCAGAGTCGCATCGAATGCTTGTCGAGGCATATGGTGATCCTGCCCTATCAGAAGCAACATGCAAAAGATGGTTTCAACGGTTCAGAAATAATGATTTTGATGTAAGAAATGAAGAACGTGGAAGACCACCAAAAAAGTTCGAAGACGCCGAATTGCAAGCAATATTGGATGAAGATGATACTTTGAGTCAGAAGCAAATGGCAGCAATGCTAAATGTTGCACAACAAACAATTTCTGACCGTTTGAAAGCTATCGGAAGGATCCAAAAGTGTGGAAAATGGGTGCCACATGAATTTGACTGAAAGACAGATGGAAAACCGAAAAACCATTTGTCAAATTTTGCTTCAAAGACATGAAATAAAATTAATTTTGCATCAAATTGTTACTGGTGATGAAAAATGGATTTATTTTAAGAATCCTAAACAGGAAAAATCATGGGTTAATCTGGGACAACCATCAACATCGACTGAAAAACCAGATCGATTCGGCAAGAAGACAATGCTCTGTGTTTGGTGGGACCAGAAAGGTGTGGTGTATCATGAGCTTCTAAAACCCGGTGAAACTGTGAATACTAATCACTACAGACTACAAATGATCAATTTGAACTATTCATTGATCGAAAAAAGACCAGAATGAGACAGAAGACATGGCAAAGTAATTTTTTTACACGACAATGCACCTGCACACAAAGCAAAACCGGTTCAGGATACAATCAAAACACTTGGCTGGGAGCTGCTACCCCACCTGCCATATTCACCAGACTTGGCCCCTTCCGACTACCATTTGTTTTTATCAATGGGACACGCACTGGCTGAGGGACACTTCCTACGAAGAAGTCGAAAATTGGGTGTCTGATTGGTTTGCTTCAAAGGACGAACATTTCTATTGGTGTAGTGTCCACAAATTGCCAGAAAGGTAGTCAAAATGTATAGAAAGCAATGGTCAGTACTTTGAATAAAATGTTTTTACTTTCTTATTCAAAATTAGTGTTTCATTTTCACAAAGAAACGCTCATTTCATACTGGTACACCTGGTAAAAATAAGAATCTTGAAATTCACTACTTAGCTTTTGCTGCCAACCTTGCAATATTGACCATGGAAATAGCATTATGTGATGTTACTGTTCTCACAGCCCATCCTGATATTAATATATGTATACAAGCCTCAAGAGCAGTAGTATCAGCAAGTTGTGAGAATAAGTAAAACTGGATGTCTGGAAACATTAACGTGTGTGTTTTGCCATGTATTGTTGTTGTGGTGGTGGTGGTATTCAGTTCAGTGAAGTTTGGTGCAAGTTTTCACACTATTCTGTGCAAGATTCTTCATTTATTTATAGCTATTGCAGCCTACCTCCATTCGGATCTGCTTATGGTAATCAAGCCGTGGTCTCACTCTACAATTTTTAATCCTCAGGATGTATTCCTTCTTTTAAACAGTGGAAAATCCAGGGTATAATAATGACAGTACTATGAAAAAGAAAGATTGCTACTCACCATGTAGACAAGATGTTGAGTCACAGACAGATGCAACAAAAAGACTGTCATACATGTTGAGCTTTCAGCCAAAAGGCCCTTTTCTAAAGTAGACAACACACACACACATTCACGCAAGCACAATTCACATACACTACACATACGTGTGAGTTGTGTCTGCATGAATATGCATATGTCCTGATATCCTGGATAGAGGAGGTGCAGCTGCATCTGCAGTTGACCCACATAGAGAAGCTCAGCAGGGCTACAAGAACCCATAGGAGCTGTCTGGAAGGCCATCAAAAATACTGTATTGCCTTCTTGGTGGGAAAGCCCTGCAGCTATTTTTTTCATCTGGATTTTAAAGGTGTAAACCATACATTCAGTCTCCCTGTTAGATTTGCGGTGAAAAGGAGGGGTGTGAACACGGCGAATGCTTGACCACACACGGAAATCACAAAATGCCTGGGACAGGAACTGAGGTCCATTGTAGAAATGAGAGTAGCTGGGGGACACTCCACAGAAACTTTTTTTTGAGAAAGCATGAATAGTGACTTTGATAGTGGTCGAGGAGCACCAGACCACATATGGAAAATGGGTCAATGACAATCAGCTAAAATACATCCGCAAATGGATCCACAAAAAATACAAAGAGCTGGCTTGCTAGAGGCCAGAGGGAGAATGAAGCCTTGGGCACTGCATGTTGACTAGCAGACTGAGGACCTGCAGCAACCAAATGCTCCAGCTCCTGGTCAATGCCAAGCCAAGCTTTGGTGCAGGAAATACCACAGTGACCCTCATGTAACAGCTGTTAGACCTCCCACTGCAAACTCCTGGGAATAACCACCCTAGGGTCTGTGTCATCTGTGGAGAGCAGGAGGACCCTGTCTAAGACTGAGAGACAGTGGTGCAAGACAAAGTAGTTACAGAGTGGATTGGAAGTGCGGCCCAGAGGTTGAGACGACCATCCATGCTGGACAAAGGAGATGTCTGCTGAAGAATGGGGTCACATGCTGTGGCCTTGCCGACCTGGGTACTAGTGATTGGAACACTCCATCCACCACTTGGTGGGAGGCAATATCATAGTGATATTTGGAGAGGAACAAGGTCTACTGCTGCAACCTGTGGGCCGATTTGTTGGCAACCGAGGAGGACAGACTAAATAACAAAACTACTGGCTTGTTGTGCCAATGAGGTAGAATTTTGTACCATGTAAGGAAACATGAAGTTTGGTGACCAATACACAATGGCCAGAGCCTCCTTCTCGACCATGCTAGGCTGAGAGTTTTGGATGTAAATACCAGTGGCTGCTCCAAGCTGTCTGCATTTTGATGGGCAAGGACTTCTCCATGCTATACTGCAAGGCTTCCATAGCCAAAACCAATGGTTTGCTGGGATCAGAAGTAACTAGACATGGTGTCAACTTGAGGGCAGTCCTCCAACGTGCTGAAGGCCTCGACACACACTGGAGATCACAGAAATGATGCTCCTTTGTGGAGAATGTGGTAGAGAGGGTGTGCAATGCTAGACACCCTGGGAATAAACCAGTGGTACTAGGCAATTTTACCCTGGATAGCCTACTGGTGTGGCCCAGATACTCTAGAGATGGTTGGGAAAATCTGGACTTCTGTAGATTGCAACACAGACCAATGGTCGGGAGATTGCGCACGTGGTCGCTCTTAGTGAACTTCTGTAGATTGCAATGCAGACCAATGGTCAGGAGATTGTGCAGGTGGTTGCTCTTAGTATGTCCAGTAAAGACAGTGTCAACCAGGTAGTTGAAAAAGTGTGGAATAGTGGATGTGACCTGTTCCAGACAGTGTTGAAAAATTGTGGGGCCACTTGTCGAAAGGTGTATTAAGAACTGTGATATGCTTGGACTCCTCATTCCAAGGGTAAAATGCGATACGCTTCAGAAAGTTCAAGTCTGGATAAGAATTGACCCTGTGCTAGGTGTGTGAACAACTCATCTGAATGTGGCAATGAGTATGTGTCAGCACAGACTGTGAATTTATGGTGACCTCAAAATTGCCACAAAGTCATCATAGACCAGAGTGTTTCCTCACAATGACAAGGGGTGTGGCCCATTCACTAGGGAAATGGGAACCAGAACGCAAGGGATGTGAGTCAGTCCAGCTCTGCCTTGATTTGGAAGCAGAGAGCTATAGAAATCTGCTTAGCGTGAAAAAATCTAGGACAAGCCATCTGCTTCAGGGTTATGTAGGCTTGAAAGTCTGTGGTGCTCCCTAAGCCTTCCACAGAGATGTCCTTAAATTCTGAGCACAGATATTCCAATGATAGAGAAGAGACTTCACCAGATACCAACTGTATGGAGTCCACGGCTAAAAGGCCAAAAGCCTGAAAGGCATCAAACCCGAAAAGTTTTACTGAACTACACTCCTGGAAATGGCAAAAAGAACACATTGACACCGGTGTGTCAGACCCACCATACTTGCTCCGGACACTGCGAGAGGGCTGTACAAGCGATGATCACACGCACGGCACAGCGGACACACCAGGAACCGCGGTGTTGGCCGTCGAATGGCGCTAGCTGCACAGCATTTGTGCACCGCCGCCGTCAGTGTCAGCCAGTTTGCCATGGCATACGGAGCTCCATCGCAGTCTTTAACACTGGTAGCATGCCGCGACAGCGTGGACGTGAACCGTATGTGCAGTTGACGGACTTTGAGCGAGGGCGTATAGTGGGCATGCGGGAGGCCGGGTGGACGTACCGCCGAATTGCTCAACACGTGGGGCGTGAGGTCTCCACAGTACATCGATGTTGTCGCCAGTGGTCGGCGGAAGGTGCACGTGCCCGTCGACCTGGGACCGGACCGCAGTGACACACGGATGCACGCCAAGACCGTAGGATCGTACGCAGTGCCGTAGGGGACCGCACCGCCACTTCCCAGCAAATTAGGGACACTGTTGCTCCTGGGGTATTGGCGAGGACCATTCGCAACCGTCTCCATGAAGCTGGGCTACGGTCCCGCACACTGTTAGGCCGTCTTCCGCTCACGCCCCAACATCGTGCAGCCCGCCTCCAGTGGTGTCGCGACAGGCGTGAATGGAGGGACGAATGGAGATGTGTCGTCTTCAGCGATGAGAGTCGCTTCTGCCATGGTGCCAATGATGGTCGTATGCGTGTTTGGCGCCGTGCAGGTGAGCGCCACAATCAGGACTGCATATGACCGAGGCACACAGGGCCAACACCCAGCATCATGGTGTGGGGAGCGATCTCCTACACTGGCCGTACACCACTGGTGATCGTCGAGGGGACACTGAATAGTGCACGGTACATCCAAACCGTCATCGAACCCATCGTTCTACCATTCCTAGACCGGCAAGGGAACTTGCTGTTCCAACAGGACAATGCACGTCCGCATGTATCCCGTGCCACCCAACGTGCTCTAGAAGGTGTAAGTCAACTACCCTGGCCAGCAAGATCTCCGGATCTGTCCCCCATTGAGCATGTTTGGGACTGGATGAAGCGTCGTCTCACGCGGTCTGCACGTCCAGCACGAACGCTGGTCCAACTGAGGTGCCAGGTGGAAATGGCATGGCAAGCCGTTCCACAGGACTACATCCAGCATCTCTACGATCGTCTCCATGGGAGAATAGCAGCCTGCATTGCTGCGAAAGGTGGATATACACTGTACTAGTGCCGACATTGTGCATGCTCTGTTGCCTGTGTCTATGTGCCTGTGGTTCTGTCAGTGTGATCATGTGATGTATCTGACCCCAGGAATGTGTCAATAAAGTTTCCCCTTCCTGGGACAATGAATTCACGGTGTTCTTATTTCAATTTCCAGGAGTGTAGTATTGTAAATGGCAATAAAGACAATACACTGAGTCATTGATCTATAGGTAATGTCAGCCATAAATTGACCAAGCAAGCGGATTAGCTGTTTAGCATATCCCCATAGGCTCCTGTTTACGTGTGACAGTGGCGGAGAGCCAAGCTCTGAATATGTTTAGGCATTAAGAAGGGAAACTGCCGTGCTGGTGTCTACCTTCT
This sequence comes from Schistocerca nitens, assembly GCF_023898315.1. Classification (NCBI taxonomy): domain Eukaryota; kingdom Metazoa; phylum Arthropoda; class Insecta; order Orthoptera; family Acrididae; genus Schistocerca; species Schistocerca nitens. The sequence goes on from NC_064617.1 coordinate 968,021,154, forward strand.
GGTGCAGCTATTGCAAGAGAACCAAAACCTCAATAAAAGGCTTGTTGGAACCCTGATCAGTAACTGTCCCTGAAAATGTCACTTCCTGGATATCCGTATCCATGCTCTCCCATGCTGCGTTCTGTGCAGTTAAGTGGCAGACTACTACAATGTGGCCTTTTTCTTGACACTTACAACTGGCAGCTCAACAATGGGACACTCTGACCTATCACATTGGAAGTAACAAGATGCTCATGAGAACAATAGGGAGTGGTGCCCGGAATGCTGTTTATGTTCTGTGCGGAACTTGCCGGGTTGGCCGGATTGCAATGCAGCGACATCGTCCTCCCGAGATGCAGGGGATGCATCCAGCCGTCCTGTACTGCAATGACATCACACCGTGCTTCCAGAAGCTGACCAGTAGTGTGTGAGATCTTGTACGACTGCACAGTGGACGAAACCTCTAAGGCGGAAGGGTTTTCTAATTGGAGAGCCAGACTTCCTTATCTGGGACAGAGCAGTTGATAACATCGTGAACATGATGTCAACATACAGCTCTTTCAAACTGGCCATAACAAAAGGGCACTTGTGACTAAAGCCACCAAGGGTCATGGCTCAGGCTTGATAACACTGATGGGGCTGCTTCTTGCATCGGTAGAATTCAACCCTAGCGAACATGACGTTTGTGCAGAAGTGATAATAGGAAGACAACAACGAGCATAAATTGTCAAATGAAAATGAGGAAGGTTCCTGTACCGTGGTCAGCTGCTGCAAGGTGGGAGAAATCCAAGAAAAAACAGTGCATGACACATCCACATCCACAGTGTGGAGGGCGGGCATGGAAATGTTGCCGTAAGTGGTGTTTGCACACTTCCCAATCTTCCACCACTTTGTCAAACAGCGGGAACTGAGGAAGAAACATAGCTGGAGGCAAATGGAGAGAGGAATACCAGCACATTTTGTTGCATGACTGTAAGAAGTTCCATTTGTTGTTGCAACAATTTATAAAGTAGAGACTCCATGTCACAACAAGATGTGAAAAACAACCACACAAAAAAACACATGAAACAAGACCCTACTCATTGCCAATGTGTTCTGACCACAAGAACACACAGATAATACTTACACAAAAATACACTTGCCATGGAGTGGCTACACTATTAGTCCAATAAACGTAGGCCAAACATCAACATATGACTGAGAGCGAGGCTGGCCACGCCTGACTCTATAAACTGTCAGCCAGCTGGTAGAGTGCATTTCACAGAGGATGCACTAACTTCCAAGAGTAGTGGCCTCTGGTGGCACTAGCATCTTCTGACATTTGAGGTGCACCATACAACTGCGCACCACGGATCGTGGGTGTGGAATTCATGTGGGTCACTATCAATGCTTCCTCTCTGTGGTGAATAGCTATCTATCTGTTTCATATTGTTGTTATTGCAGAAATAGTTTAATAATACAAGCCACCCTGATTCCTGTAAATGTAACCTCTATCTGTACAAAACACATTCAGCCTAGGATGATCATGAACAAGTTTTGGAGCCCACCAATAGTGTCTTCATTTTAATGGCTGTCATCTGTTTCACATCTAAAAGTCCAATCCTTCTACAATCTACCATGGGGGCAGAAATTAGAAGGAATAACTTTGGCAGACCCATTAAAAGTCCACAATGTCAAGCCCAGCTAGTTGATAACCAAAACTCCCATCACATTTCCTTCTCTAATCACAACAAGATCATTGTTGTTACAAACTAATCAATGCTCAGTATTCCCCTTATCAATCAATGTATTCAGATGTGCCACTACCATTGCAATATTAGCAACAAGGCCACATTACTCCTTCTCTCCAAATCCATTTCTTCGTTGTTATTCCCCAGCTGACTAGTAATTCATTCACTTTATCAATTTAATCAAATAATGATGCACATGTTCTGTCAGTAGAGGATTATAATACAGACAGTAAAGACTTTAATTGATAACATTACATTATGAACCACATGATGTATTGTTTATTGTTGCAATTATTCTTTCTCCTAAATATACAACTTACACTTTGATTTAAAAGAATCCTGTATGGCCCAACACATAATGTACTCCTTCGCAATGAAACTTCAGGTATACTGTAAATGTGGTGAGAATGATTAAACTGAACATAATCTCAAGATACGTGCAATTTCATCCTTGTTATACCAATATATACATCTCTATGCATTTGTATATCAAGAGTGTTGCCAACCAGCTATATCAGATTCAGATATTATACCCCGTGCATGACATCACAAACAATGATAATTCATAAAACATCGTGAGCAGATAAAGATTACTTTTTACAACTGGCTACAGTTTAACCAGTTGTTGCTTCACCACTATTGATATGCATTATTCAGCAACACTAAAGAATAAACTTCAGAAATGCTAGAAAATATAAACAGTTGTGAAAAGGATAGATTGATAACTCACCATAAAGATGACGCATTGAGTGCAGACAGAACTATTTTCAACTCAACACATCGTCATTATGGTGAGTAAAAGTCTATCCTTTTCATAATTGTTGGCATTCTGACCTGGACTTTCCAGAAAATATAAAATAATATGATGTGTGAAGATATGAGATCAAATCATATCCTTCACCACAACTTTGAATATTACCCTCATCATGCCATAAGAAGAAGGGTCATACCCAAGATCCTCTTCTCCCCCAGCAAATGGATATTCTGCCACCATATAAGCTACACAGATCCTAGTTCATCCCTGTCTCTCCTCACCCCCAATTCTTCATGCCAAGGATCATTCAGATGTGGGCAATCAAGATGTTTGTATGGCTAGGTCATAAGAGAAAGTGCAATCTCAGACTAGGGAAGGAACCAGGCAGAGTACTTTCTGAAAGGAAACATTGCAGTATTTTCCTAGAACAGTCAGAGAAACTATGAAAGACCTAAATCTCGATAGCCAGTCTTCTCAAATATGACTCCAATCTCAATATGCCACCTCACTCCGTAACATAGTGTGGCATTTAATTGTCATTCTAAGTCTAACAATCCAAAGTGGATTTCAGTTGTTGGCTGTTGTGAGGGATTGGTCATATTCTAGGAAAAGTCTGACCAGACACACATAAGGACCCCTTAAGAAATATTTTTCCTGAAATATATAATCAGTGCATTGCTGTTTCTCACCTGAGTAAGTTTCATTTGCTGTTCCTTGTCTTCTTCTCCACTATTAGGAAGCAGAACCAGCTTTGTATGTGCCAGCCAGAATTCCACTCGCAGCTTAGGAATGTCCCAAGGAAATGGTTTTGTTGCACACGGAAGGTTCTGAAGCAGTGGGACTGCCTTGTTCTTTAAACAGTTCATTCTGCACAAGAAAAGAGTTGGAGACTTTCTGCACTTTCTAAAGTGGTACTAAATATGAATCATTCAAACTACAAAATTTGTTTACCACTGACAAAGCTACACATTTAAAATATATTTCAGAATATAATTTCAATCATTCAGAAAAGATATACAACATTTTATGATATAACAACTCATTCCCTGTTATCAATTTTAAGGCTGAATTTGTCACTTCACATCATCCATCATCCTGGTAAAGGTCCACATTTGGATACATAAATAAGAATGAATAATTTAAACTGCATTCTCTTAAAACTATTTCTTATGCTTCAAAAAAGATGTTTATCAATATGAAAGCATAAGAGACTTGATAAATGTAGTAAGATTTAAAATTAACATTTTGGACATAAGAAGGTGAAAACTTAAATTTTCATATTCTATAAGTTGTCTTTCTCTGACAAGCACCATTTGCAATAACAGGCACTGTGATACATTAATTAAAATTACAGTATTATGAAAAGGGCAGATTTCTGCTCACCATACAGTGGAAATGTTGAGTTGCAGACAGGCACAAAATAAACTGCTAAACAAGTAAGTGGTCATGTATGTGAGAGTTGCATTTGTGTGTGTGTGTGTGTGTTGTCTAATTTAGAAGAAGGCCTTTTGGCTGAAGCAGTCTTTTTGTTGTGCCTATCAGCAACTCAACATTTTCACTATTTAATGAGTAGCAATCTATCCTTTTCATAATATTGTCACTATTCCATCCTGGATTTTCCACTATTTGATTAATTAAAATTAAACATTTGAAAATTAGTTTGATTAAAAATATTGCAAATTTTTACCCTTAACAAGATAACTAAAACTTGTTTGAGCTATTTGGATTACCTTATTAATTCCAAGTATTCTCCAGTGTCTATAAGTGGTTTAGCTGCATTGTTTGCAAGACAGGAACTTAAATTATCTTCAGGTATATATGAGCAAAATATTACTTGACCAGGTTTCCGAAGGACAAGATGGTCATATAACTTGCATATACTGTGGATGTAAATAATAAACAGCAATATTAACACTTACAGTATACTACAATTAGTACTCTGCTATTAGTGTTAGTAACAATGATGTCATAAAAGGAATTGTTGCTGTAAATGATAAAATACAATACATTTACTTCAGAATAATTAATGTAGGCTAAGAGACAGATTATGTTTACATCTTGAAGAAAGAATGTCACTGAGAAATGATTTAGCCACATCTTAGAGGTTGTTTCCAGAATGAATTTTTCACTTACAGTGGAGTATACTCAAGTACTTTTGTGAAGTTTGGATAATACAAGAGAAGTACAGGCAGAAACAAATCTGTAAGTAATGCTATGGTAGCTCTGTCAGTAATGACAGCCAGTTACAGCAGTGCCCACAAAAGTCAAGTATCTGGGCTCAAGGCTCATTTTGGCACACAGTTTTAATGTGTGAGGAAGTTTCAAAATTGTTTCACCTGTTCATTGATTTTAGAATTCCTAAAAAGTTTTTGTCTAAAACTGTTGCAGGTAATAAAATGTGGTGTTGTAGATATAACCCAAAAACAAAACAACAATCAAGCCTGTAGAATATTGCTTCATCACAATAACAGAAGATAGCAGAACAGGTGAAACCTAACATCGAAATAATGTTGGTTTATTTTATCAACAGGATGAGGATTGTGCCTATAATAAATTTGTTACCCGTGGATCAACAATTAGTCACGCCAAAGACTTATGAACAAAATGAGCTGCAATATGGTGATATGGCAATCAAAGGATTGCTCCTCTACCGCAACACTCCTGACATGGTCATAAGGTGCTGATTGCTGTTTTTTAAAAACTTAAGTGACAGTGATTTACTTCAAAACCTTAACACCTGACATGCCACTCACTGTCTTTTTCTTTTTCCCTAATGAAAAGGTGTCAAAATCCCAACAGTAGTTCCTTCACATACAGAGAGAACAATGAAGGGAGAGGGGGGGGGGGGGGGGGGGCTTTAATTTAACCACCTCTGTAGCCAAACATTTAGCATCACTGTCTTAAGTGTGGAAGTACCCGAGTTTGATTTGCAATACATCCTCAGGTTCTTTTCTGAGCTAGAGAGGTCTAGAACAGCCTTATGAGGTCAAATGAGAAGCTGCTTGAATAAAGAAGAATAAGCATCATCATCATCAGGATTCATTTACTGACAATACCAGCTAGAGGGATCAGTAAAATAATGATCACATATCCCACAATCATATACTACTCTTAAGGCTTAATGCCTAATCCTTATGTGTGGTGTCTATGTTTATGTATAGATGACTTGGCATTGTAGTTAGCATTGCTGAAGTCAATTAGAATACTAATTTGTTTTTGATCAGAACTTACATATTTGTATATTAATTGTTACCAGAATTAGTTCCATGAAATTTATAGAGTAAAGCTTTTCATATTATGAAACAGCTCACATAAAATACACTTTATTATTTGCTGATTGTATTATCACACAAAAATAATTTTGTACAGGTTTTTTGTCCATTGTAAAATTTCATAATCACAACAATACTATTGTCATGAATCTATATACAGGCCAGTGTTAGGCCAAAGTAAGTTAGCTGTTGGAGAGCAGTAAGAAAGCAGCTGTGACCAGTGCATGAGTTGTTGGTAGTGAATATTGTTAAATGAGGAAATGACGTAACTTGGATGTTTAGACTTATTTGAAAAGTAGTAACCTATTCCATATCATGTATCTAATTGACAAACGGAAAATTCAGGATTTTTGCTGTGGAAAAGAACGAAGAATTATTGCAACCAAAAATTGTCGTCAGCATCAGTCTTTCTAAGTTAAGAATACAAGAAATCATGCCATCTTTCTTGCTTCAAAACTCTTAAGGTATTGAAATAATGCCATTTTATTACTTGAGAGTCATGACTAAAAATTTTTGTATCGCTTTTTTTGGATATACTGATAACAGAAGTATTGCAAGTAGCAGAAAGGAAATGTTTTGAGGAGTTAGAAGAGATGAAACAATTCTCACCAAATACACTAAATGGTACTTATAAAAGCAATCACTTTGATCTAACTGTCAATTCCATATATATTACAGTTAGTCAAATTATTCATAACAGTATACAGTAGAAACACCTAGCAAGAGACCGCATCACTACTTTCTTACTGTCTCTATGATAGAAATTCTTTTGTAAACCACCCTTACACAAATCCTGCCACAAAACACACACACAGCACAAAAACATAAAGTTACAGACAAATTACACTACATCACCTGGGGGAACGACATTCATTCTTTTGTGACACAACAAATATTATGCAGTAAGATGGATTAATGAAAAAATATCAATAGATAATTTTGTTGTGAAAGTGAACCACAGACTATGTTTTACTGGCAGAACACTTATCAGATGCAACAGGTCTACTAAAGAGACTGCCTACACAACACCAGTCTGTCCTCTTTTGGAGTATCAGTGGACGGTATGGGATCCACATCAGACAGGACTGACCAGGACATTGAGAAAGTTCAAAGAAGGACAGCTCATTTTGTATTACTGCAAAATATGGAGAGTGTGTCATGGATATGGTCCACAAGTTGGGGTGGCAATCATGGCATTTTTTGTGGTGGCAGGATCTTTTCCTGAAATTTCAATCACCAACTTTCTCCTCTGAATGTGAAAATATTTTGTTGGCATCCACCTACACATGGAGAAATGCTATTCATAATAAAATAAGAGAAATCAGAGCTCACACAGAAAGATTTAAGTGTTTGGTTTCCCTGTGCACTGTTCGAGAATGGAATGGTAGAGAAATAACAATTTGTCCATTTTATTTGGACTGTTGAGCTCCGTGGCCGTGGATAATGATATTTCACTATAAAAATACAGCAACCACCCACTTTTTAATGCATTTCATTTATGCCAATATGCATTTCGGGTTTGCACCCATCTTCAGCTGGCAAATTACATGTATCTTCAGTAGAGAAATAGCTTGAAGATGGTTTGATGAATCCTGTGCCAGACACTTAACTGTGAACTGCAGAGTAGTCATGTAGATGCAGATACAGGTGCAAATGAACCTTGAGGTATCTGATGTACTTCTAAGGCACTAGTTACCACTGCATTTTGGTTTGAAATTGCACATCAACAGTATTTATTTTTGTAGGATATTATTTGGACAATTACCAAGTGACCCCATTAAACATATTTACAGCTCACAACATGTCGGTCCAGCACCCGAGCTAAGGAACAAACAAAATTCCAACATTCCAATTAAGAAATGATCAGAGGCTAACCTGTTAAAATGTATATGCAGAAGTGGACTCAAGTATATGTACGGCTTAACATTCTACAATTTCATAGAGGTAGAAATTACTACTGGCAAAATCTTTACTTTGTAGTAGATAAGATAGGCAATGGTATTTAAGAGGCACTGAACCTTCATGTCTGTTATTCATCAGGTTAATGATAAGCAGTTTGTTCAAAAACGTAACAGTCATCAAATTAATGTGCATCTTTCACAGTAAACCATAGTCCTGTATTGTTGACTAATACAATTGGGGCATGCTTATGTATTCACTATAACACGAGAACTTGATGTTTCAGGACTGTGAACTATGTTGTAGTGTGCATTTTGAGAGAGAGAGAGAGAGAGAGAGAGAGAGAGAGAGAGAGAGAGAGAGGTGATACAACTTCAGTACTTGAGATACAATAAGTATCACTGTTCAGTTTTTCCTCTGTACATTGAGCCCTCATTGGAAGTAAAGAAAAATACATGATTCCATTATGTTCAGAAATAAGAAATAATATGAAGAATGTGCATTTTGTAGTAAAACATAAGGCAGACCCAATTTTGAAAACAGAGCAAATGATTACTGGAAGAGTACTATCATTAAGTTAAACATCAAAATATATCTGACAGCAATGAAGTAACAGTTGGTGAACAAGACTGAAGGTTGGAGATAAGATACTGAGAAATTGATGCATATGTAAGCCATGTAATAAAAACATCACCAGAAGATGGGGAAAAAAAAAGATCGTATTCTCTAAACTTTGCCGATGCCCTGCGAGTTATGCAGTTGGTAATTCACAATTTTACTGTATCAACACAGTAAACTAAAAACTTAAATCTTCATCTGCATTCTCTGAGAAATTATGCTTCGTTCTCAAAATGAAAATGAATACACTGCTATGTATTTTAATGATTAAAACTCTCCAACACATTAACAGTTCAATGGATTACCTTGTAACTACTGCCCATACTGCTTGGTTTCTGCTGCATGCTATTCCATAGAAAGCAACATCTTTCGTTTTGAAATTTGTTACAATATTTTCAGATTCAACAATTACATCTTCACTTTCATTCACCTTGATGTTGAGCTTACACACACTGCCCGTGTGTGATGTCACTACCACTCCTTCTGCACTTATTGGTACTAAACCTGTGGAAAGAACAGTGTTGTTATGTGCCAATGATGACTGACTAAACTAATAAAATAATAATAAAAATATGAACACTTAAAAATTTGTTGGAACTCTTACCATAGGAATAAGCAATCAAAAATTGGTTGTTAATAAAGCTACAACATATAAGGGTAAACATAGCAAAAAAAGATGATAGTTTCACTAATAAAAACAAAGAAGTACAAAAAACTGAAGTGTTAATTGCTTTAAATCTAAGACTAAGATACTGGAAACTGGAGTATACACGGAATGTCACTCATAACTAATGATTAAAAGAGCTGTGTATGGAGCCAGTATGTTGGATATTTCTTATCTAAACAGATGTTTGAATTTCAAAACTAAGACAATGTATCAGCTGACTTTTCCCTATTTAGGTGGTAATACAGCACTGCTGAAGTTACTTATGGCTGAATGTTTTTCCTGGTTTCAAAATGGGATTAAAATGACCTCTTTCCATGACCTGGCAAGTAGTTTTTTCAGTTAAAACACATAAGGTACTTTAAGATGGGTATCTTTGTATGTGCACCTTACAAAAAGGAAGGAAGAATGGTCTTTAATGCCCCATTGATGACAAGGTCATTAAAGATGGGAAAGTACGTGGAGTATATAAGAAGGTTAAAAAAGGAATACACAACATTATAATCACATCACTATTTTTAATATATTATTATTACAGGTCCCACAGTCCATTAAAAGCTTGAATAAACTGGTGGTACCTGAAAAAAGAAGGCTTCTACCAAAATGTCAGTAAGACTTTAAAAAGAAATCCTTATATGATACACAGTTCATCTTCATCACATGCAATGTTATGTAAACCATGGACTATTGCAAACAGGTAAAGCTTTATTTCTTTAAATGGCAGAAACTTAAACAAGAAAATAATGTTTCATATAAAATACTATGACAAAAGTACTGTCAGACTGTCTGCAGACAATGCTTTTATCTACACAAAAATATCAAGAAGAAGCAGCAGCTCAGAATTTGACCTCCCACTGAATAGGAGGACATTACAGACAGACCACAAAATTGGTTAGTGTAAAGAAGGGAAAAGAAATTCATTTTGGAAGCAACCATACTGGCATTCATGTGAAGTGAAAACTATGGAAAATCCAAATCTCTATATCTGATCAAGGATTTGAATACCACTCCTCCATATGCAAGATGTAATGAACAGACGCTGTTATTGATCTTTAGTTAAGTATACAACCTGATACATTAGAGTACCATTAGGTAAATATATGTATAGGATTACATTTTAATTTTTCCAGCTTACGTTAATTATCCTTAATGATATTTAATGAAATAAATAGAAATTAGTTTGACTGAGTCTTTGACCAATCTTTGTAAAATTATGTGTATAATTGTTCATAATGAAAACAGATGTCACATTGATAATCTTCTTTACAGGTTGGATTGAAGCAATTTTCATAAAATGATACGAGCTGCCACACGAAACCACTACAACTGAAGCCAAGTGAAATTATAGCTTAGTTCAGTTTAAAATTAACATTTTGTAATATTAACTGTTATAAATACTCAGAACGTAATTTTTGGAACTGAAAGTGTCTGTAATTGATAAAAGTGACCATAAAATCTACATTATGTTCTATGCTCCGGGAAATATTGTGCTTAATTAATTTTAAACATGTCTTTCAACATGCGTCCTGTTGCGTAGTAAGCACATGGTCCGCCATGGGCCCTAATTACTTGTTCCATGTGTGATGGCATCAACACATATAAGATTCAAATGGTGTCCTGTGGCATAGCCATCCATGTTGATTCACCTGGTTCCTAAGTTCATGTGTGGTGGTTGGCATTGGGTCACAGCACTGCACTCTTTGCTTCACCATATTCCACACATTTTCAACTGGCAGCAGGTCTGGTGATCTCGCGGCCCAGGACAAAAGGCTGACTCCTGTGACACCAAGAAGACATGTGTTTGTGCAGTAACATGTGGTCACGCATTGTCTTGCTGAAAAATGGCGTCCGGGATGATGTGCAGAAAGGGTATGGCTACGGGTCTCAGGATGTCATTCATGTAGGTCACACTGGTCACAATGCTCCAGACACTTGTGGTTGTACCCAACAGCATCCTACACCATATGGTCATGAGCTGGCACTGTATGTCTTATGCAAATGCAGTCACTGTGAAGTTGTTCCCCCTATCTGTGGCTAACCAAAATGGGCCCATCATTTTCAAACAAACAGAACCTGGATTCACACAATTAATAAAGTTTACATTTTACAGAACCTGAATTCATCCAAAAACACTATTTTATGCCTTTCCTGTCCACAGTGATGTCCTTCCATACACCAATGCCGTCTACCACGATCCTGCACATTTGTCAAGGGTAAGCAGAGAAGTGGATGATGCGCACGTAATCCGTGCCATAATAAACTGTGACTGACTATCACCCCTGATAATTCATGATGTGTTAACTGTTCCAATGCTGCACCAGAGCTGAGAAGGACACAGATCTGTCTTGAAATGCCATTTGGATGAGCTGTCAATCTTCTTGGGGGATGGTCTGGGTAGTACGACCTGACCCACCTCATTATATTCTGTGGCCTTCTGTGAACCATTCTGCACACATCCATTGCACTGCCAAAACTCTTCATCCCACATGAGCAGCAATTTCCTAGATGGATGCATTTAATTCTCTCATGCCAATAATGCACCCTCTTTCAAACTCACTGATCTGACGGTATGTTTTGCACATACATCTGCGAGGCATCCTGACATCTGCTCAAGTCACATTGATCCACTACCTTCGGTTTATAGTGACAACAACAGCCACAGGCACATTTTACCGGAAGGTGCTGTTGTTCCGCGATTTCAATGTTGACCTCGAACCAGCAGGCCAATGCAATCAGCATTCAATTCCTCATCCCAATTCAAGGCAAAAGCATATCAAGCAAGATCTAGTCCCACCAATCTACTGAGATGTTTAATAGTAATACGATTTACAAAATGAGGCTTTAGCAATGTTGTAACTGTCTGCAGCATGGTCAAGAACAGGTAGCATCAACTCTGCACTGTCAAGAAGCTGTCCCGTTAGCTCAATGTGCTGGTACAGTTGCTCAGCATGTTCAGGCAGAGGGCTGACTGCCCTCTGTAATAAAAAAAACTGAATGAAGTATTCAAAGATGAACTTGAAGGTGTGTCATGCGATGACTGCCCAGACAAAACGTCGAGAACAATGACTGGAAAAAAAAAGTGAGATGAGATAATGCCATGCGGAACGTATATGCAAACTCATTGATGTCTGAGTCGCGTTTGCATTGAACTCTTTTTCTTTTCTTTGTTTTCTCCCATAAAATTGTATCCAATTTACATCCACACAATGTGGCTACTTGTGTAGTTCTTTTTGTTACTGTTAGCTTTGTTTAAGCATTAAGACATAACATGAATTTCTTACAGAAGTAAATAACCACTTTATTTTGTCAGTGACACAAATAGAGCCAATACAAAACAATGGTGGATACAGTAACATTGTATCCAGTGAGGTACAAAAAAGACAACAGACAGGCTACACAAAATTGGACATTATGCTATGCGCAATAATGCCATTCTGTATGTTTGGCATTCAGTCTTATCTTCAGAGCTGGTACATACATATACGAGTAACCTCCAGTTTGAAAATATGTTCAAAGCGACCACCTTGCACTTGCAAACACTTTGCAACTCACTGAATTGTACTTTGTAGGACCTTAGGCAACATATCTCCACCGACCATTGCCAAAGTGCTGTACACACAAGCTACTGGGTCGTGTAAACCCATGGGCAGGGCGCTATAAACTTTTTTCCTTTAAATGTCCCACAACATGGAGGCCAGAACATTGGACCTCTATGACCAAACCACTTCATGGAAATGTTTTGTTTGGATAGTTATGCATATTCATTCCAAAGTGTGGTGGCATACTATCATGCTGAAACCATAGTTGTCACCAAACACGAAGTGGAATGTTTTCTAATGTATCAGACAAAGTACTGCAAAGAAATATACAATACAGGGGCACAGTGAAATGGTCTGGCAATAGGTAAGCACCCAAAAGCACTCCACCCATGATTCCAATGCACAGGTTTATGCCAAAGTCACAATTATGGGTGACATGCGGGTTGTGATATGACAGATAAAGGATGTTGTAGAGGATGAAAATACCTTTATGATAGATTTGCCAATCCATACCTCATTATTTATAAAATGTTCATTATCTTCCACTTGGTGCAAAAGCCACTCACAAAACTGTACTTGTCAAATGTGCTCTTCTGGCTGCTGTTGTTGAGTTACTGTGTAATGGCGTGAATGCAGTTCTTCATCGTGCAACACTTCAACAACCAGTCTATCAGATGTCTAGAATTGCTTTGCAATATCACGGCTACTTCAACAAGATGGCTGGTGAATGGTTTCAAGAATCGTGTCCTCCTTTGGTGGACTATGTCTAGTCCTTGAACGACTTCTGCCCATTACTTATGGACAAAGATTACTGGTTTCTCAAAGGTGTTGCTCCAATTGACAAATCAAGATAGCCCTTTGTGGGTACCATGCAGCATATGCACAAGCAGCAGCAGCTTGGTTATTGGATGCACCCAGCACCGAGAGCATATTAATGTATTTATCATTTGTGCAGTCCATCGTGAACCTGACAGATCCAGTTAAGCAGCTAGTAGACGCATGCATGCACATTAGTGGATTCCACTGTCAAGTGATAGGCTATTGTCAAGTGACAAAATGATGCCCTGCTTATAAACAATGAGAAGTCATGAATGAACGTCTAAAAAATGAAAAAGGAAACTGACGAGGATTCGAACCATAGCTCCATGGTGGATGTGGGTTTGATGTCCCAGCAGTCTACTCATTGAGCTACGATGGCTGGTGTGGTACTGTGGAGTGATACAAATTCCTCTGTACATTCCAGTGTGCTGCATGATGTTACAGTGTTGCCAGCTCCTCATTTTCATACAAGCTTTTTATAACTGCATCTGATCTGATTTTGCTAGATAAACTTTTATCTTGAATCCGGATGAGGATTCATATGCCAGCCTCCAAGTCTGACATTTTTTCTTCACCATATATAAATATGAATGTGATGAGTAAAAATATTATGAAAAAGAAAGTTGCTACACACCATACAGTGGAGATACTGAGTCACAGATAGCACAATAAAAAGACTGTCACAAATAAAACTTTCGGCCAGTATCACACACACACACACACACACACACACACACACACACACACACACACACACACACACATTACTGCAGTCTCAAGCAACTGAAACCACGCTGTGAGCAGCAGCACCAGTGCATGATGGGATTGGCGACTGGGTGGGGGTAAGAAGGAGGCTGGGGTGGGGAGCGGAAGGGATAGAAGGGTAGGAGTGGTGGACAGTGAAGTGCTGCAGGTTAGATGGAGGGCAGGGGAGAGGTGGGGAAGAGAGGGGGGAGGGGGGGAATAGGAAGAGAGGGGGGAGGGGGGGGGGAATACCACTGCGGGAACGGTGTGAAGGATGTTGGGTAGGACATTTCTCATTTCAAGGCACGATGAGAGGTAGTCAAAACCGTGTTGGAGAATGTAATTCAGTTGCTCCAGTCTTGTGTGGTACTGAATTATGAGAGGAAAGCTCCTCTGTGGCCTGGCGATGGGACTTTGGAAGGTGGCGGGAAACTGGAAAGATAAGGCTCAGCATCTCCGCTATGTGGTGTGTAGTAACTTTCCGTTTCATAATTTTGCTACATTCCATCCTGGATTTTCCATTTTTTGATATTGTGACAAGTAAGTTAGTGGTTTTGTAGTAGTAGTAGTAGTAGTAGTAGTAATTTGACAGTGTACTGGTAGATGGTGATGGGAGTGGAAGTTGTATTTTTGAAAGTAATATTTTGTAAAGATGCAGTTCAGGAGTTATGAATAAATTGTATAAGTAATCTAAAAAAGGAGTTTGGCTACTTATTGATGAAAAAATTACAATCCAGCTTCAATAGCAGAATAATCATACAGCAAGAACTCAGGCTGCCAGCAATGATCAAATATGGTGAACAACAATTTTTGTTGAATAATTACACCAGCAAAGTACAAAAAATGAATGTAGTATAATTAATAATATAAATTGCAAATATCTTCACTTACAACCAGGAGAATTTGCAATCAATAAACTGAAAATTTTGAACTTTATTAATGTATTCTGATGTCGTCCTCAAGAAAAGGGAATGTTACACAGGTCAGTGCCATAAACTTTTACACCACCTCGCATGGTGGAATAACTACAAGAACTTAAGCAAGATTTCCACTTGGTGTTGCAAATGACAAATTGTCTTCAGTGCATATAAATGCAAGACAATGGTTGTATAATAGAGAAACAATCTGATATTATTTAAATATCAGCTTGTGCTTTGCCTCTGAACTCACTTTATTAATTTATCACCTGTGGATGACAAAATGAAGGAATACAAAATAGAATGGCCAAAGAAATTCAGCTGTAAGGAGAGTTAATAATAACCTTTGACTCACTGGAGAAAATTTGGGAAACCAACACACCTACAAAGGAAACTGAATACAAAATTCTGCTAAAACCTTCTCTTGACCTATGTTTTGAATGTTTAGTACTTTCAGATGGCTAGAAGAAACCGGGAAAAATAGAGGCTCGATACTAAAATTGAAACTGGTTTGTTTAGTCAACCTGAGTATATTGCAGAGATACTTGGAGAACACAAGTCTACGTAAAAATCACAAAACAAAAATGACACTGTGCTTGAACACAGTATACAGAAGTTCATACTACCTTCTCTTGACCTATGTTTTGAATGTTTAGTACTTTCAGATGGCTAGAAGAAACCGGGAAAAATAGAGGCTCGATACTAAAATTGAAACTGGTTTGTTTAGTCAACCTGAGTATATTGCAGAGATACTTGGAGAACACAAGTCTACGTAAAAATCACAGAACAAAAATGACACTGTGCTTGAACACAGTATACAGAAGTTCATACTACCAGCATTCAAAACTGGTTGTAAATCAGTTTCATTGCTCCTACAGCACACTCTGTACAAGACAGACTGAATATGACTGTGTACTTCAGCATATAAACAGAAAGTTTCATACTGCATTAAATAATGGAACAGAAATGAAGAGACTAATACTAGAAGCCATTATACAGTACAGCATCTTATGAACTATGCATGAAGGTTTCCAGAATGAGGCTTCCACTCTGCAGTGTCCTCACAGCTTTACTTCCACCAGTACCTTATCTCCAACCTTCCAAACTTCACAGAAGCTCTCTTGCAAAACTTGTAAGACTAGCAGCCCTGGAAGAAAGGATATTGTGGAGACATGGCTTATGCTTATGATGATGATGATGATGATGATGATGATGATGATGATGATAATGATTGGTTTGTGGGGCGCTCAACTGTGCGGTCATAGCGCTCGTACAAAGTCCCAATTTGTACACAGTCCAATTTTTACACATTCCAATCTAGCCACTGTCACAAATGATGATGATGATGTTGATGGTGGTGATGAAATGATGAGGACAACACCATTGCCCAGTCCCCGGGCAGAGAAAATCCCCAACCCGGCTGGGAATCGAACCCAGGACCCCGCGATCCACAGTCAGCAATGATAACCACAAGACCACAAGCTGTGGACAGACTTGGCTTAGCCACAGCCTGAGGCATGTTCCCAGAATGAGGTTTTCCCACTCTGAAACAGGGTATGCACAGATATGAAACTTTTGGCAGATTAAAGCTATGTACCGGACTGAGACTTGAACTCGGGACCTCGCTTTCAGGGGAAAGTGCTCTATCAATTGAGATACACAATGCACGACCTGTCCTCACAGCTTTACTTCCACCAGCCCCTCATCTCCTACCTTCTGAACTTCACAGAAGCTCTCCTGCGAAACTTACATGGCTAGCAATTCTGAAAGGAAGGATATTATGGAGACATGGCTGAGCCACAGCCGGGAGGATGTTTCCAGAATGTATTATGGTTGCCCAGAAAGAAATTATTAATATGATGTAAAAATAATATTGTACATGCAAGTACATGTCTCTACACGATTGTCTCCATTGCTAAAAAAATTATCAGAGTCTGAACCAATGGGTTTCTACGACACCACACAGGTACACCAACTGTGACAATAACTAAATGGGGAAAAGTTTCTTTCAGTTTGCAGCATCAGCATAGAATGGTTTAAGATGTTGAAAGAGATGGCAATAATTGGAAGCAAGAGTATACTGAAAGAATTGTTTCAATAAGTTAATTTATTTATTGTCTAAGATTCCATGTGACCATTTAAACCAGGACTACTTGGTCATGGAATATTTTACACAATACTGACATGAGTTTTGTCACAGTTTAAGACACATAAATACTAGTATATTATAGTGAAATTCTCCATGAACAGGAGAAAGAGAGAGAGAGAGAGAGAGAGAGAGAGAGAGAGAGAGTCACTGGGTAGATTTTTGTCTTAAAAGTAGATCTGATAATCTTGGTTTTCATTATTCACATTTTTCATCCCTAATGGAAATATGCAGAATACTTTTTCATGTAATGGATGATTAAAGAAGGAGGAAGGGTTAGGGTTTAACATCCTATCATTAGGGATGGAGCATTAGCTCAAATTTGAGAATTGGTAGTATTCTTTTGAAAGTAACTATACCTGAATTTGCCTCAACCAGTTTAATGAAAGGCAAATCTAAATGTCCAGGTAGGGATTTGAGCCTTCATTGTCTGATGTGCGTGTCCAGTGTTTTAACAACTGTACTAGCTCGCTGTCTTTTCAAGGAAGTGTTATCCAAAAGTAAATCATTCTCCTGTGTAATGTTCACTGTCTGAGGGTATCACAAGGATAACTACGCAGAGTGAGTAAGCTCACAGTGGACGAACTGTTGTGTTATGTGCAACATTTAGTAAGCAGGGTGTCCCGCAAAGAACGGTCAATATTCCGGGATATGACTGGGAAGATCGTTCCAAGCAAAAATGTTTAGTAAACATGGGCTCTAAAAAACACACCTTAAAAGCTACGAGCATCATCTTTAAAACTGTGCAACAAATTTCTTCTACTGCACGCTCTTTGCGATCCATATTTTGGGAGGAGGTGGTACAGGCCAAAACAAGGAAAAAATGGTCAATACATGTGTGCTCTAAAGTCCACACCTTAAGAGTTCTGAGCGCTTGTTCATCTTTGCTACTGTGACTGTGGTGTCACCGCCAGACACCACACTTGCTAGGTGGTAGCTTAAATCGGCCGCGGTCCATATTAGTACATGTCGGACCCGCGTGTCGCCACTGTCAGGATTGCAGACCGAGCGCCACCACAAGGCAGGTCTAGAGAGACGTACTAGCACTCGCCCCAGTTGTACGACGACGTTGCTAGCGACTACACTGACGAAGCCTTTCTCTCATTTGCCGAGAGACAGAATAGCCTTCAGCTAAGTTAATGGCTACGACCTAGCAAGGCGCCATTAACCATTTGTAACGTTGCATGTACCTCAAGATAGAGTCTCACTTGTATCATCAAGAATGCTGTATACCAAAGGACGATATAAAAGTTAAGTGTTCTAGTAGCTACGTTCTTTTCTTTATCACATTCATTACGAATCCTGTTCCAGACTTCGCGCCAGTCGGCGTGAGTTGACGCGTGCCCTTTCGGCTACTTCACTGTGGACTGGCTGCCTTAACAGTCCACTACATTGGCGACGCGGATTAATTAGGATCTTGTTCTTCCTCATTGCTTACATTTACTTGTGTCATGGCTTCGCCACATTCTCCAGATGTACTGTCCGAATTTTATCGCTTGCAGAATCAGCAGACGCAGGCGTTATTGGATGCCCTTGGACAGCTCATCCAGGGTCAACGTGTGCTGCAAAACGATGCGGCCACCGCCGCTTCATCACTACCGCAGCCACACCATGCTGTTGCACCTCAATTTAGGCTCTACGAGGCGGCCAACGAGACATGGCCGGAATGGTCCCGACAGTTTGGATTTCATCTCGCCGCCTACAGAATTCAAGGTAATGAGCGGCAGCCGTTTTTGCTTTCGTGTGTAGGTGTGTCCACCTACCGTGTGATAGTGAAATTGTTCCCCCGGCGCGACGTAGCAACTCTGTCCTACGAAGAAATTTTGTCAGCTTTAGATGCCTATTTCAAGGAAACAGTCAATGTCGTTGCAAAACGGTATACGTTCTTTCGTACAAAACGTACGGCCGGTCAGACTAATAGGGAGTGGGTTGCAACTTTGCAAGGACTTACTAGGGAGTGTGCATTTGAATGTGACTGTGGACTCCCGTATTCAGATACTATGGTGCGTGATGCAATTGCTCAGAACGTTTCTGATGTTCGCATACGGGAACAGATTTTGAAACTAGTTAATCCCTCCCTTCAACAAGTGATAGACATATTGGATAGGAAAGACACACTTGACTTTGCTCAGGAATCGTTTGAAACTTCGCCAGCTGTGTGTCGCATTAACCGGCCCGCCGGGCGCACTGCGCGGAACTGTAAACAGCCTTCGCGCACGTCCGCACCGCCACGTGTCCCACGCAAGCAAGCAAATGCAGTGCAATCATGCCCGCGGTGTGCAACTAGACATTCACGTGAAAATTGCCCGTCATGCCAAGCTATTTGCTTTTTCTGTAATAAGAAAGGGCATGTTCAAAGTGTTTGCCAGAAAAAGCTCAGATCAGACAATCACAACCATGCCAGGCCCTTTGCTTCGCGCCGGAATCGAACCAAGGACAATCGGGCTCGTGTACCTTCGCCCATGGACATTCATGTAGTTAATTCCACCCCGTCCAGTGTTCCTCTCGCTAACAGTGACTGTGTTCGTCCCACAAAAAGTGTACATCGACGTCGACGGAAGTCCCGTCACGTCGCGCGTGATTCTGTTCCAGTGTCTGTTCAAGTTGCACAAAACAGTCGCTCTTGTCGTCAGCAGGACAATAAACTTTTTGTAGATTTGGACATTGCCGGACAAGTGATACCGTTCCAGCTCGATACCGGAGCTGCAGTTTCATTGCTCAATCACGCCACGTACAAACAACTGGGCGCACCTCCGTTGCGTGCCGCAAATGTTCAGCTCAAGAGTTATTCCGGACAGAATCTCCCTGTGTTAGGACAGTGCAGTCTTCTTGCTACATACAAGGGACAAACAAAACTTGTGTCATTTTACGTTCTTCGTTCTTCTACTGCTGTGAACTTGTTTGGTTTAGATTTATTTCAGTTGTTTAACTTGTCTATCGTCAATCAGGTCCTATCAGTGACCCAGACTGTGCCTTCAGCCAGTGTTTCTAGTCTATGTGCCGAATTTCAGTCATTCTGCAAGGCCAATGGTATTCAACATCTGACATCCGCGCCGTTTTCGCCACAGTCAAACGGTGCTGCTGAACGATTGGTCCGGACTTTCAAGTCACAGATGTTGAAATTGAAAGAGTCGCATTCTCGGGAGGACGCGTTATTCCTATTTTTGTCCTCGTATCGCTCTCAGCCCCGCGATGGTCGCTCGCCGGCTGAGTTGCTCCACGGTCGTCCTCATCGAACCTTGATGTCTTTGCTGCATCCGCCGCATCAGGTTCCTGTGCAGCAGCTGACTCCTGCTTTTGCTCCTGGCGACGTTGTCTTCTATCGCAACTATCGAGGTTCACGGCGTTGGCTCGCAGGGCGCATTCTTCGCTGCCTCGGCCGCGCGATGTATTTGGTTTTGGGGGCCTCTGGTGAGGTGCGTCGGCATCTCAATCAGCTGCGCCTCTGTCGTCGCCTGGGTTCTGCCGCTCCCCGTCTGCTTTCAGCGACGGTGCCGTCCGGTCAGCGCCCTGGGGACCCATCTACTGGCTCGCCTCATCCCCAGGTGTTACCGACGCTGCCTTCCCTATTGCCTCATGGCGACATGCCGCCGCCGCCGCCGCCACCTGTTCTCCCGCCGGCGCCGCCCGCAGCGGACGCGTCGCTGCTGCCGCCGGGCGCCTCCCTGGGTCACGCGCCGCCGATCGCTTCCCGTGACCAGCTGTCCTCCGCCATGGAACTCTTGCCCGCTCCGGACCAGATGTCGTCTTTGCCCGTCGGATACCCCGACGCAATGGAGGTCGACCCTTCGGCCCCTCCTGTCTCATTACGGGCGCATACACCGCATGTTGACGTGCACCCTGGACTAGGTTTTCAGGCGTTTCCTAGCTCCCCTCGGACCGAATGGCAGGGTGCGGGTGGCACGGCCTCGCCTGTTATTAGGCTCCCCACCCCATCGCATACGTCAACATGGGGTCCTCCCCACGGCGGGCGGAAGCCTTATCACACGACCGTTCGCCGATTTGCGGGGGAGGAATGTGGTGTCACCGCCAGACACCACACTTGCTAGGTGGTAGCTTAAATCGGCCGCGGTCCATATTAGTACATGTCGGACCCGCGTGTCGCCACTGTCAGGATCGCAGACCGAGCGCCACCACAAGGCAGGTCTAGAGAGACGTACTAGCACTCGCCCCAGTTGTACGACGACGTTGCTAGCGACTACACTGACGAAGCCTTTCTCTCATTTGCCGAGAGACAGTTAGAATAGCCTTCAGCTAAGTTAATGGCTATGACCTACCAAGGCGCCATTAACCATTTGTAACGTTGCATGTACCTCAAGATAGAGTCTCAGTTGTATCATCAAGAATGCTGTATACCAAAGGACGATATAAAAGTTAAGTGTTCTAGTAGCTACGTTCTTTTCTTTATCACATTCATTAGGAATCCTGTTCCAGACTTCGCGCCAGTCGGCGTGAGTTGACGCGTGCCCTTTCGGCTACTTCACTGTGGACTGGCTGCCTTAACAGTCCACTACAGTGACACACATCTCTTCTACTGAACAGGTGCTAGTAGCTCTTAAGGTATACATTTTAGAGCCCGTGTTTACTAGATCTTTTTGCTTTGAATGCGTGTTCCCATCAGATCCCTGAATACTGCCCATTCCTCCTACGGCACCCTGTACACTTGAGCATTATAATACCCAGGAAATCCTTGGTAATGTAATGAAACAGAGCAATGCTTCACACTGAGTTCGTACCAAACAGTGTGATACACCAATTTAGTCAGCGGCTGCAACTCAATTCTGAGTATGGACAGCTTCTTCTTGCATAGAATGAGCATTTCCACTCAGCTTATGTATATGTTTCTGGTGGTTGAATAGACCAGTCCTGGATTAAAACATGCATCCACACAGACAGCACTGAATGGCTGGAAGAGGGTGAGGTTGTAACTGAGGGAGATTTCTTGTTTGCTGCTTGGCCTCTTCAGTCTGCGATGTTCTCCTTCAAATAAGCTGACATTAGTGGATGTAGTGTTCCTCCACAGTAAGTGGTCCACAACACATTCTTCCCATAATGAAATTTTCACTCTGCAGCGGAGTGCACACTGATTTTGAAACTTCCTGTCAGATTAAAACTGTGTGCCGGACTGAGACTCAAACTCGGGGCCTTTGGCTTCGCGGGCACGTGCTCAACCAACTGAGCTACCCAAGCACGACTCACGATCTGTCCTCGAGTCTCGGTCCGGCACACAGTTTTAATCTGCCAGGAAGTTTCACATTCTTCCCATGTTTATATGTTTATGCCCTTAATCTTCTAGGTGAGTTTTTGCTGGTTCTTAAAGCACTTGAGAGGGGCTCCCTGAGGATTAGACTAGATTATATTAGATTAGTACTTGTTCCATAGATCATGAATACAACACTTCGTAATAATGTGGAACATGTCAGGTTAATAAAAGGTGTTTATACAAAATATTAGATGACACTTAATAATTTTTTTTGTTGGGGGGTGGGGAAATTACCCACTTACTATATCCAAAAATTCATCTAATGAGTAGAAGGAGTTGCTGTTCAGAAATTTTTTTAATTTTCTTTTAAATGCTATATGGCTATCTGTCAGACTTTTGATGCTATTAGGTAAGTGACCAAAGACTTTTGTGGCAGCATAATTTACCTCTTTCTGAGCCAAAGTCAGATTTAACCTGGAGTAGTGAAGATTATCCTTTCTCCTAGTGTTGTACCCATGTACACTGCTATTACTTTTGAATTCGTTCAGATTGTTAATAACAAATTTCATAAGTGAATATATATATTGTGAGGCTACAGTGAAGATCCCTAGCTCTTTAAATAAGTGTCTACAGGATGATCTTGGATGAGCTTCAGCAATTATTCTGATTACACGCTTTTGTGCAATGAACACTCTTTTACTCAATGATGAGTTACCCCAGAATATGATGCCATACGAAAGCAGAGAATGAAAATAGGTGTGGTAAGCTAATTTGCTGAGATGTATATTGCCAAATTTGCAATGACCCTAAAAGCATAAGTAGCTGAACTCAAATGTTTCACCAGATCTTCAGTGTGTTTTTTCCAATTCAACGCCTCATCAATGCATACACCTACAAATTTTGAATATTGTATCTTAGCTACAGATTTCTGATTGAAGTCTATATTTATTAATGGTGTCATTCCATTTACTGTGTGGAACTGTATATGCCGTGTTTTGTCAAAGTTTAATGAGAGCCCATTTGCAGAGAACCACCTGCCAGAGCAGAATTCACCACAAAGGTTTTGGGGGAGGAAGACTCATATCACTCATGTGATGAACACGGCCTAACCATCTAAGTTGATGAGTGGTGATGGTTGCCTCAGTGCTGTTTAGATGTGCTTTCTTGGGAACCACACCATGGGCCACATGGTCCTACCATTTAATGTTCAGGATGTATTTCATTTTCAGTTGGTGCAAGTGCTCAAGTTTCTTGATATCATGGCAATAGAGTGTCCAAGTGTCACAGCCATACAGGAGGGTAGAAATGACAACAGTTCTGTACACCATGAGTCTGGTGTGCAACTTCAGTTCTGCTGTGACTTGCCGATCATTCAAAGTGTCGCCGCGCAATTACGCGCGTCCTCTACATGCGGCGCTGTCTGCCAGCCATGCAGCAGCCGCACCACCTAAGCGGCCAGCCAGCCAGCGGCCACTAGACTTGGACTCAGTGCTCATTTGAATGTCACCGTGATCACATGTCGTGCTTTGTCAATTTGCTCAGTGACTTACATGTATAGTGTCGTTTTGAAATATATGTGTTCAACTTGACATTATGACAACTGGCGACGGTTTCCATGGCTACTGCAGAGCAACTATTGCAAGGTCTCATTGAACAGCAAACACTTCTAACACCGGCGATTTGCGATTTCGTCGCGGCATCAAATGCGGGCCGTTTCTCGTCGTTGTCTATACCTCCTTTTCCTCATTAGGACGAGGCGGCAGAAGATTGGTCTGATTACGAAAAACGTCTTCGACAGCACTTCTTGGCATTTCATGTCACGGACGAACATACATGTAAGTCTCTGTTCCTTTCATGGATTTCACCTCAAATGTATCGGTTGTTGTCGCAATTGGCTCCTTTGAAAGATCCTGCGTCTTTGTCCTTTGCTGAAATGTGCTCACTTCTGTCCGTCTATTTTCAAAAGCTAACGCATGTGGTAGCCTCTCGTGTTGCCTTTTATCATTGTCAAAAACAACTGCATCAATCCTATCGTGCTTGGGCTGCTGAACTTCACAGCTTCAGTCGAAAGTGTCAATTTGTTACTGACGTCCACAAAGAATCCTATGGCGATTCCATGGTATGGGATGCTATTATCCGGTCGGTGCCCGACAAATAAGTTAGGTAACGTGCCCTTCAGTTGGCAAATCCGACTCTAGATGAAGTCCTCTCCATCACACAGTCTTTTGAAATTTCTCGCTGGGGCGCAAATAGAGGCGTGGGGTGACGTCGGGGAAATACAATCTCTGTGGGCTGTTGACGACGCGTGCGGCGTGTCCACACCGGCCGACGTGGCCGCAGTACACTCCCACGCGCAGCCTCAGCCTAACCGTAAACAACCCTCTAAGAAACTGCAGCAAAATCCCTGGCAACTTCCTTCATGTCCGCGGTGTTTTACAAAACATTCATGGGAGGATTGTCCCCAACGTTGGGCCGTGTGTCACAATTGCAAAAAGAAGGGTCATTTGTCTTCCGTTTGCAAATCCGATAGCATCCATGATGTTCATGAACATAACGCTGATTCTGCTTCTGTGTTGTCTGTCAGTTGCACTTCTTCCCTTTCAGGGAAGTTATTCCTCACTGTCCAAATCCTTGGTAGGGATGTTCGCATGCAGGTGGATATTGGTTCTGCTGCCACTATCATTAATTCTCAGATGTATCTTCAGTTGGGTTCTCCACTCCTATCACCTGTCACTTGGCAATTACGGACGTACAATAAACAGAAGATTTCTCTCTTGGGACAATTTAATGCTGAGGTATCTTACAAATCCATCGTTCGCACTGTTCCCATATTTGTGGTCAACCAGAGTAACGCAGAGAATCTTTTTGGTTTTGACACCTTTCGCGTTTTTGGGTTCTCCATAGATGACTCTGTCAGTATCGTCTCTAATGCTATTCCTTATGCTCAATTGGATTCCTTGTCGACGACATTTTTGTCCCTTTTTTCTCCTGGGTTAGGCCGCGCAAATGACTTTGGAGCTCACATCACGCTCAAACCCACTGCTTGGCCTAAGTTTTTTCGGGCTCAGCCCATTCCTGTGGCCCTTCGTGATCGGGTAAAACAGGAGCTGGATTGTCTCACTACTTCAGGGGGTCTTGCTTCCTGTCACCTCCAGTGAGTGGTCCTCTCCTGTCGTTGTCGTTGCTAAGCCCAATGGTGATATTCATCTCTGTGGCATTTTTAAATCCACTGTAAATACTCAATGCCTCATTGAAATTTACCCTATGCCCCGACCTGAAGAATTGTTTACTAATCTTGCTGGAGGCCAGTATTTTTCTAAAATTGACCTTTCAGAAGCTTAACATCAACTTCCTCTCGACGCTGTTTCCCGGCAGTTTCTGGTCCTTAGCACGCCTTTCGGCCTCTATCAATACCAATGCTCGCCATTTGGGGTTGCCAGTGCCCCTGCTCTCTTTCAGCGATTTTTGGAACAATTATTGCTCCCTGTCCCTGGGTGTATCAACTACTTGGACGACATTGTTGTCACTGGCTCCACCACTGACGAACATCTTCAGAATCTCCGCACACTTTTTCATGTCTTACAGACCGCCGGTCTTAAATGTAATCTTCAGAAATCACAGTTTTTTCGGGCATCTATCACGTACTTGGGGTTCCAACTCTTTCGGGATGGTATTTGTCCGCTTCAGCAAACTGTTGCTGCGATCGATGCCCTTCCTCGCCCTACATCCGTTAAGGAACTGCAGGCTTTCTTGGGGAAAATAGCACACTATCACAGGTTTTTACCGTCTGTGGCTTCGGTGGCTCAGCCGTTGCATCGCCTGTTGCACAAAAACGTGTCTTTTCACTGGTCGGCGTCATGCGATGCGGCTTTCCAAAAATTGAAGACTATGCTGAAACAGGGCCCGTGCCTGGCTACTTATCGACCTGGCCAACATCTCGTTCTTGCCACGGATGCCTCTCAATATGGGGTTGGTGCCGTCCTTGCACACCATTTTTCTGACGGTTCTGAACAACCCATTGCTTATGCCTCCAAAACGCTCACGGATGCCCAACAACAGTATTCTCAAATTGAAAAAGAAGCTTTGGCCATTATTTATGCTCTTCATAAGTTTGGTGTTTTTCTCTATGGATCCAAATTTCATCTTGTTATGGATCACAAACCACTTGTTTCCTTGTTTCATCCATCAACGTCACTTCCCGACAAGGCTGCACACCACCTCCAGCGTTGGGCTCTTTACTTGTCTCGTTTCAATTATGAAATTCATTTCCGGCCGATGGCTCAACATGCGAATGCTGATGCTCTGTCTCGCCTTCCTATGGGTCCTGATCTGGCATTCGATAGGGACAAACTATTGTGCTTCCACCTGGATGTTGCCGAGCTGTGGGTTGTGGACGGATTCCCCATCACCGGGGACCGGCTGGCGGCTGCTACGGGTTCTGACCCTACCCTCTCCCGGGTTTTACGCTGTATTCAGAAGGGTTGGCCAGATCATCCATCCCACTAAGACTTCTGATCCGTTGCGGAACTACTACACTTTGCGCTACCGCCTCACGGCTAGGGATGGTGTTATCCTCCTTTCCACCGCGAGTTGTGGTACCTGCATCTTTGCATGCTTCGGTCTTGCACCTCCTTCACCAAGGGCACTGGGGTGTCTCTCGCACCAAATCTAGTCTTTAACGATATACCTCCATTTTGTATCAATTCCAGAGGAATGACTAGGAGCTCTGCTTGGTTTAGTTGACTGAGTGCTTTGATATAGTCTTTGTACGTGGTTTGAAGTGCCATTTTGTTGGGGTTGCTGAGGATCATTACGAGGAAAAACACTGGAGGCAAAACTTATAAGCACAGAGAAATGTTCCTTCCAATGCTCTATAATTTTTTTTCATTCTCAGTTAAAGTGATGGAATTGTCAGCATGTGACATTCGCCTGCTTTATTTCCTCATTGATAGTCCTCAGTGTTGACATACTGCTTTGTTTACTGGCTGAAAAGTGGGGGTGGGGGTAAAATTTCAACACTGAATACTGTAACTGATGTAGCCGACAGTTATAGACTTGCATTTCACAGTTCTTTACTTTCACTGTACACAATGCCAGAATATTACACAATTATACGCCCAGTTCACTATTGGTAAATGTTGAAAAGCCTCATTAATAGGTTGCAGGCAACATCAGCATACTGCTATAATATTCTGATGTTGAACATCTATGAGCAGTAAAACCCTAACCACACAGATCACAATTCTTTCAGGATAATGTGGTACGTGTGACACTGTTTCTGAAATAAATTAAACAGACATTGACATTAATTTTTCTAACACATGGCCTATTTGTGTTACACTTATTCCACTGTTAAGTTGATGCATTGTTGTTATTCTAACCAATACATATTTCCCATCTGAAAATCGGCTGTGGACTGATTGTCTCAGGACCAAAAGTCGGTCCTTTATATAACTTCACAATAATAGGCACTGAAACTACACATTGTTTGATGCTTAAGTTACAGAAATTACAGTTAAAACATAACTCATTCAATTAACTGAATACAGAAAAAAATTCCTCCTTTTTAACAGTTCCTTCCATCACAAAGGTCAGACTGAATTATTTGTTTAAATAATGAAATCAACGGATATAGTTATACGAACAATGCTTTTGACAAACCTGGTAATTATTTTGGAATTAATTAAGGGCTGGCTTTGGTAATCTGTTTTTGAATAGAGTCAAATAAATACTTTAAGAATCCTAGTAGTTCTTCTTCCAAATGTTTATAATTAGAACAGAATTTATATTTGTTTATAAGTCAACTATATAATCTAAGTCACAAAACAACTACTGATTTAACCTTATAACAAAAGTATTAACTAGGAATGGTCAAAATAAATTAGGAAATTAATTATGTACACAAAACTATGCCCAAAATTATACCTGCTGCTATATTCCTTAAGACAGAGGGCCAACCTTTTTCTTTTATGGAAATGCAGATTATACTCATGGATGTTAATGGTAACTGGGCAAAAATGAAAATAAAATGAATTTAAGGAGGCAGATGGCAAAACAAGAGAGGAAGTAAAGAAATTCCAGCTTGCTTAGTCACAAGCAGTCTTCAGTGTTCCTGACGAGAATCAAATTGGATCATATATCTCCTTTATGCCTAAATACAAGTTTTCCAAGTTGAGGGCATCATATAATCTTTGCAGTTCTTGAGATTTTTGTTGCAATCAGTTATTCATTATTTCCCTAATTTGTGCCTGACATTTCCCCTTAAGTTCCATGAAATAAGATTTCTTCATACTGGAAATTGGATTTTGAAGAAAGGATAGAGGGTTTCCCATCTGGCATTGGTCAGACACATTATCTCTTCATTATACAGAGGGTTTCCCATTTGACATTGATAAGACACATTATCTCTTCATTATTTTCATCAAATCAGTCTTGTCTTTGTTTTTTTCTTCACAGAAACAATTGGTTCTTTAGCTGACTCAGTAAAGATCTTCTGAAGTGTCGCTTACTCCTGATTTATACTATTAGTGCTCACTGGATGACTACCAGCTTATTTAAGATCATGTTTCTGTAATCTGTAGTAATGGATGTTTATAAATACTGGATTTCCATCTGGACAGGTTGTGGCTGGATCTTTTTGGTTTGCAATAGATTGAGATCCTCAACTGGCAGAAAGGAGCTTATAATCTGTCCAGCAGTCATAAACATTTCTTGTGGTCCTGGTGACAAGGACATCCTTTTTAACACATTGCCTGATGATGATGTAGTCAAGGATATGCCAGTGCTTTGAGCACTGTAGTGATTAGGCAGGCTGAATTGGGTGTTCATAATAAAGAGTTCATATTCAGCACATAAACCAAGGAGCAGTAGACCATTAACACTGCAGTTGAAATTTCTTGTTTCCCCATCACGCTGCTCTATAACTGATTATCTATATCAACTCTGGAATTGAAATCACCAAGTAACAAGAGCTTGTCTTGAGGTGGTACTTTGGTGATGGCTGTGTTCAGCAGTTTATAGAATTAATCTTTAGCGTCTACATCAGCAACCAAGGTGAGAGCATATGCATAGATGAGAGTCATAAATTTATGTCCAAACAGTGGGACTTGGAGAGTCATAATTCTTTTGCTGACAACAGTTGGAATTAGCTGATGATCATTCAATAATGTGATCTTCACAGCAAATCCAACACCATGAATGTGGTGTTCTCCCTCGTCTTTTCCCTTCCAGAGTATTGTGTAACCTGAACTGAACTTTGTAATTTTACCTTCACTGGACAATCTGGTTTCAGTTAAGTGAACAGTATCAATGTTCTGTGAACCAACTCCTGGGTGACAAGTGAAGTTCTTCTGTCTGGCCTGTTATGCTTTCAAATCAAGTAAGTTCAAGCATTCCAGTTTCCTACCTCTAGAGCTTTTGTAATCTTTATTTTTGACTGTATGAGGGGTAATGCACTGGGTGCTCCGCAGGCGAGAGGCAACTACTGATGTTTATCCAATATTTTCAAGGGCCTTCCCCATTCAGGGTATGCAGCGGTAATCCTAACAAGTCCTGCCCAATAACAGATGTGGGATCAAATCCCTGAATAGGATACACCACTTTAGTAAACAATGATACACCACTTTAGTAAACAACAAAATACATTAATTTTATACATACAGTTCATTAGATCTGTGTTGCTCTAGCAGCTTGGACAGCAGGCCAGAAACTTAATCAGGACACAGCCATTGTTTGCCTGTCGGACAATGCCCGCGACAATACTGCAATTCAGCAGATGCTGACACTTCTGTACAGCCACACCTGCATGCCAATAACCTGGGAGTGGAACAGCCTTCAGGAAGCTTTGGCAGTTCGATCGACTGCCGCATTAACAACAGGCAGACCCCAATCGTCGGCCTGTGTTCCAGAAGTATCTAAGCAACAGTGAAATGCAGCTCTTCCACAGCCCTTGCCAGTAGTAAGCAAGAATTTCTGTTGGTCAAAAAGCCACAACCCAGGATGCAATTCAGCTTTTGCTTGATGAGGTAGCTAAAGCTTGAGCTAATAATGAGGCTTCGCATAAGGAAATAGATTGTTTAAAGGGGGAAAGAAGGGAATGGTCAACTTCTAGCATGTCTCCATCCATCCTTGGTGGTGGTATTGCCTCATTTGTGGCCCCATTTTTCAGTAAGCCTGAAGAAAATATTTTTGTCTTTCTTGGTATTTCAAATACAGCCGTGAAGTTAGGGAACTGGAGTAGCAAGCAGTTGTCAAAAATTAATATTAATAGGGGATATTAGAATATATGTACTGTGCAATGAGAAACTGTGGGATGCTCAGTCCTACGCAGACTTCCAGGCAGGGTTAGTACATCATTAGGGAAGAAAGAACATTTCTAGGAATTATCGTAACAACTTAAAAGTGTAGCACCAAGACAAGGAGAATCGGTAGCAAGTTTTGTATGCTATTTCAGAAAAACATATATTAATACATATGAACTGACAGATGATGATCATGCCAATAAGGCATGCTGCAGGAAGCAGAACAATGAGTATTTGATGCATTTCGAGGGATCTAGAGGTTAAGAAATTGTGGTAGGTGCACACTGAATTTCTGAAAACCACTGACGAAGCAGTAGCAACTGTGCCAACTTTGGTCGAAATTGAGTCAGTGATTAGGCTGAGGGAGAAGCTAGTAATTTTTAATACAGAGGTCATGTGTTATAGATGTGGCTCTCCAGACCACATTCTGCAGTTTTTTAGGAAGTCACAGTATAAAAGGTGCAAACAGATGGGCTGCTCCATTCAACAATGTCTGCAGGCTTGTGGAAGATGGAATCAGGATAACGATCACCCTCTTCCATTAAATGGGACAAGAGGTGGTGTGACCACTACATGATGCTCCCAGTAAATGTGACCACAGGGTACCCCTGTTCAAAACCAGTGGCAGATGTTTGTTCCTCTGGCCGTTTAAAGTGAAGACTGTGTGGGTTGTTGCTGGATACAGGATAACACAATTCCATGGCTAGCCAGAGAGCTTTTAGTGCCACGAATTTGAGCCCACCATGTTTTAGTCTAAGTGGTGTGGGTAGTAATAGTGTTGACTGCCTTGGTTTGGACAAACTTCCAGATGTGTATGGAAATTCCCCCCCGCATAGTCATAAGCTATGACATCATTCTTGAGCTGGACTTTCTAGTTAAACATCACACCAAGGTTGATCCACAGCTGTGTGTAGTGGAGCTGGATGAGACATAGTTCTCTCTCTGTTTTGCTGCTAAAAGAAAAGAATATTGTACCAAAAATCCTCAGATAGTAAGTTTTATGAGCAGACAAAACTTCAATTGTCCAGTCATAATTGTGGGTTCTTTGATTCTTCTTGGAGAGGGCTCATCTTAACTACAGCATATAAAATATTAGTGCACACTGTTACACGAACGAACAAAAAGATTTACTTAACTTGATGCAATCCTTTGCCACAGGAGTGCTTGATAATTTACAACTGTCACTGACTATTAAAGCATCACCTGATGCATGAACTAACAAACTCTTCTCTTGAAGTACAAAGTTCAACATTTACAACAGTACATTTCCATATGAGACTTGACTAACACTGGACCTACTCAAAGGTCTTGACTGCTTCGGCTGAGGTCAATGAACGGGGCAGAGTGCTTCCATGCTTGGCTCTGTATTGACCTCAATGCAAGGGTGCTGCTGTGCTACAAGAGACTACATGTCTTCTTTAACAACACCCATTCATCATTGCAGTGAGACATTGCTAATGTCTGTGGTATTGATGCATATTGCCAACTGTGGCAAGCCACAGTGTGATATTTGGACAGCACCACAGTAAGAAAGCTTACAGATTTTGCTGTGGTTATAGGTATTTAAACCAGCAAGCAACAACTTACATGTACCCTGTGTTGAAGATAGGTCATTGACGAACTGGGGCAACGCCATTTTGCCATCATGAATTTATGAAGTGGGTACCAGCAATTAGAAGTAGCACTGTAAGATTGACCTAAAACAGTTTGCAGTTCCATTTCATCACTGTCAGTATCATTGGATGCCTTTCGGTTTGAAAAATGCACCACAAACTTTTCCAATGCTTGTTAGATGGGCTGCTACAGGATCTGACGCCAAAACAATGCATGGTCTATCAACAGACTGTGGCTGCAACCTGATTATGGTTCTGGGCTTCTATCTGTGCTGCTAGTGCTTTAGGCTACTGCATAATATACATACATATTATTATGAAATGCTTATGTTGATTATGGCTCCACCCAAATTACATTAATTCAAGAATATTTCATATACTTTCTTATTTCTTTATATATTTTGTTATTTTTTTAAAAAAATTATTATTATACAGCTGCAGTTAACATTTTTGATTAATGAACATTTATAAATGATATCACAAAAATATGTATTGTAAGAGAAATTATTTTACTTCTTTTAAAATGTTGCAGTGAGACTATTGGAGTAACTTTAATGTAAGCTCTTGGTGAATGGTTGATTGGCAGAATATGTTGTGTTAGAATTAGTGTTGTGTGTATGAGTTAATGATGTACTGTGAGAATGTGACAGAATACAAAATAATAAATAAAATGTAGAATATTCAAACTAATGATATAAAAATGGAAATCCAGTATGGAATAATGTCAATATTATGAAAAGGATAAATTCTAACAAAGAGATAGATGGGCTAACAAGTACTTACCTCACCTCAGTACAGCCGATAGATACACAAATATCCGCTAGGGATATGACTTTCTCAAGTCAAGCCCTGAAATGAGATCATCCCTTGACAAAATTCTCCCCACACCACCCAGAGTTGCCTTTCGTCGCCGCCCTAACCTCCGTAACATCCTTGTCAAACCCTACAATATTCCCAGACTACCTTCTCTACCCAGCGGTTCCTACCCCTGTAACCAACCCAGCTGCAAAACCTGCCCCATGCATCCCCCCACAACCACCTACTCCAGCCCCACTACTGGTAAAACATATACAATTCAAGGCAGGGCCACATGTGAAACAACACATGTCATTTATCTGCTGACGTGCCTGCACTGCACAGCCTTTTACATCAGTATGACAACAACTAAACTGGCTGAGCGCATGAACAGACACAGACGAACTGTCCGCCTAGAAGATGTCCAATACCCAGTAGCAGAGCATGCCCTCCAGCATAATTCTAGGGACATAGGAACCTGCTACACTGTATGTGCCATTTGGCTTCTCCCACCCAGCACCAGTCCCTCGGAACTGCGGAGATGGGAACTTGCACTCCAACACATCCTTTCATCCCGCCATCTCCCTTGACTGAACCTATGTTAACCAACCTCACTCCCATTTACTCTTCAATCTTCTCTTCTTTCCCTTTCCTCTTTAGCCATTCACACATCTTTTCACCCTACATAGTTGTGTTTATCTTTATACTATATACCTCTTTACTTCTGTATGCAGCCTCTTTGGTTTGAAGCTGGCACAGTACTTACAGTAGAATATCTTTGGCTTCCCTCTGACAACCATGTCTCCATCCTTGCTACCCTCCCTGTTTACCTTTCCCTGTTGCTTCATAACCTGGGTTGTGAGTAACTGAATCCACTTTCCCTTCTTCCCTTTCTTTCCCCTCTCTCCTCCCTGATGAAGGAACGAATTTTCGAAAGCTAGGAACGTAAATTTTCTGTTCTGTTTTGTGTATCTATCGGCTGTACTGAGCTGAGGTAAGTACTGGCCAGCCCCTCTATCTCTTTGTTAGTATTTGTTTCACATCTTTATATGAGATTTTCCATTAGAAAAGGATAGATTGCTACTCACCATGTAGCAAAGATGTCAAGTTGCAGAAAGGCACAACAGACTGTCAGACAAGTAAGCTTTTGGCCAAAAAGAACTTCATTGGAATTAAACAAAAAACACACACACACACACAGAGAGAGAGAGAGAGAGAGAGAGAGAGAGAGAGAGAGAGTGTCTCTGGGTGCCAGGACCAGACTGCAAGCAGTGGTGGATGATGGAAGAAGGAATATGAGTAGTGGAAAAAAGGGGAGGTTGGGGTAGGGAGGGGGAGAGGTTGCAGACAAGAGATGGGGGATGGTAAAGTGCTGCTTGTGGAAGAGTACAAGGACAAGGTGGAGAGAGGGTAGGCAGTCAGGAGGTTATACATACGGCAGGGGATGGGTGAGTTGGAGGCATGCGGAAAATGAGAGAAGGGATATGAGCCGTGAGGTAAGTGGTAGAAAGCAGTGGTTCTGTAAGGAAAGACGAAGATATTGCATAGGTTCAGTGGGGAGCAGAATACCACTGTGCAACGGGTGGCAAGGATAGTGGGTGCAGCAATCCTCATTTCAGGACACGACAAAAGATATTCAAAACCCTGGTGGAGAATGCGATTCAGCTGCTACAGTCCTGGGTGGTACTGACTTATGAGGAGAATACTACTCTGTGGCAGGACGGTGCAATTTTGGGAGGTGCGGGGTAACTGGAGAGATAAGGTACTGGAAATTTTTTCTGTACGAAGTTGGGAGGGTAATTATGGTCTATGAAAGCTGTCAGTGAGACTCTTTGATATATTTTGAGAGGGACTCCTCATCATTACAGTAACAACGGCCAAAGGTGGCTAGGCTGTATGGAAATGTTCTCGATATGGAATGCGTGGCAGCTGTTGAAGTGGAGGTATTGTGCTGCTGGTTGGTAGTGTTGATATGGATGGAGGCACTAATGTAGCTGTCTTTGAGGTGGAGATCAACATCAAAAACTAGGGTGTCCTTACCCTCAATCCAAATTACAGAGATGTTGCGGTGGGGTGGGGTTTATCGTCATTGCTCGTTCGTACTATCTCTCTCATTAATTGTCCACCTACCTCAGTACAGCTTCCCTACGATGTCCCTTCACTCTGCAGTAGTAGATACTAGCTATGCAGTATAAAGCAGCATTGATGAAACCACTACCTAATACCTACCATACAGAGGCCACATAACTCAAGTTGCAGATAAGTTCCTGTAAGTTCATTTTAACAAATTTTGTGTGGTGAGAAAATGCAGTTTAGCTGCTGTAAGCCTTCAGAAATTCTATTAAACTGGTTTTTATTCTTACGGAAGCACATAAATTTGCTATCAAGTCCAAATTTACACCAAAATTTCACACGGAAAAGCAGCCAGAATATCTACCAGTCCAACCCGATTAATGTTCGATCTGACAGTCACTGACTACTATAGCGAGTTGAAACTTCTGTCAAATCAGTGGTCTTCAATGCCTGAAGCGCTCGCCTAAATATTCCCTAG
The DNA here is from genome assembly GCF_023898315.1 of Schistocerca nitens. Classification (NCBI taxonomy): domain Eukaryota; kingdom Metazoa; phylum Arthropoda; class Insecta; order Orthoptera; family Acrididae; genus Schistocerca; species Schistocerca nitens. Next base: position 968,056,697 of record NC_064617.1, read on the forward strand.
AAATACCCAGAATATGCTATGCGGAATTTCACTAAGATCGAAATATCACACGCTCATAACACATCAATTAATTAAATTGTCCTCAAAATGTTCATAACTTACCTAAACTGCCTAAGTCATGACACTTCCTAACAGCAATGAACTCAACAGTTCTTCATTTTACAAGTTATTTTCTCGATGACATTTAGCATGATGTTACACGTACAAAGGTTGGCGAGTGACTCCCTTGATGCCACCCCACTCTCTGCCTATCTAACTTTCTGCGTGCGGAAACAGCTTAATTCTGATTGGATAATGGTCAGAATGACCAATCAGAATATTCCTTCTGGATTATTCTCACGGCAGAACTTGCCTGAGACAATCACCAATCAGAAAATCATTTATGTCATTCCAATGCCAATTTCTAATATAATGTTAAAAAAATAGACCAAAATGCAAAATAATCTTTAACCTGGCTGCTCTCTTACAAAAGCAAGCACACATCAACATACATCAGCAGCTTCGTGGTTCAACACTATTTTCCCACAGTTCAATTTCGTAAGTTTTTACAAAAAATAATATTAAGTTTTTTCGTATGTTCCACAGACACCCACTCATTCATTCCCATGTAGACACACAGCAAAATAATAAGCAGATAATAATTTTGAATAATTTCTACACTATGAAATGCAGAGTAATAAAAATTTTGAAAATAATCCAATTAAGTGATTTTATACACTGAGAACTCTGGTTATGACTTTAGATGATAATAAAAGACAAACTGCTATTGTTCCTAACTGAGTTTTGAAACATAAGTGTCAGTTTTTGGACATTTAAGTAATTTTCCCAATCTACAGAACTATAAGAGATAAAAGTCTGAAATTTTTACAGATCCTTTACTTAATAATAAAAGATTATGTACCAAGTTTGAGCAAAATTGGATGGTAACTACCATAGTTTATTTAGATTCATAGGGGGTATGAATTTACGTTCCTACTAGATGTTACTGGAGACCGTTCTCACAGCCGGTAGCATCAGCTGCGCTGAAAGTCATAGCAACAGCACAGTTCTGCAGCCACCGTGATAAATGGCTGTGTGCTATACTGTACTGAATGTTATCCCATAATAACTTGCTACGTTACAATGTCACCAATGAATCTGAAAATGATGAGGGGTTTAGGATTCTGGTTGGTTAGAAAGGACTGCTCTAGATGGCCCATGAATAGGGTGGCATAGGATGGTGCCATGCAGTTGCCCATTACCATACCCCACATTTGTTTACAGGTGTTGCCTTCAGAGGAGATGTACTGTGGGTGAGTATACAGTTGGCTTTGACTACTAGGAAGGAAGTTGTAGGTTTGGAATCAGTCAGGCACTGGGAAAGGTATTGTTCAATAGTGACAAGGCTATGGGCATTAGGGATGTTAGTGTAAAAAGAGGTGATATCAATAGTGATGAACAGGGCACCATGTGGTAAAGGAACAGGAACTGTGGAGAGTCAGTGGAGGAAATGGTTGTTATCTTTTATATACGAGAGTAGGTTGCAGGTGATAGGCTGAAGGTGTTCGCTGAAGAGAGCAGAGATTTTCTCAGTGGTTGCACAGTAAACAGCCACAACAGGATGTCCTGGGGGCTGGGTTTACGGACTTGAGGAAGCACGTAGAAGATAGGAGTGTGGGCGAGTGGTAGGGAAAGGAGAGAGGTGGACTCCGGGAAGAGATTCTGGGATTGGCCTGAGGATCTGAGGAGAGAAAGGATATCCTGCTAGATTTATGGAATGAGGTCACTGTGGCACAGCTTGCAGGTGAATGAATCTGACAGCTTGTGGAATCTGTCTGCCAGGTCATCTTTGTGGTTCAAAACAACCGGGGGTGGGGCCTTTGCGGCAGGCACGATTATAAGATCGCAATAGTTCTTAGGTTGTGGATTGTGGTTCTTCCTGCGGATTAAGGTTGGCTTGCATATTGAGGGCTTCGGGGAATGATTCTGAGGCACAGTTTGAAGTTAAGAAATTGTGGAATTTTAATGGAGGTGGGGGGAGGGAGGGTGATTTGGGGGCAGTGGGGGGTGGATCACAGTTGGATCTTGGTCAGCTGAATCAGGCAGGGTTCAACATTGGTCTTTGTTTGAGTCTGATTGGTGGCACTGGTAGCGAAAAAATATTTCCACTGCAGGAGCTGGGAGAAGGAGAGAAGGTTTTCATTAAGTCCTGAATGATTTAATTTGGGAATAGGGCAACAGGTGAGACCTTCAGAAATGACTGATATTTCTGCGGGGCTAAGGTATTTGGAGAAAATATTCATGACTGTGTTTTGGGTCTCTTTCGAGTCTGCTTTCTGTATAGTGGTAGGGTGGGAAAAATGTAGTAGGTCTGCGATACAGGGTTCATGAGCTATGAGGAGATGTGGGAGAGGTTTGGAAGTTGTTGTAGAAGTGCTAGATAGTGGTAGTCCAAGGCAGGAGTAGGAAGTGAACAGGTTGGAGAGTCTTTTGAGGCAGTGTTGTGCATGCTGCTCTAGTTCCTTTGGGGCAACAGTCTCAGTGTGTGATATGGAAATCACGAATTTGGGATTGCATTGCAGGATTTTACTTATGGAGAGGAGGTATTGCAAGGAGGTTACGACCCGATTCGCATGGCTTTGCAGGACTGTGATGGTAAGGGTTAAGGACTCATGTAATATGAACAGGTAGTGGTCATTGTGGAATTTGGGGTTGCAGCTGGAGATGGTATTTTGATGGTAAGGCCATTTGGGGGGATTCCATGAGCCAAGCAACATGCAAGAACAGTATGTGGGACTGGGTTCAGTCTAGGGGTAAGGAGAGTTTCTGTATTGACAGAGATTGAAGAAGGAAGAAGCCAAGATTCATGATAAAAACATGTAGAAATATGTGGGAAAATATTCACAAAAATATGCCAAAATATGTTGGAAAAATCATGAAATGTTAAAACAGATGAAGTGCTGGAAATCAAAATTAAACCTGAGGGAGTAGGCACATAGTGAAAGGCAAAAATGAACTGAAATGAGCGTGAAAATACTATGACATCAAAGAATAAATAAATACAAAGATTTTATTTTGGGTTGCAGGTCTGTGGGTGGATAAGTGCGAGAAGGGGGACAGCAGATGTGACTAGATTAGGTGAAGGTAGTATGTGCAAACTCAAATAAGAGAGGAGAAGGAGTGATGGTTGGGGAGTGATTGGTAGGATGAGGTACAAGTTTGTGTGGCACAGGAATGTGCAGAAAATTTCACATGAAAATACTCAGAAAGAGTGATCACTTTGAAGGTCTAAGAATAATGAAATTGGCAGGAGTGATGTGGACATGAGATGTAGCACCAACAATCAGCACAGTCTTGCAACTGTCTATGGTTTCTAGACAAGATGGTTGATACATTGCGGCTCATAAGCAGAGCATGTGGTGCAGTTTTGAAGGCAACAAGGAAACACTGAGTATAGTAATGCATTAGAAAAAAGTGACAAAGGCAAACATATTGGAAAATTCATGATGGAATAATAACAATATTACAAAAAGGATAGATTGCTACTCACCATATAGCAGAGATGTTGAGTTGCACATAGGCACAGCTGCTCACAATCTGGTCTCGGCAGCCAGAGACTGTGATCATGTGTGAGCGTTAGTTGAGTTTGCATGAGTGAGTGTGTGTGTGTGTGTGTGTGTGTGTGGTTGGTTGGTTTGGGGAAGGAGACCAGACAGCGTGGTCATCGGTCTCATCGGAGTAGGGAAGGATGGGGAAGGAAGTCGGCCGTGCCCTTTCAGAGGAACCATCCCGGCATTTGCCTGGAGTGATTTAGGGAAATCACGGAAAACCTAAATCAGGATGGCCGGACGCGGGATTGAACCGTCGTCCTCCCGAATGCGAGTCCAGTGTCTTACCACTGCGCCACCTCGCTCGGTTGTGTGTATGTGTGTTTTGTCTAATTCCAATGATGGCCTTTTTGGTTAGTTGGTTGAAAGCTTACTTGTCTGACAGCCTTTTTGTTGTGCCTATCCGCAACTCAACATCTCCACCATATGGCGAGTAACAATCTATCCTTTTCACAATATTGTCATCATTTCATCCCAGATTTTCCATTGTTTGATTTTACCTAATGGCTTTTCTTTGATCCCATAACCCAGTGCTGTTTTCCTTCGTAACTATTTTCTACCACATTGCTGTACATGGTGACTGTCCTTCTTTCTCTTCTCTCCTGTGTTTCACTTGTTGCCTTCCAAACTGCCCCACATGCTCTACTTAAGAGCCATACTGTATCAACCATCTAATCCACACACAACAGATAGCTACAGGACCACAATGATTGTTAGTGCCATATCTCATGACTCACATTACTGCCACTGATATAATTAATCCCACCTTCAAACTGATTATCTTCCTGTGTCACTCTCGAAACTGGTTATCTTCCTGTGTCACTCTTGCGTATTTTCACATATTATTTTCAGTACCCTCCTGTGTCACACAAACTTGCATCTCATTCTACCAATCCCTTGCCACCTGCAATGCTTTCTCCTCTCTTATACCAGTTTGCACATACTAACTTCACCAAATCTACCCACATCTGCTGTCCACCTTCCTCACACTTATCCACCCACAGACCTGCAACTCACATTACAATCTTTTTTATTTGCTCTCTTTGTGTTTTCAGGTTGATTTCAATTGGTTTTGCCATTCACTATCGGCCTACTCCTCAGGTTTCATTTTGTTCCCCCGTACTTCATGTCTTATGAACTTACATGATTTTCTCCAACATCTTTTGCTGTATTTTTGCGAACTTTTTCCCACATATTTATACGTTATTTATGTATTTTTACACATTTTTATTCTGAACCTAGGATTCTTGCTTGTTCCATATCTGTCAATACAGAAAAGTTTTGCTACCCCTAGACAGAACCCAGTCCCACACACTGTTCCTGTGTTGTTGCTTGGCTTGTGGAATCCCTCCAAATGCTCTTACAATCAAATTGTCCCTCTCCAACTCCAACCCCAGCTTCCACAGTGACCACCATCTGCTGAGATTCCACCAGTCCTTAACCCTCACTATCACAGTCCTGCAAAACCATGTGAATGAGGCCCAAACCTTCTTGTAAATCCTCCTTTCCATCAGTAAAATCCTCCTGCTATGCATTCCCAAATTCATGGTTCCCATATCATACATTGAAACTCTTGCCCTGAAGGAACTAGAACAGCATGCACATTGTCACCTCAAAAAACTCTCCAACCTGTTCATTTCCTACTCCCGCCTTGGACTATCACCATCCACCACTTCTACAACAACCTCCAAACCTCCCCCACATCTTTTCATAGGTGACAAACCATGTCTCGAAGACATACTACATTTACCCCACACTCAAAAATTCCATCCTACCACCATACAGAATCCAGAACCTGAGATACAGTCATGAACCTTTCCTCCAAAAGCCTTAGCTCCATAGAAGTATCAGTCATTTCCAAAGGACTTGTTAAAGACCTTCTTTTCTTCTCCCAGCTCCTACAATGGAAACACTTTTTAGTCACCAACCCTACCAATCAGATGCAACCAAAAGACCAATTATGAACCCTGTCTGACACAGCTGACTCCTCCACCCATCTGTGATCCATGCCCACTGTCCCCAAATCACCCACTGTTAACTTTCCAGAATTTCTTAGCCTCAAACCTTCCCTCGCCATCATTCCCCAAATCCTTCAACATGCAGACTAACCTTATATCTGCAGAAAGAAATGATGTCCACCACCTAAAAACTGATCATGACCTTATAATCCTACCTGCTGACAATGGCTCCATGGTTTTGAACTGCAAGGACTGTCTGGCAGAAGGTCTCTGCCAGCTGTCAGATTCACCCAACTACAAATGGTGTCACAGTGACCCCATTCCAGAAATTCAGCAAGATCCCCAGTCACTCCTCAAATCCTTAGGCCCTCCCTGGAGTCCACCTCTCTACTAACCCCTACCACTTCCCACACTCCTACCTTCTACATGCTTCGTAGAGAACATAAACCCAACCACCAAGGACATCCCACTGTGGCCGATTACTGTGCCCCCACTGAGAGAACCCCCAGCTTTCACAGACCAACATCTTCTGTCTATTACCTGCTACCTATGCTCCTATCAAAACCATTCCCTCTACCAACTCTCCACAGTTTCTGATCCTTTCCTACATGGTGGCCTGCTCATCACTACTGATGCAACCTCCCTTTACCCTAACACCCCTAATCCCCACGGCCTTGCTGTTACCGAACACTAGATTTCCCAATGCCCGACTGATTCCAAACCAACAACCTCCTACTCAGACCAACTATACCCTCACTCACAATTACTTCTCCTTTGAAGGCATCACCCACAAACAAATCCAGGATACTGATGCCTTATCTCTCAACTGGTGCCGTATCTCTCAAGTCATCCTATCAATTCCCAGAGTTCCACCTTCCAACCGTAGAGGAGCATTCCCCTTGCCACTCAGTACCACCCAGGAATGGAGCAGCTGAATCACATACTCCACCAGGGTTCTGACTACTTTTTGTCACGCCCTGAAATAAGAGATGTCCTACCGACTTCCTTCCCATCTATCCCACAGTGGTATTCCACAGCCCAGGGAACCTACGCGATATCCTCGTCTGTCTGTACACAGCCCATGTTCCCAACCCCTTGCCTCATGGCTCATATCCCTGTAATAGACCTTAGATACAAGACCTGTCCTATAAATTTTCCTATCACCACCTACTCCAGTCCGGTCACCAGCATAATCCATTCCATCCGATGCAGGGCTACCTGTAAAACCAGACACGACCTGCAAGCTACGCTGTAACAACTGTCCTGCATTTTATGTAGGCACAACAACCAACAAGCTGTCTCTCCGCACAAACGGCCACCGACAAACTGTAGCCGAGACACAGCTGGACAACCCAGTTGCTGAACACACTACCCGACACAACGTTCTATGTTTTAATGACTGCTTCACAGCTGGTGCCATCTGTATCCTCCCTGCCAACACCAGCTTTTCTGAACTGTGCAGATGGAAACCTTCCCTGCATATATGCTACATTCCCATAACCATTCTTGCCTCAACCTTCATTAGTCATTATCCTACACTCACCTGTCTCCTTCTCTGTTTCCACTCTAGAATTACACAGCACTCTCTTCCACCAAGGCACCCAATGTCTTTTTACTTCTCTCTCTTACAAATGCCTCCCATCCACATTCTTACCTCCCGACTGCAGCTGCTAGCTGCCCACCCTCTCCCCACCTTGCCCCTGTATGCTCCCACAAGCAGCACTTTACCGCTCCCCACCCTACCCTGCTATCCCACCCCCTCTCCAACCATCCTCCTCATTAGCCCTGCCGCCCAGACTGATTCTCCCATCATGCACTGCTGCTCACAATCTGGCCTCAGCAACCAGAGACAGTGGTCACGTATGTGTGAGTTGCATTTGCGTGTGTGTGTGTGTGTGTGTGTGTGTGTGTGTGTGTGTGTGTGTGTGTGTGTTGTCTAATTCCAATGACTGTCTTTTTGGATGAAAGCTTAATTGTCTGACATCCTTTTTGTTGTGCCTAACTGTGACTCAACATCTGCACTATATGGTGAGTAGCGATTACCTTTTTCATATTTTTTTCAAACTAATGGTCTGTGACATTTTGCTCAGTAATGTGTATTAAATTAATTGAAATCATGAAATCCTTTTTGCATGTAGGAATCATCAAATTGACTCCTGTGCCAACAATGAGAACAATCACTGATGGAATCATCAAATTGATTCCTGTGCCAACAATCAGAATGATCATTGATCGACAATCAACATGAAATGTGCAAAAGAAATGGTTATTGACAGTAATGTCAGTTTCAATATATAGATAATGTAACTCCAGGTATGTGAAAACCAAACTCAAACCAGATCACACTGGAACTTAGTGACATTTGGTAAGCATCATTAATTCAATTATTTCAGAATAGCAGTAATAAGAGGGATGTTAGGGTAAGTATCCCCCATTGTTTACAATGAGACACTTCTTGTAGAACGATAAAAGAAAAATTTACAGTTTGGAACATAATAGTGTCTAGCAGGTCCCATTTGCTCTAAAGCACTATGTACATGATCTTTGGTGTTACAAAAAGTTTCCTTTGTGATTTTCAGATATCTAAGTGCCTTCATCTAACAATAAGGTACTTGGTTTTAAAAATAGCATCTATCCTGTGATGACCAAACTGCAAAATTAATGATCCTTGGGAATGTAATGGTCAATACATCCAATGCAACAGTCTGGTACAGCTTCTTGTGTTCTTCTGTTAGTATGATCTGGACCCACATTCTTTCCAATACCTGAGGCTAACAACTACATACACGAAACAATTACAGACTCTCTGGAAACTAGAATGCAAATGTCATCACTGTCTATGATAGTTGTTTCCTAATTGTCACAGAAATACTTCCCATCAATTACTTTATCATTTTTGTTGGTGGACCATTTTGTTCTTCACTGTAAGCAATCTCATGTCATTGGTGATCAAAACTGGCAGTCTAGTATTAAGAATTGTCTTTTCTCTTGAAGTAGCTATTACTCTAACAATATTAAATTCAAAGTGAGCAATAAATATACTGTAATATTAGTTCTAAATGGTTCTCTGAACAACACGCCTTCAGAGACCTAACAGAATTCCCACATCCAACAGTTCCTAAATGAAACTGTATCAAGCTGTATTTTAGCTGTGATACTTCACTATACTAAACGGCGTCTCAAGAGTGTTTTATAAATGTGGGATATTTTTGAATTTGTTATATGACACTGTCAGTGGTACATAATGGGTGGGGTGAGACTACATAGCTGTGCAAGGGGAGGTAACCTATGGAGTATGTAAATGCCCTTTCCTCAGAAGGACATTCACAAGGCAACTTGGACAGCACCTCATGATAGAACATAAAATCACACAGACCATGTCCTGGTTGATCAAAAGCATAAAAGCAGCGTAATGAATATGAAAACCATGAGACGAGTCAAAGTACAAATAGACTAATACTTAATCATGAATGAGGTATGATAACAAACAGCTGTGGAAATGCCAAGAAGAGAAAAGAGCATAAAAGAATGGAGTACTGATACAGACAAATTGAAAGACAATGACATGACATAGGAATTAGTCTTAAGCCTCATTGGAAGATGACCTCAATATTTATGGCCAGTGGAAAATGATAAAAACAAAATAATGTGGATTAAGCAGCACTAGAAATGCCTGGAAAAAAGTAAAGGAAGAAAAATGTAAGCTTCTAAGAAGAATGACAATATTATGAAAAGGATAATTGCTACTCACCACATAACGGAGATGCTGGGTTGCAGACACATACAACAAAAAGACTTTCAAACAAAGCTTTCAGCCAGACAGGCCTTCTTCAGAATAGACAAAACACACACACACACACACACACACATATATATATGCAAACACAACTCACACACACATAACCACCGTCTCTGGCTGCCAAGGCATTCTCAGAAGAATGTGAGGAAAAAAGTGAAAGAAAGAAGAAAAGCAAAGAAAAAACACCTACACGAAGATTCCACTGAAAGCAGTTAAGCATATAAAACTGGTAATACAGGAACCAAAATTCTTCCCAGAAAAAAAGGAAGAACATGTAGAGAGTTTAATTAAAAGAACAGAAAAGGATGATACTGAAGGGAATGCAAGAGATTTTTAGAGGTCAATTAGCTTCTTCAGAAAAGGACATATACCATGGATGTATGGCATTAAAGATAAATATGACAATAAATTTAGGAAAAAATGAAAGATTTGGAAATTTTGAAGAAATATGTTAAACAGCTTTTAAATATCAAAAATGGAAGTGTAGACATGGAGGAACAACATAAATATTAGCATGTAGAGCCTTTAGTTGCACTGTCAACAATGAAGGAGACTATTGATGCAATCAAAATACCAAAAGACAACAAAGCTCCTGGGAGAGTAACATTTTAAAGGAGAAAGAATAGCAGGTGCGTCTAAAGAAATGAACACAGTATCAGTCCATGAAAAGACAATAAACAAGCATTCAGGAAAGATAAGGGTATCTCATTAATTCACACAGCATACAAAAGTGTTCATATATAAATACTGAGAATCCAACAACATAACGGCAATATTATTGGTTGATATCTAAAAAAGCCTTCGAAAGCAAAAAAAATAGTAAACTTGTGGAAGTGGAGAAGTATGAAATACCAAGGAAGGTTAGAAATCTTGTAGAAATTACACTGGCAGGCTTGGAAGGGATAATGAAAATGGATGGGGAATGCTCAATGGAATATGAGAAGCACTGGATGCAACATGTGAACCAGAAGAGGGAATTAACATAGGAATAAAAATGAAAGTATTGGCCTCTGCAGATAACGAAGGATTAATCAGTGAAAATCTAGGTGACCTGAAAATACTGGATAGAAGGAGGAGGAGGAGATTACTGTTTAACGTCCCGTCGACAACGAGGTCATTAGAGACGGAGCACAAGCTCGGATTAGGGAAGGATGGGGAAGGAAATCGGCCGTGCCCTTTCTAAGGAACCATCCCGGCATTTGCCTGAAGCGATTTAGGGCAATCACGGAAAACCTAAATCAGGATGGCCGGATGCGGGATTGAACCGTCGTCCTCCCGAATGCGAGTCCAGTGTACTATCCACTGCGCCACCTCACTCGGTATACTGGATAGAAAGCTATTTCGAAAAGCAAAGGAAGTTTTATTAGAGATAAAAGAAAAAAATCCAAATTCATGAGGGCAGAAATAAACTACAAGGCAAACAGATGGGAAGTCATGCAAATTGATGACAATGTGTTTGAAGAATCAGAAGAGTTTACATATCTGAGGATTGTACTAAACAACAGAAATTATGAGAAATAAGAAATAGAATTGAGAAACAAAGCAACATCCAGAGAATTATATTAATGCAACAAATTACTCTCATTCAAATTTATTTCAAGAGGAATCAAAAATAAGGATATATAAAACTATAATTAGACCATGTCTGTTACTTTGCACCATAGCCCTTCTCCTTTGCTCTGAATGATATACTACAATAATAGTTTTCATTACAGTTGTTTTCACACCACAATACTACTTCTAGCTCTTCTCACACTGTGTATTCTAACCTCATATTTGCCATTTTCTTTATTTTCTCTATATATCTCTACGTCTGATTTACAGCTGAGTTACAATAATTAGCACATTTTTATGTGCTTGGCCAGTGATACATGTCCCTTCTACATGATGTGTGTTTGTCTTCCCTCACACATTAAAAAACAAGTTTATGCTAGAAATGAATAACATGCATGGACTACTACTGAAGAAAGTTGTAAGTGTAGTATGCATGTCAATTAACTGCAGAGCAGGAGTTACTCTAAAAAATATAAAATATGTTAAATAAATGTATTTGGAAGACCTAAGAAACAAAACTGACAAAATCAGGAAACTCATGGACAAACAAAACAGACTGCAAACAAGAATCAACAAACAGACAATAGGAAGGGTGATTTCCGATGAAGAAAGAAGGATGAGATCTGAGAGAATGAAGAAGTACTGGGCTGACAGGAAACTGAAAAATTCTTTGTATAAAGTTGGCTAGAGTGGTCCAATGAAGGCCATAAAAGGTAAATAATAAAACAAATTATTTGTTTATTGTTCATAAATTCATTAGCTCATATATAATGTAGAAAAAATTATTAACACTTACCAGAAATTGCAAGGCCACCCACTCGGTGAAGATATTCAGAGATCTTTTGGCCATTCTTATTCAATACAAAGACAATCATAAATGTTTTTTTCACTGCAAGTATGATCCACTTGCCAGTGGATTCACATTCTGATGACTGTGGAAGTGAGCTTATGGCATTAACCTTAATGTGGTCTTCTTCATCCCATAGTACATAAGGCATTGTAGTTTCTGCTGGTACATCTTTAAAAACATCTGGCAGGACTGAAATGTGACCATCCAAATCACCAACTACAGTGCCTGTGAATCGAAGACCAGGAGTATTGATGGGTACCGTATCATCAGAGAGAGCTTAAAATATGCCATCACTGCATCCTACAGAATCATAATTTCATTCTCTTGCACAGTGGCAAAGTGTAGTGTTAAAGAAACAGGAGTGACAAATGCTGTGAATACATTCTGCTCGTTACTGGAAAAAAAGCTTTCTAACATTAATAAAGTCATCAACATGGTCTGAAGGCCTCTTTTTATATCCCATTCAATTGCAATACAATAAACAAATCACAGACAAATAAATAATTGACAAAATATAATTACCGAAGTGGGTAACAATTTGTTTTTCCTAGAGAGATTTTATGATTAAATGGGAAGCCATTGCAACACAAATTATATACAAGATCCGTCCAAAAAAAATCCAGAACTTCATCCACAAAATTTTTCTACACCTCCCTTTTACGTACTGTGCATGGTCTCCTTCAAAATACTCTCCTCCACAATTGATACACCACTCCCAATGCTTTTTCCACTTCTGGAAGCAGTCTTGGTACGGCTCTTGGTGGATTCCGCAAAGCACCATCTGTAAATTTTCTTTTATTTTATCTATTGTTACAAATCTTCATTCTTTCAATGGGGTTTTCAACTTTGAAAATAAAATAAAAAAGTCTACAGGGGCCAGGTCTGGAGAGTACGGGGGATGAGCCAGCACAGTGATTTCGTTTTTTGTGCAATAGTCACAAACAAACAGGGATGAATGTGCAGCTGTGTTACCGTGATGCAAGAGTGGCGAATTGTCTCATCACATTTCAGGCCATTTTCTTCCCACATTTTCTTGCAGGCATTGCTACATGTCCCGATAGTGCCATTGATTAACAGTTTGTCCCTGTGCCATGAATTCATGATGAACTAATTCTTCAAGTCAAAGAAAACTATCAGCAAGGCTTTGACATTTGACCTGACCTGACCAACCTTTTTTGGTCTTGGAGAACCTTTCCTGACCCATTGTGAAGATTGAGTCTTGGTCTCAACATCATAACCATAGACCCACATCTGAACATGTCTTTATGGTCTTAATTCATGAGCATAGGATGAAAGTGGCAGCAACGTGATGAATTCCAAGATGCTGTGTCAGGATTTCATTATATGATCCAACTGAAATGTTACATTCTCCTGCAATCTCTTGGACAGTCAGTCTTCAATTGATGTGCACAATTTTGTTGATGCTCCTGACATGAAGATTGTCAGTAGACTGCAAAGGGCATCCTGAAAGTGGTCATCTTTAACTTCTGTCTGAATGTGAACCATTTGTAACACAAAGCATGGCTTAAGCACCCATCACTGTATGCTTCCTACATCATTTGGTGTGTCTCTGTAAAGGTTTTATCAAGTTTCACACAAAATTTAATGAAGACGCACTGCTCCTCTAACTCTGCCATCTCAAAATTCGGAAACTGTGTGACACAACATTCTACTCAATACAGTACTGAACAATAACTAACAGACATACATCAGAACAATGAAACTTCGAGCAGGTACACATTAAACACAAATGTGTGCAGGGATGCTAACCACTTTTCGCTCCAACACACAGTTCATGCCAAATTACGAATATTCTGGAATTTTTTTTAACAGACCTTGTATTCCATTTGTGGATTTTCTTCATATTCTAGTGAAAATACATTTCAGAAATTAACTTGGACATTTTCTCAACAAACTCGTCTGTGAACTCATAGTTATGAATCAAATGAAACTTACCAATGGACAGACAGAGTAGTGCAGATGGGAGGCTCATCTTTGTGTCCACAACTCTAATTAACTGAACACTTGCTGCATCCCACTGTGCCTTATTCATCACTGCTATTTCCCACACTGATATACTTGCATCAGTATGAGTTACAGCAAATCTGCATGAGTCTTGTTTCAACTGGCCCCAGGTAATCACTACAAATTGTGGTGATAGATAATGATTATTAGTCTACAGAAAAGGAAACACAACAAACAAACAGAAAAAGAAAAAAAAAGAGATCAGTTCTTTAATAAGAGGTATATAACTGACTCGGATCAATATATGGGAACAGTTTGTGTATATTTGCTGAGGTAGAGGCAGATAGATATTCATTGTTCACACTACTTGTGATCTGCAGCTTTATTCATACAATTATTTCACCTGCAAAAAATAATTAAATAATACTTCATTAGTAATTAACTATATTTCCATTGTAATATGAATGGCTGACAAAGAAGAATTTAAATATTCCAGAGCTGATTTCCTTGCTAATAACACACAAATCTCTCTTAATAAACTCTTAAGGAGCTTACCAGAGTATACCACACTTGAGATCAAAATTCGGATGACAAGTTCATTTACTAAAACAATATTTCACCACTGGATTCAAAATTCTTAGAATGGAGCATGGCAATTCCCTCAATGAAGACCACAAAGCATAGTATACAAAAATTAGTGTTGTGGTTTGATGAGTAATACAATGTATGCAACTTAACATTTCTCTCTGTACTGGATATGAGCAACTACGAGTTCAATATTTATGGTGTAATAATAACTCATAGAGCAGCGTGTGTCCTTCACTTGCCAAACATAATCATTTCCAGAATATCAGACGGAATTTCAAAGTGAATTTGGTGAAAGAAGGCACCATTGTATAGTGTTGCACTTAGAAATTGTAGCATCTAAAGAAAGGAGCCAAAAATTCCACATGTCATAGTTTCTAGCTCTTAATGCTCAAATTTAGTTATTATAACACAATGATAATTGTCTGCAAAGAAGACTGCAAGTAGAATTCACTGCTAGGGAACTAATTTTCTTTTTGACAGTTACTACCTCCTCCACATATAAGATTTCCTATCCCATAACTTAACCACTGACTGCACTAAAATCTGTTCAAATACAGCTTCCCCAATACATAAATGACAATTTTTACAACTGATTTCATTCGTTAGTGTTACCCAAACAGTCATTTCGACCATCACAAGATTTGATGAATCACCACATAATTTCAAGAAACCTAATCTCAATCACGTCACCCAGCTTGTTAGTACAGCTATGGTTGCCTCAAGCTGGTATTGAGCATGAATACCTTCTTAAAAATCTTCCACCCTCTCCCAGAACAGTATTATTATGCCCTCTCAACCACTGGAATGTTTGTGGGGCACTATGTTCCTCTTCAGTTCTTTCTCTGGTATGTGATTCATATTTAAGCCAAATCACTGGCAAAGCCTCTCCAATGTGTCTACCCATCAGTGTCTCTACTACTGTCTCATCAATCATTAATCAATACGCAACAATGTTTACTTTACAGTTTGTGTCAGAAATGCTTGTATATCAGATGGCTGGTCATGGACAAGTGTATGCTTCCTTTGTGTATTACTGATTTCATATGAAACTGAAATTGCATTTTCTGTGCTCCATGTGTCTGATTAATTGGCATAAACCTATTTTCTCATGATATCTCACTCATCAGATTGAATGGAACTATATACGAGGGTTGGAACTAAAACAGTGGAAACTATTTATTCCCAACTGATACAAGAGTTACATGTTGCACCTGTTACTGTCCTTCAAAGTAGTCATCAGCATTGTGTAGTACCCATTGCCAGGGATGTGGAAGGTGTAGTATACTGTCAGCAGAGCCCGTTCTGCTGATGATGCGAATGGAGCGGTCGAATCTCTGGAACAGTTCTGAAGTGAATGCCACAAAGCCAAAACTGAAACGTCAGTCCAACGAATGGCACCATTATGCATCGCCGCAAAAGTCAAAAGTGCATCAGAGCCCCAGTATGGTGGAAGTTATGGTGATTCTCGTGTACGACTGTGATGGTGTTATCCTAAAGCATTATGTTCCTCCACGGCAGACAGTCAATGCACAGTATTACTGTTCATTTTTGGAGCACCACCTGCAACCAGCTTTGTGAAAGAAGCGGCGACACTTTCTGCACAACCCATCCATCATTTTGCATGACAATGCACGGGCGCATACAGCACAAGCTGTGGCTACTCTGTTTGGTCGATGGGACTGGGAAGTACTGTACCATCCACCACACTCCCCGGCCTTAAGTCCTTGTGACTTTGGTTTTATTCCGAAGATGAAGGAATCACTTCATGGCATTCGCTTCAGAATTGTTCCAGAGATTCGACAGGCAGTAGACCGCTCCATTCGCACCAACAGAACAGGCTCTGCTAACGGTATACTATGTCTTCCACATCACTGGCAACGGGTTCTACACAACGCTGGTGACTACTTTGAAGGACAGTAACAGGCGCAAAAATGTAACTCTTTTGTATCGGTTGTGAATAGATAGTTTCCACTATTTAAGTTCTAACCCTCGTACTTTGACTTCCTTTAAGAATTTATTTCATTTAGTCATTCCTAAAATCACAGTGACGTCTCCTTGGTGTGACTCTTTATTTTGCTAATCAGATGCCTAGTCAACATTTTTACCTCAATAATTACAATAATTTTTGTGCAACATATTCCCTTTTCAATATGATTGGCTCATTTCAAGTAATGCATCAGTAATCTTACAAATGTAGCTGTTTTGTAAAGTATGCATTGTGCTTTTTTTAACAGTTTATCACACTGTGAATCAACATTTCTTTTGATATGGATTTGCTGAATTGGAACCGTCAACCATCTCTTCACTTACTTGTTATTTTTTTATTTTGAATTCTCAATCCACATTAAGGTTGTCAGGGCCTACTCTGTACTGACATAACATTCTTTTTTTCCTTTTTTCTTTCCTCCAGCACATCTTGTAATGTAACAGGATTGAGAACTGAATGAATATCCTAAAATATTACATAAAAGACTCCAAACTTACTCTTTTTATTTCTTTGATAAGTAACTGCATGGGAATGGATTGTCAAAAGACACTATTATTTGATGATGCAGGCATGCTCTATGAACAGTGCAAAGAAATAGTGCAGACAAGAAGGTAATAATAATTGCCAGCAGAGAGTGGCAGCTGAACCAGACAGAATTAATCTTGGAAGAGAAATATTAAACCGTATGCAGAAAACAGATGGGGTTACAAAATTTTTATAAAGGAGAGATGCTGGTTTGTTCTAGAAAAAAATGGGCTTTAGAAATTGCTGAAAACATTGAGTGTGAACAGAAAAACAATTGAAAATCTTACAAAAATGTGGAAATTGTATCCCAGGTTTATTTTATTTACTTGATTGTGAAAATATTACTAAGTTATATTTCTAGTCACTAATAAATGTTCAATGATGTCAACTAATTTTTATTTTAATACAGACCTGACTAGTAATTAATGTATCGGAGAAAGAAACTGAAATAATACATTTTTGTATGCCTGGAAATTTTGAAACAATTTTGATTACAATGCACTTTGAGTGCAATGAATTATTGTGAATATGTTCTACTAACAGTTCCATGAAATATGACATTTTCGTGACACAGTACAGGTGGGCTAGGAATAAAGCATGACCATACTGGACCTTTGTGATGAAACATTTGAAACAGTTTCTAGTGCAGCCATGATTTCATACATCACACACAAATAGAGACAGCGCTGATTTGGGGTTACCAAATAAATGCAAAAGGCTAGGGTTGAGACAAACTGGATAAGAGTATTACCAACACAGGTTTTCCTAGCTGTCACACTAGGCAACAACTAGAACTGTTACGAATTTATCACATTTCAGAGGAGGCATATTAAGGTATTCTTAAAAAAAAGTGTAAACAAATTACAAGATGGCCTCAGCTGATTCCACCCCCCTCCCCCCCCCCCTCAATCCTCCTTCAGCTGATTTTATGTTCCACGACCATAAGCTCACTACATTCCATTAATACTTGTGGAACGCGTCAGTTTAATTTATGTTTTCCTTACAAAATTGTTGTCATTCAGATATTCTTTTAATTTGTTTTTAAAAATTGGTTGGCTATCTGTGTGACTTTTAATGCTATTTGGCAACTGAGCAAAGATTTTTGTGGCAGCATTATTCACCCCTTTTCTGAGCCACAGTCAGATTTTACCCAGAATAATGAAGGTCGTCCTTTCTTTTGGAGCTATGCACTTCGGTATTATTTTTTAATTGGGATGGGTTCTTAATGGCAAATTTAATAAGCAAATATATGTATTGCAAAGGTACTGTGAATATCCCGAGTTCCTTAAATAAATGTCTGCATGGTGGGCTCCAGCTATTATTCTGATTACATGCTAATGCGCAATGTATACTTTTCTCTTAATGACGAATTACCCCAAAATATGATCCCATATGAAAGCAGTGAGTGAAAATAGGCATAATAGGCTAATTTACTGATATGTTTATCACCAAAATTTGCAATAACCCTAAAAGCATACATAGCTGAACCTAACCATTTCAGCAGATCATCAATGTGTTTCTTCCAATTCAATTTACTTTCAACGCACACACCCACAAATTTGGAATATTCTGCCTTAGCAACAGTCTGTTCTAACTCTATGTTTATCAATGGTGTTAAGCCATTTACTGTACAGAATTGTATGTACTGTGCTTTTTCAAAATTTAGTGAGAGTCCATTTGCAGAGAACCACTTAACATTCTGAAAGACATTATTTACAACTTTCTCAGCTTATTCTTGTTTGATTACTATACTTGTCATTGCTATACTTGTATCGTCAGAAAAAAGGAGTAGCTTTGCATCTTCATGAATATAGAGTGGTAAGTCATTAATATAGTGTAGGAACATATATTAAGAACAATAAGGGATCCAAGAGTGAAATCTGTGGGACACCATTCTTGATATCTCCCCTGTTAGAGGAATGTGCTGATTTTTGTAGGCTATCTGTACTCTTAATTTCAACCTTCTCCATTCTTCCAGTTAAATGAAGTCAAAGTCAAAAACAAAAAGTATATTGCAGTTACTTATATTCCAGTTGGTTTCTGCAAAAACGTAGCATGTCCTGTGCCCAACATACAGAACCATAAAAGAATCACTCATTTTCTTTTTCCTCGATACTGATTTTCAAAATGAAATCTGGAGTACTTACTATTCATTTTTAAGGATGCTGTCCTCCTCTTAAGCTGGTCATATTGTTCTGCAACTGTCTCAGCTGGCTCCATTTCTTCCCAAAGCTCTCTGCAATGCTTTAACCAAATTTCTGACAAGTTGCACACTACCAACCATTTCCAAGTACGTGGGCCAAACAGCAGAATTGCTCCTGTGTTCAGAACCACTGCCAGCAGGCACCTAGAGTAGAAAAATATTTGTGATAAGAAGCAAATAAACTAGTGTCATTATTAAGCAATACTGTGTCCCTTAAAGATGAATTCAGTTCATTACTTATGAGTTAGTTGTTTCATACAGTAAATTCACATATTTCTCAAGCCTAGACAAAAGTGACACCATCTAAAGATAGCAGTTATCCATTTAAAAGTCATAGAGCACATATCAATACAACCACAATCAAAATAATTAAAGTTACTCATTAACTCTCTTTTCAACTTTTTAGTTCTCAATAATTAGATTACATGAAAAACATTCAGTAAATAAGGGGAAGACCTACCATAAAACAGTGGAAAACTGTTTTTAAATGTAATCTCTTTTCAGTGATGCATATATTATAGTGTAAATGTCATTCTTTGTTCTCGTAGGAAAAGGGATCACTGCAAGATCCTATAAAATACTCTTCAACAAAAGCAATTCAATCCCCAATTTCTGATCCCTAGCCAAACATATGAAATTATGAAATGTAACTAATAGTGAGAAATGGTGAGTCTATTGGGCCCAAGTTCATATAATTTGGCCACTTTTGCAGAGTCTGCAGAGTTTATTCCCTTACCCTTTTGCAAGTTATTTTTGAATGTTTTAACTGAATTTCTTCATATACTGAACAAAGGTTACATAATTCTGTATGTCAGTATTATTGCCTTACCTTTCATAAAAAGCCTAAGTCATTACTTCTCTCATAAATGTGTAGTAATTAACAAGCACCACTTGTACATACAAATTTCATAACATTATCTTCATTTGTTTTCTAGAAAATATTTTTCATTACATTTTTATTTTTTATGGCTCACTATTTCCTTCATTTTCTTTTTCATGTTCGTTTGTTCTCCTAGCCCTGTCACTTGTATTTCTCTTTCTCCCTACTTCTTGATTATACTCTTCATTTTCATGCCTCTTAATCCAGTTTTACTTCTCATTCTGCCCTCATCATCTCTGGACTGACACTGGCAAAATGCTTACTAAGGCACTATCTTTGACATTTGATCTTCTCCATATCCTCCTCTCTGTACCTGTCCCCTTTCATATTTGTATTTACTTGTTCTCAAAAGAGGAGGGTCCTCTTAATATGGTCTGAATGACTGGCCATTCCTCTTAACCTTCTTCATCCTATCAATCTTTTCCCAGGGATGAAACAATCAGTTCTGAAAGCTACGATAGTGTCACATACTTTGATATATGCCTATCAGCAGTACTGATACTTTGCTTCCTAAAGGTAAGTACTGGTGACAATTCTGTCTCATCATCTTACAGAAGATACAATGCTTCCTCCAGTATTACTGAAGATAAGAAAACTACCATTTTTTCCCAATTTTTATCAGCAGCATATGTACCATTAATCACAATAATAACATAAATGCTAATTACACCAAGTACAGCTAGAAACAGGTGAAATGGTATGCTACAGACAACAATTGAATTTAATATTTATCAAATGATGTACTTACGGCAAAAGTTAATAATTACCAAGGAGATGACACAATAAAGTAATGTATGACGAACAATTCCTTCTGCTTAGCAAGAGCAGATTGTATGACCGGTCAGCATAAAATTTCATCTCCAGCACTAACAACATTGAGTAATGATGGACAAAGTTCAAGAGCACTGTACAATATGTTTTAGACAGGTATATGTTAAGCAAAGTTGTGAGGGATGGAAAAGGTCTGCCATTGTTTGACAGCTATGTTCGAAAACTACTGCAAAAGCAAAGACAGCTTTACTGTAAATTTAAACATAGGCAAAGCCTCACAGACAAACACAATCTAAACAAAGCCAAAATTAGCATAAGGAGAGCCATGTGTAAAGCATTCAACAAATTTTAAAGTTAAAATTCTGTCTACTGACGTAGTGCTTTTTGCAGACGATTCTAGTGTTACAATAAATTCTATTAGAGAGAAAGTAACAGAAGAGTTAGTAAATAATATTTTTCAAAGAATCAGTAAGTGGTTCTCTGAAAATGGACTCTCCTTAAATTTTGAAAAAAAAAAAAAAGGAAAAACACTACATTCATTTTGAATATTTCCACTCAATAATGTCATACAGAATAATTTTTCTGGTGTAGTTCATCACTTAGAAAGAAAGTACTGACTGCACAAACGCAAGCAATAAGAATAATTGCCAGTGTTCAAACCACGGACGTCATGTATGTACCTCTTCAAGGAGCTGGGCATTTTAACTGCGCCATTACAATACACATATTTGCTAATTAAATACACCATAAATAATTCATCACAATTTGAGAAGAACAGTGATGTACACATCTATAACACTAGAGGGGAAAACAACCTTTATTGCCCATTATTAAAGCATTTAGTGACCCAGAAAAAGAGTTCAATATGCAGCAACAAAAATTTTTGATCATTTGCCCAGTAATATAAAATGTCTGACAGGTAGTGAAGCAAGTTTTAAATCTAATTTAAATCATTCCTCCAGGACAACTCCTTCTATTTCATAAATTTCTACTTAAGAACTGGCACTCAGTATAAAAGAAAAGAAAAGAAAATTAAGTGTAGTTGCATGAGGTAGGATTAAAAATAATAATGTGCTCATTAATGTTAACACTAATCATGCATATACATCCAGTCCATTGACTCATTCCACCTCATTTCAATCAAAGAATCATTCAAATGATCTATGGAACATGTAATTAACTAACAGAAAATCCTAAGAAGGTTTGGTCTTAAGTTAAATCAGTAAATGGATGAAAGTCACCTGTCCAGACACTTTGTGGCAGTAATGGCAGTGAAACGGAGGACGACACAGAAAAGGCTGAAATACTAAATGTCTTTTTGCAATACTGTTTCAGAGAGGAAGATCACACTATACTGTCAATTTTACATCATAGAACAAACTACAAAATAGTTGATACTGACATAAGTGACCATGGGGTAGAGAAGCAACTGAAATTGCTCAATGGAGGGAAGGTCACAGAGTCTGATGGAATACCAGTACAATTCTATGTAGAGTATGTGAAAGAAATAGCCTTCTTCTAGCAGCAGTGTTCCGTACGTCTTTAGAAGAGTGAAATATTCCTGATGATTGGGGAAAAAAAGTACAAGTCAGTGCCATTTTTAAGAAGGGTCATTGAACAGACACACAAAACTATAGGCCTATATCACTGATATCAGTTGGGTGTTTGCATATTATGTCATTTTTGGAGGTCAAAAATCTCCTCGGTAGGAATCAATGTGGTTCCAAAAACAACGATGTGAAACACAGCTCACTCTATCCATCCACGAGACCCTGAAGGATGCGATGTTCCTTGACTTCCAGAAGGCATTTGATACGGTTCTACATTGCCACCTGATGAAGAAAATGTGAAAAGTTTCTAGCAAACAGAACACAGCATGCCATTCTGAATGGAGAGAAGGCATCAGACATAAAAGTGACTTCGGGCATGACCCAGGGGAGCGTTACAGGACCACTATTTTCACAATATAAATAAATGACCTAGCAGATAATGTCAGAAGTTGCATGGGACTTTTCACGGATGAAGCTGTTGTATACGGAGAAGTTGTCATGTTACGAATCTGGAACGAAATGCAGGAAGCCCTGCAGATGATCGATGCTTGGTGTAGGGAGTAACAATTGACCCTAAATGTAAATAAATCTAAAATATTTCGAATACATGATTAGAAAGTCCATTTACTGTATGATTACATAACAATCACTGGAAACAGGAAATTCTGTAAAATGCTTAGGTGTACACATATGGAGCGATTTGAAATGGAACAACAACATAAAATTAATCAAAAGTAAGGCACATGCCAGAATGAGATTCATGGAAGAATCCTCAGAAAATGTAGTCCATCAGCAAAGGATGTAACTTACAAAACACTTGTGTGACCAGTGCTTGAATATTGTTTGTCAGTATGAGATCCGCATCAGACAGGTCTGATAGAGAAAATACAAAAAAGAGTGATGAATTTTGTTACAGGTTCATTTACTAATCACAAAAGCATCACAGAAATGATCAACCATTTCCAATGGCAGGCACTGCAAGAGATGGGTTCTGCATCATGATGTGGTTTATTGTTAAAGTTCTAAGAGTGTACTTTCCTAGAAGAGTCACAAATATATTCCTTCCTCCTATGTCTATCTTGCAAAATGACCATGAAAATAAAATTAGAGAGACTCAAGCCCACATGGAGGCTTACTGGAACTTATTCCTCCTGCAAACTATTCATGATTGGAACAGCAGAGAGAGTAAGTGATGGTGGTACACAAAATACCCTTTGCCACACATCGCAAGGTGACTTGCAGAGTATAGATGTAGATATAGAAATGACTTTCATCAATGTTTCATGTTTTACAAAAGAAAAGGACAATACTGTATCAACTGTGGTTGGACAGCAGGGCAGAACAAGTTGTAATATACACTGAAGAGCCAAAGAAACTGGTAGGCCTGACTAATATTGTAAAGGGCCTGAGCACACAGAAGTGCCACAACATGGCGTGGCATGGACTCGACTAATGTATGAAGCAGTGCTGCAGGGAATTGACACCATGAATCCTACAGGACTGTCCATAAATCCATAAGAGAAAGAGGGGGTGAAGATCTTTTCTGAACACCATGTTGCAAAGCATCCCAGGCATGCTCAATATGTTCATGTCTGGGGAGTTTGGTGGCCAGCAGAAGTGTTTAAACTCAGAAGAATGTTCCTGGAACCACTCTGTAGCATTCTGGGCATGTGGGGTGTTGCATTGTCCTGCTGGAATTGCCCAAGTCCATCGGTATGTACAATGAATATGAATGGATGCGGGGGTCAGACAGGATGCTTACGTACCTGTCACCAGTCAGAGTAGTATCTAGCCATATCAGGGGACCCATATTACTCAAACTGCACACGCCCCACACCATTTCAGAGCCTCCACCAGCTTGAACAGTCCCCTACTGACATGCAGGGTCCATGGATTCATGAGGTTGTCTCCATACAATTACACATCCATCCGCTCGATACAATTTTAAACAAGACTCATACAAACATGCAACATGTTTCCAGTCATCAACAGTCCAATGTCAGTGTTGATAGGCCCACTCAAGGCATAAAGTTTTGTGGCATGCACTCATCAAGGGTACACAAGTGGGCCTTTGGCTCCAAAAGCCTATATCAATGATGTTTCGTTGAATGGTTCACAAGCTGACATTTGTTGATGGCCCAGCATTGAAATCTGCAGCAATTTGCAGAAGGGTTGCACTTCTGTCACGCTGAACGATTCTCTTCAGCTGTTATTGGTCATATTCTTGTAGGATCTTTTTTGAGCCACAGCAGTAGGAGATTTGATGTTTTACCAGATTCCTGATATTCACGGTATACTCGAGAAATGGTCATACGGGAAAATCCCCACTTCATTGCTATCACTTCATTCCTATCGCTCATGCACTGACTATAACACCCCACTGAAACTCACTTAAATCTTGATAATCTGCCATTGTAGCAGCAGTAACCAATATAACAACTGCGTCAGACACTTGTTGTCTTATAAAGGGCATTCAAAAAGAAACGAGCTAGAGTCTGGAATGCGCAAACTGGTGACAGGAGGGTAATATCGTGGCTTGTGTAACAAGGTGTGGTTCCGAGAAGAACGTGGAATTTCACAGCTTGTCACGGGACAGCACGCGTGTGTATCACGTGACTATACAGAGCTAGCAGCAGCACGGATCAATCATCCAACGGTGCCAGTCGCATTGCAAACAGTGACATGGAGGCATCAAAATATGAGCAAAGAGGTGTTTTTCATTTTCTGACAGCGGAAGGAGTAGGAGGAACGGACATTCATCGATGAATATCACAAGTGTAGGGTGAATACTGCATGTTCCTTGCAATGATCAAGGCATGACACAAGCACTTCAGCGAAGGACGGGTGCCGTTAACCAATGATGCACGGTCTGGAGCACCACAATGCTTTACCGAAGACATTGTCCAGCTGCTGGATGCACTCATTACCCAGAACCACCGAGTGACAGTGAAAGTCATAGCCGCTGTGGTCAGATTGAGCATCAGAAGTGTTCACACCATCATGAATTAATGACTGCAGATGCACAAGGTGTTTGCCCAATGGGTGCCCCACAGACCACACCAGGAAGCATGTCCGAGGGCCCACTGCCTTGCCCATCTGCAGCGCTATGCTCAGGAAGGGAATGCGTCCCTGGCATGATGGTGGCTGGAGATGGGTCATGATGTCATCACTTCAAACCATAATCAAAACGACAAAGTCTCCAGTGGAAGTATCCAGAGTCACCACCACCAAAAAAAGCCAAAGCCATCCAAACCAGTGCAGGATAGGTTATGCTGACGTTCTTCTTTGAGCAAGATGGCCCGTTTCTGATTCATTTCCTTCAGCATGGGACAATAGTGAATTCCCAGCGTTACTTGAAAACCTTGACCACCCTTCACCAAGTGATCAAATCAAAATGACCAGGCAATCTCATCTAGAGGGTCATTCTGCTCCATGACAATGCAAAGCCTCATATGGCCAGCACAGTCGCAGCACTCATGCAGAAATTCAAATTGGAGGTTCTCAGCCACCCTCCATACAGTCCGGACCTCTCTCCCTGTGATTGCGCTATTTTTGGTCCCCTTAAAAAGGCTCTGAGGGGCAAATGATTCACCTCGGATGATGACCTCCAGCTGTACGTGCGGAAGTGGTTAACATCGCTGCCCTAGGAATTTTATGAGACAGCCATTCACCACCGTGTGTTACAGTAGGACACGTGTTTCAACAGCCAGGGCCAATACTTCAAACATACAGGTACTGGTTTCTGTGATTATGCCTCCGGCTCGTTTCTTTTTGAATGCACCTTAATATAGATGTTGCCAACCACTGTGGCATATTCTGCCTGTTTACATATTTCTATATTTGAATATGCATGCCTATACCAGTTTCTTTGGCACTTCAGTGTATTACACCTCCCATGGCTAGACATAACTCTTTCCATTTAATTTTGTGGATTTATGTAACATTTTCATCTGATTCATTCATATCCTAATTCATTAGGTGCTTACTTTAGAATTTTTATCTCTGCTACCATCTCACTTTCAGTTGTCATGAAACAAATGAAAAGAGGGAGAGACAGATGCTGTATTTTGCTTTCTCTTAATAGTTCTGAAGCTGAGGGTGGTGCGGGGGTGGGGGGTAAGTCACAAGACTTCCTGCAAACATGATGTCAATTTGATGTCACATGCAATATTGACATGGCTAGTGCCATATTCATTTTGCCATATTTTGCTGTTTTGTATAACAACTTGCAGTATGCCATTTTCCAGACAATGGCGCATTGAAAATGTATCACAAACATTCACCCATATCATTAAATGTCAGTTAATAAAGCATCAATTATATAAGCTTTCAAGAGATACTAAGATAACTGAAACATGAGGCAAAAATCACCTTCTAAGCACTAGTGTAATAATGGATAATGTCATAGTTTTGAAGCTGAAGAATGTAGGTTTGCATCCTGCTACATGCTAATATTTTCTTCTTTTTTTTCCATGTTAATGATATTAACACATTCTGGGACTTTCTTATGAATGTAATACAAGTATGTTTTGAAACAGTAAATCTTATTTAACATTTCTGTCTAATCAGAGAACAGCAGATGAAATAAATATTTTGCTGTTTATTTCTGAATATGTGGTGGTTTGTGTGTGTGCGGTTAGGCAGGAACCTAAGAGGACAGCTTTAAATGCTGCAAATGGAACGAGAAGCAATAAGATTCATATTATTTCTTCAGTGAAAAGATGACTGATAACATTCATGTTCTTTCTTGTCACAAATATTTCACGGGTAACATTCAACTCACACGACTTCCTGAAAACCATGACACTTCCTGTTGGTATATTTATGCTGCTAAGACATGTGAGCTGTTACCCACACAAGAAATACCCCCATTGAACACTAATGAATGTTGATAGCCACAAGTTTGCTTCTGTTAGGAGAAGCAACAGCAAAAATTATGTGAGATATGGCAACTGTGACAGGACTGAACTTTGAATCTTTGGATATAACATCAATTTGAAATAATAACAACTATAATTTATTTATCTGAAAACTCATCTATAATATTTATTTTTCACCTTTATGACTTTAACAATAAATGACAATAGTATGTAAAAATTTACAAAAAAGGAAGACCATTACAAATAAAAAAAGACAACCAGCACAGGAAAAAATATGCCGGCTGTCCAGTTTTATTTACTATAATAACAGCACCAAGTAAAATGTAGTTCTACTGCATGAATTACTGGATAGTATTTATTCTTGTTGAATGAATGCATATGGCTAGGCAACACATTTCAGGAAATGGCAGATGCAGTGATGAATAAGAAAACATTGTTATAAGTGAACACATATGCAATTGCAAACATTATTTAAATGACATCTCTTTTGTGTGTGTTGATAATTATAAGATTATTATTTTGTGTGTTTCAATTAAGATAATATACAATAGTGAAATTTGTTTCTTTGTTGTGCAAACTGAACAAAATTAAGCTGTGTCAATTCCAGTGAGCAAAAGTTTGAGTTAACTGAATATGAGGATTGCCCAGAAAGTGATGCACCACGTTTTTCCCCCCCTCTTTGCCGAAAACAATGCTATGGATAGGAAACATTATGTATGTATTATTTGAAGTCTCCACGTTTCTGTCACTTCTGACAGATAGTGTAGCTGCAGGACAGTTTCAAGACAGCATCTGCAGGTGATGTACATCACAAACAATGTGCCTTCATTGAATTTAACACTGCAGACAATGAAACTGTGGGGAAAACTCACAAATACTTGTGCCAAGTCTATAGAGTATCTTCTGTCAACAGGAGTACAGTTAGTCACTGGGCACAGATGGTGAGGTCATCAGTAGACGGTTTGGCGCATCTCCAAGATTTGCAGTGGTCAGGGAAACTGTCCACAGCTGTCACACCTGACATGTTGTAGTGAGCTAATGTTGTCATTCATGAGGACAGACACATTATGACTCGAGAAGACATTTTGAGGGTGATGAGGAGGTGATTCACACAGTTAAGCACTGGCTCTACCACCAAGACAAGGATTGGTACCAACAGGCCATACATGCCTTTGTTTCGCCATAGAACAGGATGGAGATTATGTGGAAAAACAGTGTGTGTAATGTGGTGCATTACTTTCTAGGCAACAATGACAAAAATCTTAGCACCCCTAGGAGTATTAGCTGCAAAAGTAAATAATATGACTGCTCCACAGAAAGATTTATCTACAAGAGCCAATATGCGATTATTCTGATGTTTTCTGTGGGTGACCAGGAATAATTAATGAATACTAATACAAACTTGGTATTTCCTGGCAGGTTAAAGCTGTGTGCTGGACTGGGACTCAAACCTGAGACCCGTGCATTTTGTGGGAAAGTGCTCCACCCACAGAAGTATCCACATATTCCCTCATTACTTTTCCTCACAGTAACACTTCTGCCAGTACCTCATCTCCTACCTTCTAAACTTTTCCTGCATGCCTTATAAGACTAGGATATTGTGCAGACATAGCTTAGCCACAGCCTGTGGGATTGTTCCTAGAAGAACCTTTCATTCTGCAGTGGAGTGTGGACTGATCTGAAACTTTCCGGCAGATTAAATCTTTTTGCCAGGCCAGGAATTGGATATGAAATGTACATTGGCGGCAGTAGAGTTGTCCCGCTGGTTCTCTAAATTTTCTCAATAGTGTTTCATGAAAAGAACATTGTCTTACCTCCAGGGATTCCATTTGAGTTCCGAATCATCTCCTTAATACTCACATGCTGATCAAACCTACTGGTAACAAATTTAGCAGCATGCAGCCGAACTGCTTCGATTTCTTCCTTTAATCCAACCTAATAGGAATCCCAAACACTCTAGTCATACTCAGGAATCAGTCACACAAGTGTTCTACACACAGTCTCTTTCACAGATGAGATACACTTTCCAAAAATTCACCCAATGAACCGAAATCGATCATTCGTCTACCCTACTACCGTCCTTATATGCTCATTGCATTTCATATCAGACTGCAACATTACGCCTAGATATTTCATTGGCATGAGTGTGTCAAGAACCACACCAATAATACAATATTTTATTGTTACAGCATTGTTTTTCCTGCTCATCTGCATTAACTTATATTTTTCCTCATTTAAATGCTCCCTGGAAATCTAGAAATATGACTGTGTCTGTTGCCCTTCATCCATGGTTCACAGGACATTATGTGAGAAAAGGACAAGATGAGTTTCACACAAGCAGTGCTTTCTAAATCCACGATGATTTGTGAACAGATGCTTTTCTGTCTTAAGACATTCATGATACTCAAATTTATAATACGTTCAAGAATTCTGCAGCAAACTCATGTTAACGATATTGATCTGTAATTTTGTGGGTCCGTGCTTTTACCCTTTTTTCCAGTCACTTAGGAGTTCATGCTAGGTGAGAGATTTGTGATGAATGCAAGCTAAGTAAGGAGCCAAGGTCAAAGAGTACTCTCTGTGAAACTGAACTGTTGTTCCATCTGAACTTGGCAACTTGTTTGTTTTGAGTTCTTCAGTTGCCTCTCTATGCCAGGGATGCCTATGACTTGTCCCCTGAACAGGAGTTTGAGTGACAGTCAAATGATGGTACATCTGCATAATTCTCTCGAAGGGATGATTTCTCAAATGTTGTTGTTGTTCTGGTCTTCAGTCCTGAGACTCGTTTGATGCAGCTCTCCATACTACTCTATCCTGTGCAAGCTTCTTCATCTCCCAGTACCTACTGCAGCCTACATCCTTCTGAATATGCTTAGTGTATTCATCTCTTGGTCTCCCTCTATGATTTTAACCCTCCACGCTGCCCTCCAATACTGAATTGGTGATCCCACGGTGTCTCAGAACACGTCCTACCAACCGATCCCTTCTTATAGTCAAGTTGTGCCACAAGCTCCTCTTCTCCCCAATTCTATTCAATACCTCCTCATTAGTTATGTGATCTACCCATCTAATCTTCAGCATTCTTCTGTAGCACCACATTTCGAAAGCTTCTATTCTCTTCTTGTCTAAACTATTTATCGTCCACGTTTCACTTCCATACATGGCTACACTCCATACAAATACTTTCAGAAACAGCTTCCTGACGTGTAAATCTATACTCGATGTTAACAAATTTTTCTTCTTCAGAAACGCTTTCCTTGCCACTGCCCATCTACATTTTATATTCTCTCTACTTCGACCATCATCAGTTATCTTGTTCCCCAAATAGCAAAACTCCTTTACTACTTTAAGTGTCTCATTTCCTAATCTAATTCCCTCAGCATCACCCAACTTAATTCGACTACATGCCATTATCCTCATTTTGCTTTTGTTGTTGTTCATCTTATACCCTCCTTTTAAGACACTGTCCATTCCATTCAACTGCTCTTCCAAGTCCTTTGCTGTATCTGACAGAATTACAATGTCATCGGCGAACCTCAAAGTTTTTATTTCTTCTCCATGGATTTTAGAACCTACTCCGAATTTTTCTTTTGTTTCCTTTATTGCTTGCTCAATATACAGATTGAATAACATCGGGGATAGGCTATAACCCTGTCTCACTCCCTTCCAAACCGCTGCTTCCCTTTCATACCCCTCGACTCTTATAACTGCCATCTGCTTTCTGTACAAATTGTAAATAGCCTTTCGCTCTCTGTATTTTACCCCTGCAACCTTCAGAATTTGAAAGAGTGTATTCCAATCAACATTGTCAGAAGCTTTCTCTAAATCTACAAATGCTAGAAACGTAGGTTTGCCTTTCCTTAATCTTTCTTCTAAGATAAGTCGTAGGGTCAGTATTGCCTCACGTGTTCCAACATTTCTACAGAATCTAAACTAATCTTCCCCGAGGTCGGCTTCTATCTGTTTTTCCATTCGTCTGTAAAGAATTCGCGTTAGTATTTTGCAGCTGTGACTTATTAAACTGATAGATCGGTAATTTTCACATCTGTCAATATGTGCTTTCTTTGGGATTGGGATTATTATATTCTTCTTGAAGTATGACGTTATTTCGCCTGTCTCATACATCTTGCTCACCAGATGGTAGAGTTTTGTCAGGACTGGCTCTCCCAAGGCTGTCAGTAGTTCTAATGGATTGTTGTCTACTCCGGGGGACTTGTTTTGACTCAGGTCTTTCAGTGCTCTGTCAAACTATTCACGTAATATCATATCTCCCATTTCATCTTCATCTACATCCTCTTTCATTTCCATAATATTGTCCTCAAGCATATCGCCCTTGTATAGACCCGCTATATACTCCTTCCACCTTTCTGCTTTCCCTTCTTTGCTTAGAACTGGGTTTCTCTCAAAGCTCTTGATATTCATGCAAGTGGTTCTACTTTCTCCAAAGGTCTCTTTAATTTTCCTGTAGTCAGTATCTATCTTACCCCTAGTGAGATAAGCCTCTACATCCTTACATTTGTCCTCCACCCACACCTGCTTAGCCATTTTGCACTTCCTGTCGATATCATTTTTGATACGTTTGTAATCCTTTTTGCCTGCTTCATTTATTGCATTTTTATATTTTCTCCTTCCATCAATTAAATTCAATATTTCTTCTGTTACCCAAGGGTTTCTACTAGCCCTCGTCTTTTTACTTATTTGATCCTCTGCTGCCTTCACTATTTCATCTCTCAAAGTTACCCATTCTTCTTCTATTCTATTTCTTTCCCCCATTCCTGTCAATTGTTCCCTTATGCTCTCCCTGAAAGTCTATACAACCTCTGGTTCTTTCAGTTTATCCAGGTCCCATCCCCTTAAAGTCCCACCTTTTTGCAGTTTCTTCAGTTTTAATCTACAGTTCATAACCAATAGATTGTGGTTAGAGTCCACATCTGCCCCTGGAAATGTCTTACAATTTAAAACCTGGTTCCTAAATCTCTGTCTTGCCATTATATAATCTATTTGATACCTTTTAGTATCTCCAGAGTTCTTCCATGTATACAGCCTTCTTTCATGATTCTTAAATCAAGTGTTAGCTATGATTAAGTTATGCTCTGCGCACAATTCTACAAGGCGGCTTCCTCTTTCATTTCTTAGCCCCAATCCATATTCTCCTACTATGTTTCCTTCTCTTCCTTTTCCTACTGACGAATTCCAGTCACCCATGACTATAAAATTTTCATCTTCCTTCACTATCTGAATAATTTCTTTTATCTCATCATACATTTCATTAATTTCTTCGTCATCTGCAGAGCTAGTTGGCATATAAACTTGTACTACTGTAGTAGGCGTAGGCTTAGTGTCTATCTTGGCCACAATAATGCATTCACTATGCTGTTTGTAGTAGCTTACCCGTACTGCTATTTTTTATTCATTATTAAACCTACTCCTGCATTACCCCTATTTGATTTTGTATTTATAACCCTGTATTCAACTGACCAAAAGTCTTGGGGATCTGACATTCCACACTCCGATCCGTAGAACGCCAGTTTTCTTTCTCCTGATAACAACGTGCTCTTGAGTAGTCCCCGCCCGGAGATCCGAATGGGGGACTATTTTACCTCTGGAATATTTTACCCAAGAGGACGCCATCATCATTTAATCATACAGTAAAGCTGCATGCCCCCGGGAAAACTTACGGCTGTAGTTTCCCCTTACTTTCAGCCGTTCACAGTACCACAACAGCAAGGCCGTTTTGGTTAGTGTTACAAGGCCAGATCAGTCAATCATCCAGACTGTTGCCCCTGCAGTTACTGAAAAGGCTGTTGCCCCTCTTCAGGAACCACACGTTTGTCTGGCCTCTCAACAGATACCCCTCTGTTGTGGTTGCACCTACGGTATGGCTATCTGTATCGTTGAGGCACACAAGCCTCCCCACCAATGGCAAGGTCCATGGTTCATGAAGGGGGGTGGGGAGGGGGGGGATAATAAATAAAAAAATAATAAATACAAAATTTAAAACTTCAGTTTTCCATTTGCTGTCTAGAACTGCCACACCAAACTGGTTGACAACTATTCTGATAGATGCCTTTGTGATTTGATAGAAGCCTTTGATTTGCTTGGTGATTTTATTTAAGACTAGAATTTTCTTGGGTTCTCAGCAGGATCTTTTGCTAAGGCAGTAGCCTGTTTTAGTAGCTGAAACTAAGCCACTAGTTAATGTGATTTGTCTGATGCAGCTAGTAAAGAGGCATACATAAATAAATAATTTAATAATGTGGAAGCTGATAACGTCGTGAATGAAGTAGTCGATGCTGATGACCAAGTTAGCTGTTTTCTTGTTTTGAAAGACAATTTTGTAGTTGAAGAAAGTTGGAAGGAAGTATATGAGTCACCAGCAACAAATGAGTGTTTGACATTATGTACAGAATCTTGTATAACATTTATATTATGTAAAAATGATTCTCTGTGGGGAAAATCCTAGGAAGTTCTGGTCTTACGTTAAATCAGTAAGTGGCTCGAAACAGCATATCCAGACACTCCGGGATGATGATGGCATTGAAACAGAGGATGACACGCGTAAAGCTGAAATACTAAACACCTTTTTCCAAAGCTGTTTCACAGAGGAAGACCGCACTGCAGTTCCTTCTCTAAATCCTCGCACAAACGAAAAAATGGCTGACATCGAAATAAGTGTCCAGGGAATAGAAAAGCAACTGGAATCACTCAACAGAGGAAAGTCCACTGGACCTGACGGGATACCAATTCGTTTCTACACAGAGTATGCGAAAGAACTTGCCCCCCTTCTGACAGCCATGTACCGCAAGTCTCTAGAGGAACGGAAGGTTCCAAATGATTGGAAAAGAGCACAGGTAGTCCCAGTCTTCAAGAAGGGTCGTCGAGCAGATGCGCAAAACTATAGACCTATATCTCTGACGTCGATCTGTTGTAGAATTTTAGAACATGTTTTTTGCTCGAGTATCATGTCGTTTTTGGAAACCCAGAATTTACTCTGTAGGAATCAACATGGATTCCGGAAACAGCGATCGTGTGAGACCCAACTTGCTTTATTTGTTCATGAGACCCAGAAAATATTAGATACAGGCTCCCAGGTAGATGCTATTTTCCTTGACTACTGGAAGGCGTTCGATACAGTTCTGCACTGTCGCCTGATAAACAAAGTAAGGGCATACGGAATATCAGACCAGCTGTGTGGCTGGATTGAAGAGTTTTTAGCAAACAGAACACAGCATGTTGTTATCAATGGCGTGCCACAGGGGAGTGTTATGGGACCATTGCTTTTCACAATATATATAAATGACCTAGTAGATAGTGTCGGAAGTTCCATGCGGCTTTTCGCGGATGATGCTGTAGTATACAGAGAAGTTGCAGCATTAGAAAACTGCAGTGAAATGCAGGAAGATGTGCAGTGGATAGGCACTTGGTGCAGGGAGTGGCAACTGACCCTTAACATAGACAAATGTAATGTATTGCGAATACATAGAAAGAAGGATCCTTTATTGTATGATTATATGATAGCGGAACAAACACTGGTAGCAGTTAGTTCTGTAAAATATCTGGGAGTATGCGTGCGGAACGATTTGAAGTGGGATGATCATATAAAATTAATTGTTGGTAAGGCGGGTGCCAGGTTGAGATTTATTGGGAGAGTCCTTAGAAAATGTAGTCCATCAACAAAGGAGGGGCTTACAAAACACTCGTTCGACCTATACTTGAGTATTGCTCAACAGTGTGGGATCCGTACTAGATCGGGCTGACGGAGGAGATACAGAAGATCCAAAGAAGAGCGGCGCATTTCGTCACAGGGTTATTTGGTAACCGTGATAGCGTTACGGAGATGTTTAGCAAACTCCAGTGGCAGACTCTGCAAGAGAGGCGCTCTGCATCGCGGTGTAGCTTGCTCGCCAGGTTTCGAGAGGGTGCGTTTCTGGATGAGGCATCGAATATATTGCTTCCCCCTACTTATACCTCCCGAGGAGATCACAAATGTAAAATTAGAGAGATTCGAGCGCGCACGGAGGGTTTCAGACAGTCGTTCTTCCCGCAAACCATATGCGACTGGAACAGAAAAGCGAGGTAATGACAGTGGCACGTTGGGTGGCTTGCGGAGTATAATGTAGATGTAGATGTAGATGTAAAATTACACAAATTTTGTACTCAAATGCAGATCAATTGGTGGGGAAAATATCAGAATGATTTTTGTTAACAATTCAAAACAATTCTAAAGAACACTGTGTTGTCATAGGAAATTATGTCGACTTATGTAAAATTTCAAAATGTTGATTTTTTAATTACACTGAGGGGAACTCTCATGGCAGTTTTGAAAAGAAATTTATACTTGCTCTTGTTCAAAAAGTACACAGTATCGGTTTGCCAGTAGGCTTAAAAGAAAAAGTGAATATAGTATGTAAAAGCAATATTATGTCTAACTATGGAAGATGTAATGGTGGGATTATGCTTCAGTCTGACACTGAAATGTAAAAGGTACCACAGAATGTACTAATGAAAAGAGTGTAAAAAACACCAGTCAAAGTAATGTGTTTCAGGAAAACAATAGTGATGTAACTAACTTTTTGTTTCAAATGGAATATGCAAAAGACTTTCTTCGCATTTTCTAATGAACATTTCCTTGTCCTGCACATTAGGAAAAGCAATGTCTATGCTTAGACAAGTTCACAGTAGTAGGTAGAAGGACTGGTGGCATGCATAAACATGTTCAGAACACACAGGGACAGGTACAAAGGCGTCCACGTTAACACGTCTAGAGCAGTTAAAGAGTTAAGATATCAGCACGCTGTTCGAGAGTGGAATAATAGAGAATTACTGTGAAGGTGGTTCAAAGAACACTCTGCCAGGCCCCTGAATGTGATTTGCAGAGTGTCGATGTAGATGTAGATCTGCAGGAAACTTCCAATTACAATGGGAACTTTTCCGAAAGAAACAACAACAAAGCTACAATATGACATGAGAAACTAAAATAATCTTTAGCATCAGAAATTATCACATTGCACACCTCCTTTGCTTCCCTTTTCCACTGAGTCTTGTCCAACTTCTTTCTCTTTGTGGAGCAAACAGTAGATTCATTACCACTGGTGACATCAATTTTTTTCGTGAAATCTTCTCGGGTGATCAGCCGAGTAAAGGCGTCGTCTTCTCGCAACGTTTCGAAGGGTTTCGTACCCATCATCTTCAAGCGAAGATGATGGGTGCGAAACCCTTCGAAACGTTGCGAGAAGACGACGCCTTTACTCGGCTGATCACCCGAGAAGATTTCACGAATGGAATACGCCGAGAAAGTCTCAAATCACAATCAATTTTTTTCTCAGATCTTAATAATGTTTATTTCGAATGCTGAACTGGCCTTATGGGCAGAGCACTCATATGCTTACCCTGTGGTAAATGGATTGTCAGACCATGATGCACAACTGATTAACTTACAAAACCTAACAGGGTGAACAGTTTGGAAACCATTAAGTAGAAGTGTAAGGTCTCTCAGCCTGGTATCTATAGAGAACTTCAAAGAAAGCTTAAGAAATGTTAATTGGGGAGATCTATATAATGAGCCAAATGCTTATGATAAATGCAACATATTTCTTGATAAATTTATATTGCTTTTTGAACATTGTTTCCCAAAGAAAATTACTAAATGTAACACCAAACACTTCTCAAAGAAACCTTGGATTACTACAGGTATGAAAGTGACTTCAGAAAGAAAAAGAAAACTTTATGAGACAGCAAGAACTAGTAAAGATCCAGAAGCAGTTTTACACTATAAAAATTATTGTATCATACTGAGAAAAGTTGTAAGGAAATCAAGAAATATGTATGTTCGAGAAGAAATTAACAACTCCGGCAATAAAATCAAATCAATATGGAATGTTGTTATAAGGGAGATAGGAAAAGTAACCACTGGGGAAGGTAGTATTACTATTAAAGAGAGCGAGACCATCCTAACCAACAGTACACCAATAGCTAATGCACTTAACAACCTTTTCTTAAGTGTAGGAGAAAAAATTGGTGAGAACAGTTCAAAAGAAAAAAGCCAGGCAGTTCATGGAAGGGTCTGTTTTGAAAAAAAATTAGTCAGATTAAGTTTCACCTAACAACCTCTTGTGAAATAAATAAAATTATTAAATCTTTGAAAAATAAATGTTCTGTTGGAGTAGATGACATCTATAATACGATATTAAAACAATGTGGAGCAATTACAGCTGATGTTTTGAGTCAAATACGTAATGCATCATTAACTCAAGGTATTTTCCCAGACAGGTTGAAATATGCCATTGTCAGGCCGCTCTACAAAAAGGGGGACACCACAGATGTCAGTAATTATCGGCCAGAATCCTTGCTTACAGTATTTTCAAAAATCTTCGCGAAAGCAATGTACTCAAGAGCGGTTAGCCATTTTATGGGATACTTAGTAAATCACAGTTTGGATTTCAAAAATGCTGTTCCACTGAGACAGCAATATACAATTTCACTGTCCACATAATAGAGTCTTTAAATAGTAAAATGTCACCAATAGGAATTTTCTGTGACTTGTCCAAAGCATTTGATATTGTGTACCATGACATGTTACAGAAATTACATTTCTATGGTATAAATGGAATAGTATATGAGTGGTTTAAGTGCTGAACAGGAAGCAAAAAGTTTCCTTATATGGGTCAAGTGATTTAAATAAGTTTACCATTCATCTAACTGGGGTGATATTACATTAGGTGTCCCACAGGCTTCAATCATGGGTCCCCTTCTGTTCTTGATATATGTGAACGACCTCCCTTCCTATCTGAAACAGGAAGCTGAACTGACACTGTTTGCTGATGATACAAGCATCATTATTAATCCGGTAAAAGAAACTTCAACTGAAAATGATACAAATAAGGTCTTTGGAAAAGTCATTAATAGGTTTTCTGCAAATGGGCTTCCTCTAAACTTTGAAAAAACACAGTACATCTAATTTTCTGCTGCAAAAAGTACAGTTCCTTCAATAAATATAACACATCAACAGAAGTCAGTAGACAGGGTAGAGCATACTAAGTTTTTTGGTGTACACATAGATTAGAATCTTAATTGGAAAATTCATATTTTGGATCTTCTAAAACGACTAGGTTCAGCAAGTTTTGCAATCAGAATAATTGCCAATTTTGAGGATAAAGAAATTAGTAAGCTAACATATTTTGCATACTTTCACTTTCTGATGTCATACGGAATAATATTTTGGGGTAACTCAACATTTACACAAAAAGTATTCACTGCTCAAAAGAAAGTGGTTAGAATAATGTGTGAGGTTCATAGCTGCACATCTTGTAGGCATCTTTTTAAAAGATTGGGAATTCTTACAACAGCCTCACAATACATTTACTCACTAATGAAATTTGTTCTCAACAACATGGACCAGTTTAAAAACAACAGTGACATTTATGATTATAATACCAGAAAAAAGAAAGACTTACACTATCCTTTACTCAACCTATCTTTGGCACAGAAAGGGGTAAAATATGCCACTATAAAAATTTTCGACAAATTACCAGATGAAATAAAATGTCTGACAGGCAGCAGTAATAGCTTCAAAAATAAATTGAAATCGTATCTCCTTGACAACTCCTTCTATAGCATAGATGAATTCTTGAATAGGAATAAATAAATCCATAAATATAGTATATACATTTTGTGCCATTTAAGGGAATGGGGTAAATAATATAAATATTAATTCTTAACTCTGTATTATATATATTAAAAAATCTTGTTTCATATGTTCATTTCTTGTGCACTTGACACGTTCCACATCATAACGGCTTCCGTACCGTGCGATTGATCAATGGAACACACAGTCAACAAACTAACTAACTAACTAACTAGCATCCCATTCCAACCCCCTCCCTCCCAGTGCTGCAATGATTCCTCCAGTGTTGTGCTTGGAACAAGTGATTCTCACATGACAATTCTCATTTGTTTGATTTATGGAGCTGATAAGTGCTATACCACCTAATGCAATCCCCTGACTTAAGCTCTTGTGAGTTCAACTCGGTTTCTAAACTGAAGGAAGCACTTCATGGCATTCGCTTCAGAACTGCTACAAATTTGTCGGGCAATAGAGCGCGCTGCTCGAACTGTCAACACAACTGGCACTGCTGAGAATATCTTATGACTTCCACATCACTGGCAATGGGTTATACACAATGCTGGTGACTACTTTGAAGGTCAGTAAAAATTTGAAACATGTATCTATTTTCTACCAGCCGTAAATAAACAGTTGCCATGGAACTGTCAGTGTAGCTGTACAGTTGTGTAGTGCATATTGAAGAAACATTGTGGTGTGTAATGAAGAAGATAAGCATAATACATGTGTATTAAATGTTTTAATAACTTAGCTGAACAACTGAATGGTGCATATAGAAGGAAAATTGTACAGTATAATGAAGAAGTATAGTAAGTATGTGTTAAATATTTTAATAACTTGTATTTGTTTCTGTAGTTCCTTTGAATTCAGCAGGAAGAAACACAGTCCACCATCTAAAAACTAATCCCGATCTTATAATCCTACCTGCAGACAAAGGCTCCACCACAATAGTTTTGAACCGCAAGGATTACATAGCAGAAGGACTCCATCAGCTGTCAGATACTTCCACCTACAAACCATGCCACAGTGATCCCATTCCAGCAATCCAACAGGATCTCCAGTGACTACTCAAAGCCTTAGGCCCATCCCAGAACCTCTCCCAAGAGTCCATCTCTCTACTTACCCCTACCACTTCCTGCACTCCGAGTGAACCATCCTGTAGCTGCCAAACATGATGCCCCTCATCTTAATGACTGCTTCACAGCCTGTGCCATATGGATCCTTCCCACCAACACCAGCTTTTCTGAATTGTGCAGGTGGGAACTTTCCCTGCAATACATCCTACGTTCCCGTAACCCTCCTGGTGTCAACCTTCGTTAGTCACTGTCCTCACCCATTCAGCCTCCTCCCTGTTCCCATTCCAGCACTACACAGCCGTCATTTCACCGTCACACCCAGTTTTTTAATTTCTTTTATTTTTATTTCTCTCCTTTCTGCAACTTACCCCCTGCCTCCCCCCCCCCCCCCCTCCCCCGCACCTTCTCTCCTACCCGCCATCTAAACTGTAACACTTCACTGTCCGCCACTCCCACCATACTATCACTCCCCCTCCCCACCCCAGCCTCCTCCTTACCCCCACCCAGTCGCCACTCCCATCATGCACTGCTGCTGCTGCTCGCAGTGTAGTTTCAGCTCTCTGAGGCTGAAGATGTATGTGCAAGTTGTGCTTGCGTGAGTGTGTGTGTGCGCGCGTGTGTCTACTGCTGACAAAGCCTTAATGGACGAAAGCTATGATTGTGTGAATCTTTTTATTGTGCCTGTCGCAGTTCAGCATCTCTGCTATATGGTGAGTAGCAACTTTCCTTCTCTCATATTGTTACATTCCATACTGGATTCTCCATTGTTTGATTTAATTATTATGATGAAAATACATGTCCTCCAAATTTCTACCCTCGAAACAAATTTGATATCAATATTGGTAATATTGTGATTGGTAGACTAGCAGCTCTGATAATAAGTCAACATTCCGCGAGGAGGGAAAGCTGGTAGAAGTGTCCTCTGTAGAGTGGGCTACATAAAAGGACACCTGAAACTACACCTTGTGATGTCACTGGTGAACATGTGGGTAGTGTGTGTGTGTGGGTGGGGGGGGGGGGGGGGGGGGGAGGGGGGGGGGAATTAGTACATCTGGAAATATGATGCCAATTTTGATCCAATGATGGTGTATGCCACCTGGGGGACAGTAGATGTGCAATAATGGTTTCCATGTCATCTGCCAACAGACAATGCAGTGGCTTAGCTACCAGAGCGCCATCTGTATCTGCCCTTTAATAGGGAATGCTGAAAGGCAGAAGGCTCAGTGTGGTGCAAACATACAGGGTGTTTCAAAAATGAGCGGTATATTTGAAACGGCAACACAAACTAAACGAGCAGCGATAGAAATACACCGTTTGTTGCAATATGCTTGGGACAACAGTACATTTTCAGGCAGACAAACTTTCGAAATTACAGTAGTTACAATTGTCAACAACAGATGGCGCTGCGGTCTGGGAAACTCTATAGTACGATATTTTCCACATATCCACCATGCGTAGCAATAATATGGCGTAGTCTCTGAATGAAATTACCCGAAACCTTTGACAACGTCTCTGGCGGAATGGCTTCACATGCAGATGAGATGTACTGCTTCAGCTGTTCAATTGTTTCTGGATTCTGGCGGTACACCTGGTCTTTCAAGTGTCCCCACAGAAAGAAGTCACAGGGGTTCATGTCTGGCGAATAGGGAGGCCAATCCACGCCGCCTCCTGTATTTTTCGGATAGCCCAAAGCAATCAGACGATCATCGAAATATTCATTCAGGAAATTAAAGACGTCGGCCGTGCGATGTGGCCGGGCACCATCTTGCATAAACCACGAGGTGTTCGCAGTGTCGTCTAAGGCAGTTTGTACCGCCACAAATTCATGAAGAATGTCCAGATAGCGTGATGCAGTAATCGTTTCGGATCTGAAAAATGGGCCAATGATTCCTTTGGAAGAAATGGCGGCCCAGACCAGTAGTTTTTGAGGATGCAGGGACAATGGGACTGCAACATGGGGCTTTTCGGTTCCCCATATGCACCAATTCTGTTTATTGACGAAGCCGTCCAGGTAAAAATAAGCTTCGTCAGTAAACCAAATGCTGCCCACATGCATATCGCCGTCATCAATCCTG
The DNA here is from genome assembly GCF_023898315.1 of Schistocerca nitens. Taxonomy (NCBI): domain Eukaryota; kingdom Metazoa; phylum Arthropoda; class Insecta; order Orthoptera; family Acrididae; genus Schistocerca; species Schistocerca nitens. The sequence continues at coordinate 968,098,565 of NC_064617.1, forward strand.
TGCACTATATCGTTAGCGAATGTCTCTCGTGCAGCAACGGTAGCGGCGCTGAGGGGTTGCCGCGTTTGAATTTTGTATGGATAGAGGTGTAAACTCTGGCACATGAGATGATACGTGGACGTTGGCGTCATTTGGACCGCAGCTGCAACACGGCAAACGGAAACCCGAGGCCGCTGTTGGATCACCTGCTGCACTAGCTGCGCGTTGCCCTCTGTGGTTGCCGTACGCGGTCGCCCTACCTTTCCAGCACGTTCATCCGTCACGTTCCCAGTCCGTTGAAAGTTTTCAAACAGATCCTTTATTGTATCGCTTTTCGGTCCTTTGGTTACATTAAACCTCCGTTGAAAACTTCGTCTTGTTGCAACAACACTGTGTTCTAGGCGGTGGAAATCCAACACCAGAAAAATCCTCTGTTCTAAGGAATAAACCATGTTGTCCACAGCACACTTGCACGTTGTGAACAGCACACGTTTACAGCAGAAAGACAACGTACAGAATGGCGCACCCACAGACTGCGTTGTCGTCTATATCTTTCACATCACTTGCAGTGCCATCTGTTGTTGAAAATTGTAACTACTGTAATTTCGAAAGTTTGTCCGCCTGAAAATGTACTGTTGTCCCAAGCATATTGCAACAAACGGTGTATTTCTATCGCTGCTCGTTTAGTTTTGATTGCCGTTTCAAATATACCAGTCATTTTTGAAACACCCTGTATGAAGCAAGCAGGTTACTGTGCCACAGAGATGCACCTGTGCTTCTTGCAGCCAACTGAGTGAGTTTGAAAGGGATCACATTGTGGCCTTTGGAGTGGCAGGATGCTTCTTTCAGAAACTGCCACAGAAGTTGGATGTGCTGCATCAGTTGTGCAATGACACCGGTATCAGTGGTTACGTGAATATTCTCGTACCCACAGATGAGGCTCTGGACGTCCGTGCAGCACAGATGCCCACCAGGATTGTCATGCTGTTAGGGCAGCAGTGGCAGATCGGGCAGCTGCCACAGCACAGATAAGAGGGCTTGTGACTTCAAACATGTCAACACAAGCTGCTGTGAACCGGTTATCAGCAGTGGGACTATAAGCACACACACCTCTAGCCCATCTTCCACTTATGCCCCATCATCAAAGTGCATGTCTTGCCTGGTGACTCCGGAGGATCACTTGGGAGATGGAATGGTGCACTGCAGTCAGCAGTGATGAAAGCAGATTCTACCTGTACCCAAGTGATGGTCGTTTGTGCATACAACATAGACCTGGTGAGTGCTGTCTTGTAGAGTGTGTCTGTGCAAGACATAACAGCCCCACCACAAGCCTTATGGTCTGGTGTGTGATAAGCTAAAACTCTCATACACCTTTGTTGTTTCTGGAGGGGACGCTAACCGGTGCTCAGTATGTGCGGAATGTTGTTAGACCCGTTCTTTTGTCATTTTTGCAACAGGAATGTGATGTGTTGTTCCAACAGGATAATGCTTGCCCACACATGGGCTGTGAAACTCAATGTGCTCTGCAAGGCGTGCAGGAACTTCCCTGGCCAGCAAGATCTCCAGACTTGTCTTCAGTCAAGCACGTATGGGATATGAAGGGATGAGAAGTGAATTGTGCGACTCATTTACCGACAAGTGTTACACAACTATGTGAACACACTGAGCAGGTGGCTGCATCACATACTAATATGGGTGTTTGAAGCATAAGTTGACACCTGTTACCTCAGAATAGCTTGTGCTATTGATCTGTAAATGTAATCATTTCATCTACTTTATACGCACTGTTGCAAATCTTGAGTGAAATGGAACCCTCTAAAAGGGTGTACTATTTTCTTCTTCTTTTTTTTCTTTCTTTTTGGGCAGTGTATTAGGTATCCTGAAGCAAAAAATATGTAAGAAAAAAGGGACATAATTATGAAGCATAAAATTACTGAGATTTGAACAACACTGAAACAATACCACACACTGTCACTGATAAATAGGTTACTTATGCACTGATGAATAGGTTACACAAAACAGTTAATGACCATTTAATATTTCAGCTAACATTATGCTGGGATTTATGTTGAACAATGGTTACTAAATATTCTTGCCTTTGATTATGCTTAGTGTTAATGACTTAATGTGTTGTAGAGTGATTAGTGCTAGAAAATGTGTAGGATGATTAATGTTAGGAAATGTAATATGTTGATATGGTTTTATGAAAACTTGAGTATAATCCCAGAGGATGCTAATGATAAGTTTAATTACTGCTTAATCTAAGAGTGAAATTTTCCTCTATTTCTGAGTGAAATTTTCATATTTGTGCCTATTTGAAAAAGCTTTTGAAATGATACAACATTTTAAGTGAGTTATGCTTCTGTAATAAAAAAAATCATTTATGTTTATAATTGAGTGATGAGGAATTTTCTTGTTTTGAAAGAGAAACATATATTTTATTGCTTTTGATGAAAAATATTTTTGTATGAAACAATTCTGGTTGTGTTATGTATCTGCATTCTGTTTAGATTTTAATAAAGTTTTGCGGGTAAATAGACTCACTGTTTCTAAAATGTAATATGTTTATTTGAAATGGAATGTGCAACCTAATGTTTTTGGTTGGAAATATTACTTGAAGATTTTGCATTTGATGTGCTTCATTCTTTCCTGTTTTAGTTTCATAGAAAAATACATGGATAGGATTTTAGGGCTGTTCGGGTCAGTATAATGCCTTTTTGATAAATCTTGGGTATACCTGAAAACCGGTCAGTATAATGCCTTTTTGATAAATCTTGAGTATATCTGAAAACCATTTGACTACCTGCGAATGAAATTTGAATTTAACAATTCCTGGTATGGAAATATTTTGAAAAATTGAAGACACTAGATTATTTTGAGGTTCTTGTATTGTCTCATTAAATGGAAATGTTTCTACCTGATTTTGGACATATTTGGGGAACCACTGTACTTTATTTATGGGAATTTGTGTCTGTTTGAAAAAATTTAATGGAAGCTAGGTCATAGTTGCAGTCAGTACTGTCACTTGTTGAGTTACAGTCAGCATTTGAATATAATTATCATGGAAGACCTGAAACATTTTTGAAAATCTTGTTACAAGTAAATAATATATCCAGATACATAAAAAAATTTACTCACTGTGCGGTGGCAGTAGGACACACAATACAAAGAAGGTTTTACATACGCAAGCTTTTAGAGCCATTGACTCCTTCTTCTGGCAGAAGGGTTGAGGGGGAAGGAAGAAGGATGAAGGGAAAGGACTGAAGAGATTTAGAAAAGTGGTAGAGTTCAAAAAAGACACCCAGTACCCCTGGCCATGGAAGACTTACCATAAGGGGTTCAGGGTAACTTTTCTGAACTCTACCCCTTTTCCTAAACCTCTTCAGTCTTTTTCTTTTACCTCTCTTCCTTCCCCTTCAACCCTTCTGCCAGAAGGAGGAGCAACTGTTTCCAAAAGCTTGCACATGTAAAATCTTTCTTTGTATGTGTATTCTCCTGCCGCTGCTTGATTTTTTTTTTTTTTTTTAATCCAGCCAATTACATCATATTGTCAAAAATTGATTATTTTCGTTGTGATAAGAAAAGGCTTTTAAGATCAAAGTTCATGTATATTAATAATATTTTTGTTTATTGTCCCAAATACACTATGTAATGAATGTTACTAAGTGCTGAGAATTTTTTTCAGACCACACAGATAACAAGTTTCGAAATTGGCCATAAGTGACAGTGAAAGTAATGTTCATGAGCAAACTGTGTCAAACATTGTAATGCTTTGAGAAACTTTGAACATTCTTCACTAAAGATGCATTATGTTCATATTTGCATTGTGGAGGTGATAAGTTGAGAATTATGTTATTATCTCTTCACGAAATGTTGATATGAGAGAGAACATGATAATGAAGGTGTTTTTAATGTTGAGATTATAACAATCTAGTTTTTAATGCTGATGGTGGTGATTTTGTTGATGACTATTATGATGAAGATTATCTGCACTAGGGAACTTTACTCTGGATTGTGGTGTGTCATGTACAAAGAGCATATGCTTGTGAGAGGAAATATGTTGAAAGCTAATAATATACTTCCTGTGGATCTGATAGCCATGAGAAAAATGCTAATTACAACTGATATTTCTGGAAATAAAAAGCATGTGTTAGGGTAATAGGGATGACAAGAATAGTACAACAGTAATTTGTGGAAAATATTTGTAATGTTATGACGTATGCACACTACCATTTTGTACCACTAGAGTGCTGAAACAAGTCTGACTATATAAAGGCAGTTTCCACAAAAAGGTAATGAGGTACAATAAACAAGTGGATAAAGTATTAAAAAACTGTTTCTGAAATATAAAATGTATAGGGGATTGTAGCACCTAATGAAATACTAAAAATGTTGACTGTTTTCTTATCTTCATGAAAAGGCTGTAAATTTTGTGAAACATTACTCTTCTAAAACAATTTTTTTGGGGCAGTAGATATGCTGCAAGACCACTCATAAAATTTTTAATATAAATAGTAATGGATATTAGATTATTTTTGTTTACTATTTAATTTTTCTTTTTGTGTCTGATTATTTATCATTTTTGCTTGTCTTGTATTATGTCATTGTGAAATGCTGTGTAATTAGTTATGGCAAAATAATTTTCATTTATATATGTTTTACTATCATTGTACTGCTAATCTTTGCTAAGGCAACAATGAAACAATCAATTTTTGACAATATACTGTAACTGTATAAATAAAAAACCTACTCTTCAGGCTTTCCCGGCGATCTAATGACATCTTGGGTTGTCGTGTGTTCTGCCGGATACCAGCGTCGTACTTGCACGATATTTCGGTCACGTAGCTCGTAACCTTCATCAGGTGCGACCTGAGACTGCTCCTCGAGTGGACCTGGTCCAGTATTTATGCCTATGGCCTTCCCCCTCCACCAACGGCTGCAGGCGCTTCCTCTGTGGTCCGCGCCCATTCCCTGCGACCTGCTGGAGCGCGGCTGCTCCGTTTTCGGTCTGCTGCGGTTCTACGTGTTCCCTCTGCGGTCCGCGCCCACCAAACCCGCTCCTGGGGGTTTCATCTACGGTCTGGGGTACCAAGTGTTCCCCCTGCGGTCCGCGCCCGCTCACCACGACCTGTTGGAGCGTTGCCGCTCCGTTTTTCGTCCGCTGCGGCTCTAGATGTCCCCTCTGCGGTCCGCGCCCACCAGTCCCACTTCTGTCTCGAGGAGCAGTCTCAGGTCGCACCTGATGAAGGTTACGAGCTACGTGACCGAAATATCGTGCAAGTACGACGCTGATATCCGGCAGAACACCCGACAACCCAAGATGTCATTAGATCGCCGGGAAAGCCTGAAGAGTTACATCAAAAGTCTCTACGGGGAGGAGAAGTATCAGAATATCAAGAAGCTGGACAAGCTTCGGCAGAAGAAAGGGAAGATGCTGAGTTCTCTCAGTTTTTTGCTGAGGTGTCGAGATGGAGATGTGGTACCAGTATTTGCCAGAATTAGACATCACATCAACTCCAGAGCGGCGAACAAGATAAAACGCAGAGCCAGCATGGCACTGGTGAGAGAGAGGATTCGAGATTTGCGCCACAGGTTAGATGTTATGGCCAGGGAGCTGTTACACATTCATCTGTACATGGCAGCCTCCTTAACAAGAGAAGATTGGGATTGGGTAGACCGTGCCTCCTGGTCTTTAGCTGAGTGTGCTAGAAGGAATGCCTCATCTTGCCAATCTGCAAAGTTTGACCGCATGAGTAAGAAAGCACAGCAGATGGAAGAGACACGCACTGTGACGAATCTGAGTGGCATACAGTTTGATGATATAACCTTAAAGGTACTCAGCAAGGGTCTCAACTTTGCTACGACCCCTAGAAACGTACCCATTTCAGGTTTCGTCAGTGCAGTAGAGCAAGTTGCAGCCACACTTCCACCTAATGTGGCAGAGGAAGTCCGCCGAGAGACCTGCAGGGCCCTCACCAAGGCCAGGCCGCCGAAATCGAACATCACAACCGAGGAGAGGCTTGCACTCAAGAAACTCCGGGAAGACAACAGCATTGTGGTACTGCCAGCAGACAAAGGGAACTCCACTGTCATCTTGCAGCAGGTGGATTATGATGAGAAAGTACGCCAACTTCTGGAGGACCCTGCATACAGAATTCTGGAGTGTGACCCCACAGACAAGTTGGCCAAGAAGACTAGTGCTCTCTTGAAGGAAACAGGGATGCCCGATAAGATCATCAGACAACTACGGGAAAAAGCGCCAGTGCCACCTAGACTGTATGGTCTGCCTAAAATACACAAGGAGGGCGTGCCCCTACGTCCAATTGTCAGTAATATTGGGGCACCTACGTACACAACAGCCAAGTACTTGAAAGGTCTCCTGTCTCCATATGTGGGGAAATGTATTCACCACATCCGCAACTCAGAAGATTTCCTGCAACGCCTCAAGCAACTGCACATCACAGATTCGGACATCATGGTTAGTTTTGATGTGGTATCGCTGTTCACCAGGGTCCCACTGAAGGACTCACTAGAACTGATTGCAGAGAAATTTGACGGTGCTCTGTTGGACCTGTTCAGTCATACACTGACATCCACGTATTTCCTGTACAGAAACCAATATTACGAGCAAACTGAAGGTGTAGCCATGGGCAGCCCACTGTCCCCTGTGGTTGCCAACATGTTTATGGAGAGTTTTGAGGAGAGGGCATTGGAGACAGCCACATTTAAACCCACATGCTTCTTTAGGTATGTGGATGACACCTTCGTGATCTGGCCACATGGGATGGACAGGCTCAATGAGTTTCTCGAACATCTTAACTCATGCCACCCTAATATCGAATTCACCATGGAACTGGAGAAGAATGGCCAGCTGCCATTTCTGGATGTACTAGTCCAGAGGAAAGCAGATGTATCAATTGGCCACAGTGTGTACCAAAAACCAACACACACTGATTTATATCTGCAGGCCAGCAGCTGTCACCACCCTGCACAGAAGAATGGGGTTCTGAAGACTTTGGTCCACAGAGCACAGGCCCTGTCAGACCAAGAGAATCTACCTACAGAGATAGAACATCTCAAAACAGTTTTCTCCAAGAATGGATACACGGACAGACAAATTGAGAGGGCACTCCAACCAGCCACTACACCACAGGTTCCTGAAGAAGACCAAGATGAAGCAAAGAAGGTGGCATATCTGCCCTATGCTGGCTCTATTTCTGCCAGAATCAGTAGGATCCTCCGTAAACACAATATCAAGTGTGTTTTCTGTCCATCCAACAAGATCGGGGGACTGCTGGGGAGTGTCAAAGACGACGTGGGATTACGAAAACCAGGGATTTACAATATACCTTGTCAATGTGGCATGTCCTACATTGGCCAGACGACCAGAACTGTGGAGATCAGGTGCAAAGAACATCAGAGGCACACTAGATTAAGACAGGTGACTAAGTCAGCCATTGCTGAACACTGTCTAGAACTAGATCATGCCATGAAGTATGAGGATACCAAGATTCTAGCACAAACACCCAGATTTTGGGACAGTATTATATGAGAATCGATAGAAATTAAAATGGCTGACGATCTTATGAACCGTGACACAGGGTACCAACTAAGCAGAGCATGGGATCCGGCTCTGGAATTGTTAAAGGAGCAACGGGGCCAGCTGCAACACTACACAAACAGAAGAACCAGAGACATGGAGATGGAAAACGAGCCCCTGACGGACTGCCAGGCGCACCAGACCAAAGATGGAACGCCCAGAAGTGGGACTGGTGGGCGCGGACCGCAGAGGGGACATCTAGAGCCGCAGCGGACGAAAAACGGAGCGGCAACGCTCCAACAGGTCGTGGTGAGCGGGCGCGGACCGCAGGGGGAACACTTGGTACCCCAGACCGTAGATGAAACCCCCAGGAGCAGGTTTGGTGGGCGCGGACCGCAGAGGGAACACGTAGAACTGCAGCAGACCGAAAACGGAGCAGCCGCGCTCCAGCAGGTCGCAGGGAATGGGCGCGGACCACAGAGGAAGCGCCTGCAGCCGTTGGTGGAGGGGGAAGGCCATAGGCATAAATACTGGACCAGGTCCACTCGAGGAGCAGTCTCAGGTCGCACCTGATGAAGGTTACGAGCTACGTGACCGAAATATCGTGCAAGTACGACGCTGATATCCGGCAGAACACCTGACAACCCAAGATGTCAAAAAACCTACTCATCATCAAGTGGTGGCAGAACACACACTTAAAAGAAGGTTATAATTAGGCAAGCTTTTGGAGCCAGTGACTACTTCTTCAGGCAGAAGTGTTGTGGGGGAAGAAAGAGTGGTGAAGAAAAATGACTGGAGAGTTCTAGGAAAAGTGTAGATTTTGGTAAAGTCACCCAGGATCGCAGGTTAGAGGAGACTTACCACGCAGGATGAGAAGGAAAGACTGATTGTTGAGGACTGCATTGGACAAGATTGAGAGCTTCAAGTTGAAAGACAGGATAATATGCAAAACAGGGATTATTGCTAAAACATCATGTATGAGTTAATAAGAGTGAAAAGTGAAAAGCTAAGTGCATTGTGTGTAATGTAAAACACAGTGAAGAAAATAATAGAGGGAAACATTCCACGTGGGAAAAATATATCTAAAAACAAAGATGATGTGACTTACCAAACAAAAGCGCTGGGAGGTCGATAGATACACAAACAAACACAAACATACACACAAAATTCAAGCTTTCGCAACAAACGGTTGCTTCATCAGGAAAGAGGGAAGGAGAGGGAAAGACGAAAGGATGTGGGTTTTAAGGGAGAGGGTAAGGAGTCATTCCAATCCCGGGAGCGGAAAGACTTACCTTAGGGGAAAAAAAGGACAGGTACACACTCGCACACACACGCATATCCATCCGCATATACACAGACACAAGCAGACGTTTGTAAAGGCCTTTACAAACGTCTGCTTGTGTCTGTGTATATGCGGATGGATATGCGTGTGTGTACGAGTGTGTACCTGTCCTTTTTTCCCCCTAAGGTAAGTCTTTCCGCTCCCGGGATTGGAATGACTCCTTACCCTCTCCCTTAAAACCCACATCCTTTCGTCTTTCCCTCTCCTTCCCTCTTTCCTGATGAAGCAACCGTTTGTTGCGAAAGCTTGAATTTTGTGTGTATGTTTGTGTTTGTTTGTGTGTCTATCGACCTGCCAGCACTTTTGTTTGGTAAGTCACATCATCTTTGTTTTTAGATACATAGTGAAGAAAGGAATAGTTACTGTGAAGAAATGCTTGGATGGAAGAAATTAACATAAATTAAGGCCAGATGGGTGGTGAGAACCAAGGACATGTTGTAGCACTATTTCCCACCTGAGCAGTTCTGAGAAATTGGTGTCTGGGGGAAGAACCCAGATGGTGCATGTGGTGAAACAGGCACCCAAGGTCACGATTGTCATGTTGTAGAGCATACTCTGCAACAGAATATTGTGTATTGACATTATACACCCACTGCCTATGCCCATTCATCTTAACTGATAATTTGGTGGTAGTCATGCCGATGTAAAAGGCCAACATAGTTTACATAACAACTGGTATATAACATGTGTCATTTCACAGGTAACTCTCTCTTTGATAGTACATGTTTTGCCAGTTACAGGGCTGGTATAGGTGGTGGTTGGAGGGTGCATAGGGCAAGTCTCGCAGTGGGAATGGTCGCAGGGGTAGGAGCCACAGGGTAGGCAGATGGTTGCAGGAGGAACATAGTGTCTGATAAGAATACCCTCCCAGTCTCTGGGAGGGTAATGAAAAGCTATTCTAGGAGTGGTGGGCAAAATCTCAGACAGAATGTATCTCATTTCATGGCGTGTTTTTAGGAAGTCATGGCCTTGTCGAAGTAGCAGATTAATACATTCCAGACTAGGGTAATACTGAGTGACCAGCGGTGTTCTCTGAAGTTGTTTTTTGGAGGGATCAGTAGTACCAGGATTGCATATGAAGGCCCTGGAAATCTACTTTTCAAATCGGCTGGTGGGGTAATTATGTCCAGTGAAGGCTGGGTTGAGAATGGTGGTGTATTGCTGTAAAGAGTCTGCATCTGAACAAATATGTTTGCCTGAAATGCCAAGGCTGTATGGGAGGGAACATTTAACATGGAAAGGATGGCAACTGTCAGAATGTAAGAGCTGTTGTTTGTTAGCAGGCTTAATGTGGACAGAAGAGTGTAGCCGGCCTTCGGTGAGTACGAGTTCAACATCAAGGAAAGTGGCACAGGATTCAGAATAGGATCATGTGAAATTTAACTGGCAGAAGGTATTCAGAGATTCCAGGAATTTTGACAGGTCAGTCTCACTGTGAGTCCATATGGTAAAGATGTCATTGATGTATCTAAACCAGACCAAGTTCTGAAGACTTACGAATTCCAGGAAAGCCGTCTCCAAGTAACTCATGAAAAGGTTGGTGTAGGAAGGAGCCATCCCTGTTCCCATGGCCGAACCCCTGACCTGTTTGTATGTCTGCCCCTCAAAGGTTGCCGGCCGTGGTGGTCGAGTAGTTCTAGGTGCTACAGTCTGGAACCACACGACCGCTACGGTCGCAGGTTCGAATCTTGCCTCGGGCATGGATGTGTGTGATGTCCTGAGTTTAGTCAGGTTTAAGTAGTTCTGAGTTCTAGGGGACTGATGACCTCAGAAGTTAAGTCCCATAGTGCTCAGAGCCATTTGAACTATTTTCAAAGGTTAAGTAGTTGTTGGTAAGTGTAAAGTTGATTAAGATGAGTGGGAAGGATGTCACAGGTCTCAAATAAGGTGGGCACTGATTGAGGAAATGTTCAGCAGCAGACAGACCATGTACATGGGGGATCTCATCCGCTGCAGTTCCCAACAATCAGCCTTTCCTTCTCATCCCATGCAGTAGGTCTCCCCTGACTTGCAGTTCTGGTGACTTTCCCGAAATCTACCCCTTTTCCTAGACCTCTCCAGTCATTTTCCTTCCCTTCACCCCTCTTCCTTCCCCTTCAACCCTTCTGCCTGAAGAAGAGCCACTGGCTCTGAAAGCTTGCCTAATTACAACCTTCTTTTAGGTGTGTTTTCTGCCACTGCTTGGTGACTACATTTTTTATATGTCCAGTTACAGGGCTATGCCAAAAGTTTTTAGCATAATGAGGGAAAAAAAAAATTATTTGCAAAAAAACCTTTACAACTTTTCAAAATACTCTCCATTAGCATGTATACATTTTTCCATTCTCTGAAACCACTTGGAAAATGTGTTAGCTCAAGCTTCTTTTGGGATGTCACTTAGTGCACTCTCGTACACTGCAATGGCCTCTTCATCTGATGAAAACCACTCCCCTCAAATTTTTTCCTTAGTCTTAAGGAGCAGAAAGAAGTAACAGGGGGCCAGGCCAGGTCAGGTGAATAGGGGGGATGGGGTAACACTCGCACGTTTTCCTTCTCCAGAAAGTCCATCATTCTGGCAGCCCTGTGCGCAGATGCATTGTCGTGATGCAGCAGAAGGTGCCCACTCTTGGACTTTGGATGCTGTGACTTCCATGTGGCGATGACTTTTGGAAGACAATCGTTCACGTACCATTCAGCATTGACTGTACGATGTGTGTCCAAGGTCACAGAGGTGAGATGCACGATCTTTGTGAAAAAAGTTGCCACCATCTTTTTTCCAGAGCTCCGACTTCGTCGAACTTTTGTGGGTGGTTCCTCCCCTGGAAAGCACCACATGGAAGACTCTCTCTTCGTTTCAGGGTCATAATGGTAGAACCACATTTCATCACCTGTGACGATATTGTAGGTGTCTTGGGACTTCCCTCCATTGAATTTTTCGAGCATGAAACGACACCAGTCCACTCTCGCCTCCTTTTGGCTTTCTGTCAGGGAATGTGGCACCCAACAGGCACACCTCTTAGTGAGACCTAAGTGACTATGAACGATGGTCTGTGCTGCTGTTGATCCAATATTTAGGGGCCCTTCAATGCCGAAAAATGTAAGATGTGGATCTTCTTTGATGCAGAGAGAAAATTTCATTTTGTAAAGTTTGCCTCATTGTGCATATAATTTTGTCAATTTTACTATCTTTTTGCACACATTACAATAATATGTATGTAATACTCAATTTCATTATGAGAGAGAATACAAATTTTGTTAGTGTTTTTCAGTTATTCACTATTTGTAAAATAAATATTTACATGTCTTAGTCTGCTAGCTGTGAAGTTCACAAATGTAAATTTAATTAAGTTACAATATAAAACTTGCAAAGTATTTGACTTTAAAATTAGGGCAATACTATACAAATATATTAATCACTTTACTGTGAATGAGCAGATGTACCAGCAGTACTGAAAAAAAAAAGGATGGTAAACTCCAAGTCTTCAGTTCAGTGTTGAAAGGTTTCCTTGTTGCTCACTCCTTCTTTTCTGGACAGGAGTTCCTTGCTTGGTTGAGAACTATTTTGTAATGTGTAATTTATTTATATACTCTCTGACAAATTTATTCCATGTTTTATTACTTATTTGGTTTCCTTTGTTTATAAACTTTCTAATTACCATCCCTTAAACTATGTATGGTCTCATACCATGGTCAAGTGTTTTGGCTCACATTTCCCAAACAAGCTGATAAATAAATAATAAGAAAGACTGCCAAGAATTTTCAGAGGGATTGACCAAGCTGACCCATACATTGTACACATGTAACCAAACAAATACTCTGTAAAACTAGTGCCAATGACATCTGTTTGCTTTCTACTTTTGTGGCTAGTATTGTAGTCAACTGTCCCTCATTTCTGAGGTGTCCATTTTTCTGCAGTTTCTTATGGAATTTGGTTATGTGAATGCATTGGTGGTTTTGGAGAACAACCCTCGCATAAACCTATTTGCATGTGGGGGACACAGATGGATTTGTTGTACTTTCCACTTTGATCACGCTAACACTTCCTATCTTTTACCACGTTATTCAAATAGATCAACTCCAAAAGAGTTAGTCAAATGCTAGGGAGCTTTTTATCTTCTGATAGACATTCCATCTATCTGCATTTTTCAAGGTCTCTAGACGAGGTCCTTATATTGGTTTCAAGTGACGCCACAAAGACTTCTGCCATTATTGAGCTCCATTGTAAAGGATTTGGTGAAAGAGTCTGTGCCAGTTCATATGAGCTACTGACTAATTATAATGGCTTCCACAGTGTTCAGCCACTCTCTCAATCCTCTAGCTACAATTACACAAATGAAATAACTACAACAGTGATGAGGTTTTGTGATAATGACTATTTAAATTATTCACATAGTTTCTTGTCAGTGACAAGGACAAAATATTTTAAAAACATACTGCTTTAACATTAATGAGTATTTACATCAGACAAAAATCTGCAGAAATTACTGACCTTTGATGTCTGAGCATACCAGCTGGGCTCCACGAAGCTTGAATGACATGTGGTGGTAATGGCTTAGTGTATACGAGGTCCGGAGTCAAGTTGGCATCCATAATCATTTCATACACACAGGGTTGTGGCACTTTCCAGACAAGCTTGTTTGTGTCCACTCCTGATATTAAAAAAAATCTTAGAATAACATGATACATAGTTGCAAAAGCTCATGAAGACATTACAAATTTATTAAAATGAAGAACATACGTGCAATATGTTTCATCATAATCGGTAGTGGGAGGTGGGAGCTAGAGTACTGATTCAAGTGTGAACATTGATTCTGTAATTATCTATTTAAAAGTGTATAACACTCACAAAACATGTGTTCAGGCAGTGCATATCTTGTGAAGTAATGAAAGGTAATAAATAGATCTGAAACTTCTTGGAAGATTAAAACTGTGTGCCAGACTGAGACTCAAACTCAGGCCTTTGCCTATCACGGGCAGGTGCTCTACTGACTGAGCTACCTGTGCACAGCTCCTCACAGCTTTACTTCCACCGGTATCTCGTCTCTACCTTCCAAATGGTAAAGCACTTGCCCGAGAAAGGGAGAGGTACTGAGCTTGAGTCTCGGGCTGGCACACATTTTTAAACTGCCAGGAAGTTTCGTATCAGTGCACACTCCACTGTAGAGTGAAAATTTCATTCTGGGTACTAATTACCACTGTTGTAGACAAATGTTTCAATATGATCATTATATACACTCCATTGTCTAAGTCATGCAACAATGTTCACATTGCCAGTGGTTTCCGAAAGAACACTGTTGATGATGAGTACATACATCAAGCAAGTGTAGTTTACTCAAAGATTTTCGTGTTCGCCACCGAACAACTGATGCTCACTACTAAAATAAAGTATATTGTTGTGATTTGTGTGCTGGGGTCACATTGTGATCAGGAGGCTGAGCATAAAGTGAGGGTGAGTGGTCCAGTGCATGCAAGATGGTGTCAGTGATAAAGTGGTATCTGTAATAACATTTATTTCTCGTGTGGAGTGTACAGAGGTATGAGAGTCTTCAGAGCTGTAGCCAGTGGTTGGACGCAAATGCACTTGCAGCAAAGGACAACTGTCACCTCATCAGTGAGTCGTGACATCCCCACAGCAGGTGAGAGCCACGGCTGCACACTGTGCTGGCGTCAGTAGTGGGGAGAGGAAGGTGCTGCCGGCCCAGACGTTCTGCAGTGGCCTATTACAGCTCCCACATCAGTGCTCTCAAATACAGCCTGATGAGCACTCTGGTGGAGACTGCCAACTGTGGTCCAGTATGCCGGTTGTCACAAAGATCAGGCCCCAGTAAATCATCATAAATTGACCGAGAATGCAGCAGATTCTCACGAGTTGGCTAGAAGGCTACATGGATGCACCTTGCCTGGTCAGTTCAAAGACAGCATCTCACACAGTGCCTTGTCAAGTAGCAAAGCAGAGCTTGCGTTTTTTGTCTTCCCCATTCTGTGGTCTTTTGCACTGTGGTCTTTTGCACTGGCAGTATGCCCTGTTGACCTACTAATTGGCACAGGGCTAACCTACTTTGTTCTGAGCAAGCCTGGTAGAACTTAAACAATATTTCAATCCTGCACAATACAATTATTCCACCACACAACACTCCTCCCCTGTTTAAAAAAAATCATCCTGAATTTTGCCTCTGCTCATTCTCTACACTAATCTCATAAATCTAATTACATAATTGTACATGGTGCAAAACTTTGTTATTCATAGGAACTGACTTACATAGATTGTTTCCCAATTCTATATCATAATCCTCATTTTTGTCTTCACAAGTTAATCCTCATTTTTGTCTTTACAAGTTATACTAATCTTACAGTCTATTAGGTAGTCTTTTAACTATCTGTTTCAGTATATCATCTGGTACTTTGTCTTTGACACAAAAGCTTTCCTTATATTTTCTCTAAACACGCATCCCTAAAAGTATGTTTAAACAACTACTTGTGATACTACTGTGTACAACATAGTGGTCAATAGCTCCAGATACCACACTTATTTTACAGTCAGTTACAGACTGACTATGCCTTGCAATGCCATTCTTCTTTATATCTTTCCTTTTCAAAACCAACTTCCTTGTGCTCTTCAGCACTTTACTGTTTGAGCTGTCTCCTAATGATGCTGTACACAGTTTAGATGGTTCTGCTTTCACGATAATAGACCCTCGCAACGTTGCCTTGCTTGAACCTTTCTCCTTCGGACACAACATAGTCTCCCTGATTTTGACTGTGCTTTCAAGAAACAATTATATGTCTTTTGCTCTTACCCACACTTTCTATAGGCTTGCAAGTATCGTCAAATTTAGACTGATCTCAGGCACACGTTCCTGAAAGGCTGCAGTCTTGTTGGCTTGATCTTTAGTCTCTCTCTCTCTCTATTCGTTTAGTCAGTTCCGACTCTTTGTGACCCCATGAACCATATCACGCAACTTTTTCCTGTCTTGCACTTTCTCCCATAGACCTTCCAGGTTGGAACACATTGCTTCTGTGATGCCATCGATCCATCTCATCCTCTGACGTCCTCTTCTTCTAGTTCCTTCAATCTTCCCCAGCATTAATGTTTTTCCCAGCGAGGCATGCCTTCGCATTGTGTGTCCAAAGTAGGTCAGCTTTTGTTTTAACATTAGACCTTCCAGGGAGAAATCTGGTTTTATTTGCTCCAATATTGATCTGTTGGTTCTCTTTGCAGTCCATGGAACTCTAAGAAGTTTCCTCCAACACCACAATTTGAAAGAGTCAATTCTTCGCCGTTCAGCCTTTCTAATGGTCCAGGTCTCACATCCATACATCACAACTGGAAAGACCTTAGCCCTCACAATACGGATCTTTGTTGCTAGTGTTATGTCTCTGGACCTTATAACCTTGTCAAGGTTTGACATCGCCTGTCTACTGAGCAACAGGCATATCCGGATTTCATGGCTGCAGTCGCCATCAGCAGAGATCTGGGAACCGAGATAACTGAATGTGGTCACTACCTCCATGGTTTCTCCTCCTATATCCCATGAATTGGTAGGTGTAGTTGCCATAATTTTCGTTTTCTTCACATTCAGCCTAAGACCGGCCTTTTCACTTTCGTCTTTCATCTTCAGCAAGAGTGTTCTCAGTTCTTCTTCACTTTCTGCCAACAGGATCATATCATCTGCGAACCTGAGGTTGTTTGCATTTATTCCAGCTATTTTAATTCCTGTTTCTCCTTCATCTAGCCTAGCAAGTGTTTTTCTCTTTCTTTTTTTCCTACCTCCACCCTTTGGAGAAGTTGGTACCACCCTAAGGGGCAATGAATCAGCATCCTTCAGAAATAAATGTGTCTGTACTTGTTACCCACAAAATTTGAAAGACAACTAACATCATCACCTTATAATCACAGTTTGCAGTTCCAGTCTGCATGATGCAAAAATAAGTGGCACTTGTACTTTCCTGTGCATCTGGCCCAGGCTCCAAGGCCTCAAAACAACAACCATTACCACCCAATGGCATAAATACTACTGCACTTAGGTCAGTATCACACATGTCACTACTGGCAGACTTACTTCCACACAGCTCACACTTACTTCATTTGGCACTTCAGATACTCCAGACTCCGCATTTTCACAAGATATTGGAGCTGATACCTTTACATTGGCCTCTGTCATTTCCACAATGCTAGTACTTTGTATTGCACATAAACTTCCATAATTTTCGATTCCTCACAACTGTTCGCATTGTCTCGTCTCGTGCGAGCACTTTTCAACTGTAATTCCTCCTGTTAAGGACTTTCTACTTTCTCTCTATCGATTCTTTCCATCCTCTCTATAATAGTCCTGTCCCTTACATTCTGAGGCCCATATTCAACCAACCAGTCCCCACAACTCCTCTGTGACTCCTCTGCAAACTCCAGAGACTTATGATAAGCTATTTCCTTCTCCCTTGCTTCTTTGAGCCTTTTTTCCTCCTCTACAGCTACACAGTTTACACATAAAGCCTTTATTTTGTTAAGGATTTAAGCATAACCGTAGTGCTCGTGAGCTGCTCTGCATTGCTCTCCTGTAAACAAATTATCACAACCGATAAAATTCTCAATGTTTCCACCAGGGCAGCACCCTGTGGAATTAAAAACAACATGGTTGATCCATAAACAATCATACAATACCCATCAAAATAAAAAACCTAAAATGACCATGTAAACACTTAAATACATTAACACCATACACTTATTACAACTTAAAGTTCTGACAGGATGGCTACTCACAAATATCAATACCTCATATAATGAGCAATGAGCCTAGCTCACAAAAAAAATAAATACGATACCCACAGTTGCAGAACATGTGTCTTGCATTTTGCATTATTTACTACTGCCTTTTACAACAACAACAACAAATAAAAATAGAAAAAGTGAACCTTCAACACATAAAAAACAATAATTACACACTAATCTTTCCAGTGTATTATTGTCCAATGAGACTCAGACCAATCATGTGTCACATGCCCAGATTGCCTACAACTACTACAAATGAGCAACACAGCCTCAGTACATGCCAACTCATGTCCATATAGGTTACAAAAGTTACACAAAACTGGCATTAAATATTTTTCCTTAACATGGCCCCTAAACAGTGACAAATACACAGGCCCTTCTGGTTTAAAAAATGTCACCCTCAGAGTGTTACTGATGTCTCTCCAACTTGAGATGGCTCAAAACAGGTACACATATACACTGAAAAGACTTTCAGTGAAGATAAAGTTCACTCACTACAACACATTGTGCTGGTACTGCTAGATGGCACTGTAGATACAGCCTCACTGCCACCAAAGTCTTGAGGTGACATTCAGTTCTGACAGTAATGTGACAGCCCATGCACTGGGTTCGCATTGTGATCAGGAGGTCATGCTTAAAGTGAGGATGATTGGTCCAGTGGATGCCTGGAGACATCAGTGATACAGTGTTATCTATAATAACATTTATTTATTGTGCAGTGTGTACAAACGTGTGAGTGTCTTCCAAGTTTCAGTCAGCAGCTGGGCGCAAGCACATGTGCCTCGAAGGAGTGCTCACACCTTGTCAGTGAGCTGTGACATTGATGTCGCAGGTCAGTGCCACGAGCACATGCTGCGCTGACATCAGTGGTGGGGTTAGCAAGGTGCTGCCCACCCAGACATTCAACAGTCACCTAGTATGGCTCCCACCTCTCCACTCTCAAAGGCAGCTGGTCTTCCACTCAGATGGAGACTGCCGATTGTGGTCCAGCGTGTGAGTTGTCATGAAAACTAGGCCCCGGTAAACCATAATGAGTAGATAAAGATTGCAGCAGATGATCATGAGTCAGCCAGAAGTCTGTGTGGATGCACCTCACCTAGTTGGTGCGAAGATGGCAGCTTTTAGATCATCCATGATGACCCAGTAGATGGCTGGCCACTTATCAGTCTTCTCAACTGTTATGTCCCAGTAGGCAACAATGACAGACCACAACTGTGGTACACATCAGGTTGGCTGGGTCTCAGTGTTGAAGTCAGCAACCAAGTAGCAGGTTGGCCATCATCAATCAACTTCTTGTGGCTTCACTGAAACTCAATAGACTGCCATTCTCTCTCATTCTTGCAATACTGACAGAATGGCAGCACAACTGAACATGTTCTGGAGCTCCAAAAGTCTCTCTATTTAAAGGACTAAGTCCGCGCCTAAGACATCATGGCTCTGAGTGTATCAGCTCATTTGCTGGTCCTGTCAGTACTCCTTGCCTAATTGTGGTCATTCAGTAATAATTCTCGGTCACCAAGCTTGGGTCTTTTCTGTTTACATTTGATTTTGTAGTGGCATTTGGGCAGAGAAGTTACATAGTGTTGTCTCAAGGTGTCTTGTTAAGCAGCACAGCAGCACTTGCGTTTCTGTCTGCCCCATCCTATAGTCAGCTGCACTGGTGGTACTCCTTGTTGACATACCAATTGGCACATCAGTCCAAACATGCCTGATAGAACTTTAACAAAATTTTAAGCCTGCACATAAAAATTATTCTGCTGCCAACAATATTGTATTTTAGTACTGGTGCAAGTGAGGTTATATAAAGGGTGGTAGGTAGTATGTTGCCTTTTCCAACCAGTCCCTTGAATTGTAATGGAGGAGGCTCCTTGTAGTCATGAATGTTGCTAGCTGCTAAAAAGAAATTTGCTCCTACAGCATCAACATTATCTCTTCGTAAAAGCACAAAATCTCACATTGGCTACTGCATTGAACAGAACACTCTGTTTTTTGAGCTGTTTCTCTAAGTTGTATTCACATGTTTAAATGAAATGCAAAATTATAGACTACACAAACATCTTGTTACAGTATTATCATGCTATTTGGTCACCATACGGAATGCAAAATAAACACCTACTAGTATAAGGTTGATGCTCAAATTTAGTAGCCACAGAGAGCATGTTGGAGAGCCCATCTGCGTCTATAAAAGTTGGCACAGAGTGGTAAACTGCATGAGTTATGAAAAAATACTTGTGCCTGCCACGTTAGAATACAATACAACCTACCTCTGCTGCCAAAACCATTATTGCGCAAAAATGGTGAATTTGACTTATAGGTGTAGACTAGTTTCACTTTTCATGTTCTTTGTTATAGCAAAATCTTGAATGAAAGTCTATTACTATAAAAGTGCAAAATGAGTATACTCTGTACCATTACAACAGCGCATGTGCCACGTTTGTGATTTTGTCACTCTGCTGAGAGCCTTCAGTGTGTTGTGCAAACATGGATGTGATATACACATTGATTAAATATTCTTATAAGCTTTCTTGAAATCATGTATTTCCTCAATATACATCATTTTACACATACCGATGTGACTGATAACACTTCACCTATTGAGTTAGGAACTAAGTTCATTATACACAGCATTATTTGCAAAGAAAAATGTATTTGGGCAGTAAAACTGGGTATAAGGTTGCCCACCTTTTGCTACTCATCCATGGTGAGCAGTAACTCTGAACAGTATGAGTGAAAGAACAAGAGGAATACTGTATGTAGGATCGCCCAAGTGATGTATGGAAAATGGAAATGAAGTCCCATGCTTCTTGACAAAGTGTAGAGGGAAAGACGCAGGAGACCTGCTTCGCCATACTAGGCAAGATCCTAACGGAGGTAGTTTGGGTAGTTTGCCGTTGCCTTCCTCCAACCATAATGGAGATGAATGATGATGATGATGATGATGATGATGATGATGATGATGAAGACGACACAACACCCAATCACCTCAGGGCAGGTGAAAAACCCTGACCCGCTGGGAATCAAATCCAGAACCCAACGCTTGGGAAGCGAGAATGCTACCGCAAGACCATGAGCGGCAGACAAGAGTGATGTATAAAGAAAACAAACTGATGTTTTGATGAAGGAGCATCAAATACAAAAAATGTAGTACCACTACAAGAATATTCTGGTAACTTTTAATCAATTTCACTTTCTATTAGATATAAGAAAACATTTTGATAGATACAGAGTACAGGAGTGTATTCAGCAAAAGTATCTTGTTTCATGATTTAAACGAGAAACATCTTCAATTAGCCTTCCGTCACGTCACACTATTGCAGACAGAAGTCTTCAAGATGCACTATGACTCAAGCCTGAAGATTACATTAATGAGTAATGTCTATAGAGCAAAATTTGAAGACAACAACTGAAAGTCAGTCTCTCTTCCAAAATAACAGCATACATTCCACGAGCACAATTTACGATGCTCTGAACTGAAGAAAGATCAGTGTTGCAGATGCATCAATTTAATTTGCTGACCAAGAACGAGAAGCTGTTGAAGCAAGATCATGACAAATATTTGCAGAGAAGAGATCTGGCTTGAAAGAAATTCAAATGAAGGCAAAAGCTAGCACAAATTAACCAAAATGTTATGGCTGTATATTTTGATCTACAAACCATAATGAACACTCCTCAGAGACCTTGTAACCAAATATTCCAACAGAGAAATCTGGATGTGTATAATCTGACCATACAAAAAGATGTCAAGACAGCAGTTGTTATTTGTGGAATGAGACAGATAGTAAACAATGATCAACTGATATCACCACATGAGTCCAGGACTACACCATGGCGCTATCAGAAATTACACAGCTGAGGATGACGTCAGAAGGATTTTGGAGTCAGCAGACGAAATCTACATTTTGTTTATGAGTATCACTCTCTACAAAAGCCCTCCAAAATTATTCAATTGATAATATGTTTTTTTGAAATACGTCACATGGAAATGGAGTGTCACTGTGTTCACTTTAACATAGAAAAGAAAGTATGTACCAGTACCAGTGTACCAACAAGAAGCATAGGCACAAATCATTCAACATTGCATGAGGAATTCTCATCCTTTTGTCATCTGAATAATGCTGTACAATGATCTTCTGTTGTTGTTGTCATTGTGGTCGCCAGTCCTGAGACTGGTTTGATGCAGCTCTCCATGCTACTCTATCCTGTGCAAGCTTCTTCATCTCCCAGTACCTACTGCAGCCTATATACTTCTGAATCTGCTTAGTGTATTCATCTCTTGGTCTCCCTCTACGATTTTTACCCTCCACGCTGCCCTCCAATACTAAATTCGTGATCCCTCAATGTCTCAGAACATGTCCTACCAACCGATCCCTTCTTCTAGTCAAGTTGTGCCACAAGCCCCTCTTCTCCCCAATTCTATTCAATACCTCCTCATTAGTTGTGTGATCTACCCATCTAATCTTCAGCATCTTCTAAGCTTTAGAAATGACCAGAAAGACATCCACAAAATTTCAATGCACAATGCTTGCCTACTACACTATGAAAGAAACAAACCTCTTTCAGTGTTCCATAAGACAGAATTTGAAGGGGCTTCTAGTGAAGTTATCTTAAAAAGAAAGGGACAAACTTTGGCAAATATATCTGTTCCCAAGGCAAACATGATAAAATGAGATAGCCTCTCATGATGTGTGAGAAACAGTTAAGTAAGTGGGGATATAATTAATACTACCGCAGTTTGTTGAGTGATGAAACTGTACATGAATCACTTTCTGACCCATATACTGAAGAGGACTCTGCTGCAGATTAAAAGTTTCTGTGGACTGGATAATTTGTTTACAGTTTTACTGGTAATCCAATCTTTTGCTTGTAGTTTCTGTTATTTATTTTGAAGAAATAAAATTGGAACTGGTATCTGATATGTCTGATGCACTTTCACTATGTAAGCAAAAATACAGTTTGTCTTGGTAATTCAGGAAAAACAAACATTCAATTATCATCCCCTCCCCCCCCCCCCCCCCTCCTTAAGGGGAGAGACTATGATTATGAATTGCATGTCAGACATTTGTAAAAGTAGTAACAAAAAATCAGATACAAATCAATAGTTACCATAACTGATTTTTAAGACTCTCTGAAACACTCAATTGCCTGCATCTCAAGACCAGAATAATACATATTCATTGTTTTGGCATATAGGAGAGAATGTGCTCTGCAATGGGATAGTCAAAGTCAAAGCACTGAGTACTTATGCCCATTCATTTCTGTGAATGAACTGTGACGATTTCAAAGGGAACAATGTGCACTGTTTAAACCTAAAGTAATAAATCAAAAAGATGTGCTGTCATTGTGCATGTAGCACAAGTTTTGCATTTGGTGTAGTTGTGCGAATTGAGAAGGCAGCTCAAAGTATAAAATTACTGAAAAAAAATGTTGCACAGATTACAATAACTATAAAAAAATCCTGAATGTTGTGTGGGCTGAGAACATATCCTTCCTTGAGATGTGAGGAGTAATGCCACTGGGTATAACCTAAATACTTGTTCAATGTCTATCATATTCTCCCATTATTTCATTAAGTCATTGACAGTCTGTACATCTCTCAATAACATAACAACTTAAAAGAAAAGAAAGGACTGTTCATTAGCACAAAGCAGTTAAACACATCACCCATATTTTTTTTATGATGGTAGTACAGTAGAGACCTGTTAATCGAAACTAATTAATCGGACTTTGTTCGGATCACCGATTTATTCATGTTACCCAGAATTACGGTGATGCATTTCTAGAATGAAGTATAGCAAGCAGACAAGTTGGTGCACCATGGTAACAAATGGGAACAAGTGTGGGAAGAATGGCTCAGTAGCCCTTTTTCCAAGTGCCTGTTTTTAGCTATCTCCTATTTTGTCAATTGGGACTGACGCATAGTCATTTAACTCCACTCTGTGTTTGTGTTCTCTAGTTTTGATTTGGGTGCGTATGGCCCCAGCTGTTTTTGTGCCCTAAAGCAAAACAAAACTCTCACTCCCTGCCCTTGTTGTTGTGCATTGTTGAGACCTTTGTAGTGTCTGAGGTCAGTGCACTGCCAGTTGGCTCACAAAGCACTTGGTTATGTTAGTTATTGATTGCTGGCATGCATAACAGTTGCACTGTATTCGTTCAGGTGTAGTGGTGCATGTATTTTTGTCATGAGTAAACGGAAACATACGTTAACTCTCAAAGAAAAACTGAATGCTTTGAAGCAGATAGACAATGGTGAGAATGTATATAAACTGGAAACGGAACTGGGTGTCGGTAAAGCTACCATTTGTGACTGGAAGAAGAACCGAGTGAAGCTTGAACAGTCCTGTGCAATGTCTTCAGGAAAAACACTCGAAATTTGGCAGACTTTGAAACAGTCCCAGTACGATAAAGTGAATGAAGCTCTTTTCCTTTGGTTTATGCAGTAAAGAGAAAGGAGAACTCCTATGAGTGGAGCACTGGTCGAGGAGAAGGCTGTTTTCCTGAACAAGTTAATGAATGGTGATTAGTCTTTTAGTAATGTGTACGGGTTGGTTGGACAGATTCAAAAAAAGTCATGGAATCCATCAGCTAACTATTAATGGAGAGAAGATTTCTTATGACCATGATGCAGCGAAGGAATACTTGGGTGAGTTTGAAAAAATGATAAGAGAGGGAAAGTATTCTCCCCAACAAATTTATAACTCTGACGAGACTGGCCTTAATTTTAGGGCATTGCCAATAAAATGCCTGGCATCAAAAGCAGAAGTCCATGCTCCTGGTTTTAAAAAGTGCAAAGATCATTTGAGTTTATTAGCGTGCAGCAATGCTGCTGGTAATCACAAGCTGCCTGTAATGCTGGTAGGCAAATCTGCTAGGCCCAGAGCTTTTAAAAACTGCAACATGAAGTCCCTGTCTGTATATTATCGCAACCAGAAAAAAGCATGGATGGATGGTAAGCTGTTCAAAGAATGGTTTCACGGCCAGTTTGTTCCCTCTATTCGACAGTTTTCTAAGGAAAATCATTTGTCTCCCCATGCGATCCTTTTGATTGATAACGCGCCATCTCACTCCAACACTGAGGAATTATGTGATGGAGAAATTGTGGTGAAGTTTTTGATGCTGAATGTTACACTACTTCTACAGGGGCCAGGGTGTACTGCAAACATTAAAACTGATTTACAGAAAACAATTTTTAAGAATGCTGATCCAAGATGATAACATTCCTTTAGTGGACAAAATAAAAAAGACCAGTGTGAAGGATGTTGTTTATTGGGCTGCTGAGGCAGGGCAGAATATTTCCGAAAATACTCTGCGAAAATTGTGGAGATGTCTGTGGACATCTCTTGAAGTTCAGGACAACCTAGTTGAAAATGAAGAGGAAAATCTACTATAAATGATACAGACAATCCCTGGATGCAAAGAAGCTAGTGAAGGAGACATAGATTAGTGGATGGCAGCAGATGGGGAATGTGTGGAGAATCTTACAGGTGCTGATTTAGTTGCTGCTGTGACTTAAGGCCAGGAAGATGTGGACAGCTGTGAGGGGGGAAGTGACAATGAGCCTGAGAGCAACAAAGTAGAGCTGGTGTCACATAGTGACACAGCAGAAGCCCTTGACCTCACACTACATTATTTGGAGCAACAGCCCACTGCTACACCAGCTGATTTGATATTTATGAGATGATGGCACAACTATACGTCATATAACACACTGTCTTCATTACGCCAAAAACAATGACTGAGTTTTCATCATCTAAAAAGTAGAGATAAAATGTTCACTGTATTTTAGTACATTTCACAGTTTTTCTTTCATTGTTATGCATTGTTTAAACCAAATGTTTTCTTGCCAATTTTTCTAATACATGTTTACTGTACTGTGTAAATTAAAATAGTGTGTATGTACAGCAGTTTACTGCACACTTTTCTGTATTTAGACTAACATTTTTCATGTGTGGATTAACCAAACATTCAGATTACTGGGGTTCAGATTAGTGGGACTTTGCTGTATATCATAAAAGCAAGAAACACATTCTTCAATACTTTGTAACTAAATTTTATGGGTTTCACAAGTACAGAGAACTATTTAGTTGCACGAACTTATGGAATGCTTATTGCCAATCTGCTCTTCATCCTTTAAGACATAATTTTTAAATGCTGAAGAAAAAAATATTTATCATTGTCATTAAATAGTTCTACATGTTTTCTTACACCCACTAAGAAATGGGGGTAGGAAGAAGAGGAAGAAAGTACACAGAATGCTGCACGTACAAGACTGATGTATTTATTTATTTCGGTCGCAGGTTCGAATCCTGCCTCGGGCATGGATGTTTGTGATGTCCTTAGGTTAGTTAGGTTTAACTAGTTCTAAGTTCTAGGGGACTAATGACCTCAGCAGTTAAGTCCCATAGTGCTCAGAGCCATTTGAACCATTTATTTATTTATTCCATGTGATCTGATGGTACACAGTGTGTTGCAGATGTCGGAAAATATCATGTAACAGTGTTAACATATATTGGTAAAATACAGGGAGCGAAAGGCTATTTACAATTTGTACAGAAAGCAGATGGCAATTATAAGAGTCGAGGGACATGAAAGGGAAACAGTGGTTGGGAAGGGAGTGAGACAGGATTGTAGCCTCTCCCTGATGTTATTCAATCTGTATAATGAGCAAGCAGTAAAGGAAACAAAAGAAAAATTTGGAGTAGGTATTATAATCCAGAGAGAAGAAATAAAAACTTTGAGGTTCGCCAATGACATTGTAATTCTGTCAGAGACAGCAAAGGAGTTGGAAGAGCAGTTGAATGCAATGGACAGTGTCTTGAAAGGAGGATATAAGATGAACATCAACAAAAGTAAAACAAGGATAATGGAATGTAGTCGAATTAAGTCGGGTGATGCTGAGGGAATTAGATTAGGAAATGAGACACTTAAAGTAGTAAAGGAGTTTTGCTATTTGGGGAGCAAAATAACTGATGATGGCCGAAGTAGAGAGGATATAAAATGTAGACTGGCAATGGCAAGGAAAGCGTTTCTGAAGAAGAGAAATTTGTTAACATCGAGTATAGATTTAAGTGTCAGGAAGTCGTTTCTGAAAGTATTTGTATGGAGTGTAGCCATGTATGGAAGTGAAACGTGGACGATAAATAGTTTAGACAAGAAGAGAATAGAAGCTTTCGAAATGTGGTGCTACAGAAGAATACTGAAGATTAGAGGGGTAGATCATATAACTAATGAGGAGGTATTGAACAGAATTGGAGAGAAGAGAAATTTGTGGTACAACTTGACTAAAAGAAGGGATCGGCTGGTAGGGCATATTCTGAGCCATCAAGGGATCACCAAGTTAGTATTGGAGGGTAAAAATCGTAGAGGGAGAGCAAGAGATGAATACACTAAACAGATTCAGAAGGATGTAGGTTGCAGTAGGTACTGAGAGATGAAGGAGCTTGCACAGGATAGATTAGCATGGAGAGCTGCATCAAACCAGTTTCAGGACTGAAGACCACAACAACAACAACAACAACAACAACATATATTAACATAGGCCTATAGTATCCTAATGTATTATATTGCTCAATGTTTTCAATTTAACACAAACAGCAAGATTACTGATCTAAGTATTCATTTACAGAGTAAAAACAGTGACACAACAAATATGACTTCACAGCTTTCCTAAATTTTATGTTGTCTTTGATGGACTTAATGCTAGTGGGAAGATTGTTGAACAGTTGGAGGCCCATGTGGAAAGCTCCCTTTTTACACAGTTGAGTGTTTGTACGTATAACATGTAGGTTTGCGTTTTTCCTGGTGTTGTGTTCATGTATTTCATTATTTTTTACGACTCTGGGGTCAGATGGCACTATGCGGTTTCTGAAAAATTTTAGAGTCTCAAGAATGTAGAGGCAAGGCAGTGTAAGGATTTCCAACTTTCTGAAGATGAGTTTGCAGGAGTCTCTGGGTTTGCTCCCAGTAATAAACCTCATTGCTCTCTTCTGGATTCTGAATGTGCTCAGAGCAGTTGGAGAATTTCCCCAGAATATTACACCATATTTTAGGTGGGCTTGTATATAAGCGTAGTATGCACTGGTTAATGTTTTCAGGCTAGCACATGTTTTCAGTACACTCAATGCATAACAGCCAGTACAAATCCTGGCATCTACCTTTCCTGTATGTGTATTCCATTTTAGGATATCTTGAACCCACAGATCCAGGAATTTGAAAACAGTGTCGGTATGTATTGACTGGTTATTTACAGTGACAAATGGCTGTGAGGAATTTGCATTTTGTGTTGTGTGAAAGTTCATGGAAGTTGTCTTTTTGGTGTTGTTTGTTAAGCTGTTGATTTTTGCCCAGTTGCTGAGTTGTTCAGTGGCCAAGTTCACAGCTTTTTGCACAGCCTCTGTATTCTTCCCTTTGAGGAGTACAGTTGTGTCATCAGCAAATATTATTGACTTGTGTGCTTCAACATTCAGGCTCAAGTCATTAATATACAGGAGGAAAAGTAGGGGTCCCAATACTGAGCCCTGTGGATCACCTTGCTTTACGGTTTTATTACTTGATAGTATTTCGGTTATTGAGTTGCTTTGTCTATTAGTATATTTCATGCTGACTTTCTGCATCCGATTGGTTAGGAATGTAGCAGTCCAGTTGTTTGCAATTCCCCTGATACCATAGTGTTCTAATTTTTCCAGTAATATTTTGTGGTCAACAGTGTCAAAAGCCTTTGACAGATCCAGAAATATGCCTGTTATGGGTTGTTTTCTATCTAATAGTTCTAATAGCGTATTTATGCAATCATATACTGCAGTTTCAGTAGATTTGTTGCTTCTGAACTCATGTTGAGCTAAACTTAGTAAATCTTTGTTTTCAATGAAGTCCATCATTTTTTTGTACATTATTTTTTCAAAAACTTTAGAAAAGCAGGATGAGATTGAGATAGGCCTGTAGTTACTCATGTCTTTATTATCACCTTTTTTGAAGACAGGAATTACTTTAGAAAGTTTCAGAGCTTCAGGGAAGATACCCGCCTAGAAAGAAGTCACAGAGGTGAGTTAATGGTTCAGCAATTGTGTGTTCACAATTTTTGATTACAGCTGCTGGGATACCATCAATTCCAGCTGAATATGAATTTTTTAACTCTCTGCGGGATTTTGTGACATCATTTTCAGTGACTTTGGTAATGAAAATTGACTCTGCACATGTGTGATATTTTTGGTTTGCTGGTTGGTAATTTGTGTTAGGATAATTTTGGACCAATTTTTCAGCTATGCTCATAAAGAAATTGTTGAAAGAGTTCACCACAACTTCGGGATTAGATATAGATTCATTGTTGAATTTGATTTCTATGTCCGTGTGTGTAGCTTTCATTTCCACTCTTTCCCTTTTTATGACATTCCACATTGCTTTTACTTTATTGCTGGATTTGTCAATGTACTCATCATTTTGCATCCTTTTTGCTTGTCTTATCACTCTTCTTAGGATACATGTGTAGATTTTATAGTATTCTGTTAGCTGGGGGGAGTCACTACTTTGTTTACGTAACATGTGGAGTATTCTTTTATGTTTGCAAGAGATTTTTATAGCTGGTGTAATCCAACTCTTGTTTCTATTATTATTATTATTATTTATTCTTACTGGCTTTTGTGGAAAGGCCTCTTCAAAGTGGTGGATCATTTTGTCAAGAAATATGTAGAATTTCATGTTGACATCATTAGCTGTGTACATCTCTGTCCACTTTTCTTTACTAAGAAGGGCATTTAGCTTGTTCAAGTTCTATTGGGTGAAAAACCTTCGTAAAGTTTTAGGTGGGACTGGGTTTGAGGTATCTTTGCTAACATCGACCTTTAGAATGACAGCTTGGTGGTCGCTGAATCCTGTATTGAATACTTCTAGAGTTGGGTTAACTTTATTTCTATTTGCAAAAATTTGATCTAGAGCTGTCTTGGATGTGGGTGTTATTCTAGTGGGCTCGTTTACAAGGCCATGCAGATTATAAGTTTTTGCAATGTTAATCAATGTTTCCCTGTTTCTGTTGTGGGTGAGAAAGTCACCACACAGGGTCTATACTTTGCATTCATTATGTAGTGTATCTCTTGATGTGGATTTCAAGTTTTCTTTTTTGAAGAGAAGTTGTAGATGAAGTAACAATGGACCAGGAACTGTTTTGTTGCACATTCAAGCAGAACTAATCCTAACACTGTACAATCCAATGAAATCAATCAAGGCACAGCATTCAAAAATGGCTGTTAATACATTACAGGATTTTGGATTGTAAAGATAAGCAGAGGCCTGAAAAATAAAAAAAAAATACTGGCCAAAAGTCTTCTGATCTCTTGAGATTGACAACTCAGATGCCAATGGACACAAGGGAAGATGTGTGCGCTATGTGCTTGAAATTGCTACTCCTGTTGCTTTAGTTATGAATATTTCACTGTTGAAATCAAAATTATTTTAAAACATTAGAGAGATTGTTAAAAAAATAATTAGTAAGATGTAACAGTTACCAGATTCTCTTGTTGGCCTGATGTCTGGAATTTTCAGCCAAAATCTTCTTGAACTCAACCAGCATTTTGAATTTCTCGGGTTGGGAATAAATTCCTAAAATAAGTTGTTTCCTTAATATGAATTTTTCTTACAGATTATAAGAGCACATAAGAGTTTAAGTTTTGATACATAAAAAGTAAAATACATAAAATACCAAGATGAAAACTAACAGATATAACATATGATTTATCCATGTACTTCTCAAATGCGTGTAATATTCAGACTGAAAAATTAATTGAAAAGACAGATTGATGATTTAAGGCAAAGGAAGTCTTTAGGTTTCTAGAGCTGACAAAATGCCAGCAATACTTTCAAAAAATAATGTGAAATATTGTGATAACCAAATTAATATTTCACAAACAACTGATAAGGCTTAATTGAGCAGCCAACACTACATGTGTTCAAACACATATTATTTGCTCAATTACTGTGTCTCAGTTATGTAAAAGAGCTGCCAATATCAGTTGTAATAAATTAGTCATATATTCACTGAACACTGGGTGAAAGAAAATTACATGGAAGTTTACAGCTTTACAAAATCATGTAAGCAGTTTTTGTAAAAGAAATCTAAATGGCATGTGACAGCCACGTCAGTATCCCTCCTTCGTCAAGGGCATCTCCAGACACATCTTCACTGGTCATCGTGGCTCAGTTCGAAGCAAGACTCATCACTAAAGACGATCCTACTCAGCTAATGAGATTCCAGGCTGAAGACATGTCTGGAGACACCACAGGCAGCAGTGGGATACCAACCTGACTGTCACCCACCACACAGCCCAACAACCAGGAGTGATGGTCTTGGGTGCCGTTTCTATTCATAGCAGGACTCCTTTGGTTGTCATCTGCGACACCCTTACAGCACAGCGGTACATTGACGATATTGTACATGCCATTTTATAGTCCTTGGTGGCAAATCATACTGGGCTTACATTTCAGCAAGAAAATGCCCACCAGTATGCAGCAAGAGTTTCTACTGCTTATCTTCATGACTGTGAAATCCTACCTTTACCAGCAAGATCACCAGATCTATGCTCAATTGAGAACATTTGGTGCATTATGGACAGGGCCCTTCAACCAGTTCACAATTTTAATGAGCTAACATGCCAATTGGACATAATGTGCCACAATATCCCTCAGGAATACATCCAACAACTCTATCAATCAGTGTCAAACCAATTAACTGCTTGCATAACAGCCAGAGATGGACCACCATGTTACTGATGTGCTCAATTTGCGAAACTCTTTCTCTTGAATAAATTGTCAATTTTTTCTGACATTGTAATAATATATTTGTCTGCACATGTACATCACATCTACTGATTTCCATCCCATTCAGATAATTCCTTCATGAGGCATCCATTTTTTCTAGTTTCTCCACAAAATAACTACAAAAGTGAGTTTTGAAGCAGTAGAAATAACATATGCAGGGAAGATAATGCTGTAGACTAGATTTCTATTGATCACCAAATGGGTAAATAAAAACATTCTTTCAGTAATTAGAATTTACAATTTAAGAATTTTCAAACAAAGATGTTTTATTTAATATTTGCTGTGGATTCAAACTTAGACAGAAGGGAAGATACAGCACACACTTAGACATTTATAGACAAATTGCATACTTATAATCTTACAGAATAAACATATAAATCTGTCACAGTGACACACTGTAGTGTAATAGTATTGATCACACAGTGATAAATATATTTCCATACCAATGTGACATCCACGTAATAAAAACCATTTTGGTACAAAACTTCACAACATTTATAGAATTAATATAAGCACTATTGAGTATATAGGAGAAAATATGGTTGGAGAAAAGCAAAGGCAACTCAGAAAACATAATTTTACTAAATACAGTGTTAAATTGGAAAAAGTGGGAATCAGTACATGTAGGCAGTGATCTCTAAAAGCAAAAAAGACTGAAGCACATAATATTGTGTACAAAATGAAAAGGAAAGAATACTACACATTCACCAGAGAGACAAATACTTTCTTTATTAATACAACTGCAGGTAAAGGAGAAAACTAATCACAAAATTTATCCCCATTCTCAAACAGAAAGAGTAAAAGTGGTCAAAACAGCAGATGGGATCTGCCCTCTCAAAGACTATGACAATGGTGTAGATTCTCAGGATATGGCAGAAACCTTCATCAAGTATTTTGCTTTTGTGACAACAAAAATAGTAACACAAAATTAGAAAGATGATGTGAACACAATGCCACAAATTCCAAGTATAAATGTGGGGCAGACTATCAGAACATCTGAGGAGAGGTGAAATGAACATCAACCAAGCTGACACACAGCACTGCCTTGACTATTATCATGAAATTAGATATGATGGGACCACTATCACCATGCAAATACCAAGTTTCTGAGTCAGCTTAATTAAGGAGTCCATCAAAATAAAGATTTTGGAAAACCTAATAAAGAGAGATGGATGTTTCAGTAATCAAGATCTCCAACATAGTTGGGAAATGCTGGAGAATGTGTGTTTCGCAGAATATCAGTGCAGGCTCTGAAAACAAATATGAGTATCAAAGGACATAGTGAGAGCTTGAAGTTGAACTCACACTCAGCTACAAATAGCAGTGTAAGACCAACAATAGTTCACAGTCTGGAAGGAGTCCAGGCAGCGAGTACACATAACGGCAAAACCTGCAGCACCTTAAGACAGCTGAGTTAATAATTGAAACATATGCATAAAATGAAAACAAAAACTTGGCTGAACACCTGGGAGTACACCATACCATTGTATTCACTATAATGAACATAAGGTTTCCAACTAAATGTCAAAGACTCATCGGTCTCAGATGGCATTACATCATGTCAGATAAGAGGGAGCAGTAGCAGTCCACTAAAACTCTTACTGTCCTTCTGAACACTTCAACAGATAAAAGTGTTTTTTTCCAGATTTCTTAAACGTAATGGAAACTTGCCTTTAAATGAATAAATTGAGGTGAATTAGGAAACCAGAAGGCAATATAATTGATTTCCACTTTTGCAATCATTTCTTAAATAATAACAGAACACAGAATCTTACAATCCACGACAACATTTAAAATACTATACTCAGAACAACATGGTTTCAGCAAGAGGAGATCAATTAAAATGGTTACATTATATTTTGTTGATCATTTTCTGTGTTCCCTTGACAGACAACAGAAGATGTGTCGAATTTTTATAGATATTGGTAATGCATTTGACTGAATGAATCATTCACCACTAACTGCAAAGCTGCATTCATACAGGATTTTAGACAAATACTACAACTTTTAAAAAGCTTAAACAACAAATAAGAGGAAGTGCTGCAAACATGAGGTAAGCTAGTGGGAGACATGTGTTTAAATAGAGATATGAATTACAAACTGTCACTCAAGGTATGCTGTAAGGTTCTGTGCTTGGGAAAATACTATTTTTTCTTTATTAGCTGATTACCTCGTTACTTTTTTTTTTGTACCACGCCATTTCCATTCCTACCCATTAGTAGGGGTAAAATGTCACCAACCAGCCAATGACTCCAAGGACCTTTGGATACGACATTAACACCAGTAATTTATTTTTATCATGTTCTAACACAGGGATGCTACAAACATCAACAATTTTAATATCTGCCATTTGAGATGATTTCCCATAAAAGGTTCCCCTTCCCTACAACTAAGGGTACTAAACATGTCTTGTCTCCAGGGGCTTTCCAGATAATAAGGGATATGTGTACCAAGTTTGGTTCAGACTGCTCCATCAGGACTCCCACAAATCACCATAAAGACCCAGAAAATGTGGCTTAGACAATTTAATTTTTTATATTTTTACATGTCACCCACTTCACACCCCACTCCACATCCTCATGACGATAGGTGTATGTTATCAATACATTATTCCACTGTCTCTCCACAATTCCTATTCCTTTATCACATGGTACCCTGCTCATCACTATTGATGCCACCTCCCTTTTCACTAACATCCCTAATGACCATGGCTTTTCTGCTACTGAACACTACCTGTGTGACAGATTCCAAACCACCAACCTCATTCGTAGTCACTATGACATACTATATCCTCACCCGCAATTACTTCTCCTTTGAAAGCATTACCTACAAGCAAATCCAGGGTATGACTATGGGCACCTGCAAGGCATCATCCTATGGCAACCTATTCATGGGCCATTTAGAGGAATCCTTCGTGGACACCCAGAATCCCAAACCCCCCTCACCTGCTTCAGATTCACTGCTGACATCTTCGTGATCTGGATCAGGGGTGAGGACACCCTATCTACATTGCTCCAGAACATCAACACCTTCACTGCTGCTCACTTCACCTGGTCCTACTCAACCCGACAAACCTCCTTCCTCAAAGTTGCCTCCACCTCAAAGATGGGTACATCAGTACCTGTGTCCCAATCAAACCTACCAAGCACCAGCAATAACTCCACTTCGACAGTTGGCACCCATTCAGTATCAAGGAGTCCCTTCCATACAGCCTAGTCACCCATTGCTGTTGCACCTACAGTTACAAGTTGGGCCCTGTCAAAATATACCTAGGGTCTCCCTCCCAACCTTGTAGAAAAACATATCCTGCCTGCTCCCAAAGTCCTACTGTCTGGCCACAGAGGAGCATCCTCCTTGTGACTCAGAACCACCCAGAACTGGAGCAACTGAATTACATTCTCTGTCAGGGTTCTGACTACCTCCTGTCATGTCCTGAAATGAGAAAATTCTTCCCCACTAACCTTCCTGCTCCTCCCACAGTAGTACTCCACCAGCCACTGAACCTACACAATACCCTCATTGATTCCTACACGACTCCTGCTACCAACTCCTTGCCTCATGGTTCATATCCCTGTATTACACCTAGATGCAACAAACATCACCTATCCCATCAAAGGCAAGGCTACCTGTGAAACCAGTCATGTGATCTAAAAGCTAAGCTGCAACCACTGTTCTGGTGGGCATGACGAATGGCCATGAAACTGCTGGACCATCCCATTGCTGAGCACTCCACGTTCTCATTTTTCAGTGACTGCTGGACAACCTTTGCCGCCTGGATCCTTCTAACCAATGCGAGCTTTTCTGAATTGGACAGGTAGAAACTCCTCCTGCAATATATCATACGTTCTCGTAAGCCTCCTGGCCTCGATCTTCGTTAGACATTTTCCTTACCCATCTAGCCCCTTCCCTGTTCCCACTCCAGGACTATTCAGTCCTCTATTCCACCAATTCACCCTCAGTCTTTTCACTTCTCTCTTTTTCTGCTAACCCTCCCCCCCCCTCCCCCCTCCGCCTGCCCCTTCCTCTGTCATACATCCTGACTGCACCTAGCTGCCCTAATCTCTCTCCCACCTTGTCTATGTATGTTCCCACAAGCAGCACTTTACTGGCCCCCACCCCAATCGCCCCTATATCTTTCTATAAATACTATTCCATCAGAGTCTGGAGTTTGATGAACAGAGACAATCACAATTTTCCATGTACTCATTACCATGCCAGCTTCTTCAAATATGTATTTAAGCATATTCTTACAGGAAAACATAAGTCTATTTTTGACTGTTTCGTCCAGTGTTTATTAATACACAAAACACTGCAGTTAATTTTATCAAGCCAGTATTACGGTACACTCATTTTACCCCTAGGAGATTGTACACTTATATGAAGAAGGAGAATAATGCTATTGGTACGCAAAAATATTTTGATTTCACTGGGTCTTGCATGGTCATTTATTTTTGCTGGGTGGTCTAAGGCAGCACTATTATCTGAACTGAATAAGTCTGCTGGACTTTCCTCTTACCAAGGTCTACTCTTTCTCTTCTTGTAACATAGTTTTCATTAAAAAAATGAGGTTCATAAGCCTGCACAGCAAGACTGTCTTTTAAAAGAAGACTGTTGTGCTCATGAATTTCATTTACAATTCTGTCTCTCTCTTGACAGAGAAATTTCTTCCCGGGGAATTTGGATACTCACCGTGTTCAATGTGCAGAGTTTTCTCTAGTCTACTAATATTTACTAAATTGCATTTGGGGCATATGGAGCAAGGTTGTTTGATTTGAATATTGGTTTTACGGATCTCTTTCTTAGCACACGAATTAAAGATCAGGTCATGTCTGTGAGGTATCATCCCAACAGTGTTTATCATCTTATTTATGTCTAAAAAATTCTTCAAACTTTTTATACAACTTTTGGCTTCATTATGTGCTATGTTGTTTGTGTCAGTCAACACAAACAAACAGGACTTCATTTCACATGAGTATGGGGATATAAATACAAAATCAATTAGGGGTAATGCAGGAGTAAGTCTCATAATGAATAAGAAAATAAGAATGCGGGTCAGCTACTATCAGAAGTATAGAGAAAGCATTACCATAGCCAAGATGGCATGAAGCCAACTCCCACTACAGTAGTAGAAGTTTATTTGTCTGCGTATAATGAAGAGATTAAAGAAATGCTTGATGAGACAAAATAAATTATTCAGACAGTGAAGGGAGAGGAAAATTTACTTATAATGGGAGACTGGAATTCAGTAGTGGGAAAAGAAAGAGAAGCAAAAACAGTAGGTGAATATGGACTATGGGAAAGGAATGAAAGAAAAAGCTGCCTGGTAGAATTTTGCATCGAGTATAATTTGATTATTGTTAAGACATGGTATAAGATCATTACAGACGACTGTACACTTGGAAGAGACCTGGAAACACCGGGACATTTCAGATTGATTGTACAAAAACAGAGATTTTGAAACCAGATTTTAAATGGTAAGACATTTCCAGGGGCAGATGTGGACTTTGAACACAATTATTGGTTATGAACTGTAGATTAAAACTGAAGAAGTTGCAAAAAGGTAGGAAAATAAGAAGTTGAGACTTGGATAATTTGAAAGAACCACAGGTTGTTAACAACTTCAGAGAGGAAGCACTGAGCAATGATAGACTACAACAAGGGAAAGCAATACAGCAGAAGATGAGTGGGCAGCTTTGAGAGATGAAATAGTGAAGGCAGCAGAGCATCAAATAAATAAAAAGACATGGCCTAGTAGAAATCTTGGATATTGCAGGAGATATTGAATTTCACTGATGAAAGGAGAAAATATAAAAATGTAGCAAGTGACATAGATGAAAGGGAATAGAAACATCTAAAAAATGAGATTGAAAGGAAGCGCAGAGTTGCTAAGCAGGAATGGCCAGAGGAAAAATATAGAAGCATATATCACTAAAGGAAAGATAGGCACCGTACATAGGAAAACTAAAGAGACCTTTGGAGAATAGAGAAGCAGCAGCATTTATATCAAGAGCACAGATGGAAAACTTATACTAAGAAAGAAAAGAAAGGAATGGGAAATGAAAGGAGTATACAGGGAGCTATACAAGGGAAATGAACTTGAAAGCAGTAGTGTAGAAAGGGCAAAAGATGTAGCTGAAGATGAGATGGGAGATATGACACTGTGAAAAGAATTTGACAGGGCAAGATCAAGTAGAACATTCTGTCAGAACTGCTTATATACTTGGAGAGCCAGCCATGACAGAACTATTCCACCTGGTATGCAAGAAGCATGAGACAGATGAAATAACCTCAGACTTCAAAAAGAATGTAGTAATTCCAGTTCCAAAGAAAGCAGGCAATGACGGGTGTGAATAGTACTGTACTATCAGTTTAATCAGTCTGACTGCAAAATACCAACATGAATTCTTTGCAATATAATGAAAAAATTGGTAGAAGCTGCCCTCAGAGAAGGTCATTTTGGATTCCAGAGTAACGCAGGAAGACACAAGGCAATACTGATCCTACGACTTCTCTTAGACAATACTGACCCTACAACTTCTCTTAGTCTTAGAAGATAGGTCATGGAAAGGCAAACCTACATTTAAAGCACCTGTAGACTTAGCGAAAACTTCTGACAACGTTGGGTGACATATGCTTTTCGAAATACTGAATGTAGCAGGGGTAACACACAGGGAATGGAAGGTTATTTACAACTTGTACAGAAATCAGACAGCAGTTAGAAGAGTTGCTGGGCATGAAAGGGAAGCAGTAGTTGAGAAGGAGGTGAGATGAAGAAGTTATTCAGTCTGTGCACTGAGCAAGCAGTAAAGGAAACGAAAGAAAAAATATTAAATGGGATTAAAGTTGTGGGAGAAGAAATAAAAACTTTGAGGTTTGCTGATGACATTGTAAAACTGTCAGAGTTGGAAAAGGACTTGGAAGAGCAGTTGAATGGAACTGACAGTGTCTTCAAATATGGATAGAAGATGAATGTGAACAAAAGCAAAACAAGGGTAATTGAATGTGGTGAAATTAAAGCAGTGCTGAGGGAGTCAGATGAAGAAATGAGACAGTAAAAGTAGTAGATCTGTTTTAGTATTTGGGCAGTAAAATGATTGTCAAAATATGTAGCCTGGCAGTGGCAAGACAAGTGTTTTTGAAGAAGACAAATTTGTTAACATCAAATATAGATTTAAGTGTTAAGAAGTCTTTTCTGAAGGTATTTGTCTCTGGTGTAGCTTTGTATGAAAGTGAAATGTGGACAATAAACATTCCAGACAAGAGGAAAATAGAAGCATTTGAAATGTGGTGCTACAGAAGAATACTGAAGATAAGATGGGTAGATCACATAACAAATGAGGAGATATAGAACAGAATTGGGGAGAAAAAACATTTTTTGTGACAAAACTTGATTAAAAGCTGGGACCGGTTGACAGGACAGATTCTGAGACATCAGGGAAACATCAATTTAGTAATGGAGGGATGTGTGGGAGTGAAAATTGCAAAGGAATATCGACAGTAAGCAGGTTCACAAGGATGTGGGTTGTAGTAGTTATTCGGAGCTGAAGAGGCTTGTAGAGGACAGAGTGGCACTGAGTGCTGCATCAAATCAGTCTTCGGACTGAAGATCACAACAATGGAAAAATTTGGAAGGAGAACCATTCTTTGTGGTACACCGTGTAAGTAAGCTCACAGATCAGCCAGGTCTGCAAAACAGCAAATGTTGTGGAAGAGAAAATCCTCAGCGCAGTTTACTATGGACTTGTGTTCCCACAACTTTCTCATTCAATTCCTCTATTGATAAGGGCACAAAATGTCTGCTTAAAAAGGATATTTATATTTCATTAAAGGGCAGTGCAGCATATTAGAAAAATGCTATCCAGACAGTTCTGACACAGTTTTTTGTAAAATTTAATTTTATGGAAATGTATACATAGTGGTGTCAGACTTTTACAAGAGTGAGAAAAAGTGACAAGTGGCACACATCGTTTGTATGAGGACATAAATGACCATCTCAAGAGAAGAAGGTAAAATTACTAAAGACAGTTGGCATTGACTCATACTGTGTGCAGTTTGTGGGGTACAAAGTGTAATGATTACAAAGTATTATGCGATATAATTGCTGACTGTTACATGCTTTCAGGAAATGATGTGCTTAGTAATGCCAGTAAACATGAGTAAAAGTAATAGCACTATCTTAATTGAGGATATACAAGTCCCTTCCTTAGGGAGGAAAGAGGGCTTAGCTGCAGCAAGTTAAAAAGAAAGGGATAGGTCACTCATGCATCAGGATGAAAAAAACCCATCTCCCCAATCTGTCACACTCTCCCTAAGAAAAGAATTAATAGTTTCAAAAGCTAGGATAGGTCATATATTTTTGCGTGTGTATGCCCA
Organism: Schistocerca nitens; assembly: GCF_023898315.1. Lineage (NCBI taxonomy): Eukaryota > Metazoa > Arthropoda > Insecta > Orthoptera > Acrididae > Schistocerca > Schistocerca nitens. Next base: position 968,138,348 of record NC_064617.1, read on the forward strand.
CAGTACAAAAAATTTCACGCCACTAAGGCCACCAAATCTGGCTCATGGATTTACAGTTTACTCGTGTGAATTTTCCTTTACATACATTAATCATCTAGGTGCAGTCATAGGTAAAGCAAGTGGCAGACTTTGGTTGAATGGCAGGATACTGGGAAAATGTAACAAGCCCACAAAAGGGCTTACTTACAAAAACTCAAGCAGCCCATCCTGGAATACTGTTCAAGTGTGAGAGACCTGTACAAAGTGGGACTCACAAGGATATTGAACACACGCAAAGAAAGACAACATGAACAGTGATGAGTTTGTTTGATCTATGGGAGAGCATTACAAAGATTCTGAAAAATCCCAGCTGACAAACACTGAAAGCTGGATATCAACTATTCCATGGAAGCCTGTTTAGAAAGTTTCTAGAACCAGTATTAAGTGACGAATCTCCTACAGAGATAAGGGTAGATAATTACTGTGTGCTCAGCTGAATTTATACAGGCATTCTTCTCATGCTTCATACATGACCGGAATAGAAAGAAATCCTAATACACTCCTGGAAATTGAAATAAGAACACCGTGAATTCATTGTCCCAGGAAGGGGAAACTTTATTGGCACATTCCTGGGGTCAGATACATCACATGATCACACTGACAGAACCACAGGCACATAGACACAGGCAACAGAGCATGCACAATGTCGGCACTAGTGCAGTGTATATCCACCTTTCGCAGCAATGCAGGCTGCTATTCTCCCATGGAGACGATCATAGAGATGCTGGATGTAGTCCTGTGGAACGGTTTGCCATGCCATTTCCACCTGGCGCCTCAGTTGGACCAGCGTTCGTGCTGGACGTGCAGACCGCGTGAGACGACGCTTCATCCAGTCCCAAACATGCTCAATGGGGGACAGATCCGGAGATCTTGCTGGCCAGGGTAGTTGACTTACACCTTCTAGAGCACGTTGGGTGGCACGGGATACATGCGGACATGCATTGTCCTGTTGGAACAGCAAGTTCCCTTGCCGGTCTAGGAATGGTAGAACGATGGGTTCGATGACGGTTTGGATGTACCGTGCACTATTCAGTGTCCCCTCGACGATCACCAGTGGTGTACGGCCAGTGTAGGAGATCGCTCCCCACACCATGATGCCAGGTGTTGGCCCTGTGTGCCTCGGTCGTAAGCAGTCCTGATTGTGGCGCTCACCTGCACGGCGCCAAACACGCATACGACCATCATTGGCACCAAGGCAGAAGCGACTCTCATCGATGAAAACGACAAGTCTCCATTCGTCCCTCCATTCACGCCTGTCGCGACACCACTGGAGGCGGGCTGCACGATGTTGGGGCGTGAGCGGAAGACGGCCTAACGGTGTGCGGGACCGTAGCCCAGCTTCATGGAGATGGTTGCGAATGGTCCTCGCCGATACCCCAGTAGCAACAGTGTCCCTAATTTGCTGGGAAGTGGCGGTGCGGTCCCCTACGGCACTGCGTAGGATCCTACGGTCTTGGCGTGCATCCGTGCGTCGCTGCGGTCCGGTCCCAGGTCGACGGGCACGTGCACCTTCCGCCGACCACTGGCGACAACATCGATGTACTGTGGAGACCTCATGCCCCACGTGTTGAGCAATTCGGCGGTACGTCCACCCGGCCTCCCGCATGCCCACTATACGCCCTCGCTCAAAGTCCGTCAACTGCACATACGGTTCACGTCCACGCTGTCGCGGCATGCTACCAGTGTTAAAGACTGTGATGGAGCTCCGTATGCCACGGCAAACTGGCTGACACTGACGGCGGCGGTGCACAAATGCTGCGCAGCTAGCGCCATTCGACGGCCAACACCGCGGTTCCTGGTGTGTCCGCTGTGCTGTGCATGTGATCATTGCTTGTACAGCCCTCTCGCAGTGTCCGGAGCAAGTATGGTGGGTCTGACACACTGGTGTCAATGTGTTCTTTTTTCCATTTCCAGGAGTGTATATGATACAGTAGGAGTACCTTCTGCCATACACTTCACAATGTTTACTGAATATGGATGTAGGTGTAGAAAACTTCAAACTGACAATAGCTTGTCACACAAAAACAGATTTCTGTGGGTGAGCCAGAACCACGGGTCAGTTCCATAGACATTTTTGAGTTCTGGAAAACTGATCTCAGACTCATTGTTTTTCACCAACATGCATGTCCCAGCTGTTGGATCTCATATCTCATATCTTCCCAGAGGATGGATCCATTTGTGTGTGGTGTAAATTCGCAGATTTTGGTGATTTACTGATGGACCTGGACTACTGTGGGTGCTTGACACGCCAAGAGGCACAGGTGATGGATTTCAGGACTTCTGATCATGTCTCGCCTTAAGTACATTGTACAGTATGACATTTTTAACAGATTATTTAACTTTAATACATTTCCAGACTTTGTAAACTCATTTATATTGTCAAGGAGAAACTATTATGACACCAGCAGGAAGAAAATTGTGGCAGTCATCAGTGATTTGTATGATATGCCCAACATATTTTCAAAAGAAAAATCGCACAAAATAGTTCAAAAAATGGGCTGCCAAAAGGCCACATTCCAGATATTTAGACCTGATTCAGAGTTGCAGGCATTCCTCTGACAATCATGAAGCTTCAATATTCTAGGAAGAGAGCATTCTTGATCCTCTGTACAGTACAGTAATTAGTAATAATAGTAAAATAATAGATACAACACAGTTACGTGTAATACAATAATGAACACAGTACAAGCAACTGTTTATTGGCACTCAACACAGTTTTGTAACTACAAGAAAATGTGTACTTTTGCACTCAAACACATTTCATTTTATTGAAATAAAAGATCATTAGTGGTCTGTAATGAAACACATTTACAATTTTGCTAGATTTCTAGATCTAAAAACAGTTTGTTACAAAATATGTTGAGTTTACTAAAAATACTTTTTTGTCTGATTCTCACTCATATCTGGAAACGTAGTCTGTTTGCATATTTTTGAGGTATGCCCTCATTTGGCACTGTTATTACTTAGCCCATAATTGCAAAGACTGATTTAAAATACCTTCAGTTATTGTAAAAGAGCTACAGACAATACTGTCAAACAAATGAAGATCTGTTTTCTGAAACTTTATTTCAAATTTTGCAGCTTAGATCCACATACCATCAACAAATGTTTCAACAGTCTCCTTGTATGACCTGTTTGTGTGTGTGTGTGTGTGTGTGTGTGTGTGTGTGTGTGTGTGTGTGTGTCAATTTTCACAAAGCCTAGCTAATGTCATTCAATCACAGCTTCCAAGAATTGTGGGTAATGGTCTGAAGATCACTTTTTCACTAACACACAGATGGGAATTACAGCTGTTCAAGAATCTGGAAGAAACATCCTTGGCCCATTGCTAAAGTCTGCTTGTGTATGGCCAGTTAAAAAGTGAACCTGGTGAAAAGGCATAAGGATTTAAGCACTTTGAAAACAAATTAAAAAGGCATCTGACAGAAATGTGTGTCAATAGTATAGGTAATGTTACTAAATTTGGGCTATCAGACTCAAATAGGAACTATGTAACCACTTATATGTAGGATAACATTTCTGAATTTCATACAACTACTTATTACTTCAAAGACTGCTAACTCCATTCAAAAAAATGAAACAAATGAATCTTCTCAATGACTGTACTACAAATACTAATTAGTCTTTTGTGAATCTTTATTACTCAGCTTCTCTGGCACATCAACCATTAACCCGCTTTCCTAATCCTACAATCGGCTGTCCTAACAATCGTCTGACTGAGACCATTAGTACCAATTTGTCCAAGGTTACATAAATTCAGTGCTTGTTATCATAGTCCTAGAACCCTTGCAGTGATCAACTTCTCTGTAATCATCATACATATAATGTGTTTCAACTTTTATAACTTTGTTTCAGCAGATCTACTATGTGATTTTTGCACACTTAGCTTTCTTCAATATGTACCCTCATAAACTAAGAAGGCCTGTTAATAATTTTTGCCATCCAGGAAAGAAAATAATTCTGCCTCCTGTTTCAAACAAACAGGTAGACCATTAAAATACTTTATCATCTGTCTTACAATGTTTAGTGGTTACAATGAAATATGTAGAGACTAATCAAATTTTGTTTCATTTGCATGACATCACATGTAGGCATGTAAGTAACAGATTAGATCCCAGCCAAGATTAGCAAGAGATGGACCAAGAGATGAATGACATTCGCCGTATAATTTTATGGCTGTGGAGATGATTCCAGAAGAAAAAAAAAAAAAAAAAAAAGGAGCTCTACATAAGGTCAACCACATCCTACAAGCCTGTGGTACAACTGTTATCTGACTACCTGCCTATGTGTCTGAAGACATTCAACAAACAAAATGCCTCCGTAAAATTCTCATGGCAGTCTACATGTATTGTTCTCACATAAAATAAAATGGCCATGTACCTCAGTGAATGTCATGTCTTTCCCACTATGAGAGAATCCAGCAGCAGTGTGCAAGTGTCCTGTAAACTGAGTCTCTAATCTTTTAGCCTAGCTCTCCACTGGAAGATATTAAAGTAGTGTCAGTATCACTGAAAGGGACAAATATGGGGTGCCAGAGGTCATGTCAACAACTGAATCATTTTGGGAGCAAATATAGTACTATGACAGACACAATCTATAAAGATGATATCCTACAAAATTATGTCCATATTTCACACGGTGCATACGGATGGTGTTACGTCAGATGTACGGTAATGCACAGTCGCTCACAGCTAGCCTGGTGGATGCCTGCCTGCAACACAATGACATCACTCGACTAAGATCTCCACCACTCCCCAATCTCACATTTAATTGAGCATACAATGAATGATGTCTTCCACAGAACTGCTACTCTAATGCTGCCCCCACAGGCCACTGTTGATATCCATGGGGAATTTGTCCAGGAATGGAAGATATTATCTCAAGCCATGCTGGACAACTTGATCCTTAGTACAGGAAGCTGTTAGCTATAACCTGTATTTCCATGTGAAGGTGTCATATCTTGTAATAATATTCTGTATACTACTGACAGAGACATAATACATGTCAAGTACCCCCAGGGCCATGGCCAGATTTCTGTTACATTTTTATTCCTGGCAATATATGAATACTCTGATGGTATTTATAATTAATATGAAGTATGAAATAAGGATGGATGGTGCAATTCTCAGTCTTAATATTAAGAGTAAGAATAATTTGCATGTTGTGGTCTTCAGTCCAGAGACTGGTTTAATGCAGCCCTCCATGCTACTCTATCATGTGCAAGCTTCTTCATCTCCCAGAACCTACTACAATCTACATCCTTCTGAATCTGTTTAGTGTATTAACCTCTTGGTCTCTCTCTACGCTGCCCTCCAATACTAAATTGGTAATCCCTTGATGCCTCAGAATATGTCCTACCAACCGATCCCTTCTTATAGTCAAGTTGTGCCACAAATTTCTCTCAGTATCTCCTCATTAGTTATGTGATCTATCCATCTAATCTTCAGCATTCTTCTGTAGCACCACATTTCAAAAGCTTCTATTCTCTTCTTGTCTAAACTATTTATCATCCATGTTTCACTTCCATACATGGCTACACTCCATACATTCAGAAACGATTTCCTGACACTTAAATCTATAACCGATGTTAACAAATTTCTCTTCTTCAGAAACGCTTTCCTTGCCATTGCCAGTCTACATTTTACATCCTCTCTACTTCAACCATCATCAGTTATTTTGCTCCCCAAATAGCAAAACTCATTTACTACTTTAAGTGCCTCATTTCCAAATCTAATTCCCTCAGGATCACCTGATTTAATTCGACTACATTCCATTATCCTTGTTTTTCTTTTGTTGATGTTCATCTTATATCCTCCTTTCAAGACACTGTCCATTCCATTCAGTTGGTCTTCCAGGTTCTTTGCTGTCTCTGACAGAATTACAACGTCATCGGTGAACCTCAAAGTTTTTATTTCTTCTCCATGGATTTTAATTCCTATTCTGAATTTTTCTTTTGTTTCCTTAACTGCTTGCTCAAAATACGGATTGAATAACATCGGGGAGAGGCTACAACCCTGTCTCACTCCCTTTCCAACCACTGCTTCCCCTTCATGCCCCTCGACTCTTATAACTGCCATCTGGTTTCTGTACAAATTGTAAATAGTCTTTTGCTCCCTGTATTTTACCCCTGCCACCTTCAGAATTTGAAAGAGAGTATTCCAGTCAACATTGTCAAAAGCTTTTTCTAAGTCTACAAATGCTATATACGTAGGTTTGTCTTTCCTTAATCTATCTTTTTTTATTATTATTTATTTTTATCTTATTTGAATACACACTGCAAATCCCTCTCTATGACTCAGTATGGAGTTTTATATTTTGATGCAAAGGCCTGTAACAGGTTGCTGGCAGACATCATGCTGGAAAATAAAAATCTTCAGATATTCAAAAACAAAGTAAATAAATGTAGCACTGGTTACACCTACAATTTATCATGATATTTGTACTCGAAGATGTAATTCTGCATAGCTCCAATGTTTGTATTACAGAAATCTTAACTTCTACATCAGTACTCTGCAAGCCACCTGACAGTGTGTGGCAGAGGGTATTTCTGGTACCAACAACTGATCCCCCCTTTACTTTGCTTGTAAAAAGACAGCTGACAGCAGTCTGTGTAGAGTTACATAAATGCTTCATTTGAAGTATTGGGGGAAAACAGCACCCGTGTTGTGGAACAGAAGGAAAGTCTCCTTTTCCAAGGAAGCTGCTTTCATCCCAAAATATACAAATATACACTCCTGGAAATTGAAATAAGAACACCGTGAATTCATTGTCCCAGGAAGGGGAAACTTTATTGACACATTCCTGGGGTCAGATACATCACATGATCACACTGACAGAACCACAGGCACATAGACACAGGCAACAGAGCATGCACAATGTCGGCACTAGTACAGTGTATATCCACCTTTCGCAGCAATGCAGGCTGCTATTCTCCCATGGAGACGATCGTAGAGATGCTGGATGTAGTCCTGTGGAACAGCTTGCCATGCCATTTCCACCTGGCGCCTCAGTTGGACCAGCGTTCGTGCTGGACGTGCAGAGCGCGTGAGACGACGCTTCATCCAGTCCCAAACATGCTCAATGGGGGACATATCCGGAGATCTTGCCGGCCAGGGTAGTTGACTTACACCTTCTAGAGCACGTTGGGTGGCACGGGATACATGCGGACGTGCATTGTCCTGTTGGAACAGCAAGTTCCCTTGCCGGTCTAGGAATGGTAGAACGATGGGTTCGATGACGGTTTGGATGTACCGTGCACTATTCAGTGTCCCCTCGATGATCATCAGTGGTGTACGGCCAGTGTAGGAGATCGCTCCCCACACCATGATGCCGGGTGTTGGCCCTGTGTGCCTCGGTCGTAAGCAGTCCTGATTGTGGCGCTCACCTGCACGGCGCCAAACACGCATACGACCATCATTGGCACCAAGGCAGAAGCGACTCTCATCGCTGAAGACGACACGTCTCCATTCGTCCCTCCATTCACGCCTGTCGCGACACCACTGGAGGCGGGCTGCATGATGTTGGGGCGTGAGCGGAAGACGGCCTAACGGTGTGCGGACCGTAGCCCAGCTTCATGGAGACGGTTGCGAATGGTCCTCGCTGATACCCCAGGAGCAACAGTGTCCCTAATTTGCTGGGAAGTGGCGGTGCGGTCCCCTACGGCACTGCGTAGGATCCTACGGTCTTGGTGTGCATCCGTGCGTCGCTGCGGTCCGGTCCCAGGTCGACGGGCACGTGCACCTTCCGCCGACCACTGGCGACAACATCGATGTACTGTGGAGACCTCACGCCCCACGTGTTGAGCAATTTGGCGGTACGTCCACCCGGCCTCCCGCATGCCCACTATACGCCCTCGCTCAAAGTCCGTCAACTGCACATACGGTTCACGTCCACGCTGTCGCGGCATGCTACCAGTGTTAAAGACTGCGATGGAGCTCCGTATGCCACGGCAAACTGGCTGACACTGACGGCGGCGGTGCACAAATTCTGCGCAGCTAGCGCCATTCGACGGCCAACACCGCGGTTCCTGGTGTGTCCGCTGTGCCGTGCGTGTGATCATTGCTTGTACAGCCCTCTCGCAGTGTCCGGAGCAAGTATGGTGGGTCTGACACACCGGTGTCAATGTGTTCTTTTTTCCATTTCCAGGAGTGTATATTTAAAGTAATGTAGAAGAAACTCCCATAGTTATTAGTATGAGTGGGTTCACACTAATCAAAATTTGTTGTTAGCATGCTTTACAGAAGTAGCCTTTAATTCCTGCTTCTGCTGTTGATGCAACTGACTTGTTCCACATCCCTGAAAGTTCTCCTTCATGAGTCTTTTACAGGACATGATGTTTGAATGAACGAATGAATGAAATTAATGAATGATTGTCGGGGCATCCTTTGGTGCAAACATTATTGTCACATGCCATGAAATTCTGGGTGAACTACCGGATGCCAGTATCTTGTTGTCACGATATTTCTGCACAAGGTCTTCTGGCTACCTTCAGTTGTACACTGACAAAAGTACACCGAGCTCCCGTGTTTAGTATTTTGCTGGCACTTGTGTTGTGTGCCCCCTTGTCACTGCACATGCACTGCTTGGGCACTTATGCTTCTACTGTGAGCTTCTGCACTGTTGTCAGCACACTCTATGCTGAAACTTGCATCACTGATATCAGACTGTTCATATTCATGCACTGAAACTGCGGAACAGCACTGGCTGCACAAATTATGAAGTCGTGCAGTATTTACTTGGAAACTGACAATCTGATTGATATGGGCCTCAGACAGTTGTATTTCCATTCTTGGAGTTTCAAAAGTTTGAAGTGTGGACCACAATTTTTGTTTCATTTTATTTCATCAAATCAACAGAAGCAATGCAGTGTTCTGCAATAGCAGATTTGCTAGCTTGAAGGAGGCAAGTATGCCGCTGGTGTTTGAAGATGCGCTCCTGAACAAGTACACATCGTTTATCCTATACGATTCGCTGCACTTGCACACAATCTTACAAGCACTTTCCTTAGCTCCAAGTCATCTTCGGCTGACTCCAGAAGTGTTAAAATTTTGGTGGAGTGCAAAAGGTCAGATTATGTTTTCATAGTGCCCTGCTTATTTTCAAGGAAAATGTGACAGGTAGGGTATTGTATTGAAGGCCTTGTTCTCTTCCTTGTTCTGCCATTATTTGTTTGCAGCATTCTCTCTATCTGCTGAATATCATTTTCCAGGAACACAGTATGGGAAGTGCTCCATTTCTGCACAAAGTTCATCGGCATCTGAGATAGTATAGTCTGGTGAATTGAGGTCTTCAGAACACACACTGTTTGTGCTGGATGATGGCAACCAGTAACCTATGCATAACATCTGGAAAAATCAATATTACCTGCATGGGCAAGGAGAGAGATCTGACAGCTTCCTTTCTGCTCACACCTGTCAATATACCATCACTACCTGTCCTAATGTTGTCCGAAGTTGGGGGTCATTCCTCAACCTTCCCTGTTTTTTTTTTTTTTTTTTTTTTTTTTTTTTTTTTTTTTTTGGCAAGTTCAGAAAAAGAGATGAATCAAAATCATTTTCACAAATCAGCATTTTCTAAGAAAGTTTGGTGAAGTCTATACTTTTAGGGGAGTGAGGGAGGAAGGCTGTCACGCTCAGTCCAAACACACCAAGGCAGAGAGAATCCTTGTAACAGGTCAATGCCAACACTGCATGTCCTCCTGCTGCCAGAAAGTGAGGTTATTTCACTGCATCCCATTTAATTATCAGGAAGCTGCCAGCAGGTGACGAATTACTTTATTACTGACAGAATTATCATTTTCAAAAAAGAGTAAAACTCCAGTAAATTTAATAGATGGAAATATGTGGCTGACAAAAAGTTCAGATTGATCAGCCAATTTGAAATACATTGATACCTCCCGCAGTTTTGGAGATGGATTCAGATAAAAGATTAAACTCCACAATACTTAAAATATGAATCAACAGTTACTACAATAGATGGCTGGTTAGTCACCTAATTTATGTAATGTACTATCATCTACGTTACTATAGTGTATAAAAGTAGTATTGGTCAAGTGAGAGTACTCTGAAAAAAAGATTTCTTGTCAGTACACAAGATATTAAAAGTGAGGACACTAAAATACATGAGTACAAACCAACAAAAATAATTGTGACATAAAATTCTCCTAAATGGAGAAAAAGTAGCTTACATAAAATTAATCCAGATACATGTGTCTGCCTGAAAAAATTAAAATCTCCCTTCTAACAGTTCAGGGGTAAGCTTGATACACCACAAATTTTAAAAAGACATGCTACAATTGCTCCATTGTCATCTAAAATGATAGAACACAAATTCTCAGAAAAGGTGAAGGTTGCTCTCCCTTGTAGGCAAATACAATAAATATAATTACAATATAACAATAACAAAGATATGGCTCAACTTGACTAAAAGAAGTGATCAGTTGGTAGGACACATTCCAAGACATCAAGGGATCACTAAGTTAGTATTGGAGAGAAGTGTGGGGGATAAAAATTATAGTGAGACCAAGAAATGACTACCATAAGCAGATTCAAAAGGCTGTAGGTTGCAGTAGTATAAAGCCAGTCTTCTAACTGAAGACCACAACAAGATAACACATGGCGAGGCTGATGATTGATTCTCAATTACTGAAAGCAATTACGTGGACTGAAGGAGTGGTGGTGGGGGATAAGGGGGCAGGGGGGGGGGGGTGCAAGAAGTAGGTCTATTTGACATAACTCAACAGTCACACAACAAAACGAAAGGAGTACAGAGGATAGAGCAAATGGAGAGAAGGGAAAAGGTAAGGTAAGGCAAGGCAGTGGCAAACAGGATAGTCAAGGTCTAGGCCAGGAGGATTGGAAGGGTGCAGGATATGCTCAAGAGACAGTTTCCATCTGGGTAGTTCAGAGAATCTTAAGCTAGTGAGTATTCAAAGGGCCATGTAGCGAAGCAACAGTGGAAAATCCAGCATGGAGAAATGACAATATTATGAAAATGATAAGATTGCTACTCACCATATAGCGCAGAACTTGAGTCACAGACAGACATAACAAAAGGACTGCTAAAAAAGTAAGCTTTCAGTGGAAGAAGCCTTCTGGCCGAGAGCTTACTAGTTTAGCGGTCTTTTTGCCATGTCTGTCTGCAACTCAAGTTCTGCACTATAGGGTGAGAAGCAATGTATGCTCTTCATAATCGCTATTGAAGTCATTTGTGTTATGGTGCGCAGGACATTTAGCAACTGTGAATTGTCACAGTTTGGTGGTGGCCATTCATGCAAGTAGACAGATGGTTACTTATTACGCCCACATAGAATATTATACAGAAATTGCAGTATAGCTGATATATGGCTGTTTTCAAACATGACTTTGCCTTTTATTGGGTAGCAAATGCCCATGACAGGATTGCGGTATAAGGTGGTGGGTAGGTGTATGGGACAGGTCTTTGCACCTATGCTGACAACAGTGGAATGACCAATGGGAAGCAGGATTAGGTGCAGGAGTGGAGTAGGATGGACAAGTATATACTGTAAATTTGGTGGGCGGCAGAACAGTACTTCGGGTGATGTGGGTAGGATTTTTAGGATTTTAGGTAGGACAACACTCATCTCAGGGTACAACTAGAGGTAGCTGAAACCCTGGAGAAGCATTTAGTTGAGATTTACAATGGGTGATCACAGTAGAGCTGGTCGCTAGCTGATTAACAGGTTTATTAGTGTCAGATGGTGTCAAAGGAAATGGCACAGTAGATCTGTTTATGGTGGGGCTGGGTAGGATATTGTCTGTCAATAAGAGCTTTGGTAAGGCGGTGGTGGTGGTTAGTGTTTAACGTCCCGTCGACAACGAGGTCATTAGAGACGGAGCGCAAGCTTGGGTTAGGGAAGGATTGGGAAGGAAATCGGCCGTGCCCTTTCAAAGGAACCATCCCGGCATTTGCCTGAAACGATTTAGGGAAATCACGGAAAACCTAAATCAGGATGGCTGGAGACGGGATTGAACCGTCGTCCTCCCGAATGCGAGTCCAGCGTGCTAACCACTGCGCCACCTCGCTCGGTTTTGGTAAGGCTATCAGTGTATTTCAACAACTTTTGCTTTCCACTGCAGATGCAGTGTCCATGGGTGGTGAAACTATAAGGAAGAGACTTTTTGATATACGATTGACAGCTCTCAAAGCGGAGGTCCTGTTGGTGGTTGGTGCAACTGATGTAAACAGGCATATTTATGGAGCCATCCATGAGGTGGAAATCGACATCTAAGAAGGTGGCTCATTACAATATCATGAAAAAGGTAGTTGCTACTCACAACATACCAGAGATGCCAAGTTGCAGATAGGTACAACAAAATGAATGTGTCAAAATGAGCTTTTGGCCAGCCTTTGTCAAAAAAAGACAAAAGACACACACACACACACACACACACACACACACACACACACACATGTATATTCACACAAACGCAACTCACACACACATGACCACTGGGTCATTTGTGTGAGTTACCTTTCCAAGTGTGTGTGTGTGTGTGTGTGTGTGTGTGTGTGTGTGTGAAAAAAGACAACAGGAACACACACACACACACACACACACACACACACACACACACACACACTTGGAAAGGTAACTCACACAAATGACCCAGTGGTCATGTGTGTGTGAGTTGCGTTTGTGTGAATATACATGTGTGTGTGTGTGTGTGTGTGTGTGTGTGTGTGTGTGTGTGTGTGTGTGTGTTCCTGTTGTCTTTTTTCGATGAAGGCCTTGTTGGCCAAAAGCTCATTTTGCGACAGTCTTTTCATTCTGTCTATCTGCTACTCGGAATCTCTGCTATATGGTGAGCAGCAACTAACCTTTTCGTGATATTTTTACATTCCATCCTGGATTTTCCAAGGTGGCTTGTTGAGTTGACATGGAATAGGTGAAGTGGATTTAGGACTAGGTGTTAAATTTATGGAGGAAAGAGTGAAGGTTGCCCTTGCCATGAGTCCAAATCATGAACACGTCATCAATGAATCTGAACCAGGCAAGGGATGTTAGGTGTTGACTGGATAGGAAGGATTCCTCTAGTTAACCCATAAATAAGTTGGCATAGGATGGTGTCATGCGAGTACCCAAGGCAGTACTATGATTTTTTTTTATATATTTGGCCTTTCAAATTGAAATAATTGTGGGTCAAGAAGTGGCTGGCTGGGAGAATTACGAAAGAGGTAGTGCCTGGTAGTAACAAGACAGCACCTGTGGAGAGGTAGCAAAAGATGTGAGCACTGTTTTGAATGAAGGATGGGAGATTACATACAATTGTATGGTGGTGTTGGGCAAAAAGGCAGAGATTTGTTCTTTGGAAGCAACAGGGAGACCTGTGGGGTTGGGTTTGTGGAGTTTGGGGGCTAAGTAAAAGGTAGGAGTGCATAGGGTTGCTGGTGTGAGGAGGGAGATCAATTTCGGGTGCCAGGTTTTGGGATGGACCCAAGGCCTTGAGGAACTGTTGGAGGTCATGTTGGACTCGAGGGATGGGATCATGGTTGTAAGGTTTGTAAGCAGAGTTATTAGAAAGTTGGTGGACACCCTCAGCCACATAGTCACTATGATTCATGACCAGGAATCTTTGTTTGCAGGAAGGATGATACAGTCTGAATTGCTTTTCAGGTTATGGTTAGCTGTGTGGCACACTATCCACAAGTTCAGCAAGGCACTGTTGGTCCAGACTGTCCCACTCCCCAATGCAATTCGGCGTAGATCCCTCAGAGTGGTTGGTGGGTCACGTTGTCCATAAACAGTGCTTTTCGATCTACCCCAGGCATGTTCTATAGGGTTCATGCCTGAAGAACATGCTGGCCACTCTAGTCGAGCGATGTCGTTACCATGAAGGAAGTCATTCAAAAGGTCTGCATGATGGGAGCGCGAACTGTTGTCCACGAAGACGAATGCCTCGCCACTATGCTGCCAATATGGATGCACTGTTGGTCAGAGGATGGCATTCACGTATCGTATAGCCATTACAACGCCTTCCATGACCACCAGTGGCGTACGTCGGCCCCACATAATGCCACCCCAGAACAGCAGGTAACCCCACCTTGCTGCACTCACTGACAGTGTGTCTAAGACATTCAGACATATTTAAAGACGTCTGCTTGTGTCTGTATATGTGTGGATGGATAGGTGTGTGTGTGCGCGCGAGTGTATACCTGTCCTTTTTTCCCCCTAAGGTAAGTCTTTCCACTCCCGGGATTGGAATGACTCCTTACCCTCTCCCTTAAAACCCACATCCTTTCATCTTTCCCTCTCCTTCCCTCTTTCCTGACGAAGCAACCGGGGGTTGCGAAAGCTCGAAATTTTGTGTGTGTGTTTGTGTGTTTTTTATTGTGCCTATCTACCAGCGCTTTCCCGTTTGGTAAGTCATGGAATCTCTGTATTTAATATATATATATATATATATATATATATATATATATATATATATATATATATATATATATATGAGGGCGGTTCAGAAAGTAACCTCCGATTGGTCACAGTGCGGGTTGTGGGGGGAGTAGCGACGCCATCTGTGCGTTCACGCACACAACAGGTCAGTCGGCATCAAGCCGTGGTCGAGTGAACGTCGTACCTGCGCTAGTTTAGTTTTTGTGGCAGTTTGAAATGTGTGCTGCAATAGAAAACCCCGCCAAATGTGAAGTGCGTGCTGTCATAAGGTTTTTTACAGCCAAAGGATATTCTGCAGCAGCTATTCATCGTGAGCTTTGTGCCGTGTACGGACCAAGAGTTATGAGTGAAGGAGTTGTCCGTGAATGGGTACGTTTATTTAAAAGTGGACGAGAAAACGTTCATGATGAAGAGAGGAGTGGTAGACCATCATTGGTGACTGACGAACTCGTTCAGACAGTTGATGCAAAAGTTCGTGAAAATCGACGTTTCTCAATGTCGGAGTTGTCTACTGGTTTTCCACAGATTTCTAAGAATCTCTTGTACGAGATAGTGACAGCAAGATTGGGTTACCGTAAGTTCTGTGCACGATGGGTGCCCAAAATTCTTACCGACCACCACAAAACTCAAAGAATGGCCTCTGCATTAGACTTTCTGTCACGTTATGAGGATGAAGGAGAACCATTGTTAAACAGAATCGTGACCGGTGACGAAACCTGGATTAAGTACGTGAACCCTGAGGCAAAAGAACAATCAAAGATATGGGCACATTCAAATTCGCCTACCAAACCAAGAAAAGCCTCGCAAGATTTTTCTGCCAGAAAACTGATGGCAACGGTGTTTTGGGATGCCAAAGGGGTGTTGTTGGTTGCATTCATGGAACGTGGTACGACCATTAATCAAGACGTGTACTGTGAAACGATAAAAAAGTTACGACGGGCTATACAGAACAAACGCCGTGGTATGCTGACTTCCGGTATCGTTTTTTTGCACGATAACGCCCGTCCTCACTCTGCTCGCAGAACAACGGCCCTTCTTGAGTCCTTCAAGTGGGACGTTATCAACCATCCACCTTACAGCCCAGACCTGGCGCCAAGTGATTATCACCTCTTCATGCATTTGAAGAAATGGCTCGGGTCACAGCGGTTTGATGACGACGAAGAGCTCAAAGATGCGGTCACAGGCTGGCTCCAGGCACAAGCGGGTGATTTTTATGCAGAAGGAATTTCAAAGCTTGTGAAGAGATACGATAAGTGCCTCAATCGCTATGGAGACTATGTAGAAAAATAGTGCAAAGATGTAGTTGTAAGATGTATATATTAAAATATTTTTATTTAACTTGGTGTATTTTTTTAAATCAACTGGAGGTTACTTTCTGAACGGCCCTCGTATATATATGTTTTACTGCATGTGCAGTTAATCACCTTATAAGAAATGAAGAAAAAG
This sequence comes from Schistocerca nitens, assembly GCF_023898315.1. Taxonomy (NCBI): domain Eukaryota; kingdom Metazoa; phylum Arthropoda; class Insecta; order Orthoptera; family Acrididae; genus Schistocerca; species Schistocerca nitens. The sequence goes on from NC_064617.1 coordinate 968,154,246, forward strand.
AGAGGAAAAAAGAAAATATGTAAAATAAATCTGCTGCTAGATGGCACAATTCAGATAAGCGCACCTTATCCTAGTGTTCCTAATACCTTCCACACTATGGTGTCTCAGTTTGGTGAATGAAGTTCAGCCCTGCACTAATTTACAAGATGTGTTTAACTGGAATGAATAGTCGTGTGGCTGTCGTAATGGATGTTAATGCATAGCTTAGCTGTATGTACCAGTTGTCATTCGTTATCTTTGTAGTGTGGCACTGTTTTGTCTATTATTTGTGTTTTTTTGTTTGTTTTGTTTTTCAAGTCAATTTGGTAATAAGCTTAGGTTCAAAACTAGTCATCAAGTAATAAAGAAAATTAATACTGCAACTTAGATGGTTCTCTGCAATTTATTGCATAATTTGGCAAAGCACACAGTTGCTGATGTCATGCTTTCTAGAATCCTGGAAGTTAGTAAATCACCAGAAACTTTCCAGTGATGAGCTTTTACAACAATCATTGACACTGACTCTGTTGCACTGCTGAGGTGCATCCCTTTGCTCCCTAGTCAGTGGACACATGTTCTGACTAAATAGTTCTGTTGGAACTTCATGGCAGATTAAAACTGTGTCCTGGACTGAGACCCAAAATTGGGACCTTTACCTTTCGCAGGCACGTGCTCCTCTGACTGAGCTACCCAAGCACAACTCATAATGCATCCTCACAGTTTTACTTCTAGCAGAACCTTGTTTACTACCTTCTAAACTTCACAGAAGCTCTCCTGTGAAACTTGCAAGACAACCACTACTGGAAGAAAGGAAAATTTCATTCTGAAAACTCTCCTCAGGTTATGGCTAAGCCATGCCTCCACAATGTCCTTTCTTCCAGGAGTACCTGTCTTGCAAGTTCGCAGGAGAGCTTCTGGGAAGTTAGAAGAGCAGGTACTGGAGGAAGTACAGCTGTAAGGATGGGTCGTGAGTAGTGCTTGAGTGGCTCAGTCAGTAGAGCACTTGACCATGAAGGACAAAGGTCCTGAGTTCAAGTCTTGGTCCTGCACACAGTTTTAATCTGTCAGAAAGTTTCTTATCAGTGTACACTCCATTGCAGAATGAAAATTTCATTCTAGTGCTGACTGACTTCTGTCCAAGGTAATCAGAAAATATCTCATCAGTCTGTATATCAATACATATATTCCACCAAGAACTATTACTGTTTGGTTCAAGAACTAATAGTTATTTTTTAATTGTATTATAGAAGTTGATTGTGCTCAATAGATGTTGGTACTCATAACAGAGAGTTATAACAGAAGAGATCTTAATCTATTCAGATAATGTTGGACTAACAAAGATACGAATACAAGCAGCTTTCTTTTCAAGATCTTCTTTTAATTGTTACACAGGGATGTATTCATCTGCTACATCTCCTTCACTTTTGGTGTTAGTATGGGCATTGGATCTTTGCATGTTACAACATATTTAGTAAAATTTGAGGTATTATGATGTCCAATTACAATGAACTATTTCCCTACCTTATTCTTTTGAAGTAGGGCAATTACCATTTGTGATGTTGCTGTTCCAATTAAAAGGGTTCCATTTTGGAATCTCTTACAGGACTTAAATTGGCAATAATCCTTTCAAAACCTATCTGTCTGTAAAACAGGCACTTGAATGATCCGTTAAAACTCTTTATAAACAGAAATACATTTTGAGACACTTGTCGTGTTATAGTTCTCAATGACCTTTCATAATGGCTGCTCCACAGTACAGACTTCCTTTTTTTTTTCTCATAACTGGCCATGTTTAAGTACTCACCAGTGGTCCACATTTGCTAGTTAAAGTATTTTTTAGGGTTTGTACGTCAATTACTAAAAATGGAACCCTTACACGATCTCTTTGTCATCTGTCCGTCTGTCTGTCTGTCTGACTGACTGATTGTTAAGAGCCCTCTTTCCCGGGAACAGATAGACATACAAGCTGCAATTTATGTCACATAATAAGGTCTACAGTTCCTTAGTGGTGCAAAAAGTTTAAGCTTCTAAATCAGTCCAATCAAAAGCCATTGCCAATTATGTCTCATACTTTGATACTTAAAAATTCACTCATCGAAACCTACAGGGTACTTTCTGTTGACTTAGAATGATGAAATTTGACAAGAAACAAGGTTTCACAGTATGACTAAAGGGAAAAAAAATTAAATTTGTAATTATATCACAGAAAATTTTTGTTTTCCATTTGTTGTCCGTCTGTTAAGACCCAATTTTCTCAAAAATGGATAGAAATATCACATTGAAATTTATGTCAAATACAGTCCCTTGGCAGTGTAAATAATTTAAGTTTCTAAATCAATAAAACCAAAAGATACGGGAATATGTGTCATATATTTTGATACTTGCAACTCACTCATCAAAATCTTTAGGTCAACTCTGTATGTAAATGTTTGGTCTGGTGGTCTAGCAGTACAGTGTGTTCTGAAAGCTGACAGGTAGCAGGATGGAACCATTGGTTGGGACACAGATTGTTCTAGATTTGTTTTAACCTACTTTTACCTCTCAATTAAGAGAAGAATCACCAGAAACAACACACAGTTAGGATGCCACTTTAAACTGTATGTTCCTTTTCCTGGCTGGATAACTGGAGTAGGTTAAGAATACGCAATTCACTAAAGTTGTGTCCTATAGAAAGACCTGCACCATGCCACTGGACCATACAAAACAACAACATTAATAGTAATAAGCAGAACCTTGTATACAGAGGCTTGCCAAGAGATTATGATTACAGAGGACTGGTGGTGCTCCCAGGTTATGGTTACCAGGTATGTCATGCACATAGCCAGATATTTGTGGCTGAGCTCCTTGATGAGAGTATATGTGGCAGTCACATTGTGACAAAGCAAGCTGGGATATTTTTACTTCCCCTCTTGTTTGGCCATCTGCCTCCTATAAATTCATTCTTTCATGTCTGTCTAATTAACGTAAGTGAATATAACCCGCATTTTCATAAAAGAGAAAGGCTGGCGCTCAGTTTTAACGAATAAAACACCAGACCTAATTTTGTGCTTAGTTTTATGTATGTAATTGATTTTCTAATTTATTTTGACTATTCCTAGTTAGTATCTTTTGTTATAGGGTGAAAGCAGTAATTGTTTCGTAACTTAAATCCTATTGTTGACGTATAAACAAATATAAATTCTGTACTAATTATAAACATTTGTGGGAACACCTAATAGTAATCTTAAAGTATTTATTTGGCTCTATTTGAAAACATGTTAGCAAAGCCTGCCCTTAATTAATTCTAAAGTATTTAACAGTTTTGCCAAAAGTATTGTTTGCGTAACGATATTTGTTAATTTCATCATTTAAACAATTAATTCAGCTTAACCCTTGTAGAAGTAGAAAATGTTAAAAAGAACCAATTTTTTTGTGTATTCAGTTAATTGAATGAGTTAAGTTTTAATTGTAATTCTGTAAATTAAAAATCAAACAATGTGTAGTTTCAGGGCACTGCAATATTCTGCACTGCTCGTAGATGTACAACAGTAAATTACTGAAGCAGTACATGGATGTTTGCCTGCAACCTATTAATGAGGCTTATCAAAAGTTAAACAATAGTGCACTGGCCATATTAAATGTGTATATGGGGGGTTGTGAACAGTGAAAGTAAACTACAGTGAAACACAAATGTGCACTGTCAGCTACATCATTTAAAATAGTCAGTGTTGCACTTCCACAACCTATTTTTCAGTCAGTGTAACAACACAGTACGTCAACACCGAGGACAACAAATGAAGAAATGAAGCAGGGAACGTTGTCACAACATGTTAAACATGTATCATAGGAATGTAATAGTACTGCAAGGGCTCAGGCATCATGAAGTAGTAATCTCTGAACTGTCCACACTCAAGTGCAAACAGGAGTTCACTGGGGAACCCTGAAATATGAGTCTTGTTGAAGACAGAAAGAGCATTACAGGCAACCACCAGATTTTTAATATAGAGTAATTGTTGGGATATGGATATGTTGTTAATCTTATCTATCAAACATTTCATATATGTGGCAAGTCACTAGTGCAGCTAGGTAGATGTGCAGTCAGCTGAACATTATGCATATCAGTGTCTTTGCATAATATTTTCTAATCATGACTGAAATAAGATACATTTACTGCATGTGTATCACTTTCACTACAAACAACAGTTATCAAAACAATGGAAACAATTTAAAAGTTACATTTGCCCACCACATTATTTGCAAGGAAATTTGTTTTCTAATCAACCACTATCTTTTGTCACAAGCTCTAAAATTGCAGTGATCAGAATGAATTTTTGTATTTTGCAGTGGAGGATGCACAGATATGAAATTTCCTGGCAGATTAAAAGTGTGTGCCGGACTGAAATTCAAAGGCAAAGTTTCTGAGTTCAAACCTCGGGCTGTCACACTGTTTTAATCTGCCAGTTACATATAGCAATGTCTAATGAAAAGGCAATCATTAAAAATGTCATGGATTTGGTACATCATACTGGTTGTGCTCTTCATGTTACAGTGGCTGTCCCCCAGCGTAACCTTCAACACCTGCTCCAATGAATTGTATCTGTCCCCACTCACCCACTGGCTTGATCCCAATTTGTAATGCTGTCCTCAGAAGATACTCATGAAGGATAATGTTGGGCCCCAAGTTGTTGAGGCTGTTCCTAAAGAGCTAACTGAAGAGATCAATAGAAGAAAGTTCTAACCTAAAAGAGTGTAGTTTGCATTACTGCACATTATACATTTGGTCAAATTCAATGACAAGAACATAAATACAGTGCAGTACATATGGAACTATTTGATACCAGCATGTGGTATAGTCAAAAACATAACAGATAAAAGTGATTAGGCTAATCCGTAGCAAATTCAGGGGTCACACTTTTTTCTGACAACCACTTCGGTTCTCTTTGCTCTACTTTCATATTCACTCCATTAATCACTGACAGGGCATTTATGGAATTTACATTCTTAAAGGTTGGTCCATGTTATGTCACTGCCAGACTCCACTACTATTTTTGGTGGCTGATGGAAAAGCTGTAGCTGAATCAATAGAAATCAAATGACATTGACTGGTATTAGCTGCTTTGTAATTGCTGATAATTTTAACAAGCAGAAGACACGGTGTTTTGGGCATGTATAGCTATGAAACCAAAAGAGATGCTGAGTTGGTCGGTTGGTTGACTGATTTGGGGGAGGGGACCAAACAGTGAGGTCATTGGTCCCATTGGATGGGGAAGGAAGTCAGCTGTGCCCTTTCAAGGGAACCATCCCAGCATTTGCCTGAAGTGATTTAGGGAAATCACGGAAAACATTAATCAGGATGGCCAGATGCGAATTTGAACCATCGTCCTCCCAAATGCAAGTCCAGTGTCATGCTGAATTAATTATTACTAATATGTTGTGATTAATGAAATCTGAAACAATCTTATTTATTGACATTTTACAATCGGAAAAAGGGCTCAGTATAGAGAAGTGTTAAAGTAGGACCTATGGGACTCAGATGCACACAACTTTCGACTGTTGAGCACCAGTTTGTAAAAAATAAACTGGTATAGAGTTGTATAAACAAAGAGAGAGACATCTGAGATTTGATCATTGTAAACCTATGTGAGAATATATCAAAATTCTATAAAAGGTAATTCAGTCGATCTCAGTTATTTTCTTAAGCGAGTTTTGAGGTAGTAAATTGTGCTAAGCTTCTATAGGAACTTCAGAGATTTGGTTGATGGTGATTGCTGGTGGATCTGCAAGTATGGTCAAGGCATTGAGAAGTGTTTCCTATTATTGATATAAATCTGTGAATGGCTATATATCATACAACCAAATGTGGACAGAGTCATACAGAATCAATACACAAGGATCCTTTGTAACACAAACCAAAATATATACTTATATGGATATGGTGTCTGTTCTTTCGGACATGTCGGGGCACACATTTTCACCTGTCCCTGTTGATATATATATCAATGCCCATCAGCAGCTGAAGGTATTAATATATAATTCTAATTTCAAACCAAAACAGCTTTGCTGTGCTGTTACTGCGAACGGCTGAAAGCAAGGAGAAACTACAGCCAGAATTTTTCTCAAGGCCATGCACCCTTTTAAATGATGATGGCATCCTGTTGGGTAAAATATTCTGGAGCTAAAATATCCCTCATTCGGATCTCTAGGCGGGTACTACTCATGAGGACGTTGTTATCAGGAGAAACAAAACTGGCGTTCTACTGATTGGAGCGCGAAATGTCATATCTCTTAATCGGGCAGGCAGGTTAGAAAATTTAAAAAGGGAAATGAATAGGTTACAGTTAGATATAGTGGGAATTAGTAAGGTTCATGGGCAGGAGGAATAGGACTTCTGGCCAGGTTAATACAGGATTATAAATACAAAATCAAATACAGGTAATGCAGGACTAGGTTTAACCACAAATTAAAAAAAGAGGAACATGGCCAAGCTACTATGAACAGCATAGAGAACACATTATTGTAGCCAAGATAGACGCAAAACTCATGCCCACCACAGTTGTATATGTTTATGTGCTAACTTGCTCTGCAGATGACGAAGAGTTTGAAGAAATGTGTGAGGAGATAAAAGAAATTATTCAGATAGTTAAAGGAGCAGAAAATTTAATAGCCATTGGGGACTGGAATTCAACAGTAGGAAAAGGAATAGAAGGAAAAGTAGCTGGTGAATATGGACTGGGGGTAAGTAATGAAAGAGGAAGCCATCTGGTAGAATTTTGCACAGAGCATATCTTAATCATAGCTAACACTTGGTTTAAGAATCATGAAAGAAGGTTGTATATGTAGAAGAGGCCTCGAGACACCGGAGGGTTTCAGATTAGTTATATAACGGTAAGACAGAGATTTTGGAACGAGGTTTTAAATTGTAAGATATTTCCAAGGGCAACTAGGGTTATACGCCCCCATGTCAGAACCGTAGAACACTAAGAAAAAGAAGAAGTTAAAAATGACTATATGTTAAGCCCAACTGACAGAAGGAAAGACAGATAAAAACAGGGGCTTGGAGAAAGATCCACAAAATATGCCACAGAGAAACTGAGGTTCTGACCTAAAGATTAAATATCCTTTGCCATATTGCTATGATGTTTAAAAAGTAAAATGTGGTCGACAGACCACACAGTGTTCACTAAAACAGCAGATAACTCAGATGGCAAACATAAATGACAATGTAAGTGGTTAAGAAAAGGGCATTCCATCAGGAAATGGCGAATCATCAGAGGTTGAGGGCAATGACCACATAGTGGTGGGAGAGCACCACGTAACACATGGTAATGGATAAAAAGACAGTGCCCAATATGCAACCTAGATAAAATGATTTCCTTGCAGCAAAAGGGCCAAGAGGAGGTCGTCCAAGCCAATGAGACAGGCTTAATTCCCTGGAGCTTGTTCCCATGAAAGAAGGAGCAGTGGTGATGCCAAAGTGACACCACCTTCTGATAGACAGTAACACAGTGATCAGTGGAAGGAGTGGAAGAACTAGAGGGCCAAGGTACAAGGCTTGCACCCTTGGCAGCAGTGCCAGCTGCCTCGTTTCCCGTCACACCGCTGTGACCAGAAACCCACATAAACATCACACGGACTCCATCAAGAGTGAGCAAGTGACAGCTTTCCTGGACCCATTGCACTAAGAGGTGGACAGTGTACAGCACTGTGAGGCTCTGAAGGGCACTGAGAGAGTCAGAGCAGATGACACAGTTGAAAAGCCTGTGTTGCCGGAGGTACTGCATGGCCTGATACAGTGCGAAGAGCTTTGTTGTAAATACTGAGCAGTGTTCCAGAAACTGATACTGAAAATCGTCGGTGTCAATCACAAAGTCACAGCCGACACCACAGTCAGTCTGAGAGTCATCAGTGTACACGAAGGAACTATTGTGAAGTTCCATGTGAAGGTCGTGAAACTTAAGGTGATAAGAGTGAGGCTGCAGCAGTGTCGCAAGGACATGAATGAAGGCCAAGTTGAACACAGGCCACATCACGAAGCCAAGGTGGTAAAGGGTATACAACCATCAGGAAAGTGGCAGGTAGCGTGAAGTTAAGCTACCAAAGCAAGAGCTGAAAGTGAATGCCTGGAGGTAGCAGAGAAGAAGATGCACCCCATACGGGCAATCGAAGGAGTCTTCAAAGACAGAATTGTAGGATGGGTGGCCAGGCATGGCAGATAAATAGGATGCATATATACTGAGAATAAATTCATGGCAATATGACAGGAGTAGTTCACCAGCTTTGGCATACAGACTCTCAACCGAGCTACTGTAAAAGGTGCCAATGGCCAAATGGATGCCACAATGGTGAATAGTATTGAGACTGCATAAGAGAGATGGACATGTAGACGCATAAACGAAGCATCCGTAGTCTTGTTTCGAATGGACGAGGGACTGGTATAATTGGATGAGAGTGGTGATCCACTCCCCAGGAAGTACTGCTGAGGACATGTAGGACACTGAGGGACTGAGGGACCATGTGGTCAAGTAAGACATGTGGGACAACCAAGGAAGTTTCCTATGGAGCATGAGCTCCAGGAATTTTGTAGTTTCAACAAATGGAAGACCAACAGGCCCAAGATGTAAAGATGGTGGAAAAAAACCAATTGCTCAGCCAGAAATTCATACAAATGGTTTTGTCAGTAGAAAAGCTAAAGCCATTGTTGATGCTCCATCAGTAAGGATGATTGAGACAGTGCTGAAAACACTGCTCAAGAAGACTAGTCTGTGGAGAACTGCATTAGATGGCAAAATCATCAATGAAAAGGGAGCCAGAGATATCTGGCGGGACACAGGCCATAATAGTGTTAATGCTGATACCAAAGAGGACAACACTCACGATGGAGCCCTGAGGCACACCATTTTGCTGGATAAAGGTGTCCGACAGGGCAGAACCCACACATACTGTGAAAACTCAGTCTTTTAAGAATTCCTGAAGGAAAAGGGGCATGTGCCCACAGAAGCCCCAAATGTAGCATGTACAGTGGATACCACTCATCAGCAGGTGTTGTAGGGTTTCTCCAAATCGAAAAACATGTCCACAGTCTTGTATTTCCACAGAAAACCACTCACGAAACACGTTCAAAACCCACTCTGTGCAGTGATTAGTAAATTGTGAGACTCAAGCCACCATACCAGCCGGGCATGAATCATACGTTCCATCACCTTGCAAACACAGCTGGTGAGAGCAATGGGGTGATAACTAGAAGGAAGATGTTTGCCCTTGCTGGGTTTAGGTGCAGGTATGACTGTGGCTTCACACCAGCTTCTGGGAAATGTGCCATCTGCCGAGATGCGACTGTATGTATGAAGGAAAAAGTGTTTTCAACATCTGAATGTGAACATCATCTGGCCCTGGAGCAGACGATTGGGATAATGTGAGAGCACTATCTATCTCCCTCATAGTAAAGGCAGGATTGTAGCACTCACAATTCTGAGAAATGAAGGGTATCGCCTGGGTCTCCTCCACTTGTTTTTGATGGAGGAAGGCAGGGTGATAGTGAGGGGAGCTCAAAATCTCTGCAAAATAGCAGCCCAAGGTGTCGGTCCACTGTGCCATCATCTGCTACTATCAGGGCGGAAAATTGGGGAATGGACATTGGTCTCAGACAACCGTCTGAGGCTGGCCCACACGACAGAAGGAACTATTAAAGAACTTGTAAAGAAAATTCAACTAGCTTTTCTGCTATCCCAAAGAATGTGATGACATTGTACTTGCAACTCTTTGTAACAAATGCATCTGACCAACGTAGGATGACAGTTAAAGATGCAGAGAGCACGTTCACGCATGCAAATTGTGTCACGGCATGCTTCAGTCCACCGAGGAACCGGGATACGGCGCAGCAAAGAGGAAGTGCAAGAAATGAAATGTTCTGCGGCGGTAAGGATAACATTTGTAACATACACTATGTGATCAAAAGTGTCCGGACACCCCAAAAACACACATTTTTCATATTAGGTGCATTTTGCTGCCACCTACTGCCAGGTACTCCACATCAGCGACCTCAGTAGTCATTAGACATCGTGAGAGAGAAGAAGGGGTGTTCCACGGAACGAATGGACTTCAAACATGCTCAGGTGATTGGGTATCACTTGTGTCATACGTCTGTACGAGAGATTTCCTCACTCCTAAACATCCCTCGGTCCACTGATTCCGATGTGATAGTGAAGTGGAAACATGAAGAGACATATACAGCACAAAAGAATACAGACCAACCTCGTCTGTTGACTGACAGAGACCGCCAACAGTTAAAGAGAGTCATAATGTGTAATAGGCAGACATCTATCCAGACCATCACACAGGAATTCCAAACTACATCAGGATCCACTGCAAGTACTATGACAGTTAGGCGGGAGGTGAGAAAACTTGGTATTCATGGTCGAGCAGCTGCTCATAAGCCATGCATCACGCCGGTAAATGGCAAACAATGCCTCCCTTGGTGTAAGGAGCATAAACATTGGACGATTGAACAGTGGAAAAACGTTGTTTGGAGTGACGAATCACGGTACACAATGTGGCGATCCAATGGCAGGATGTGGGTATGATGAATGCCCAGTGAACATCATCTGCCAGCATGTGTAGTGCCAACAGTAAAATTAGGAGGCGGTCATGTTATGGTGTGGTCGTGTTTTTCATGGAAAGGGGGGGGGGGTGGCCTTGAACCTCTTGTTGTTTTGCATGGTACTATCACAGCATAGACCTGCATTGATGTTTTAAGGACCTTCTTGCTTCCCACTGCCGAAGAACAATTCGGGGATGGCGACTGCATCTTTCAACACAATCAAGCACCTATTCATAATGCACAGCCTGTGGCAGAGTGGTTACATGACAATGACATTCCTGTAATGGACTAGCCTGCACAGAGTCCTGACATGAATCCTATAGAATACCTTTGGGATGTTTTGGAACACCGAATTCGTGCCAGGCCTCACCAACTGACATCAATACCTCTCCTCAGTGCAGCACTCTATGAAGAATGGGCTGCCATTTCCCAGAAAATTTCCAGCACCTTATTGAACATATGCCTGCGAGAGTGGAAGCTGTCATCAAGGCTACGGGTGGGCCAACACCATACTGAATTCCAGCATTACCAATGGAGGGCGCCACAAACTTTTAAGTCATTTTCAGCCAGGTGTCCAGATACTTTTGATCATATAGTGTATTCTACCTGGTCACCGTAAGTAGGGAAATGTTGTTTGTCAAAGGTCGCCAGGGAGGAGTAATGACTCCAGTCGGTCTTAGAATGTTGCCATTTGGGTGTGCACGTAGGTGGGGCAGGAGTCAGCAGTCGGATAGCACACGGACAACGATCGCTCGAGTGCGTGTCAGAAAGAACTGATCATTCATGATGATTGCCAAGATGGGCAGTGCAGGAGAGGTCCAACTGGGAATGGCTCTGAGTGGAGTCTGAAAGGAATGTGGGTGCTCCCATTTTAAGGCAGATGAGGTTAAGGTGATTGAGAAGGTCAACCAAGAGGGCACCTCTCTCAGAGATTCTGGGCAAGCCCCAAATGAGATGGTGCAGACTGACGTCATTGAGCAGCAGAAAGGGGTGAGGGAGTTGCCCAATAAGCAGAGGAAGTCTGCCCTGGTGACTCCGAATGGTGGAGGGATGTAAATGGTACAAAGGGAAACGGTCAAGTGAGGAAAGAAAATGTGGACTGCAACAGTTTGAAGATGGGTAGTCAGGGAGATAGTTTGACTATGATGTCATCCCGGATGAGCACCATGACTCCTCATGAGATGGAATACTGTCCTCAGGGGGAAGGTCAAAGTGGACTGGGAAGAAATGCGAGAACACAAATCAGTCGTGACAATGCATTTGTTGGACTTGACATTCAAAACATGTTTATTTCCAACGTTGAAACAAAAGTGAATGTGGGAGAGAAGAAAGTTTGTGTATCACCCAAAAATATTTTTATTTAGTTCATATGGAACATAAATGACCCATAGTATATTTCTGTTCTGGCCAACATGTTGGAAAAGTTAAAAACATTCAGCTGTTTCAAGGGCCTTGAGGTTGACTTTTTGAACAATCACCTTTATGTTTTTCATGAATATTTGATTGAAATGTGAGGATAGTGGTGATTACTTACACCAAGTCATCAATATGATGGAAAAAACAGTTCTGCTAATTTCCTTGTTTGTAAGTCAGTATCTCTTTTCTGCTGGCCTGTGTGATTGTTTTCTTTTGCAATCTAGGCCTCTAACAGGTTTTTTTCTTTGTTTTCCTTCCATGCACTGGGCCTAGAAGGGCTGCACCACACACACTAGTTATTGTTTTATTCTTTTCGAGGTAATCAATAAAAACAACTCCCACTGTACCCCAGAAAAAAGTGGTCATAACTTTGCTACTAGACAAAAATCAGCTTCTCCTTTTCTTAGTGCAGAGATGACAGCTTCAACTGATGTTTGTTTCTGGTGCCAAGTGGCAGAACCCTGTTTGCTTCATAGACACACAAAATTCTTTAAGTGGTGCAAACACTATTGAGAATTTTGTTTTTCTGTTTGAGTTTGCTCAGCATACAGGAAATGCAACATACCACACTAAACCAAGTTTCTTTGGTATTTAGCAATCAGGGCATTACCAGCTCTTTTTTCTGACACTCCTATAGCATCAGATATTTAATAAACCATTAAGTGCATATTGTTAAACTTAAGAAGTTTCTTGAAGCTTGTATTTAGAGATGAAGTTTAAGATATCCTTAAAAAGGACTATGCCACATTTCAGTTTACACACTCATTTCTTAACTGTGCTGAAAGCACATTTCATGAAAATATACTACAGTCTGGTAACAATCACATGCAATAATAAGTTTAAATCATAAAATGAATGAACAGATGTCAAACACTGCTGCAGGCACACAGCAGTGCATTACTAGTTTTTATGATGTCAAAGTTAGTAAGTTGGCATTAAAGTATAAAAGAAACCCCCACTCTGTGCCAGCATTTTCTGAAAATTTAGAAACTGTATTTAGAGTTGCAAAATTAGATTAATTGAGCATTCAGTGCCATTAGAAATTAGTGAATGTATAATACCTATAAATAGAAGAAAGTCTGTCAATAAGAATAATTTATGTCTGTGGCATCTCAGCTTTTAAGAATGAGTTTACCAAAATGAGCTATCATCTACAGGGACAAAATTAAGAAATTTTGGCCATGAATGTGGTCACACAAAACTGATTCTACAGCAAATAATCTTCCTGTGGAAGCATGCTGTGATATGAATATCTGGCTAAACATTGTGTCTAAGTATGCTACCAAATGTAACATGCAATTGTAATAAATATTACTAAAATGACTGTCGAACATCAGCACATGTGGCTTAGTGGGTGTTAATCCCTACATCTACATGGTTACTCTGCAATTCACAATTAAGTGCCTGGCAGAGGGTTCATAGAACCATTTTCATACTACTACTCTACCATTTCACTCTCGAATGGTGCATGAGAAAAAGAAACACCCAAATCTATCCGTTCGAGCTCTGATTTCTCTTATTTTATTATAATGATCAATTCTCCCTATGTAGGTGGGTGTCAACAAAATATTTTCACATTCGGAAGAGAAAGTTGGTGATTGAAATTTCGTAAATAAATCTCGCTGCAAAGAAAACTGCCTTTGTTTCAGTGACTGCCACCCCAACTTGTGTATCATACCAGTGACACTCTCACCCCTATTGCACGATAACATGAAACAATCTGCCCTTTTTTGCACTTTTTCGATGTCCTCCGTCAATCCTACCAGGTAAGGATTCCATACCGTACAGTAATATTCCAGCAGAGAACGGACAAATGTAATGTAGGCTGTCTCTTTAGTGAGTTTGTCGCATCTTCTAAGTGTTCTGCCAACAGAGCGTAATCTTTGTTTTGCCTTCCCCACAATATTATCTACATGGTCTTTCCAATTTAAGTTGCTCATAACTGTAATTACTAGGTATTTATTTGAATTGACAGCCCTTAGATTTGTGCGATTTATCGTATACCCACAATTTATCAGCTTTCTTTTAGTACCCATGTGGATGACCTCGCATTTTTCTTTGTTTAGTGCCAATTGCCACTTTTCGCACCATACAGAAATTCTCTCTAGATCATTTTGTAATTGGAATTGATTGTCTGATGATTTTACTAGACAGCCTCATCTGCAAACAATCTAAGAGGGCTGCTCAGATTATCACCTAGATCATTTATGTAAATCAGGAACAGCAGAGGGCCTATGACACTACCTTGCGGAACGCCAGATATCAATTCTGTTCAACTTGATGATTTACCGTCTATCACTACAAACTGTGACCTCCCTGAGAGGAAATCACACAACTGAGACGATACTCCATATGCACGCACTTTGATTAATAGTAACTTGTCACGAACAGTATCAAAAGCCTTCTGGAAATCTAGGAATATGGAATCGATCTGAGATCCATTGTCGACAGCACTCATTACTTCAAGGGAATAAAGAGCTGGCTGTGTTGCACAAGAACGATATTTTCTGAATCCGTGTTGGTTATGCATCAATAAGTCATTTTCTTCAAGGTGATTCATAATGTTTGAATACAGTATATGCTCCAAAATCCTATTGCAAATTGAGGTCAGTGATATGGGTCTGTAATTCAATAGTTTACTCCTGTTTCCTTTCTTGAATATTGGTGTGACCTGTGCTACTGTCCAGTCTTTAGGAACAGACCTTTCGTCAAGTGAACAGTTGTTTACGATTGCTAAGAAAGACGCTGTTGTGTCTGCATACTCTGAAAAGAACCTGGCTGGTATACCATCTGGACTGGAGGACTTGCCTTTCTTAAGTAATTTGAGTTGTTTCATAACACTTAAGATATCTACTTTTATGTCACGCATGCTAACAGCAGTTCTGGTTTCAAATTCTGGAATATTTACTTCATCTTCTTTCGTGAAGGCATTACAGAAAACTGCATTTAGTAACTCGGCTTCAGTGGCACCTTCACCGGTAACATTTCCATCGCTATCACGCAGTGACGGTATTGACTGTTTTTTGCCACTGGTGTACTTTACATATGACCAGAAATTCTTTGGGTTTCCTACCATATTTTGAGACAATGTTTCATTGTGGAAACTATTAAAAGCCTCTCGTATTGACGTCCGCACTAAATTTCGAGCTTCCGTGAAACTTAGCCAGTCTTGGGGATTTTGCGTTCTTCTGAATTTGGCATGATTTTTTCATTGCTTCTGCAACAGTGTTCTGACGTGTTTTGTGTACCATGGTGGATCAGTACCGTCTCTTATTAACTTATGTGGTATGAATCTATCTATTGCTGTCAATACTGTATCTTTGAATTTGAGCCATATCTGGTCTACACTACCTAAGTCAATAGTTGACAAGCTTCAACAAAAAGTCAGGAAGAAAACAGAGCAGCAACAGGTATAAGAAATGATCAAATAAAAATTTTAAAAATGTGCTGATAATTTCATCAATGATCACTAAACAGCCTACATAGTAGAACAAATTTGATATAACATGACATGATGAATTTTAAACTTTTATTAGCTGCTAACAACACTTATGTGGGTTCCTGCCAAATTTATTGACTAATCCTTGTCATTTCTATGTGAAATTACGCTACAGTTACATAATGTTGCAGCTCATATTGTAAACTGGCTCATTTATCACACAACCACTCATCGTGGACATTACACTTTACACTGAGGGGACAAAAGTCATTGGATACCTCCCAATATCTGCCTCTAGAGTCATCCACAATTGCGAAAGTGTTGTCGATGGAGGATTTTGTGCACGAATCGACTTCTCGACTATGTCCCATTTCAGGTGACATGATTGGAAAAATCATTTGCTCAAACTGTTGTTCTTCAAGCCAATTGCACACAATTGTGGCCCGATGTCACGATGGACTGTTATTCGCAAAAATTCCATCGTTGTTTGGGAACGTGATTTCCGTGAATGGCTGCAAGCAGTCTCCAAGTATCTGCACATAACCATTTCCAGTCAATGATCCATGTACAACACAGCCCACACCCTTATGGAGCCACCATCAGCTTGTACAGTGCCCTGTCGACAAATTGGCTCCACGGCCTCGTGGGGTCTCCGTCGCACTCAAAACCTATCGTCAGAACTTACCAACTGAAATCGAAACTCGTGTGACTGGGCCACAGTTTTCCAGTCATCTAAGGTCCAACCAATATGATCTTTAGCCCAGGAGAGGTGCTGCAGGTGATGTCGTGCTGTTAGCAAAGGGACTCACTCCTGTCATCTTGTGCCATAGCCCATTAACACCAAATTTTGCCACAGTGTTGTAACAGATATGTTCATCCTGAGTGTCCATGACTTTAGTCACCTCAGTGTATTTCAATGACTGCTCCACTTCTTCCTTTACTTATTCTCAGTCTCTCACTGATACAAAAAATCTTCTACACTACTGGCCATTAAAACTGCAACACCAAGAAGAAATGTAGATGATAAACGGGTATTCATTGGACAAATATATTATACTACAATTGACATGTGATTACATTTTCACGCAATTTGGGTGCATAGATCCTTAGAAATCCGTACCCAGAACAACCACCTCTGGCCGTAATAACGGCCTTGATACGCCTGGGCATTGAGTGAAACAGAGCTTCAACACGATGCCACAGTTCATAAAGAGTAGTGACTGCCAAATTGTGACGAGCCAGTTGCTCGGCCACCATTGACCAGACGTTTTCAATTGGTGAGAGATCTGGAGAATGTCCTGGCCAGGGCATCAGTTGAACATTTTCTGTATCCAGAAAGACCCGAACAGGATCTGCAACATGCAGTCGTGAATTATTCTGCTGAAATGTAGGGTTTCGCAGGGATTGAATGACGGGTAGAGCCACGGGTAGTAACACATTTGAAATGTAACGTTGACTGTTCAAAGTGCCGTCAATGCGAACAAGAGGTGACTGAGATGTGTAACCAGTGGCACCCCACACCATCACGCCGGGTGATACGCCAGTATGGTGATGAGGAATACATGCTTCCAATGTGCGTTCACCGCGATGTCGCCAAACACTGATGCGACCATCATGATGTTGTAAACAGAACCTGGATTCATCCGAAAAAATGATGTTTTGCCATTCGTACACCCAGGTTCGTCGTCGTGTACACCCATGGTCTCCGAGCTGATAGTCCATGCTGATGCAAACTTCATCGAACAGTTCGTGCAGATGGTTGTTGTCTTGCAAACGTCCCCATCTGTTGACTCAGGGATCGAGACGTGGCTACACGATCTGTTACAGCCATGTGGATAAGATGCCTGTCATCTCGGCTGCTAGTGATTCGAGGCCATTGGGATCCAGCACGGTGTTCCGTATTACCCTCCTGAACCCACTGATTCCATATTCTGCTAACAGTCATTGGATCTTGACCAACGCGAGCAGCAATGTCGCGATACGATAAACCGCAATTGCGATAGGCTACAATCCGACCTTTATCAAAGTCGGAAACATGATGGTACGCATTTCTCCTCCTTACATGAGGCATCACAACAACGTTTCACCAGGCAACACCGGTCAGCTGCTGTTTGTGTATGAGAAATCGGTTGGAAACTTTCCTCATGTCAGCATGTTGTAGGTGTTGCCACCAGCGCCAACCTTGTGTGAATGCTCTGAGAAGCTAATCATTTGCATATCACAGCATCTTCTTCCTGTCGGTTAAATTTTGCGTGTGTAGCACGTCATCTTCGTAGTGTAGCAATTTTAATGGCCAGTAGTGTAAGATTAAATTTATACTACATATATAGTGAAATTGTACATCCAACTGAGCAGGTTCGCCATTACTAAGTGAATCAATTATCAGTCTGAAAGTTAGTCTCCACCACAATGCTTTATGAAGCACCATTATATTATGGGGTCCATATACTACCATTCTTTCAACCTGAAAACTAGCTCATCTAGGCAAATACAAGAGGCCTACTATTATACATCTCAAAAAAACTGCCAAAACATGGTATTTTTGCATGCACAAAGCAGTGCAAGACATGAAATTCAGTTTAGGCTTCAGAAAAAATTCTAATGCCACATGGGGGCTCAATCTCAAACTTTTGAATTTACAATCTGATGATCACCTACTGAAACCCAACTCACTTTTAGTATCATTAGCTAACAATGTTAACTTCTGCTTATGTTACAAGAGAATCTGGATTAAATACATGCCAGAACACAATCAAAAAACACAAAGTCAGTTCCATATGCCACAACATGTGACTTTATTTCATTCTATACTGTTGGACGGCCATAAAATTAGGGTCAGAAATATATTTCACTCAATGATTTGAGAGATTTTTTTATTTACAATTAAATGAAATTCACAGCAAATGCAACAAAATATTGTAATAAAGTTTGTCACATACTTGAGAAAACATAGAAATGTAACCATCCAATATTCAAAACATGACATTATAGTCAATCGAGGCAAGTTTGTACCACTTTCTAACATTTATTGAAGATACTGCACACAAAATAAATTACACATTGAAACTTACATTGTAACGTTTTACATCTGTAGGTACTGAGTGCTCGATAAATGTATCCTAAGTATGGCCTATTAGAGTAAAATTTCTGTCTCAGTACTGGTACAAAGTTACACTGTCATTCAGGGTAACTTTAGACCCAGCTTAAAAAACAAACAATCTAATGCTCTGGGTAAATTTAGGTCATGTCAGAATGAAATCACATGTTAAAAAGAAGTAAAAACAAATCATGTTAATTTAATACTCCACTTATCAACCTGGCATTGATCAACTTAAATCACTTTCACCAGAAGCTCTCTTCACAGCCAATGCAATTAAAGGATAATCACAAGCCTAAAAGCTTGAAGGAAGTTGGAAAGACAACTGAAACATTAACTAGAAATCACAGAACTAATAAAACTGTTACTTTTAACACAAAATAATGCAAGTAGGTGCAGCCATTTGATACAAAAGTGGTAAGTGGGTTAAAGATACCCTGATTGACTTAAATAAATAAATTCTTGTATAAATTATTTAATAAAGAAAGAAACACAGGGAGCGATGTAAGCCACAAATCACAGAATACGCTGACTAGAAAAAAGAAATACTGCAGCAAAACATAACTTTTTTATTTTTATTTATTTATTTAAAAAAAGCCTAATTAATGCATATCACTTAATAAAAGACATACTCCAATATTTTGCAGTAAGTTACAACTTCATTAGAATTTCAGTGCAGTCTTACACAATTATAATGCTAGAACAACTGTTTTATTGTAAGCTGTTTCCTGTAAAAACAGCACTGACTTCTTACAAACAATACTTTTGTTTTATTTGTCATGTTCTTTACACAGTAAGTTAGGCTGTACTACGTGTACAAGTCAATACAGATCATTAATAACTTGTTGTGGGGACAGATATCAACACACAGGGGAGGAAAAAGGAGGGCAAAGATGTTTACAACCACTATGCACTGCAAGAACTGATCACAGTTACACAAGAAAACTAATGTCCCCACTTCATCCAGGAACAGGAATGGGACTGAGTCCTGGTTTCAGAATCATAGTTGTTTCATTCATATCAAGTCAGTCACAGTTGAACAACATGAGTGCATGTAGCTTTATTTTGTGAATATGATACAAAATAAATATGGTCACCGGCATAATTTTTTTTTTCTTTTTTTGTAGTAGTAGTAGTAGGCTGCAGGAACAATTCTGTCACATTTTCCACGAAGCGAAATACTTATCTGCTGTGTTGCAAGCAAAGCAGATAGTTTTTATATGGATTTTCCCTAATAACACCAACTGAACAAACCCTTGCCAAGACTTCCAAGGTGAAAACAAATTCTACAAAACAAAGAAGTTGATAATTTTCTTAATGAGTAAATCCACAATGTGAAATAATAAATTTATTACTTTCTCTGTGTCACTTAAAATTTGAATGTCAACTGACACAGAGGTTAAATTCAATAACTGTATATGGCTCAAGCTATAGCTGGGACATATCAGCACTGTTGCTGATATACTTTTTTTTTTTTTTTTTTTTTTTTAAATATCACTTACTAGCCCTGAAAATACTCCTGGAAACTTGATTTCTTTGACTGTCAACAGAAACATACCTTGACCTCCCATATTTCATTTCACATTGCATCAAAATGGAACCTATGTGCCTGTTGCAGACGTTCACGTCTATCCTCTTTGCGTTCACGCAAATGAAGAGCACCAATAATTGCTATGATCACAACACACGTTCCCGACAGTGCTACCACTGACATTAGGGCTGCTTTGCTAGGAGTGACAAATAACTGGGCTCTCCACAGAGAGAATGGACCAGGTGCTACTATCACCACAATCTGAGAGTTAGGTATCACCTGAGTAAAGTCTTGTGAACGTCCTCCTGCTGTCACTGTCAGTCGATCAACAAAGTTTGGAGTGCGTCCCAAACCAAAGGTAGAATGTGGCAGCTGCAAAGCAGCATACGCCGACTGTGACAATTGTGCTGCAGCAGCTTTGCGGTGCTCTCCTTCTTGGGTAGTTGTGCGATAAGAAACACGGACACCTGCCATGCTACCCCCACGTCCTCTGTTCTCATCTGTAGCAGCTGCTGCCAGAACAACAACTTTTACAAAATTTGCATCATAATCAAGTGTGTTGCGAAATGCTTTAAGGCTACCTTTATCTTCTGTAGAAAGCACAACATCAGTTACCCCATCTTGATACAGGTCGAAAAATGCTCCCATATCGCATCCAGAACCGAGTGTCGCTAATGCATCTTTACGCACAGTAAATGTTCGTCCTGATCCACCACAGCTATCTGCAATACATGGCACATTCTCTAAGAGCAGGACTTCAGGCTTTCCATTGCCACTCTCCATGGTTGCCAGAAGGTCAGGATGGCCATCCATGTTGAAATCACCAGATCTCACTGTGATAGGAGACCCAGAGGCTGATTTATAAAATCCCCAGACAACGCCTGTTTCATCTTTGAAATTGGGATTCAGATTGAGCCATTTTTTGCCAGACAGTGCATATAGTGTACTGTTTCTGCAAGGATCATCAAAACAAACTGGGACAATGTGAAAGAGATTACCTTCTAAATGCACATCAACAAACAAACTTTGGCCAATCACAGTGCCTGGGGGATTGTTCACAAAATGATCAAAGCTGTAACTTCCATTTGGGCTGCCTAACCATATTTCAAAGCCATTGTCAGCTGAGAGGATTAAATCAGCAGCAGAGTCACCAACAACATCGAGAAACGCGTGTGAATGTGGAATTCTCAGTTTGTGCCTTGAGTTTCCCAATGGAACAGCTAACGGTGCTGAACGATTTCCCACAAAAGACCAAAACTGGCTACTATTTGCTGTGGTGCCAAAAATATCAGCAATTGTGTTTCCATCATAGTCAAGAATTAGTGGCTGACTTATGAGCGACATCGTAGGTGATGCATAATCTGAAGGACATGTTAAGCCATCTGGTCCACCCCAAACCATATAAATATTTATGGAATTGCCTTCAGATCCACGGGCAGAGATGGCTATGTCCAAATGTGTGTCACCATCAAAGTCTGCTGGGGCAGCAGCTACTACTTCAAAAGGAAAATTACAGCAATAATGACTTTTACAACTGCGCTTCATCAGTGGCTCTGTTTCACGTGCAAGAAGCACTTCAACAGAGCGACCATTCCTGTTCAGTACAGCTATATCTGTTCGGCCGTCCCTGTCGAAGTCTCCAAATGCTGCCAGTTTTCCATCAGTATGATTAAAGACTGGAACAGACAGGTCGTCCGCTGAGACGGCTGGTACATGCGTGAATATCAGCATCAGCACCTGCCAATAGGAGTGTCAGATTTTAATCTTGCAGTTGTACTGGTTAAATACAATAATGGAAAACACAGGGTGGAAGATAAACAATGGTATGACAGCAGACAACATCACCTTGTATAGAGGAAGGAATATTCGGCTCTTTATAAATAAATTACAATTATAGACCTAGGAACTGATCTAGCAACTTTACTATTATTATATTTATGAATGTCAATGGGAACAGTAAAGGCAACAACTCACTGCTGCGGATGTGTGAAGAGATAAAAAAAACTCCAAAGAAGAGCATTATCAAAAAGCTTTGTTATGAGTTTAATCTTGCTTACGTGTCTCAATACCTCTACTATATGGTGAGTGATAACCTCTACTACTTCAATTGTTTGTACTCCGTCCAGAACTCCCAGTGTCTACACACATTGCTACACAAAACTGAAAGATTTTATTTCACTGTAACTGAAAACTTTTTGAAAGAATGCTAAAAGCATGATAGAGACATTCTGCATTAGTTGCAGATCTGATATTCAGTGCTTCAGTACTTTAGCGAAACAAACTTTTTGCATTGATAAGTAAGGGAAAATTTATGTCTCTATAAACTACACCATTTTGTGCAACATCTTAAATATCACTCTCAACACTTGTGATTCTTTCACACTTCAACGGGCAACATGCATAACTCCATAATGTACTGAATATAGGTAGAAAACACAAGCAAGATAGTTCTAAAAAAGTCTTTCTGGACCAGCGTGAAACACAGTTGGGATAGAAGTTATTCAGATAATAATAAGAGGTGGGGGTGGGGGGGGGGGGGCAGGGAGAGGGAGAGGGAGGCAGAGAGAGAGGGAGAGGGAGGCAGAGAGAGAGGGAGGGAGGGAGAGAGAGGGAGGGAGGGAGAGGGAGGCAGAGAGAGAGGGAGAGGGAGAGAGAGAGAGAGAGGGAGGGAGGGAGAGGGGGGGGAGAGAGAGAGAGAGAGAGAGAGAGAGAGAGAGAGAGCAGGGGTAATTGTTGCTCATGTTCTCCTGCAACTGAGCTCTCAACTCTCTCCCCCCCCCCCCCCCTTCCACATCTTATTATTTTTAATGGCAGTCTGATACATAATCAGTAATCAATTTTAAGTCAGAATTAACTAATATTGTCAGTTGGAGAAATCTGAGTGCAAGAATAGATCCCCAATTTGCTACTAACAATATTGTTGTATTCAATCTACTTCAGAAATGGCAGGTTCTGGGGCACATTTAAGGAGAAATAAAATGATCCAAACTAAAAATGGTATAGAAATAGTTGGTTCTACATTAACAGAGCTCATATAACTCCAATTCAGTCTTCTAACAACAAGCAAAAATATCCACCACAAACTAGTTTGGATGTCCATACATAGGAGGCATCGAGTACCACACAGACACATTAACAGTATCTATTGTTCAGTGCTACCACAATTTGGTGAGTGGTTGACTGTCCTCATACTATTTCTAGCATTCCATTCAGAATTTTCCATTATTGCATCAGTTTAAATTTTAAAAAAAAAGCTTTCAGAATGCTGCTATTGCATCTATTCTCAAGTGTTTGGTTTTTTGTGCAAAATCCCAGTTTCACGTTAAGTCCCAATGAATGATATCAGAACACACATTTGCTTCATTCTGCTGTATCATAAATGAGTTACTAATTTGGTCTCTCAACTTGTGCAGCTCTACAGCACTGACAATGTATGAACTGTTGATGTTTAATATATTAGCCCTTTCCCTTCTGCTGCAGTCCTCCTTTGGTCACGTCATAAATATTTCCTTTACTTTAAGCTCCTCTCTAACTCATATATTCTGCTTTTCATCACGCATTTTCCCACAGCCCTTATCACTTAAACTGAAGAAAAAAAATACACCCTCTTTTTTCATGATTTATCTTTCTAAGTGTCTCCCCATCTCAAAAGAATTTTTAAAAAATAGCACTTTCTTCAACATTATGCAAGCATAATGACATAGCTCTCACAGAAACCATAGAAACTTGTATATTGCATTGGTGTCATATTATTTACGGTTTTCTGAATCTTCTGTAAATCTGTTTTGAATACAATAGTCTCCTTTCCTTTCAGGGTGATATTTCGGGATTTTTCCTCCGAAATAAAGTACGAACTGATGCAGTCATTAGACAGATTAAGGAAAGCTTTACGAATAATAACATCAAAAGAACTATCAATGAGTAGACAGTTAACCATATTGCAAAGTGCCATAGAAATCACAACTATTATGAAAACTAAAATTGCCACTCAGCATACACCAGAGACGCTGAGTCACAGATTGGCCTACCTGACTCAGCTTCTCCACTATATGGTGAGTGGCAACTTTCCTTTTCGTAATATTGCTACATTCCATCCTGGATTTCCTGTTGTTTGAAATCACAACTATTGTTTTAGTTACTAGAAGATTAAACACTTAAACAAGAAAGCATGCACTAGAAAAATAATTTTTTGTGCCATCACCTAAAACTGCAGACACCAGAATAATCCTCGTACTGATCTTCAGTTAATTACACATATCATATAAATTCCACAAGTGCTGTTTTGCACTATACCAAAATCAGTTTTATGGATGCAACGGAAAATTCACTCAAGAAAACTGAAAACTATGAGGCAGAATTGTTGGCAGAGTTTACTTTCAGGGGACAAAATAGTACTGCCGAAAGGCACATGTAAAATTGCATGACGTTATTCTGTCTTTCAAGTCATTTAGTTCCTTTCTCAGGGATGGGAGAGAACTGAGTAGGGGAAGGTTAAAATGGAAAGGTGGGTCACTCAGATCAAAGGACAAGAAAAACACAACTTCCCAACATATCCCAACTAGTAGTTCGGAAAGGTTCGACAGTGTCATATACTTTCATGTGTGCCTATCAGCAGTACTCATATTTCATCTCCTGAAAATAAATACTAGCCAGCAATTCTCTTTCTTAAGTTTAGAAAAATGGTTTTATGTCATTTGGATGAATGATCAAAAGATAAACGAGTGTGTTAAAAATTAGAACAAGAAGACTGAAACACATTTCACATAAAAGAAAGGAGGCACTAAATATCAGTATCTAAAGTGGGAAAAGTGGATACAGACCTGAATTCAAAGGCTGAACACACTACCTCATAGTTTAGAGCCTCTAGGATCTTTAAATGTGACTAAATGGTTTAATTATAAAATCAAATCACAAATTAAGAAATGCAGCCAGAACTTATCCACTATTTCAGTTATAATGAATGAAGTCTCCATGTTTTGGAGTCTTGACTGATCTTGCTATGAAATTCCTGAAATTATGATAAACAAATTAATTCTTTGAAGAGATTTCAGGATTGCATCCGGTCATAGTAGAATCCATTCCAAGATATCCCAATTGGGTACCTGCCAGCCATCTGCAGGTGAGCCATCAAAGAGTGACAAAGACATTCTCCGTTCCACATTATATAGCAAGCTGGCAGTATCACAGCCCATGCATCAGAGTCACGGTGACCGAAGGACCACACCACTCTGTTGTAGCGCCCTCACTGGTGGAACTACAAGGCATTCTGCCATCTTTGTCTGGAGTAAATCTCAGAGATGATGGGATTCCCTGCATTATCCAGCTGGTAGCCACTGTGGCCAAAATTAATGTTTTGTCGTATTTCACTGAATGTCCGCTGGAGATAAAATGTTCCGCAATTGCAGACTTGCTGGGTTGTAGAAGGCGAGTGCAACATTTATGTTCTGTGCAACGTTCTTGCACTGTGCATATTGTTTGTCCTGTATAGGCCGTACCAAACTGGTGAGGTACTTTGTAAATTCCCATCTTCTGCAGTAACAAGTTATCCTTCACTAATCCCAGCAGGTCCAAAATCTTAGATGGAGGGCAGAAAATCACTTTCACCTTAAAATTTCTATGGATTCTTGCTATTTTGAAGGTAATATTTCCAATGAAGGGAGAAAAGCTCAAGACTTTGCTGGCACATTCTCCTCTTTATCTGCCTCCCGGTTCTTCGTTTTAGCTGAGGATGTCCTCTTAATCTGCTGGATCGAGTATCCGTTGTCTCTGAACACTGGGCTTACATGTGCAAGCCCCCTTTAGATAACCTACCTGCCTCCGATACTGTATGGTCTGTGTACACAAGGGTTTTAAGCACACTCATGGTTTTGTATGGGTGACAGCAACTTGAAGAGCACAAATACAAATCAGTGTGATTGGGCTTACGATAAGCAGAATGTCCCAGAGAGCCGGCACTCTCCCATCTAACAAAAACATCCAGTAATGGGAGACAATCGTCATTCTTTAATTCCATAGAAAGTTGTATGTTCTCATTAATAGAGTTAAGATGATGTAAAACTCCATTAACTTATCTTCTCCGGGGGCCACACTATGAAAATATCATCCATGTACCTCCAAAAACAGTTGGTTTAAGAAATGCTGACTTAAATGCTCTTTTCTCAAAATCATCCCTAGAAAGATTAGCCACCAAGGAAGACAAGGGGCTGGCCATGCAAACGCCGTCATTCTGTTCAAAATATTTGTGGTTAATCATAAAACAGGTTGAGGAAAGAGCGAGCCAAAATAAAGCAATGATGCCCGACTGAAACTGTTTACCAATTAGTGCTAAGGAAACTGCAAGAGGTGTCCTTGTAAAAAGAGAAACTACATCAAAACTCACTAAAAGATGAGAACTACTTAGGTGGATACACCCCAAGCCTGCTGATAAAATTTGCTGAGTTCCTTATACAAGGTGTTACAAAAAGGTACGGCCAAACTTTCAGGAAACATTCCTCACACACAAATAAAGAAAAGATGTTATGTGGACATGTGTCCAGAAACGCTTAATTTCCATGTTAGAACTCATTTTTGTTTCGCCAGTATGTACTGTAGTTCCTCGATTCACCGCCAGTTGGCCCAATTGAAGGAAGGTAATGTTGACTTCGGTGCTTGTGTTGACATGCGACTCATTGCTCTACAGATTTTCTGTGAACTTTCGGGCAGGCATTGTTGGTGATGTCTCGATTGGGCCCCATGTTCTTCCACCTACGCTCAATGGAGGACGTTATCATGATTTCGTATGGGATACTCTACATGTGCTGCTAGAACACGTGCCTTTACAAGTACGGCACAACATGTGGTTCGTGCACGATGGAGCTCCTGCACATGTCAGTCGAAGTGTTCGTACGCTTCTCAACAACAGATTCGGCGACCGACGGATTGGTAGAGGCAGACCAATTCCATGGCCTCCACGCTCTCCTGACCTCAACCCTCTTGACTTTCATTTATGGGGGCATTTGAAAGCTCTTGTCTACGCAACCCCGGTACCAAATGTAGAGACTCTTCGTGCTCGTATTGTGGACGGCTGTGATACAATACGCCATTCTCCATGGCTGCATCAGCGCATCAGGGATTCCACGCGACGGAGGGTGGATGCACGTATCCTCGCTAACGGAAGACATTTTGAACATTTCCTGTAACAAAGTGTTTGAAGTCACGCTGGTACGTTCTGTTGCTGTGTGTTTCCATTCCATGATTCATGTGATTTGAAGAGAAGTAATAAAATGAGCTCTAAGATGGAAAGTAAGCGTTTCCGGACACATGTCCACATAACATATTTTCTTTCGTTGTGTGTGAGGAATGTTTCCTGAAAATTTGGCCGTACCTTTTTGTAACACCCTGTATAATGTGGACATTTGCCAACCAATGGTCTAAGCAAGAAAGCATGATGTTTGGCTAAATCATACATGGGGGCATCAATATTCCTCACTACAGGCCATAAAAGAAGGCCTCCTTTGTGTGCTTTAAGAAAACCATACAGTCTTTGTGGTCTTCCACTCGTTGAAAATATTTCCTTCAAAATAGTAAGAATCCTTACTAATTTTCAAGTGAAAGTGGTGTTCCACCCACCATATAAGACTTCGAACCTGTCGGGATCAGTAAAAGATGACTTGTTACTGCAGATACAATACATACGATATTGCAGTGCCTGTGTGATTCTGATTACAATGCAAATTTTCTTTGGACATGCATGCATGTCCGGAGAAACAGGCACTGTTGCAACCTCAGCCATTACGGAACACATCAAATGAATTCACAATTGTGAACGAGGACTACCATCGGCTACAGAATGGAATGACGACAACAAAAATTTGTGCCGAACTGGGACTCGAACCCGAATTTTCTGCTTATCACAAATCCATGTATGACTCACAGCCTGACCCAAACTTCCATGTGTCTACAACCTGTACTCATACATCCATTGTGTATATTCCCATACAGGGCAGACGTTGTACTTCAAGAGTTGCTTGCCCGGCATCTGCAGATAAATACAATACTGCACTGCCTGTGTTATTCTGATTATGATGGAAAGTTAGGAACGATACTGGGCTAGCAACTTTCAAGCACTACGTCGGGACTGTATGGGAATACGTATAATGGACGTTCAAGTACAGGTAGTAGATGCACGGTTGATGACATATGGAAGTTTGGGTCTGGCCGTGAGTCATACACGGATAGCCAAATGGTAAGGCGACCGCTCGCGATAATTGAGAAATTCGGGTTCGAGTCCCAGTTCGGCACAAATTTTCATTGTCGTCATTCCATTCTACAGACGATGGTAGCCCATGTTCACAATCGCAGATTCATTTGATGTCTTTTGTAACAGCTGTGCTCACCACAGAACCTGTTCCTTTGGACATGCATGCATGTCCAAAGGAACTTTGCATTGTAGTCTGAATAACACAGGCACTGCAATATCGTGTTTATCTGCCGATACCGGGCAAGTGACTCAAGTACAATGTCTGGCCTGTACAGAAGTAAGCAAAATGGATGTAGTACAGATTGTAGACGCACGGTTGGCGACATATGGAAGTTTGGGTCTGGCCGTGAGTTGTACACAGAAAGCCAAATGGTAAGGCAACCGCTCGTGACAAGCAGGAAATCCGGGTCTGAGTACCCAGTCTGGCACAAGTTTTCATTGTCATTTCATTCTACAGCTGATGGTAGTCCTAATTCGTAATTGCCAATTTATTTGATGTGTTATTGCAAAAGTTACATTAAGTAAAAACAGACAAAGAAGTTAGATAAGACAATTATAGGTAACATCAATAATAGTGTTGCCACTTCCAGTTGATGAAGACATCATTTAGACTATTAGAGATGGAGTACATAAGCTCAAATACAGCAAGGATGGGAAAGTAAATCTGCTCTGTCGTTCTCGAACAAACTGTTATGGTATTGACCTCCACAAATTGGAGTCACTGGGCAGACACACAAACACACCTTGATGTTTGACAGTTTATTGGTCTTTCCAGGAGCTTATCTGCTGCTCAGCAACACCTCTGCTGCACATGGTACCTCACTATATACTTCACGATTATGGTACTCTCATTTGTAAAATTTGTGAGATCTTTTTAAAAGATTTGTTTTTGAATGTCAATGAGAATATCTTCTGAAACTTAAAAATTTTCTGGCAAATTAAGGGTTTGAAGAGATTTCGGGATTGCAGCCGGTTGTTGTAAACTTCACTCCATGATATTTCTACTAGACAACTGCCAGTCATCTTCAGGTGAACCACCAAAGACTGACAAAGACATTCTCCGCACCATCTTACATAGTGTGCTGATAGTATTGCCACGCATGTGACAGTCACAGTGACAGAAGGACCACACTGCCCAGTGGCAGTGCCCTCGTTGGTAGAACTGCAAGGATCAGCTGTCTTCGGCGTAGCCACTTGCCACAGTCATGGGAGTATTCTGCCATCTCCATCTGGAGCAAATCTCGGAGATGACACGATTTCACGCATTATCCAGCTGGTAGGCACTGTCACGATTCATTAGATTTCCCACAATGTGTATCTCATACGATTCTTTTATAACGGAGTCCCAAAAAGATGTTGCTGTGACCAAAACTAATGTTTCACCACACTCCATTGAATGTCCATTGGAGATACGATGTTCCACAATTGCAGACTTGCTGGGTTGCAGAAGGCAAGTGCAACATTTATGTTCTGTGCAATGTTCTCCCACCGTGCGTGTTATTTGTCCTATATAGGCCATAGCACACTGGCAAGATAAACTTGCACTACAGTTGATAAGCTTTGTGGAGTATTAAATTTCGTAATTATTCAGTGAGTATACGTTCTGAAGTACTCTGTGTATTTTTGATATGGGATAATTAAAGTTTCACCAAAGTTCAATTGCCAAGATAAAATTTATAGTCTTCAGCTGAAAGA
This sequence comes from Schistocerca nitens, assembly GCF_023898315.1. Taxonomy (NCBI): domain Eukaryota; kingdom Metazoa; phylum Arthropoda; class Insecta; order Orthoptera; family Acrididae; genus Schistocerca; species Schistocerca nitens. The sequence goes on from NC_064617.1 coordinate 968,184,218, forward strand.
GTGCCCTGCTTGAAATCTCTGGGCAGAATTACAGTACGTGCACAAAAAGTGAGATCTATAACAGTTACTGGCTAGTTGGCTTTGAAGGACCACCATAAGAATAATTATTGTAAAGGTTTGGAAGTAACAGTGTTTATAATTTCATGTGCATGTAGTTAATAGTGTTTCCCATACTGTATTGGACTAAATTGTTCAGCCTTGATCTGAGTCTACTGATAAATTAGTTTCTGGGTCCTCGCACAAATGGTTGAGCCAGATTTACATTTCATATTAGAACCGCAGCATTAATGAAGTCCAACTGCCAGTTTTCTAACATTTGTTTGGTCCGCCAAGTAGTTGTCCTTGGGCAGTAGGCTTTGGTGTAACATCAAAAGTATCTACACTCTTATACACTGGTAGTCTCATTCTCCTTCTGTATCTTCTCCTCGTGTAAGGCACGGCTGTGTGTACTGTGCGGCTGCCTCGAGTCGAATGAGCATGCTGTTGCCTCACGAGAGAGACTGGGCCCCTCCAGCGGACGCGGCTGCTGATAAGAGCGCACCAGCCAATCAGCGCGCAGCCGGAAGGGCTTAGCCGCAACAGGAAATGCTTTTTAGCAGCGGACCGTGCTTAGTTAAAACTGAGCGCAGTCCTGCGAGGCCTAGCGGCAGCGGCTGGAACTCGTTTCAAGGTCACCCACCTTGCGCAGCGTTGCGTACTGATCAACACAGCCATGGCTACAACTATTCAAGCTATACTAGATCCAGGTACCACAAGTCCCATTTGAGTTAACTAATTTAAGGAAGGAAAAAGCTTCTTGAGAACATGAATAACAATAGGAATAGAGAATAATTACCTGACAATCATTTCAAGGACAGTATTTTCCAATAATTACACTGATAACAAAACCTCTTGTCCAAGTTAATGCTGCTCCAGCATTAGCAATTATTTACCTATACAATCATTAGCTTTCTGCATAATATACAGATAGTAGGTGTTACTGAGAGCCAGTTGTTGCAAAAATGGTAAACATTCCTTCTGTGTTGTTCATGTCAAACTGCTGTTACATTGCTTAATAAACTACACTACTGCCTGGTATCTTATTTGCAAAACATAAAAGTTTCTTTATGAGCTGTTCTAATACTTGGTCCAACTTTGCCTAATTAGGCTGGTGATCATTTCCCTTTGCATAACTGCATTTTACTTTATTACTAATAGAACCCTGGTTCGACTCTTGTTTGTTATGCTACTGCTTCCTTTCAATAGAAACCTTCACAGAAAGAAAAGTGCAATATCTTTTTCCATTCTGCACGATCTCTGTCAAATGAGTACCCTTCCACAAGTGTAACATTATCAGTATATTGCTAATGTAGTAGTAGCCGGTAGAGTTGTAAAGTTAAATCCTAATCTTTCTTTCATTCTGATGTACGTGCTTGCTATTTGACATATCCTGAATTCAGAGGGCAGTGACCCCTTCACACATAAATATTTTATAACTTGGATTTTCAGTAGATGCAGTATGTTTTGGCAAAGGCTTCATGTAAGTTAAAAATGGTGCAATGGCAATATTATGAAAAGAATACATTGCTATTCACCATAAAGAGGGCAACTACGTCTAATGGGAAAAGCAATCTGTGGGTTGAGGAGATAAGGAGAATGCTGGGTAGGGAGGGGAACAATAGGAGAGAGTTTAGTGCTGCTTGTATGGGCATGCAGGGATGTGGTGGGTACAGGTAGGGCTGCTAGGTTGCAGTCAGGTGGTTTGGGAAGGGGAGAGGGAGAAGAGGAGTGGAAAAGAAATAGAAGTGGGGGAGGGGAGGAGACTAGCAGGTGTGTTGGTGTAATAGAAGGCTGTGCAGTGCTGAAGTGGGAGCACATAAGGGGACAAATGGGTGAAGGACAGGGACTAGTGAAGGTTGAGGCCATGGGGGTTATGGGGACACAGGATATATTACAGTGACAGTTCCCACCCACGCAGTTGAGAAAAGCTGGTGTTGGTAGGAAGGAGCCAGATGGCACAGACTGTGAATCAGTCACTGAAGTGAGGCACACAATGTTCCTGAAATCTATAAACCCACCACCCACGATGTCCCATTGTGGCTGGTTGCTGTGCTTCCACCTGTCCTCCTATATAAAAGACACCAACCGTTTCCTCCACTGACCCTCCACAGTTCCTGTTCTTTTAACACATGCAGCCCTGCTCGTCACTACTGATGCCACATTCTTCTCTAATAACATCACTAATGTCCGTGGCCTTGTCGCTATTTAACACTACCTTTTCCAAAGTCCAACTGACTCCAAACCTACAACTTCCTTCCTGGTCACCAAGACCACTATATTCTTCACCTCTGAAGGAATCACCTACTAACAAATCTGTGGCACACCAATAGGCATCTGCATAGCACTATCCTACACCAACTTTTCCATGGGCCATCTACAGGAATCCTTCACAAACACCCACAATCCCATACACCTCACCTGGTTAAGATTCACTGATGACACCTTTGTGAAATGGAGTGAGGGTGGGGATACCCTAGCCACAAACCTCCAGAACCTCCTCAGCATCTTTTCCACCATCCACTTCACCTTGTCCTCCACAACCCAACAAGCCACCTTCCTCGATGTTGATCTCCACCTCCTAGATGGCTACACCAGTACATCAGACCTACCAACCACCAGCATTACCTCCTCTTCGACAGCTGCCACCCAGTCCTCACTAAGAAAGTCCCTTCCGTACAGCCTACCCACCCGTGACTGTCACATCTGTAGTGATGAGCAGTTTGTCTCCAAATTTACCAAGGGTGTCACTGAGGCTTCCTCAGATATAAATTACCCTCCCAACCTCATACAGAAACAGATCTCTCTTGCTTTTTCTCTCCAGTCACCTACCCCTTCCACATTTCCACTGTCTGGCCACAAAGGGGCACTCCCTACGTGACTCAGAAGGTACGTGTTTCAACTGTATGAGCCACATTTGGATGAAACGTATGTACTGGGCTCGATGCTTGTCACTGATAGCAGTCGCTCGTTGCAGAAATGCCTGCTTTCGAATGATAAAGACATATAATTAGTGAATTACATATCACTGTTGCATGCAACTACACCACCACACTGCATGCCCTATGGTAATGGGAGCTGAGGCCAGTATGGTAGGCCCATTCAGGCAGGTTCCACTGCTGTTGCCAAGCAGAAGCAACTAACCGTAGTGCACTAATGTGTACTTACACATTCTATATCATTCTGGTTTCATGCTGTAAAATATTCAGGTATGTTTATAAAGTATATTAGTGCGTATTTACAATCACACTGTTAGTATATTTATTCATCTAGTTAAATTTTTTCACATGAATATTATGAACTTTTGTTTTTCAGCCAGCACGCGTACATCAGTCCAACTCATGATGTGGACATTTCATAAAACTATGCGGCCCAGTTGACACTGTATCATAATGTGACAGAAGACGGAACTGAAGAACATTTTTTGCAAATACACTATTTGAACTCATTAACAGAGAGGTTTAAGAAAAAGTATGCTTATGCAAAAAAGTTAAAAAGAAGAAGAAGAAGTTTAACAGAAAATACGTACTGGCAACCAAAAAGTCGTTTAATTGTACATCAAAAATAGTTAACAAAGCAGTAACATTTTACAAAACAACTTCAAATGTTTAATTAAAAATAGGTATTTGAGAAATTTAAAGAATCTAGAGATCATGGACTGATTGCACACAATTACAATTTATGAAATCGGGCTATTATTTCTTCCAAAGAAATGCAACTGTGAATGCTTTGAGTTGAAAACCTTTGTAGACAGATTTAAAAGAAAAGCCCATTTGTTCCCAAAAAAATAAAACTTGTTTCTACAAAAGAAATTAAGGGAGAAAAAGACATAATGTGGTATGATGCAGCACTTTTACACAAGGTCGGCTTATCACAGGTGAAGGGTATAGTGGGAACAGTATTTTCAATATAGGCAACTCACCATTTGAAAATGAATGGCAAATGGACAAACTTCATTGATTGTAGGAGAAAAGGTTTTGTATGCTGTGGTGAAATTATTTCATCTGTAACACAGTTCTATATTGTCCAACGTCATATATCATCTACTGGATTTCTTGGTACAAAGATGTACATTTCTTTTCAAGAACAAAATTGACAATTTGTACTAAGGGTGAGATGACTAATAACTCTGGCAAATTTACATGGAACCACGTTACCTGGTCATCAAAAATATTTTCAGTCCAGATTTAAAAGACAACATCTTGCTCTTCCCTGACTCCAGGAGAGGACAAACCAATGGAGCTATATTTCAAGACTTGAAATTCAGAAATCCTTAAACGGAAATCATATTCACACAGAAAAAAAAAAGAAAGAAAGAAATCTGCAAAAGTACATCCAGCCGTTCGAGTCTTCTTTTTCAGGCAATATTGTTGATAGCAGGTTTTGAAAACTGCATTAGAAATAAATTTATTTTGGAGACATTGCAAAATACATTATATGACTGAGTATTGATCACAAAACTTCATTCAGTTGTTTATCACCAGATGTTTTTGCCAGTTTTCAAGGACATGATCATTCATGTCTGGCAGACCTGTGGATATGTGACACAGAAAACCGTCATGAATTTCAGTAGCTTACTGGAATCAATGTTACAGTAAGAAATAATGATTGTGGTATCAAAAATTGTCAAGACAGTCTGTTATTAATAGTTTGTATTGTTCTCAAAAGTACTGTGTAGAACATTTTGCAATAATACCTCATTAACACACATGAACAATATCCTATAATGCAGCAAAATAGACCAGTATAGAAACGCCACTTTACAATCTACACTAGTGGCCATTAAAATTGCTATACCACGAAGATGACGTGCTACACACACAAAGTTTAACCGACAGGAAGAAGATGCTGTGATGTGCAAATGATTAGCTTTTCAGAGCATTCACACAAGGTTGGCGCCGGTGGCAACATCTACAACGTGCTGACATGAGGAAAGTTTCTAACCAATTTCTCATACACAAACAGCAGTTGACTGCCGTTGCCTGGTGAAACGTTGTTGTGATGCTTCGTGTAAGGAGGAGAAATGCGTACCATCACGTTTCCAACTTTGATAAAGGTCAGATTGTAGCCTTTCGCGATTGCGGTTCATCGTATCATGACACTGCTGCTCGCGTTGGTCGAGATCCAATGCCTCTTAGCAGAATATGGAATCGGTGGGTTCAGGAGGGTAATTTGGAATGCCATGCTGGATCCCAACGGCCTCATATCACTAGCAGTCGAGATGACAGGCATCTTATTCGCATGGCTGTAACAGATCGTGCAGCCACGTCTCGATCCCCGAGTCAACAGGTGGGGACGTTTGCAAGACAACAACCATCTGCACGAACAGTTCGACGACGTTTGCAGCAGCATGGACTATCAGCTCAGAGACCATGGCTGCGGTTACCCTTGATGCTGCATCACAGACAGGAGTGCATGCGATGGTGTACTCAACGACGAACCTGGGTGCACGAATGGCAAAACGTCATTTTTTCGGATGAATCCAGGTTCTGTTTACAGCATCATGATGGTCGCACTCGTGTTTGGTAACATCACGGTGAACGCACATTGGAAGCGTGTATTCGTCAACGCCATACTGGCGTATCACCCGGCGTGATGGTATGGGGTGCCATTGGTTACACGTCTTAGTCACCTGTTGTTCACATTGACGGCACTTGGAACAGTGGACGTCACATTTCAAATGTGTTACGACCTGTGGCTCTACCCTTCATTCGATCCCTGTGAAACCCTACAATTCAGCAGGATAATGCACGACCACATGTTGCAGGTCCTGTACGGGCCTTTCTGGATACAGAAAATGTTCGACTGCTGCCCTGGCCAGCACATTCTCCAGATCTCTCACCAATTGAAAACGTCTGGTCAATGGTGGCCGAGCAACTGGCTCGTCACAATACGCCCGTCAGTACTCTTGATGAACTGTGGTATCGTGTTGAAGCTGCATGGGCAGCTGTACCTGTACACGCCATCCAAGCTCTGTTTCACTCAATGCCCAGGCGTATCAAGGCCATTATTACGGCTAGAGGTGGTTGTTCTGGGTAATTTCTCAGGATCTATGCACCCAAACTGCGTGAAAATGTACTCACATGTCAGTTCTAGTATAATATATTTGTCCAATGAATACTCGTTTATCATCTGCATTTCTTCTTGGTGTAGCAATTTTAATGGCCAGTAGTGTAAAAGTCTGTATATGTAGAAATGTTATACCTTATACTGATTGTGACTGAATATAACCTCCATAGGTACAATTATACAGGTATTTATGTATGTTTGTATATTGGATGAAACCAACTGTTTCCAATTGTGTATAAACAATCTTTTCCACTACGTACTGTACAGTATATCACAGAGTTTATTTTCATTAGGGAAAGATCACTGCTGTTCGCCTGCAAAACAAACATACAGCTGATGCATGTAAAGCCTTATTGCTCAAAAACTTGGCCTTTCCTTAACAGGGTGTCTTCGCCACCACATTCACCGACTCGAAATGACCCTGATATACAAGTTTCATACAAATATGATTCTTACAGATGAAACACCTACCATGTAAGTACCACCCACGAATGGGACAACTGAATAACATTCTCCACCAGGGTTTCAATTACCAGTCATTGTCTTTGTGCCTTGAAATAAGGAACAGCTCCCCTCCCCTTGACAGTGGTACAAGGTATTTGACTGTTTTCTGGAAGCTGTCTTAAATGATTAATTATAATTTGAAAGCCCACTAAGACATTCGATTCAAGTCATGTGATGCCTATGACATCGCTGGCTAGCTCACTGCTCCTACTGATACAATGCTAATTCACAGTGATGTCTTGTTTTGGAATTTAAGTTTTGGAAAATGGGTTACAAATGGTGCGTAGAACATACTATACAAATACATATATAAAAAGGCCTGAAAAGTTGTTTTTGAGTGTTTCAGAGAATGAGAAAACGTGTCAAATGTGCTTGCACTGTACCAGCAAATAGCCACCACTGACATGCAAGTTCACTAAATTAATTAAAAATTTGTTGCACTATGAAGTTACCTCCAAGATATGCTCTACCATTGTTACAACAAAGGATAGTGCCATTCAACGAAATTAAACTCCTAATGAAAAGCGTCATTTTACCCTACTACACTTCAATTATTTGGTAGCTCAGCTGTTAGGGCAGTAAATCAATTTTATAAGATAATATCCAGAGTGCTGGTTCGAATCTAACTCAAAATAACATTTTAACTTATCTGTAAAATGACTCAACAATCCCCTCATATGAAAACCAAATCACAATTACAACACTTCACCACAACGATCAGAAAGAGAATATTATTGTGTTCTCCTTGCTGTTTACATGTGCTTACATTTGCAATCACAGCTCACACACGTCACATTCAAAAAGACATTTTCTAGTTAATGTGATCACGCACTTTTTACTTTATTAGAAACAATTTTTTTTATCTTCGCACTGTCCAGCTAGGACACTTATTGTTGAAACTTTTGCAGCTTCATCATCTTACATAAAGATGAAGTAAGTCTGCCTCAGACGCTAACATTAGTTTACACTCACAAACATCACAGCCCTTAGGTTTGTGTCACCTGCATGTTGTACACACTTTATATCGATCAGTGTAACCTCATCGCGTTACATTTGTTGTATTGTGGGAGTATGGTGATACCTTCTCTATCAGCAATGCTTTCCAAAAAACTGAATTGTTTGTTCACAAAGTAAATGTATTTATCCTCTTTTGTCCATTTCTCAGAATAAGACTAATGTGAAGCCATATATATTACACCCCCACAATCTAAACAACTGCTACGATCAGTTCTTGCTAACGCTACTTTTCTATTTCATTAAAACTTTTAGAAATATATGACCCTTTCAGGACTCGAAAATGTGACCCTTTAATCTGTATTCAGTTGCACTATCCTGTCTGCCACCTAATGCCTGCAGGATGCAGCTCTTCTGCTGAGTGTCTCCTACAAAGAAAATTGGCAGGGCGTTTTCCCAAGAATAATTTCATTGTGCTTTGGGTCGTAGCTCACAGCTGATAGTCGACAATCTAGTTATAATATATGGAGACATCTCCGAAAGTTCTACAATTCCGTAGCTTTGAGCAAGTTTATTGATGTTGCAGGAAGCAAGGAAAAGAATGTCCGTTGTTGCACATATCATTGCTCTAAATGGGTGTAGCATTAACACATCAACTTTGGTAATGCTTCCACTATAGACATTCACAAAATTCCTTTCTATTGTTACTTAACATTCTAATTATGTTTTTCCCCACTGAATAGCAAAACTGTTTTCATAAAAAGTACATAGAAAGCTCGTAACTTTGGCTGATACTCCTATAACATAGCTTCATCTTATTCCTGGTCTGTGACATCACCAAAGCATCAGCTAATAACAGAGCATTTTCGATCTCTTCAACCACACTTGATATTTAATAATTTTTAAGCTTTAATTACATAAAAATAACAGACTTTTGTGAGAATATAACCATAAATGCTATGTAAATGTTGTACTCAATCAGAATAACAATGATCTGAACCATATTTTTAACACAGGAAAATAGCCTATTCCGCCACCCATCAAACCTACGCAATATCCTTGTCCATCCCTACTCGTATCCCTGCAACAGACCTAGATGCAAGACCTGACCCACACATCCTCCAACCAATACCTATTCCAGTCTGGTCAGAGGCATCACCTATCCCATTCAAGGCAGAGCTACCTGTGAAACCACCTACGTAATCTAAAAGCTAAGCTGCATGCAACCACTGTGCTGTTTTCTACGTGGACATGACAAGCTGTCTGTCTCCATGAATGACCATAGACTTAACTGTGGCCAATAAACAGTTGGACCACCCAGTTGTTGAACATGTTGCCCAACACAATGTCCATCACTTCAATGACTGAGTCACAGATTGTGCCATCTGGATTCTTCTTACCAACACTAGCTTTCCTGAATTGTGCAGTCTCCCTGCAATATATCCTATGTTCCTGTAACCCCTAGGGATTCGACCTTTGCTTGTCCCTGTAGTCCCTGTCCTTCATCCAATTACTCCCTTCCCCGTTCCCACTCCAGCACTACACAGTCTGCCAGTCATCTACTCTACCTCCCCCCCCCCCCCCCCCTGCCGCCATCTACTCTCCTAACTGCACCTAGCTGCCCTGCCCTGCCTGCAACACATTCTTGCAGCTCCCACAAGCAGCACCACAGCCTTCCCCACCCCTACCCTGTTATCCCTCCCCTCCCCTCCCTTGGATTGCTTCTCCCATCAGGTGCAGTTGCTCACAGTGCGGCCTCAGTGGCCAGAGACAGTGGTCATGTGTGTGCGAGTCGTGCTTGTTTGAATACGTGTACGTTTCCTACTTTAGAATGAGGCCTTTCGGCCGAAAGCTTAAACGTATTGCACTCTTTTTGTTGTGCCTGCGTGCAACTCAACATCTCGTGTGTATACATTAAATGTATTTGCAATTGTGAATATTCGTGTGGGACTGGGACTCGATCTCAGATTTCCCATTTATTGCGAGCAGTCGCCTGAACATTTGGCTATCCGTGCATGACCTACAGCCAGACCAAAATTTCCATGTCATCAACTATGCCTCTACAGCCTGTACTCGTACGTCCATTACATATATTCCAGCACATGCGAGACATTTTATTTGAAAGTCACTTGCCCGGTGAACATAACACAAGCACTTCATTATACTGTCTCCTCACTATTCTGAATAGCAACCTACCCTTTTCGTAATATTATTGTTTCAAATGGTTAAATTACATATGGTGACTATAATAAATACAAAATTATTTCTCAATTTAAGACTGAAAACAAGCCACATCAGTGGCCTGGATTATATCAAACATGTTTATATATTATGAAATCATATGGTGTTTCTTTGGCTAGGCACTATTGTCCTTCGTATTTTTAGTTTCAAGAGAAGGATTTGAAATATTTCTCCTTGTTATTTATAAAATTTCAACATGCATCACAAAAACACTTCCAAATTAAAGTCTACAATTCTGACTTAAGTTACACATGCACTGCAGAGTTTTAACTGGGCTGTTTTAACACAGCAAATGAATCAATTCCTAGAAACTAACTGTACTTATAAGATGAAATTTCTAGCAGTTTTCCTATTCCAGAGTATGTTGTTCAGGTTATGATCATAAACTTTTACTATTGTAATTTTTGGGCTTGAGACTACAAGTCATGATGTTCGGTAAAAAAGCTAATCTGACGAAATATTTTAATGGTTCACACGCAAAGAGGTTTTCATTCACTTACACTACATGTGAATATCTTAATGCAAATTACCAAAGAATTAGGAAACAATCATACAACATTAACAGATAACAGTGAATTACAAATCCCCATGTATCTATATGCCCGATTATGGTGAGTACCATGAAGACATTGTAATAAAAACATTACAATTCGTAATCTAAGACACAGTGAATGAAACATCTACATCTGCATACAGGGTAACAATTATTGACTATATGAGAATAAAAAAAACTTAAATTAGTTAAAAATTATGGAGTGCACACACTTTATTCAACATGTACACGTCACTACGGATATTTGGATTTAGGGTATGACATGTTCAACATGTCTCCCATCATTAGGGTGATGAGGCACAGATGAACAGTGAAATTCTGCATAATCCACCAAAGTGTTAGAACACTGATGCTGTTGATGACCTACTGAATGGCTGTTTTCAGCTCAGCAATAGTTTTGGGGTTATTGCTGTACACATTGTCTTTAATATAGCCCCACAAAAAGGAGTCACTTGTGTTCGGATCCGGATCATATGGTAGCCAATCGAGGCCCATGCCAGTGGCCTCTGGGTACCCCAGAGCTAGGATGCAGTCCCCAAAATGCTCCTTCAAGACATCAAACACTCTCCTGCTTCAATGGGATCCAGCTCCATCTTGCATGTACCACATCTTGTCAAAATCATGGTAACCTCAGATAATGGGGACAAAATCATTTCCAAAACCTTCACGTTCCATTCGGTACTCACCGTGCAATCAAGGAATATCACACAGATTATTCTGTGGCTGGACTTTCCACACCACACAGTCACCCGTTGAGGCTGAAGGGACTTTCTGATTGTGAAATGCAGATTGTCAGTATCCCAAATGCACCAATTTTGCTTACTGACGAATCCATCTACATGAAAGTGGGCTTCGTCGCTAAACCAAACCGTACTAATTCTCATCATGCCCCCACAGCCAACAGTGCAGTCTGAACATCCTAACACAAACTGTTAAGACGCTATGATGATTTTATTTCATATAGTTCAATATTGTCACCCTGTAGGTAGTCTGTAAATCACTGTGTAGTGCATGGCAGAGGGTACTTCTCGCTGTAACAGTTATATTGGCTTCTTCCCATTTAATTCGTGTATGGAGCATGGTAAAAATGATTGTTTAAATGCTTTTATGTGTGCTATAATTAAGCTGATCCTGTCCTTGCGATCCTTACAGCAGCAGGTACGTAGAGTGTTGTTGTATATTCCTAAAGTTATAATTTCTTGAAATTTTGCAAGTAGGCTTTCTCAGAACAGTTTTCATCTGCCTGTTCAATTTCTTCAGCGTCTCTGTAACAATCAACCATGGGTCAAACAAATCTATGACGATTCATGCTGCCCTTCTATGTATATGTTCAATATCCCTGTTAGGTCTATATGGCGAGAGTCTCACACACACGAGCAATTTTCTCTGAGGGGTCACTTGAGGGATTTATAGACTGATTGCATTTCCCTATTACTATAACAACAAACAGAAGTTTCACAACTGCTTTGCCTACAACTGATCCTATGTGACTGTTCCATTTTATATCTTTACAAAATATTAGACACATGTATTTGTGTGAGTTACCCACTCCAATTGTGATTCATTGATTCTGTAATCATATGCTACATTTTTTTTTTCTTTTAGTGAAGTGCACAATTTTACATCTATGAACATTTAAAGCAGGATGTCAATCTCTGCACCACTTTGAAATCTTATCAAGATCTGAGTGGATATTAGCGCAACTTCTTTCAGACGGATCATCATAAGAAGGGTGCTCAAAAAATAATGCAACACTTTTTTTCTTGGTCAATTTCAATTTGGAAAAACATGGAATTTGTTGTGGAACATCATCGAATATTCCTGTTTCAGCCCATATAGTTTCATGAAGTTTTGATAGGAGGTGATGCAACAGATAGCCTTCAAAATAGTATTTGTAACAGAAGTGTGTTCCAAGCAAAGAGTTGTCACTGAGTTTATTTTGGTGGAAAACCAGGTCATCACAGATATTCATTAGCACTTACACAACATCTACAGAAACCAGGCACTGAACAAAAGTACAGTGAGCCATTGGAGGAAGTGTCTGTCGTCATCGCAACAAGGTCACGCAAACCTGTCCGATCTCCCACATGCTGATCGGCCACAAACACAGTTGTGACTCCTGTAATACTGGAACACGCAGACACTCTGGTTTAAGGTGATCGAAGGGTCACAATCGCATACCTCACTGCTCAACAGGATACCTCTACCGGTAGTGCTGACACACTTGTCCAGCAGGGTACTCAAAGGTATGTACCTGCTGGATTCCTTGTTGCCTAACACAAGATCATAAAGAGCAACAAGAACCATCTGTGCAGAATTGCTTGCACATTATGAAGTCGATCATGACAATTTTTTGTCAAATATCATCACAGGCAATAAAACATGGGTTCCTGACTTTTAACTAGAAATAAAACAGCAATCCATGGAATGACACCACAAAATCTCTCCTCCAATGCAAAAGTTAAAGCCGCACCCTCTGCCAGTAAAGTCATGACGAAAGTCTTCTGGGGCTCTGAAGGGGTTGTTTTGTTTGATGTCCTCCCTCATGGTGTGACAATCAGCTCTGAAGTGTACTGTGTTACCTTCAGGAAATTAAGAAACGACTTCGGCATGTTGTTGCTATAAAAATGCAAACAAACGTCTCCTCCTCCATGGCAACGCAAGGCCTCATACATACATATATATACATTAATCCTTGTTCCACATATCATGAATACGACATTTTGTAATGATGTGGAACGTGTCACTTTAGCATAAGTTTTCTTTACACTCAATAATTAATTTTTTTTACAGTTGCTACTTCTATCTAAGAATTCATTTACTGAGTAGAAGGAGTTGTCATTCAGAAATTCTTTTAATTTGCTTTTAAATGTTGGTTGGTTGTCTGTCAGACTTTTAATACTATTTGGCAAATAACCAAAGATTTTTGTGGCAGCATAATTCACCCCATTCTGTGCCAAAGTGAGATTTAATCCAGAATAGTGAAGATCCTCCTTTCTTCTAGTGTTGTAGCTATGCACTTCACTCTTATTTTTGAATTGGGATGGGTTATTAATGACAAATTTCATAAGTGAATATATGTATTGCGAAGGTACTGTGAATATCCCGAGTTGCTTAAATAAATCTCTGCAAGGTGATCTTGGTTTATTATTCTGATTACACACTTTTGTGCAATGAATACTTTCTCTCTTAATGACGAATTGCCCCAAAATACGATGCCATATGAAAGCAGTGAATGAAAATAGACATAGTAGGCTAATTTAGTGATACGTTTATCACACTAATTTTCAATAACCCTAATAGCATAAGTAGCTGAACCTAACCATTTCAGCAAATCATCAATGTGTGTCTTCAATTCAATTTCTCATCAATGCACACACCCAGAAATTCTGAGTATTCTGCCTTAGCAACAGACTTCTGTTCATAGTCTATATTTATCAATGGTGTTCTGCCATTTCCTGTGCAGAATTGAATAAACTGTGTTTTCTCAAAATTTAGTGAGAGTCCATTTGCAGAGAACCAGTTAATAATTTTCTGAAAGACATTATTTGCAATTTCCTCAGATGATTCTTGCTTCTTGGGTGTGATTACTATACTTGTATTATCAGCAAAAAGAACTAACTTCACATCTTCATGAATATAGAGAGGCAAGCCGTTAACATATATTAAGAATAATAAGGGACCCAAGACTGAACCCTATGTGACACCACTCTTGATACCTCCCCAGTTACAAGACTCAGTTGGTTTTTGCAGACTATCTGTACTGTTAATTTCAATCTTCTGCATTCTTCCAGTTAAGTATGAATAAAGCCATTTGTGCACTTTCCCACTCATACTACAATACTTAAGCTTATCTAAAAGAATTTCATGTTTCACACAATCAAAAGCCTTTGAGAGATCACAAAATATCCCAATGGGTGATGTTCAGTTATTCAATGCATTTAATATTTGATCAGTGAAAGCATATATAGCATTTTCTGTTAAAAAGTCTTTCTGAAAACCAAACTGACATTTTTTACTGCTTCATTTTTACAAATCTGTGATCCACTCATGAATACATAACTTTCAAGAATTTTGGATAAAGCTGTCAAAAGTGAGACTGGGTGGTAGTTGTTAGCATCAGATCTATCCCCTTTATTATGCAATGGTTTAACAATAGCATATTTCAGTCTATCTGGAAAAATGCCCTGTTCCAGTGAGCTACTACATATGTGGCTGAGACTCCTATTTATTTGTTGGGAACAAGCTTTTGGTACTCTGTTGGAAATGCCATCAATTCCATGTGAGCTTTTACTTTTGAGTGAATTTATTATTGTACGAATTTCAGTAGGAGAGGTGGGTTGAATTTCAATTTTATCAAATTGCATAGTTACTGCCGCTTCCACATACTGCCTTGCATTTTCTAATGAATAGCTGGACAATATTTTCTCTACAACACTTAAAAAATGATTACTAAAAATGTTTTCTACTTCTGACTTCTTGTTAACAAACTTTTCATTGTGTTTATAATAGAGGGAAACATTCCACGTAGGAAAAATATCTAAAAACAAAGATGATGTGACTTACCAAATGAAAGTGCTGGCAGGTCGACAGACACACAAACGAACACAAACATACATACAAAATTCAAGCTTTCGCAACAAACTGTTGCCTCATCAGGAAAGAGGGAAGGAGAGGGAAAGACGAAAGGATGTGGGTTTTAAGGGAGAGGGTAAGGAGTCATTCCAATCCCGGGAGCGGAAAGACTTACCTTAGGGGGAAAAAAGGACGGGTATACACTCGCACACACACACATATCCATCCACACATATACAGACACATATTGGTCTTTAAATGTGTCTGCTTGTGTCTGTATATGTGTGGATGGATATGTGTGTGTGTGCGAGTGTATACCCGTCCTTTTTTCCCCCTAAGGTAAGTCTTTCCGCTCCCGGGATTGGAATGACTCCTTACCCTCTCCCTTAAAACCCACATCCTTTCGTCTTTCCCTCTCCTTCCCTCTTTCCTGATGAGGCAACAGTTTGTTGCGAAAGCTTGAATTTTGTGTGTATGTTTGTGTTCGTTTGTGTGTCTGTCGACCTGCCAGCACTTTCATTTGGTAAGTCACATCATCTTTGTTTTTAGATATTTTTCATTGTGTTTGATAGAAATACAGTCTGAGCACCCAGCAAGAGCTCACAGAACTTCACTGGACGGTTTTTCTTCATCCACCTCACAGCTCTGATCTCGCACTTTCCAACTTCCGTCTGTATGGCTCAATGAAGGAGGCACTCTGCAGGAAGCAGTTTGTGGATGGTTGGGAAGTTATTAATTCAGCTAGAAGTAGGCTCCGACACCGGCCAGAAGAGTGTTACCATGTGGGTAAGGCAGCATAAGACCGTGGTTTGGGACAGAGATTACATTGAAAAATAAGGTTTTGTAGCCAAAAGAGTGGGTAATAATATGGTGTATTGGAACCCTAAATAAAACAAACTTGCTTTCAGCAAGAAAGAGTTGCATTACTTACTGAACACCCCTTGTAGACAACTGCATCATCTGTAAAAAGTCTGAGGTTACTGTTGACATCGTTTGTAAGATCATTAATACACAACAGTGACTCTATACCACAGAAAGTCTCTTTCATCCAGGACTGTTCTACTAGGTAAATATATATCAAGTGATTGTTAACTATTCTTCTAAACCTGAGCCACAGTTCTTCTACATGCCCCTCTCCTGAGCTAAAAGTTTATAGAGTTCCTTTCTGAGATATGACACTACTGCCTCTCCATCATCTTCATCTTCCATCTTCTTCTCCTCCTCCTCCTCCTCCTCCTCCCTGAAATGTTTCTGCTTACACAGATCGTTTACAGAGCTTGTTCTGCACTTCTCTTTTCTCCCACAGTCTATCATTTAGCAACTCCTCCCATTGCAGTCCTATTTGTTTCACATTATCCTTCGCCCAGTCTCTCGATCTAGTTAGCTGAAAATATAAATTCTTCTACTTGTTGTAGCTGCCATTTGTACTTTCATATACACAGTTGTGACAAATGCCTCATGGTCTCTGATACCAGTTTGTATGTGGACATCCTCAAAGAACTCAGGTCTATTTGTTGCTATTCTATTTAATATATTTCAATCAATAGTGGATTTACGAACAAATTGGGTTGTCCTCAGAGAAGACATTTAGTAATGTTTCACAGGACTTCTTATAGTGCCCACCACTTTCAAAACCGTAATTTTCCCCATTGATTACATGATGACTGATGTCTCCTACAATGATGACAGTATGATGAACTTACATCCTAGTGAAATGAAGTTTCCTCGAAAATTACCAGTTATATCTGCAAGTGAGTATGGTGGCTGATAGAAGGCTCTGATTATAAGTTTATTCTCACGCTTGATACTAAGTCCTGCCCAAGCAATCTTGCAGGCAGTTTCAGTTCCTATTTTGGTGGATTTGAGTTTATTGTCTACTTGATAAATGCACCACTTCTATTTATCATTTGCCTGCCCATTCAATACATGCTTAAATTTTCCCCACAAATCTCACTGCCACCAATTTCAAGTTTTAATAAACTTTCTTATACTTAGTATTATGTGAACTTCACTGCTTTTTGTGAGCACTTCACATTTTGGCACTACGCTGTGAATTCTTCAGCAGTTATTTACCAAGTTTTAATATTCTCATCTGCAGCACGCATTTCTTGGGTCTTGTACTGATACTTCCAGGTCTCCCAAAGATATTGTTATCTAGCCTAATCTAAAAAAGACCTTGTGTGCACCTCGTACACAGTCAAGCTAGTTGGGCAGCAGCCTCTGATGAGTGGTGCTCACCTGATCCATTTTGGGAGATCCTCCAGTTCTAAGTCCTAGACACAGGTCCAGGAAGTCATAGTCTAGCTTGTCACAGAACCTTCCTAATCTTTGATTCAAACCTTCCACCCGATTCAAAAGTAGGGAGCCATGATCAGTTCTGGGAAAAATGCTGAAAATTGTGAGCTTCACTGGAATTCCGTGAGCAAGGCTGGTCTTCTCAAACTACTCTACTAGTCACTGGCACAATTTTAGTATGACCTCAGAGCCTAGATGATACGTAGTTGGTTGCAGATTGTTCCCTGCTGGAATAATCTCTTCAAAATGTTGAAGGAGGGCCCCAGGTGTACACAAGTTCCTTCCCACCCCATCATTTTCCTGAGGAGTACCATTATTTGTTGCACATTTGAGCTTCTCACAATTAATAGACCCCTCAGCTTTTGCTTTTGCCTTCTTTTTGCATTGGAGACAGGTTTCCCAACAGTCTCACTGGCTCAGTTTCAGAGGAAGCCAGCACTTTAAACTTAGGCTTGAAATTTTAGACCAGCATAGCTACATGCTGTCCCAGAAACTTTATTTTGTGAAACCAATTTCAGCTGTAATAAATGTGTCCAAATAAATACTATCAAAACCATGAGATGTTGATTATTCCTCTCAAATACTTTACTGGGCTACTGTAGTTTGAATCACAGTTTACTTAAATTCACAGGTGTAATATGCAAATGGACCAGTTACTCAATGATTAACTCATTCACGTTTGACTTATTGGGAAAATCATTATTATGGAAAAAATGTTGAACTGCAGGAAATTCCTCTTTGACAATCAACATGTTACACCGTTTCACTGCAACACAGTTGCAGCAATACACTGAAGGAAAGGTTTGATTCTAGCCTTTGTGGTTGTCCTCATAAAGCAGCTGGACCTGAAAGTATCATCACCTTGTGATGCAAATAATATTACTGATAATGCACCAAAATTTCCTTTGGTTTTTCAGTCATGGTTTTCCAAAACACACATTGTTGGAACACAATCATCTGATGCACATTTAAGAAACACTGTATTACAAACCTGTTGCTATTCTGAAGCAGACGGTTTACGTTCATGTATCTAGCACAAGGTGCAGAGTAAATTAACGCACGCTTTCAATCCTACATGCAGTATGGGTTTTTTAATTGTTGACATAAATAATGTCTTCACTGTCAACGTAACCTCTACATAATGAGATTTTCACTCTGTAGCGGAGTGTGCGCTGATATGAAACTTCCTGGCAGATTAAAACTGTGTGCCGGGCCAAGACTTGAACTCGGGATCTTTGCCTTTCGTGAGAGTCGTGCTTGGGTAGCTCAGTGGTAGAGCACTTGCCCGCGAAAGGCAAAGGTCCCGAGTTCGAGTCTCGGTCCAGCACACAGTTTTAATTAGCCAGGAAGCTTCATATCAGCGCACACTCTGCTGCAGAGTGAAAATCTCATTCTGGAAACATCCCCCAGGCTGTGGCTGAGCCATGTCTCCGCAATATCCTTTCTTCCAGGAGTGCTAGTTCTGCAAGGTTCGCAGAAGAGCTTCTGTGAAGTTTGGAAAGTAGGAGATGAGGTACTGGCAGAACTGAAGCTGTGAGGGTGGGTTGTTAGTCGTGCTTGGGTAGCTCAGATGCATCGAGTCACGGTCCGGCACACAGTTTTAATCTGCCAGGAAGTTTCATAATCTCTACATGTCTTCAGGTAGAGCCACAGGGTTCATCACTTCCACTTCATGATATCAACACGCACTGATGCTCTCTGCAGATTTTCAACCCAACTAGTTCTGCCCATTTTAAAGCTTATAATGACTGAGGTTCTCAATGGTAGTTTGACATGTCTTTGTTTAATGTAATGCTTTCTGTGTTTACATACTGAACAGAACTAGTGGCAGTGGCTATTCTTTCCTCATTCTCCTTCAATTTTTACCTACCGTTGTTCAGGATACAAAATCTCTCTCAACTATACTGTCTTCTCTACACAAAACTCTATATAATTTTATATTGTATTTCCACTCCTGTTTATCTCATTAGATCAAATTAACACAATCAAAAATTTTCCTTCAAAGTTGATAAAACCTACACACACATTCTTGTCTTACCCAATACTTCTGAAATATCATTACTAAAAGCAGTAATACTTTTCTGAATAGAAATGATCTGTGGATAGAACTTCAATTACAAGGGTTGCCCAGAAAGTAATGCACCACTCTTTTTTTTTTTCTCTCTCCCCCTCAGCTGAAAACAATGCTACGAATGTGAAATGTTACGTATGTATTATTTGAAGTCTCCTGAATGAGCGTGCTAAGTTTGTCAATTCCAAAAGATAGCGTAGTTGCAGGACAGTTTCAAAATGGCGTCTGTAGGTGATATACATTACAGCGACGTGCCGTCATTGAATTTCTCATTGCAGAGAAGAAACTGTGGGGAATATTCAAAAACGCTTGAGCAAAGTCTATGAAGCAACTGCTGTCGACAGTAGCACAGTTGCTGGACACAGAGTGTGAGGTCATCACTAGGTGGTTCAGCAGAGCTCCACGATTTGCAGCAGTCAGGGAGACCATCCCCGGCGGTCACATTTGACATGTTGCAGTGATCTGATATTGTCATTCACAAGGACAGACACATTGTGACTTGGCAGTTGGCACTGCATCTGTCAATCGGCAAAGGGAGTTCACACAGTGAAGCACTGGCTCTGCCGCCAGGACAACGATTGGTACCGACAGGGCACACACGCCCTTGTTTAGTGCTGGAGGAAGGCCTTAGAACAGGATGGAGGTTACGTGGAAAAATAGGGTGTGTAGACAAACACCATTCATTTGTGTGTGTATTTCTCATTATGTTCAATAAAGAATTGTTGAAGAAAAAAATGTGGTGCATTACTTTGTAGGCAACCATCGTATATTTATGGAAGAAGACAATATTTTATAAGCACTGGAGATAAGGCCAAGTATTTAATACTGTTTGTAACTACTTGATGACCTCTGTGGTAGTGGAGCATTAGGTGGTCACACTATTATCAGTCTGTTCACTATCTGACTACGGAAACTCCAGATACGATTATCAACATGATTGTAGGGAAAGATAGATTGCTAACCATAAACAAGATACGTCAAGTTGCAGACAGGCATAATTAAA
The DNA here is from genome assembly GCF_023898315.1 of Schistocerca nitens. Classification (NCBI taxonomy): domain Eukaryota; kingdom Metazoa; phylum Arthropoda; class Insecta; order Orthoptera; family Acrididae; genus Schistocerca; species Schistocerca nitens. Next base: position 968,204,519 of record NC_064617.1, read on the forward strand.
AGACACTCGCATATAGCTTTCAGCAGCAGCCTTCATCAGTAAAGAAGGACACACACACACACACACACACACACACACACACACACACACACACAAGGCAAGCACACCTCATGCACACACGACCGCCAACTCCAGCATATTGGGCCAGAATGCAACATCATGTGAGATGCAAGTTTACACTACTATGCTTCCCACCTTTCCAGATTGCTGCTTGCATTTCACATTATGTTGTACTCTGGTCCGAGATGCTGGAGTTGGCAGTCGTGTGTGTGTGTGTGTGTGTGTGTGTGTGTGTGTGTGTGTGTGTGTGAACCAGACATGTCTTCTTTACAGTAAATAGCAATTTATCTTTTCCTACATTATTGCTGTTCACTATCTGGTCATATGATCTGCCTTGTACTGACCTCACAGGGAACAGACTGTTCCCTGCTACATTATCCAGTAATCTTCAGATGCTATGTTGATAATGAAGAATACAGTATCTGGTACAGATAAATGAAGTGTGATACGGTTTTACCAATTGCTTCCCTCCTCTTTTAGATAGGTTTTCAAACTGATCTGCTGGTACTGCTTGTATGTTGTATTTTGTGTTCATTATGAAATTTATTTACAGATTTTTTCCACTTTGCTCCAATTAATTTTACTCATATATTACTACCAATTTCCTCCAACTCTAATTTCATTGTTGTTGTAGCTTTCAGTCCGAAGAGTGGTTTGATGGAGCTCTCCACTGTTGTCTATCACGTGCGAGCCTCTTCATCACTTCATAACTACTGCAACCTACATCCATTTGAACCAACTTATTGAAATTTAGCCTTGGACTCTCAACAATTGTGGAACCATGTCAAATGCCTTCCAAAAGTCAGGGAACACAGCACCAACCTAGGCTTCTTGTTTCGGCATTTGTCAGGGGGGAAAAAGAGCGAGCCAAGTTTCACACGATCTCTGATTAAGGAATTCGTGGTGTTTTTATAGAAGAGTGCCTTGTTCTCTAAACCATCATAATACTTGAGTATAAAACATATTCCAGAACCCAGCAACAAACTGACATAAAAAATACAGGGCTATAATTATACACATCTATCAGACAACCCTTCTTGGAAATAGGAATATCGCTCTCTCTCTCTCTCTCTCTCTCTCTCTCTCTCTCTCCCCCTCCCTGACACACACACACACACACACACACACACACACACACACACACACACAGTGGGAAAAATTCCATAAAATAATCAGCAGCATGACAATGCAGATGCAATAAAACATAAGGAAGAATGGGCCTGTAAAGAAAAAACACGTGGGAATGAAACAGCTTTGAGAGCAGTGATGAATGACATAGCTTTTAATGATAATTAAATGGACACCCTAGCTGCAAACAGGCATTGATGTACTTCATTGGGGACATGTTGAAAATGTGTGCCCCGACCGGGATTCGAACCCGGGATCTCCTGCTTACATGGCAGACGCTCTATCCATCTGAGCCACCGCGGGCACAGAGGATAGTGCGTCTGCAGGGACTTATCCCTTGCACGCTCCCCGTGAGATCCACATTCCCAACATGTCCACACCACTACATTTGTAGTGCGCCTAATAGATGTTTGCCCAACATACTCATTACTCGTGGCAGATTAATCTACCAAGTCCCGTACGAGTTCGGGCATAGCGTGTGCGTTCGCACAAGAAGGTCAATGGCCGGGAAGCCATACAGCTTTTACCTCTTGACAAGATTTATTACACAATGACATGCTACAACATGAACTGTAATAAATTTCCAGACTGGTTACTAATACAAAGTGTATCTTTCAAGGTAAGAAACTTGTGTGTTTGCAGAATACCAGTACTGAATCAACGTACCTCTTTCTGCAACAGCATTTCAACATGTAACAATTGTTATTGTTGTTACAAACAGCTAATGTCATTCATTCATGCATGGTTATTAGAAATACTCTCTAAGACAAAAAAAAAAAAAAAAAAAAAAAAAAAAAAAAAAAAAAAAAACGACACGCCACAGAGGAATTATTCAAATGGGACAGAAATTGATAGATGTGAAGCATATGTCAGGCAAACAAGTGATTAAAATTTCTAAAAAAATGGATGATTTATTTATGAGAAAGACCTTCACAAACTGAGCAAGTCAATAATATGTTGGTCCACGTCTGGCCCTATGCAAGCAGTTATTCGGCTTGTCACTGATTGACAGAGTTGTTGGATGTCCTCCTGAGGGATATTACGCCAAATTACATCCAACTGGCGTGTTACATCATCAAAATCACAAGCTGGTTGGAGAGCCCTGCCCATAACGCTCCAAATGTTCTCAGTTGGGGAGAAACCAGTGACCTTGCTGGCCAAGGTAGAGTTGTTGTTGTGGTCTTCAGTCCTGAGACTGGTTTGATGCAGCTCTCCATGCTACTCTATCCTGTGCAAGCTTCTTCATCTCCCAGTACCTACTGCAACCTACATCCTTCTGAATCTGCTTAGTGTATTCATCTCTTGGTCTCCCTCTACGATTTTTACCCTCCACGCCGCCCTCCAATGCTAAATTTGTGATCCCTTGATGCCTCAAAACATGTCCTACCAACCAATCCCTTCTTCTAGTCAAGTTGTGCCACAAACTTCTCTTCTCCCCAATCCTATTCAATACCTCCTCATTAGTTACGTGATCTACCCACCTTATCTTCAGCATTCTTCTGTAGCACCACATTTCAAAAGCTTCTATTCTCTTCTTGTCCAAACTGGTTATTGTCCATGTTTCACTTCCATACATGGCTACACTCCATACAAATACTTTCAGAAGGTAGAGTTAGGCTAGCACAAAGACAAGCAGTAGAAACCCTTGCCATGTACAGATGGGAATTTTCTTGCGGAAATTTCAGCCCAGGACGCATTGCCATGAAGGGCAACAAAACTGGGCACAGAATATCACCTCTATACCACTGTATTGTAAGGGTGCCATGGGTGACAACCAAAGGGGTCCTGCTACGCAATGGAATGGCAACCTATATCATCAGTCCTGGTTATCAGGTTGTATGGTGGTTAACAATCAGGTGGTAAACCTCTGATGTCCGGGGACATCTCCAGACATGTCTTCATTGGTCACTGTGGGTCAATTCCAAGCCGGACTCACTGAAGACAATTCCATCACTCCCCCTCCCCCAAAGGAAAGTATGTTCCTGTTAGGTACTCTGCTCTTGAAATATTTCAACATTTACTTGTTATTATTTTAAACTTCACAGATAAAACCTGGAAATACAGTATTACATACAAATGAAGTATTTTATAATATTGCTTGGGAACTGATTTGGTGATAGCAATACTAGTATAATTGCATCACAAAAGCATTGTGAAACAATGTTTTCACCCCTACTGGTAAAAATATTTTTCTATACACTTCTCGAAAACATCTTGGGTTAAACTAGTTGTTGTCCTACAATAATGGCTTAAGGAACCAAAAAACTAATAAAGTATTACTGATATCTAAAAAAATGTGTTTAAGACTTTAATATTTACAGCATTCATAGAACTGATGGACATCCATAAAAGACAACATGCAGAAGTGTTTGACTTACAAATATATGAATTCCTTTAGATGTCACAAGAGACATTTTATTATCTTCGGACCATGATACTGCAAAATGAGATGTAACTCCTGGAGCAAATGCAATTGTGTTTATTTCTTTGAGTTCCATTGTTTCCTGCAAACTGAGCAAAAAGAAAACAAAATCAAAATTGGCTTCAATCTGCATATACACTAACTCTGACATATGATTAGTTACGAAAAGAAGCAGCAGTACTATGGACGTTTGGTTAATTATTTGTTTCATAGATCATATTCACGATAAACATTATATCAACAGAATACAAATAGAACACACATCATCTGGTGATCCCTGGATGAATATATAAAAAAATGAAAATAAAAAATAATATTTATGTGGCTACATGTTGGTCACTTATAATTTTTTTCTGTATAAAGGACTAATTATTTCTATTCCAGAAAAACTCCATGGTGTAGGAAGAGCTGTTCTGAAGAAACACAGTAATATACATTTGAAAACACTGAAGCTATCTGTCTGACACTTTATCTCCATGAGCAGATTCTGAAAGAGTTTTATTGCTGCATATTTCACCCCTTTCTGTGTTAAAGTTAGATTCATTAAAGGGTAATGAGGATCATTTTTCCTTTCTAGTGCTGTAATTGGATCAACCCATGCAAAGTGGTCTAGAGGTTCATGTGACCATGTATTTTGATAAAAAATTTTGTGAACATTTGCACACATTCCCAATAAACACTTGTGAAGTTTCACAGTCACCAATTCAATACTTGTAGATTGTTTGACCCCACAGTGCAGCTTATAACTCCATCCCTGAGTTTTTGACAAATTTGAGACATAATATCTCCAGCAATATTTGCAAGAAATAACACTAGGTCATCTTGTACAACTTTTTGCACTCTCTAAAGTGAAATAAATAAATAAATAAAAGATTTTGCAAGCAGTTTTCTTTGGTATAATTTGAAGCAAAGTCAGCTGAAAAAATAAATAATTGTAAAATCAATGTAAGTTAGATTTTTATACACTTGAAACTTTGTCCATAATAAAGGGTACTTTTAGCCCACTTTTACACAAAAACTCCCGTGCAAACTCTTTAAAACCATTTTCATTTGAAAGACAATGTTCTAAACCAGCTAAGAAACTACATTTGGTTTTGCAATGCGAGCATATAAGGCTCTAAAAAACCATCACAATGTGGAGGTGCATTCAAATACACCTGTATTCTGCTGGTACCCAAGTTAAATCTGACATCTCTTATTATGTTATACAATTGTTTAACATTGTTTGGGGACGGTATTATTAAACATCATGATGACTAGGAAGTGAGATCACGTCAGAACAACTCGAAACACTTCAAAGAAAGGGTGTCTTTTCCCATGACTCATCATGACACACTTCAGACTGTCTTTTTGCTATAATACCAACAATATAAGGAAGAGAGAGATTGCTACTCACCATTAAGACAACACACTGAGTTGCAGACAGACACAAGGAAAAGACATGTACAGATCAGTTTTTGGCCAAAGCCTTCTTCAGAAAGGGAAACACACACACACACACACACACACACACACACACACACACACACACACAGGTGCACACGCAAGCACACCTCATGCTATCTTTGACAGCTCGGACTGGAATGCAACTGCCACATAGAACAGATGACGTGATCTGGACAGGACTAGGCTTCCAACAGGTGCAGCACCGGGAGACTGTGGGGCAGGGAGGTGATTTACCATTGCCACTTGCTTTCTTTTTTTATTGGCGATTTAATAAATTCAGTAAAATATTATCTCATGCTGTTCAGTAGTGTTATGGAAATGATAAAAAATCGTAACAACTGGGCCCAAACTTTATCTTTGAGTTTGTGATTACATTCTGCATTTAATACAAATATACAATCACTGAAAATCTCAATCGTTTTCTTTACTAATAATCTCATAATAGGAACAGCCCACAGTTTACTTGGAAACAATTCATTTCGTTTAATTCAATGATCATGTAATATCGATTTTCACTCTATGAATCTTAAAGTTCGAAAAGATTATCAGACTTCAGAACAAAGCGAAGTGATTTTAAGTTCTATTGTAATTAACGACTAAACAATAATATTGCTGAAATTGGCAATTGAAAGTAATTACTATTACAAATGAAAAGCTTCCATATTTAAATATTTCACCTTTTTGTCCTATTATGAACTTTTTTCTCTTTAATATCTACATCTACATCTATGCTTTGCAAATCACCATGAGTTGCATGGCAGATGGTACGTCCCATTGGACCAGTTATTACAGTTTCTTCCTGTTCCATTCATGTATGAAGTGCAGAAAGAATGACTAATTGAATGCCTCTGTGCATACAGTAACTATTCTTATCTTATACTCATGACCCCTGTGTGAACGATACATAGGGGGTTGTAGTATATCCCTAGAGTAAACATTTAAAGCCAGTTCTTGGAACTTTGTAAACAGATTTTCACAGGATAGTTTACATTTACCTCCAAGAGTCTGTCAGCTCAGTTCCTTCAGTACCTTTTGTTTTGTTTTCTTTCAGGGCACAAAAACAACTATGGTCATATGCACCCATGTCAGAAAAATAGAACCCAAAGAGAGAAAAAGAGAGTTAAAAAGTTCTACCAGTTAAGCCAAATTGACGGAAGGAAAGACAGCTAAAAACAGGGACTTGGAGAAACCATAAAATACGCCATAGAGAAACAGAGGTCCTGAACTAAAGATTAAAATTACTTTGCCATATTGCTACAACAGATAAAAAGTAAAACGTGGTCGACAGCCTGTGCGTCATTCGTTAAAATGGCTGGTAAATCTTATGGCAGACATAACATAAGTGGTTAAAAAAAAAGGTATTCTATGAGGAACTGGCAAAACATCAGAGGTTGAGAGCAACGACCACATAGTAGTGGGAGAACATCGCTTAACACATTGTGATGGCTAAAAAGATAGTGCCAAACATGAAACCTAGATAAAATGACCTCCTTGCAATGAGAGGGCCACGAGGAAGTTGTCCAAGCCAGTGGGACAGGTTTAATTCCCCGGAGCTTGTTCCCGTGAAAGGAGGAGCAGTGGTGACTCCAAAGTGACACCACCTGCTGGCAGGCAGCAACACAGAGATCAGTGGATAGATGGAAGACTAGCAGGCTGAGGTACTAGGACTGCAGCCTTGGCAGCAACATCAGTGGCCTCTCTTTCTGTCAGAGTAACGTTACCAGTCACAGGGTCTCCATCAAGAGTGAGCAAGAGACAGCTTTTCTGCACCCGTTCCACTAAGGGATGGACGGTGTACAGCACACTGAGGCTCTGAGGGCGGTGTATAGCACACTGAGGCTCTGAAAGACACAGAGAGTTGGAGCAGATGACACAATTGAAAAGCCTGTGTCGTCGCCAGATGTGCTGTGTGGCCTGAAACAGGGTGCAGAGCCCTGCCGTAAATACTGAGCAGTGTTCCAAGCAGCTGATACCGAAAAATGTTGGTGCCAATGGTGTGTGTGTGTGTGTGTGTGTGTGTGTGTGTGTGTGGGTGTGGGTGTGTGTGTGTGTGTGTGTGTGTGTGTGTGTGTGTGTGTGTGTGATGGGCGCCCAACATTGAGGCCATTAGCGCCCTTACACTTATGAAAACAAAAGAATGTGGATATGAATTAAAAGTATTGTACACGCATGCACTCAAAGTGACCACACAGTCACTGTATCACATGCACCCTCACATCCAATAAAACCAATTAGGAGGGATGAGGAGTAATCAAGAAATTAAAACACAGAAGAACTAAAAGAAAATCACACGGAAATGTGACTGGCTAACCACTTATAAAAAAACTGGGGTGAGCCCTTTAAGAACATCTCCTTAAAATCTTGTTAAAAACGTTGGACAATTCACAAAATTTTAAAACCCTAGCCACATTTGTTTGATCATTACATAAAATAGATTGCAAATCCGCCACAATCTGCGGGTCTGCAAATAAAATGCAGTCCAATAAAATGTGGCGCACCGTGATCTGCACGTCACAAGCACCACACATTGGAGGGTCCTCTCGCCAGAATAAGAATCCGTGTGTCATCGGGCAGTGGCCTATGCGAAGACGAGTAAGATGGAGCTCAATGTGGCTGGAAGGAAGTACTCCACGGCCAAGCTGTGGGCTTAATGACACTGAGCTTGTTATCGGTAACTGTCAGCTACTCATTTTCCCATCGACAAGACTTTGTACCTCAACAGCGAGGTGATAGCATACAGGAGGATAGCACACAGAAATACCAGAGGATAACGACACGCTTCCTTGACTGCTCAATCCACCGTTTCGTTCCCTACAATTCCAAAGTGCCCAGGTAGCCAGCAGAAAGACACTTCCTTCCCCATTTGTTGTAGTTGTAAGAGGGCATCCTGGATATTCTGGGTTACTGTATCTGCTGGGTACAAACGTTGGAGAGAGTAAAGGGCGCTCGGAGAATCTAAGCAGACGATAAATTTAACACTGGGAGAACTTCTCATCTGCTCCAGTGCTCACATAATCGCATATAATTCTGCGTTGAAGACAGTAAATTCTGGGGGCAGTCTGACTTTGAGGACACAATCTGTGAAAACTGAAGTCCCCCTGCTTAGACCCATCCGTAGAAACAACAACAAGGTTGTGTTACTCAGATAAAACATCAGAGAATATCGCATTAAAAACAGAAGCAAGATTGCTATCTCTCCGCACCAAATCTAAAATCACTCTGGTCTCTCCAGTAACCAGGGTGGTAGACAGTTAAAACCCTGGATTTGGGGTCGTACTGGCTGGTAACCCCAGCACATGCTGCATTCGGATCCCAAATGGCATCGTGGCTCGTCGAAAAAAGATATTCCAGATGTGGACAAGCAATAGTATGGTGTGAGGGTGAAGTAGGAGCTGCCAGGAACTTACATGCCTGACGCACCATGAGGAGCTCGTGCCAGATCATAAGTGGCAGTTCCCTTGCCTCTGCACAAATGCTAGATATGGGACTGATTCAATAAGCATCCGTGACCAGCTGAATCCCCTCATGATGGACAGCATCAATGAACCAGAAGTAAGAGGTTCTCGCTGACCCGTACACCGTGCAACCATAGTCCAGCCACAAATGCACAAAAGCCTAATAAAACTGAAGGAGACATGACGTGCCTTCTCCCCAAAATCTGTGGCTAAGGCACTTGATGATGTTCAGTGCCTTCACGGTTCTGGCTTTCAGGTCTCGCACGTGTGGTAACCACGACAACTGGGAGTCAAAAATGAAGCCCCGAAACCGCACTGTGTCTCTAAAATGTAGGATGGTGTCCCCCATATTCAAGGCAGGCAAATTAAAAAGACAACGAGAATGATTTAACTAAATATACACACACTTACCTGCAGAAAACTGGAAACCCATTTTTGCAACCCACTCCTCTAACCTCCACACTGTACGTTGCAACTGACAGCTCGCCGATGCAACACTGGAGGAGGAACAGAAAAAAAAAAAAATCATCTACAAATAAGGAGCACTGTATAGGACTCCTTACTGTAGATGTGATACTGTTGACAGCTTTGGTAAAGAGGGTAGCACTTAAAACACTGTCCTGAAGAACACCATTCTCCTGCTCAAATCAATCATCGAAGAATATGCCGATACAGTGATGCTTACTGAGGAAAGCCTGCGGAATAGCCACCTCTAGGAGGGTCAGATTGTCGACAGTGGACCGAACTCTTCGAAACCCACACTGAGAGTGGCTATGTGTCACCTGGTCTCTAACAAACAGACCAGACGATGGTTAACCATTTGCTCCAGGGTCTTTCCTACACAGCTCGTTAAGGCAGTACTCCAATAACTACTGCAACATGTGCAGTTCTTTCCTGGTTTGAGGAGAGGAATCAGAATTGCCTCCCTCCACGAGTTTGGGAAGCTGCCTGTCTGCCACATTAGATTAAAATATTCGAGGAGGATTTTCTTTGATGCCGCTGGCAAATGTCGAAGCACGCAGTACCGGATTTGGTCGTGACTGGTTGCAGTGTCACGGATCTCAGTCAGTTCTGATTCGAGCTCCCACATGGAGACAGGGGGGGAGTAGGCCTCAAACTGTCGAACCTGAAGCCGAACTTTTCCTTCTCTACAGTCACAAGTTAGTGACAAAACGCTGGATCCTAGCTTGCATTGGCAGTACTTTGAGCAAAATGTTTGGAATGCATTTGAGCAATATCTCCGGGTGTTGTATGGAGGGACCCATGATTCAGCACTGCTGGTATCAATAAACAGCTGCATTTATCAGAAATCCTCCAGATGGCTTCCCATACTTTTATAGAAGAAGTGGAACAATTGATGGAGTCCACAAATACTTGCCATGACCTTTTCCCACTCACCCTAGTGACACATTGAGCCTTGGCATTTGTGACTCAAAAATCTGTAAGGTTGTCTGCTGTCGGTCAGCATTTAAAATGTCAAAGAGTCACATGCCTTTACCAGACTGCGGAACGGCACTCGTCTGTCCCCCAAGGTACAGGTCGCCTCCTAAGATGACCTGAGGACTGTGGGATGGAGAGGTCAGCAGCGCGACGGATCATTCGTGTGATGCGGTCCACCCACTCTCGGATGCTGTCGCAATGTTTGAACGCGCAGCCAGTTAGCCCTGCTGACCGTCCATTTTGGGGGCTTCACTTCAGGGGATGAGCCAATTAGTAGGTGAAGGCTGATTGGGAAGTGGTCACTGGAATGTAGGTCATCAATGACTTCACACTGAAAAGAGTCAGCGAGGGTGGGAGAACAAAAAGAGAGGTTGACGGCTGAGAATGACCCAGTAGCAGTAGACAAATGTGAGAGAGTACCTGTGCTGAGGATACACAGCTTGTGAGATGTCATGAGGCCCTCCAAAATCTGACCTCGAAAGCAAGTATCGGTCGAGACCAACAGGACACGATGGGCATCGAAGTCTCCCAGGAGGAGGAATGGTCGCAGAAGTTGTGCGATAAGATCCGTGAGAGCCTCCCGAGTCCAGAGCAGCTTGCAAAGGTAAATACAGTGAGCAAACAGTGATCCTTCGACACACGTGAATTTGAACTGCAACTGCTTGCAGGTCAGTAGCCAAGGGGAGAGCAGAGGAGTGGTGCGCATTAATGAAAAACATTGTGACACCTTCCTTGGCCCTTCCCCCAATAGGTCATCCTTGCAGAGTAGTGTATATCCCTGTAGCACATGGATATCTGTGTCTTTAAAATGCATTTCTTGTAAACAAAAGCACAACGGACATGCCTGTGCTAGGAGTTTCAGTTCCTCCACACAAGTCCTGAACCCACTCAGGTTCCACTTTAATATGGACGCCATGTCATCGGTGCAGTTTTAGTTTACCCCTATCTTTGCACCAGGGAGGTAAAGCACTTGAAGAGTACGGGAGAGTGGAGGGGCTGCCTGGATCCACAGCATCTAACTCCTTATCAGTCGGACGGGAAAGAATGACGTCTGATGGCACTCGGGACAGCTTTCTACCCAAACGTCGTGAGCATTTCCCTGCACCCTGTCCCTTCGAAGATGAGGAAGAAAGGGGGCATGGAGTGGCACTCTGCTTTTCTTGTACCTTCTGAATGTTAGCTGTGGAACTGTTGTTGGTCTTCTCTGGTGCAGCTGCCTGGATTGCTTTGTCCTTGCTCTTTTTCCCTCAACATGTACACGTGCAAGTACAGGTGCTTATGGTGGATACAGACACACTAGGCATCTTCTGTGTCGAAGCGTCCGTCTTGGGAATAGGTTTGTGCACCACGGAAAAATACGAGGTGGCTAAGACAGGGTTTTGTCGCCTTATATTGTTTTTAGGCTTCGGCATAGGGGATCCGACTGGTCACTTTTATCTCCTGTATTTTGCATTCTTCAGCAAAAACAGGGCAGTCTCGGCTCCAGACTCTGTGGTTCCCAGAGCAGTTGATGCAGATCGCCAGAGACAGGCAGTCAGTCCCAGAGTCAAGAGCGGCTTTTCTGCATTTCCCACAGTTCGCTTCACCTCCACAGCTCGTGGTTGTATGGCTGAAACGCTGGCATTTATAGCACCACATAGGGTTTGGAATGTAAGGTCAAACATTAAGTCGAAGGAATCCCACCATAAGATGTTCAGGCAGTGTCGGAGAATTGAATGTGACAATGAAATTGGCAGTATTTCCAGTTGCTCCATTATTCCTGCGTGTTTGTTGCTCCACATCAACTATTCCCTGGGATGCCCATTTTTGCTTCAGTTCTGCTATGTCCATATCCATGATATCTTGGCATGTGACGATGCCCTTACTGGAGTTGAGAGAGGTCTGCATCTCAACAATATCACAGTCACCCAGTTTCTGCAATTTGTTAAGAAGGTCTACCTGCTTTAACCTGTTAGTTTCATCCAACAATGAGTGATTACACAATTGTTTTATAGATTTTAATGTTCCATCAAGGCCTTCCAAACCCTTATCACCAGAAACACATTGTTATTCATGACTCCATGAGCCCTGTTACTGCAGCCCAAAGTATTCTTACTATCAGGAGGACCAGCCTCTCTCATTCTTTTGGATGAATGGGTGTGAATACTCCCAGGCGGTACACCCTTCCTGCTGAGAGGAGAAGAAGACGATTTCGAGGGTTCCATCTCGTTCCCACAAGCAGCTAGGGAAATTAGGGTCTTTTCAGACAGAGCCCCGCTTGCCTGAGTAAGCCTTATACAACTGAGGTGCAGCAGGTTCCTCAGACGTTGCCCGCTAATGACTTTTCCACCTCAACAGCTACGCATCCCATTGGTGCGCAGCACACCTCGAGATTGAATGTTTTTTTTTTATAGAGGTTTATCCCGTCCTCGTGATCCGCGCAGTTAAGCCAAGATCCCCATTCCCAGAGACACACAATGTTCCACCACTGCGCCATGCAGTGGTTGCTGAAGCAGGCCCAGAGCTTATGGTGACAAGGGATTGGCGGCGCTTACCAGTCCCCAGCTCAGGAACCCCTGGGTCGCCAAGCCCGTACCCAGCAAATCAATGCTGAGCCCCTGAGCGTGCCAACGATGAAAGCACACCTGACACCACAGTCAGTCCGAGCGCCATCAGTGCACACAAAGGTACTATTGCAAAGTTCCATGTGAACATCGTGAAACTGAAGGTGATAAAGTGAGGCTGGAGTAGTGTCCTTAGGAAGCAAACAAAGGTCCAGGTGAACATGGGCCATTGCACCAAGCCAACATGGTGGCGGGTTCACACCCACTGGGAAAGTGGCGGGTGGTGTGAAGTTAAGCTGCCGGAGCAAGAGCCGAAAGCGAATGCCAGGAAGTAACAGAGAAGAGGTACGTGCTCCATACTGGTGATCAAAGGAGTCATCAAAGAAGGAGGCATAGGATGGGGTGCCACGCATGACAAACAAATGGCTTGCATATCTCCTGAGAGGAAAGTCGCGGCAATAGGACAGTGGTAGTTTGGCAGCTTCTGCATACAGACTCTCAACCGGGCTAGTGTAAGAGGCGGCCAAACAGATGCTACGATGATGGATAGTATTGAGATAGCGTAAGAGGGACGGATGTGCAGATGCGTAAATGAAACACCCATAGTCTAGTTTTGAACAGACAAGGGAATGATACAAATGGAGGAGGTTGGTCCAAACTGTTCCCAAGGAAGTACCACTGAGGACACATACAGTGGGTGACCAGGTAAGACACGTCGGAAGACCAGGTAAGTTCCCTGTCGAGCATTAGCCTGTACGAGGTCAACCGCCCCTTACGTATTGAGAATAATATATCTTTGCCTCACATTTGTTGGCTGCTAAGCGAGTAGGGCGGATTTCGGCAGGACGGCCATCCGCATTTACAATTGTTTAACGGCTGTGAGTGTCACCCAAAGCCATGGGCCTGAACTCCACTAAATAAATAAATGGTGTTAATTGAATGATTTATCTGATGTGTTTAAGTGTTCATTTATGTACCGCGATTATGCGACAACCGCTCTAGACACCCATGATTTGGATTGCAGTGAGGATTGTGCATTCAGTGCCACATGAAGAATACTGGCGTGTGACAACATTAATAGGCGACCTGTGATAAGTTAACCGTTATTACTTTGTCAGACGACTCGAGTAACTGCCTCATTCACACTGTTTAGACAAAAAGATATAGAACATTAACAACAGAGTATGTACTGATTATTGCTATCCGAAATCCTAATTAGCTTTGTTGGATTTGATAGGAAACAACTCCCGTGCAAATATTAACCGATCAGCCTTTATCAATTGCTCATGGTCACACTACTTTAAACTGTAAGTCACTAGTCAATTACGGTGGGTTTAATAGGGAGGGTTTCAAGCCCCAGGAATTTTGTGGTGTCAATGAACAGAAGACCAACAGGCCTAAGATTTAAAGACAGTAGAAGAAACCAAATGCACTGCCTGAAATCCATACAAACGGTTTTGTCAGTGGAAAAATGAAAGCCATTGTAAATGCTCCATGAGTAAAGACAATCCAGACATGGCTGAAGATGCCACTCAAGGAGACTAGTCCATGCAGAACTGCAATAGAAGGCAAAATCGTCAATGAAAAGGGAGACAGGCCATAATAGGGTTAATGGCGATAGCAAAGAGGATGACACTCAGGGCGGAACCCTGAGGCACACAGTTTTTCTGGATGAAGGTGTCCGACAGGGCAGAACCCACACGTACTGTGAAAACTCAGCCTTTTAAGAATTCCTGTACGAAACAGGGCATGCGGCCATGGAAGCCCCATGTGTAGAGAGTACAGAGAATACCAGTCCTCCAGCAGGTGTCACAGGCCTTCTCCAAACTGAAAAAAACATGGCCATAGTCTGCTGTTTCTGCAGAAAACCATTCATGAGATGGGTTGACAAAGTCACATGATGGTCAACCACAGAACCACGGGCCCGAAATCCACACACTGCAGTGGTTAGTAAATTGTGAGACTCGAGCTACCATACCAGCTGGGCATGTATCATACGTTCCATCACCTTACAAACAGCTGGTGAGAGTGAGACGTAGTGCCGTATACCGATCCTGCCTTGGTGGCGGTTGAGTGGGAGATGTGTCTCAGAGCTGGATAATGACAGATGATGACGCGATACTGGACGCGCACGTAGTTTGTGTATCAGCCGATAGAGGACAGTATTGGGTAGGGGACTGTGATTTAGTTTCGATTGTGCCCACTAGAGTGCACTAAAGTAATAGAATGTTTTTCATAATCCACTCTAGTACTTTCATAAAGTGTTGTTATGTCTTTTTGTGTATGTAAAATGTTATAAATGTGTTTTAGCAGTATGAATGATGCGTGAGTGTGGTTTAAGGTTAATATGAAGATAATTGCTTAACGAGTTATGTAGTGGGATTTAGTGTGGGAACATTTCGAAGAAGTATGGATATGGACAAAGGGGATTTTTGCGGAATAGATTTGTAAAGTAAGTTTGTGGTAAAGGGAAAGTTAATTCAGGTATAAATAACAATAGTAAACAACTTTATGCATAAACAAAATTTCAGCATATTAGCTAATTACGCCAGTAAAAAGTGCAGTCGTTAGGTTTACTATTTTGCAATTGGTTATTGATGAAAAGTGCGGACTGGCGCAGGTGAATGTTGTTTTGCTATTGGCTGTTGAGTAAACTGACCAACGGCAAAGCAATATTCTTCGCGCGCCTTTCTCTGCTGGTAGAGAAGACTTAGAGTATTCTAGAGAGGAGTCAGAGCCTAGCCATGAAACAGTTCGGAATGTGTAGTAGTAGTTCCGATGGAAATGATAAGTTGCCGGATCTAGCAGTGTTTCATACATCAAAAGTGTTGTAAAGTGACAGCATAATTATTCCGATGGGTGTGTAGAAATTTCAGAATTTTTAAGTGAATTTAGTGACGAGAAAAGAGATATATTCCGCGTAGCGTATTGAGCAGGTCGGTGGCTAAAAACTGTGACTGCATTTGGTACTGACAGACTTAATTTTTGGCGAGCATTATCAATAAAAAACAATCAGTATTTTTGTAGCTATTACGTCTTCGGGAAATGCAAAACCATAAACTTGCTAATGTGAGTAAAAGGGATAGTCAGTGACTGTGTTAAGAGTAGCACGGGCTTGGCAGTGATACTGGTTCACCTAAGTTTCAGGATATATTAATTAAGGACAAAATTTCCAACCTTTCATTTCGTGTGAAAACTTTCTCCTGAAACGTAGATTAGTGACTTTAATTGCAGCCTGGTTCACGTCGAAGTACAGTAGGTTTCACTCAGCTCCCCTACTGATGATCTGCTGAGACAATGTTCACAGGTAGGTGCAGGTTCGTCGTAAAGGGACGGAAGGAACCGCACCGCCAAAAGAGAAATGGGACAATAACAAGAAGGAAGATGTTTCTCCTTGCCAGGATTAGGTATAGGTACAACAGTGGCTTCACGCCAGCATCTGGGAAACATACCCTCTGACCAGATGCGATTGTATGTATGAAGGAAAAAGTGCTTGCCCGCAAGAGAAAGGTTCCGCAACATCTAAATGTCAACATCATCCGGCACTGGGGTGGAGGATCAGAATGAAGTGAGAGCATGATCTAGCTCCCTCATCGTAAAGGTGGGATTGTAAAACTCATGAACCTGAGAAGAGAAGGGTATCGCCTAAATCTCCTCCACTCGTTTCCGATGGAAGAAAGGAGGGTGATAGTGGGTGGAGCTGGAAATCTCTGCAAAATGGCAGCTCAAGGTGTTGGAGATAGCAATAGGGTCCACTATGACATCAACTGCTAATCTGAGGCAGGAAATTGGGGAATGGATCTCAATGCCAGACAGCTGTCGGAGGTTGGCCCACATGACAGAAGACTGTGTGGAACAGTTAAAAGAACTAGTAAAGGAAATCCAGCTAGCTTTCCCGCTATCCTGAAGAACGCGAAAACGCTGTGCATGCAACTGTTTGTAATGAATGCACGTAGCCATCATAGGGTGATGGTTAAAAACACGGAGAGCATGTCTCCGCCCACAAACTGTGCCATGACATGCCTCCATCTACCTAGGGACCAGGACATGGTGCAGCAAAGAGGAAATGCAAGGAATGGAATGTTCTCTGGTGGTAAGGATAACATTTGTAAGATATTCTACCTGGTTGTCACAAGAGGGGAAATGTTGTCCGTTTAAGGCCGCCAGGGAGGAGTAAAGCTTCTAGTCGGCTTTAGAAAGCTGTCATTTTGGTGTGCTCATGCGTTGGGTAGGAGTCAGCAATCGGACAGCACATGGGAAATGGTTGCTTGAGTAAGTGTCAGAGAGAACGGACTATTTGAGATGATAGGCAAGCAAGGCAGTGCAGAAGGAGATGTGCAACTGGGAATAGGTGTGAGTGGACAGTGTTAAGACAGGTTAAGGTGATTGAAAAGGTCATCCAAGAGTGCACCTCTCCTACAGGTCCCCAAAGGGGATGGTACACATTAAAGACTCCGAGCAGCAGAAAGGGGTGGGGGAGTTGCCCAATAAGCTGGAGGAAGTCTGCCCTGGTGACACCAAATGACGGAAAGATGTAAACAGCAAAGGTCAAATGAGGAACGAAAATCCCGACTGCAACAGCTTGAGGCCGGGTAATCAGGGAGATGGGATGACTATGAATGACACCCCAGATGAGCAGCATGACTCACCCACGAGGATCGAAGGCCGTGAACATTCAATTAGAGTCATAATGAGGAAAGGGGAGGAGGGAAAAAATGAAGGGGTGTCACCTCAGCGGCTGCCGAGTGCCAGCCTTCGAAGACTCACTGCCACAAGGCGCAGAGGCTGGAGGAACCTGCTCCACAAGATATACAGAGGCATCAACATTTTCCCTCAGTCAATCTGCGGAGTCCAAGGCAGAAAAATGGTTAGTGGTGTGCACTGGCAACACGGGTGTCGGTCGGGCGAGGGTATCACGTGGCAACACCATTGAAGAGGATCTCAGAGTCGGTGAAGGAGAAGACCGTTTGCCTTTGTTTGACTTCTTGGAGCCTTCCCGATTGGCAGAGGAAGACTCTGATGTTCGTTGGCTGGAGGGACGTAAGAAGTTTTTGCAGGAGTATTCCTTCTGTCCTTTCCAGCTTGCCGATTATGTAGCTTGCACAGCTGGAGGAGGAGACGGGACTGCTACCATGACACTGGGCAATTTCACAACCGCACTGCTGAATTTGAGTTTTGATGTCTGCATAGTCATGTCCTTCGTGGAGCGACATGTAGCAAGAACAGAATTGTAATTTATGGATGGTTGAATGCAGGGTTTCCGACTAGCCAACAACTTGCGAGCGACCAGATAAGGCACTTTTTCCTTCCCCAGATCTACTGGACAGCCCGCTCATTGACATACATAGGACAATCTCTGGAGGAGGTGGCGTGGTTGCCATTGCCATTGATACAGCAGAGGGAAGGAGGCAGGCAATTGCCCTTGTGAACATCCCTACCACAGATTACACATTTGGCTGGGTCTCGAGAGGATATTTGAGTGGTGGTGTAACGATGACACTGGCAGCAGTGCATCGGGTTCGGAATGTATGGTTGGACTGTGATAACTTCATAGCCTGCTTTGATCTTTGACAGAAGCACCACTCTATCAAAAGTGAGGAAAAAAGAGTGTGTAGGCAGTAAGGATGCATCTAACTTTTTCATTACGCGATTGACTGCAATGACACCCCGATCAGACAGGTAAGTTTGGATTTCTGCCTCGACCAGACCATCGAGCAACCTACTGCAAATAACACCATGGGTAGAATTCAGCGTGCAATGGGTCTAGACACAAACAGTATCTACATCTACGTGATTACTCTGCTATTCACAATAAAGTGCCTGGCACAGGGTTCAATGAACCACCTTCAAGCTGTCTCTCTACCGTTCCACTCTAGAACGGCGTGCGGGAAAAACGAGCACTTAAATTTTTCTGTGCAAGCCCTGATTTCTGTTATTTCATCGTGATTATCATTTCTCCCTATGTAGGTGGGTACCAACATAATAATTTTGCATTTGGAGGAGAAAACTGGTGATTGAAATTTCAAGAGAAGATCCCATCGCAACGAAAAATGCCTTTGTTTTAATGACTGCCACTCCAATTCACGTATCATGTCTGTGACACTATCTACCCTATTTCACGATAATACAAAACGAGCTGCCCTTCTTTGTACTTTTTCGATGTCATTCATCAGTCCCACCTGAATTGGATCCCACACTGCACAGCAATACTCCAGAATAGGGCGGACAAGTGTGGTCTTTAGTACTACACCTGTTGCACCTTCTAAGACTCTAAGTGTTATGCCAATGAATCGCAGTCTTCTGTTTGCTCTACCCACAACATTATCTATGTGATTGTTCCCATTTAGGTTATTTGTAATTGTAGTCCCTAAGTATTTAGATGAATTTACAGCCTTTAGATTTGTGTGACTTACCACATAATGGAAATTTAGCGGATTTCTTTTAGTACTCATGTGAATAATTTCACGTTTCTTTATTTAGGGTCAATTGCCACTTTTTGTACCACACACATATCTTATCTAAATCATTTTGCAATTCGTTCTGGTCATCTGATGACTTTACAAGATGGTAAATGACAGCATCATCTGCAAACAATCTAAGACGGCTACTCAGCTACAGGTCAGGAACAATAGAGGGCCTATAACACTTCCCTGGGGAATGCCAGATATTACTTCTGTTTTACTCGATGACTTTTCGTCTATTACTACAAACTGTGACCTTTCTGACAGGTAATCACGAATCCAGTCACACAACTGAGGCAATATTCAATAGGCACACAGTTTTGTTAGAAGACGCTTGTGAGGAACAGCGTCAAAAGCCTTTTGGAAATCTAAAAAAATGGAATCAGTTTGACATTCCCTGTTGATAGCACTTATTACTTCATGAGTAAAAAGAGCTAGTTGTGTTTTGCAAGAATGATATTTTCTGCATCCGTTCTGACTACGTGTCAATAAATTATTTTATTCGAGGTAATTCATAATGTTCGAACACAACATATGTTCCGAAACCCTACTGCAAATCGACGTTAGTGGTATGGGCCTGTAATTCAGCAGATTACTATTTCCCTTTTTGGGTATTGGTGTGCCTCGAGCAATTTTCCAGTCTTTAGGTATAGATCTTTCTGTGATGAGCAGTTGTATATAGCTGCTAAATACGGAGCTGTTGTATCAGCATACTCTGAAAGGAACTTGCTGGTGTACAATCTGGACTGGAGGCCTTTCCTTTATTAAGTGATTTAAGCTGCTTTGCTACACCGAGGATATCTACTTATATTTTTCTCATCGTGGCTTTTGTTCTTGATTGGAATTCAGGAGTACTTACTTTGTCTTCTTTGGTGAAGGAGTTTCGGAAAACTGTGTTTAATAACTCTGCTTTAGTGGCACTGTTATCAGTGACTTCGCCTTTGTTATTGTGCAGTGAAGGTACTGATTGCATCTTGCCACTGGTGTGCTTTATGTATGAACAGAATCTCTCTGGGTTTTCTGCCATATTTCAAGACAGAGTTTCGTTGTGGAAAATATTAAAAGCATTCCGCATCGAAGCAAGCGATACATTTCGAACTTCTGCAAAACTTTCCCAATCTTGAGGATTTTGGGTTCCTTTAAGTCTGGCATGTTTTTTTCATTGCTTCTGCAACAGCAATCTGACATGTGTGTACCATGGGGGATCAGTACCATCACTTATTTTTTTTATGTGGTATATATCTCTCAACTGCCGTCGATACTATATCTTTGAAATCAATCCACAGCTTTTCTACGCTTATATGATCAGATCAGAAGGCGTGGAGACTGGCTCTTAAATAGGTGTTAAGAGTATTTTTATCATCTTTTTTAAATAAATGTACATTGTGTTTCTTTTTGATGTTTTTTGGGTGTTGCCTAGCAGCAACTGCCTTGTGATCACTGATCCCTGTATCCATCACGATACTCCCTATTCGTCCAGGATTATTTGTTGCCAAGACGTCGAGTATGCTTTTGCAACCATTTACCCTTTGAGCAGGCTTATGAACTAATTGTTCAAAATAATTTTCTGAGAGAGCATTCAGTACAATTTCGGATGACGTTTTATGCCTGCTGCCAACTTTAAACATAATTTTTCCAGCATATCGAGGGTAGATTGAAGTCACCACCGACTATAATTGTATGAGTGTTATACCCATTTGAAATGAGACTCAAGTTTTCTTTGAACTGTTCAGCAACTATATCTTCTGAGTTGGGGGGTTGGTAAAATGATCAAATTAATAGTTTAATCCAATTGTCAAGTATAACCTCTTCCCCTACTATTTCGCAGGAACTATCTACTTCAATTTCACTATAAGGTAAACTTCTTCTGACAGCAATAAATACTCCACCACCAACTGTATTTAATCTGCCCTTTCTGAACAATGTTAGGTCGTTTGAAAAAATTTGTGCTCAACTTATTTCCAACATTAGCCAGCTTTCCGTAGCTGTAACCATTTGAGATTCAGTGCTTTCTATTAGGATCTGGAACTCTGGTTCTTTCCCAACACAGCTACAACAATTTAAACTACTATACTGATTGTTGTTACAACTACCTTACTGTGTTTTACCTGCCACCTTTTAGAAGGATGCCCTTTCTGTGGTTTCCTGAGAACATCTAACCTAAAGAACTGCCCAGTCCCTTCCACCCAGCCCCTACTACCCATGTAGCTGCTTCCTGTGTGTAGTGGACTCCTGACCTATTAAGCTGATACCCGGAAACACACCATCCAATTGAATGTTGGGCTCTATACGGTTCCCTTTCTGTGCAGCGACCGTGGAATATAAAATTATAAAGATTGTAGCAACCAGTTGCTGAAACATAATTTATTTATCTTGTTGCAAATTGATTTCGACTGATATCAGTCATTATCGGTGCTAAAACAAATACAAGACACAGGGCATAAACAACAATTGCAAAAAAATGACAATAAAACATACTTACATCAATTACAACATCTGCAGATGTCTGAAATTAAAATTCAAAGTCATAACATACAATTTTTCTAACTGATGCATGCCATAAGTAGAAGTACTGTCCTTGGCAGATTTCTATCATGAAGTGACACATCATAGGTCAACACTACAACAAGACAACATGAGGTGGCGCCACGTTGAAATAAGCGCCCTCTACGTAAATTACAAAATGCAAATCGATTTGCAACAACATAAATAAATTATGTTTACACGACTGGTTCTACATTCTTTATAATTTTACACCATCCAATGGTGCAAGTCAAGGAATCTAAAGCCTACACGGTCACAGAACCACCCGAGCCTCTGATTCAGACCCTCCACTCAGCTCTGCACCGAAGGACCACAGTTGGTTTCATCGACGATGCTGCAGATGGTGAGCTCCACCTTAATCTTGCAAGCAAGACTGGCAGTCTTTATCATTTCCACTAGCTGCCCAAAACCAGATAGAATCTCCTCTGATCCAAACTGACACATGTCACTGGTACTGACATGTGCCACCACCTGCAGTTAGCTGCATCCTGTACTCTTCATGGCACCTGGAAGCACTCTTTCCACATCCAGAAAGACTCCTCCCAGTGTGCACATGTAGTGCACACTGGTTTCCTTCCCCTCCTTGGCAGCCATGTTCCTAAGTGGCTCCATTACACGCCTAACGTTGGAGCTCCCAACTACCAACAAACTCAGCCTCTGTGAATACTGGGGAAGTGCAATCAGTCTACAAAGGAGATTGCTTACAAATCATTTGTATGATCCAACCCAGAATATTACTCAAGTGTGTGAGACCCATACCAGATAGTACTAATAGGGGATATGGACAAATGGCCACAGGTTTGTTTAATCTATGGGAGACTGTCACAGAGATACTGTTCCCCCTCCCCTCCACCCGCCAGGGAGGAGATGGCATTCGCGCCTTAAAATGTATAAAAGCTATTGATAATATAGCTATTACTACGAAGAGCGGAGCAGGTGCGCAAGTTATTCTGCATGGTCCTTCAGTGTTTTGTGGATGCATACTCAATTTTAAACTTTTAACTGCACATGGTAATGACTGGGTTACTGTGGCTCTAGTGTGTGGTGGTAAAGTGGAGACTGTATCAAGGCTGGAGAATTTTAACAGTTGAGAAGTTATTGCTTATCATACATTTCAGATAAGTGAGGTGTATGACAGAGATCATGTTACATCTTACTATATGTTTACAACGCCATTGTTTGTCTGGAATGGGGTGGACGACTGCATCCGGCTTAAAGACCTTGTCAGCCACAGATAATGGCCAAAACCTGTACATCAAACGAACTGGGGAGTCCATACGTTCAGCCCCTCAGAAAGTCTTTCGCTGCCTGCCAGACTTTGGAATGATCTCCCACTCAACTATGGGTGAGGGGTCAACCTCAGTGCTGGCAGTACCCGGGGCGGCCACAGCAGTGGACCAATCATGGGACATGTGGGATGTGCTCGACGTCCCTCGCATCCCTGCATCCGAACCCCCACAGTGATGCCCCTTGGCAGCAGCCCCAAGCTGTGTGACAGAAGCCAACACCACCTGCAGCTGTGAGCGAGTGGTCACCAAC
The DNA here is from genome assembly GCF_023898315.1 of Schistocerca nitens. Taxonomy (NCBI): domain Eukaryota; kingdom Metazoa; phylum Arthropoda; class Insecta; order Orthoptera; family Acrididae; genus Schistocerca; species Schistocerca nitens. Next base: position 968,227,557 of record NC_064617.1, read on the forward strand.
TCAGCTGGCATCTGTATATGGCAATCACAGTTCCTATCCACTACGGAAGTACCTCCTGTTTGAAGCTCGCAAAAATATGTAACAAACAAACGGTGTACTCACATTATTAGGAGCAGAAACTTGAGGTGCTCTCTAACTGATGGTCTAAACGACCCTGCCATGGAGGAGCAAAGCTGCAAGCAGTTGCTGTACTTGAGAATCAGAAGTGCTCTCCAAAAGAAATGTGCCATTTTGTAAACAAGAGCAGGATTTCATGGGGCCAGCAATTGCATCAACACCTTTCTGAATATTAAACAGATTTACCGTAGCAAAGGACTGACTGTCTTCAGTACGTGAAACCTCGACGAACCATGTAGCAATTGACAGGGTCTTTGAATCGTTTGCCTCATTCCATTTATGTTTGGTAGGCATTGACTGTGAAGATGACGATAGGCTCACTGCAAGGAAATCTTCCATGAGTGCCAGTGTCTCCGATGGTGCGCTCCTTCCAACTGGTGACCCCCTCAGAAGGGGACGCATCTGCCTTAGATGATTGTTCACACCTCAGGTCACACCTCTCAGACACCTGGCAGAGGGACAAATCGCCAATTTGCGAAGTTAGCAGGTCAGGCAATCACCCCTCCCTGGGCCTGGCCTGAACAGGGGGTATGTGCTAACCCTACCTGTCAACCCAGGGCTAGGAATTACACGTTACCAGGTCATCTGTTATGCATTAGACACATGGGCTGGCCTTCAAGAGCATACAGGCAGGACAAAGAAAAAGAGAAACCTCAAACGCCAAAGCGGAGAAAGGATAGGAGAAGGGGAAAAAAGAAAGAAAAATGGAATGCAAAAACAGTAGGGAGTCTGTTCTGATATCGGCTACTGAATATACAGAACAGATTTCCATAACATCCCAGGCATGTTCCTCAAGGGAGTGGAAACAGATAGTAAGAGGGTCAACATGCACCAAGGAAAGACTGTAATCGTCAGCGGAGACTTTGACTACGCAAAAATTAATTGGGAAAATTACAGTTTTTTAAGTGATGGGCATGATAAGACATCCTGTGAAACTTTACTAAATGTCTTTTCTGAAAGATACATAGAACAGATAGCTAGGAATCCCACTCATGATGTAAATATATTGGATCTAATGGCAACAAATAGACCTGACGTCTTTGAGGATGTCCACATTGAAACTGGTATCAGGGACCATGACATGGTTGTAGCAACAATGATTACCAAAGTACAAAGGACAACTAAAACAAAGAGAAAGATATATATGTTCAGTAAACTAGATAAAATATCAGTTGTGTCATATCTCAACGATGAACTTGAAACATTCAGCACAGTGCAGGAGCAGGTAAAGGAACTCTGCCTCAAGTTTAAAAGAATAGTTGATCATGTACCTGATAAGATACATATCCAGTAGAATAGTTCATAATGGGTGGTCACTGTAAAGAAATTGCTACAGAAACAGAGATTACTGCATAATAGGTGTAAAACAAAACATAGGGCTATAGACAGAGAGATGCTGAATGAAATGTGTTTGTTTGTCGAGGGAACAATGCATGATGCCTTCAGTGACTACCATAGCAGAATACTGTCAAGTGATCTTTCAAAGAACCCAAAGAAATTCTAATAATATACAAAGGCTGTTAGTGGCACCAAAGTTAGTGTCCAGTTGTTAGTGAATAAGACAGGAACTGAAATTGAGGGTAGCAAGGCAAAAGATGAAATGCTTAACTCCATTTTCAAATGTTCCTCTACGAAGGTAAACCCAGGAGAATTGCCCCAATTTAATCCTTGTACCACTGAAAAGATGAATGATATAAGTACTACTGTCACTGGTATTAAGAAACAACTGAAATCGATAAAACTGAATAAAGATCCTGCCCTGACAGAATCCCTGTCAGATTTTATACTGAATTTGCAGCTGAGTTAGCCCCTCTTCTAACTATAATTTATTGCAGATCACTCAAACAAAAAATAGTGCACAGTGCCTCGAAAAATCTGTCTATAAGAAGGGTACTAGAACTGATCCACAAACTGCCATCCAATATCCTTGACATTAATTTGTTGTAGAATCTTAGAACATATTCTCAGCTCAAACATAATGAGATATCTTGAACAGAATGTGAAATACGGAAGCGTCCGATCCCGCCCGTCTGCTTTGACCCATGACGTCACAAATATGGCGGAAACAAAAACAAACACACACACTTTCCACAAGAAGCCTAATGATACTAACGGGACAAGCGCGGGAAATGGGGTGTTTTGGGTGGGGGGCAAACTAAATATAAACAAATTTAGACGCCTTGCGTAGCTACAACGTGTAAGTGAAGACAGCCATGCATGAATACCCACCCACCTCCCCAGGGGTCGTAACCGCTGCAACCCATAGAAGATAAAGATGCTTCAGTAGCTGATTAGTGTTTTTTGTCTTAAAAAAAAAAAAAAAAAAAAAAAAAAAAAAAAAAAAAAAAAAAAACCTCACGGGATAGAACGAACAGATCAGAAAGATAAATATAATAAACTAAAACAGAAATTGGAGGAAACAGATAATTAAAATAAGTAATAAGTGTTTTTAAATTTAAAAAAAATTTCATGAAATAGAACGAACAGATCAGGAAAGTAAATAAAATAAGATAAAACAGAACTGGGGACAACCACACTCAAACCAAACTCCGCGCCGTCATGACGTCACACACGACAACACCCTTACGTCACGGGTCAAAGCCGACGCGTGGGATCGGACGCTTCTGTCGACTCGAATGCTCTCCTCAATGCCAACTAGCATGGATTTCAAAAATATTAATCATGGGTAACCCAACTCATAGCGTTCTCACATGACATACTGAAAGCTTTGAATCAAGGCAACAAGGTAGATGTACTGTTCCTTGCTTTCCAAAAAGCATTTGACTCAGTAACACACCTAAGCTTATTGTCAAAAGTACAACCATTTGGGGTATGAAGTGAAATTTGTGACTGGAATGAGGACTTTTTGGTAGGGAGGACAAAGCATGTTATCTTGGAGGGAGAGTCATCGTCATATGTATAGGTAACTTCGCCGTATTCCCAGGGAAGTGTGTTGGGACCCTTGCTGTTCGTATTATATATTAATGGTCTCGCAGACAATATTAACAGTAAAATCAGGCTTCTTTTACATGATGCAGTTATCTATAATAAATTGATATCTGAGAGAAGATGCACACATGTTCAGTTATATCTTGATGAGATTTCAACATGGTGCAGAGAGTGGCAACTTGCACTAAATGTTCAGAAATGTAAAATTTTGCACTTCAGGAAATGAAAAACACAGTATCCTATGACTACAACATCAATGATAGAATCAGCCAACTCGTACAAATACCTGAGTGTAACATTTTGTAGGGATATGAAATGGAATGACCACATAGGTTCAATAGCAGATGGTAGTCTTTGGTTTATTGGTAGAATACTGGGAAAGGGAAATCAGCCTACAAAAGTGATTGTTTATAAAGTGCTCGTGCGACCCATACTACAATGTTACTCAAGAGTGTGGGACCCATAGCAAATAGGACTAACAGGGCATAGTGAATGTATACAGAGAATTGCTGCACAAATAGTCACAATTTGTTTAAACACTGGGAGACTGTCACAAATATACTCAGGAACTGAACTGGCAGACTCTTGAAGACAGATGTAAACTATCCCAAAATAATCTATTAACAAAATTTCACGAACCAGCTTTGAATGATTGCTCTGGAGATATACTACAGCCCGCTGATATGTATCGCTCGAATAAGGATTGTGAGCACAAGGTTAGAATAATTACTGTTCGTGCAGAGGCATTTAAATAATCGTTCCTCGTAATCTCTGTACGTGAATGGAGTAGGAAGAAACACTAACAACTGATCCAATGGGACATACCCTCTGCCATCCGCCTCACAGTGGTTTGCGGAGTATAGCTGTAGATGTTGGGGATAAGTATACTGTGAAGCAGTAGTATGAATGCCCAACTCTAATAGATGTCTACAAGATAATTGCAGTTCAGCATCACATATTGTTCTTACAATAGGTTTTTCAGCAAAGAGGGTTTTCTTTCTTCAAGATGTGTTACCAAACCTCCCCAGAACAGTATTCCATACGACAGTATTGAACGAAAATATCGAAAATACGTAAACTTACTGATATATCGCCCCCGACGATTTGCAAAACACATATGAGGTAACTAGAACTGTATACAACAAATTAGCGCATATGGCAGACAAAACATAAACTAGCTTTAGACAATATGTTGTCTGAACATCATCAGAAATATATGTAAGAAGTCAATTTCACTGACTGAAACAAAAAGCTCTGAAGCATTAAAGGCAAGTAAGAAATGGAAGTTCGTAACTTGGACACACACACACACACACACACACACACACACACACACACTATTATTAACCAAGTATTCTTCTACAATGATCAAGTCTTGTTAATTTCCTTAGTTGTACCACGTAATTTGGTATTCGCATTTCATTCGAACACGTAATTTGGCATTAGCATTTCATTGGAACATCTTAAGCAATTGGCTCAGTAAACAGCTGCACGGAAATGTTAGTCGTCTAAATGCGGAAAACTGACCACAGTCAACACTTGATTATATCAAAAGTCAAAACCTACACACCGTCGTCACTCCACAACACAAACACTCCAAAGCACTTCGTAAATTACCAACAAACTTACATCTATGTGTTTCAGAGATCACATGACAAACGCTTGCGCATCTCTAAAATTGGTTCGTTAGCATTATTTCAGTCATGATTCCATATCATTGTGGAAGAAAATAGTTTTAAAATCGAAGAACGAGTTAAAATATGATTTTGACAGGCTGTTGAGATGACGGCGTCATTTACTTCCGACAAGTTATACACCTGAAAGATTAAGTGAACAGATCCAAGCTGCTATACTTTTAACGTCTGACGAGCGTGATCAGTTTTATACAATATGCACGTCATAATTTATCATTTACTTTAATCAACGCGATTCCAGGTGGCGTTGCTGTATATCCTTCCCAAGACTTTCCTATGCAAGGTTAACTCGAAAGCAAAGTTAATATTGGTAGAAGAGCAGTAGAAATAGTTGAACTTTTGGCCGATAGATGGCTTCAGTGGCGCACGCCATATTGAAACAAGCAACATGAATTCAACTACTAAAGCGAGTGTTTTGGGTGGATTTAGCTTCGAAGCCGAATCTCTGCCGGATTTCAGCGAGTTCGACTCGGCGTCTGTCATTGAGGTGTATCATTTGGAAAGGTCAGTAGTTAAACTTTGGAATACGTAGAGCGATTTTGTGCCGTCCTGGGTAGAATGAGGCATTTATTTGAATCTAAATATAGCTCTCGGAATCAACAGTGTACATAACAAACTGCATGTTGTTCTAGTTTTGGCTGAGGGTCAGATTTCTGAAGTAAGTTTACAGTTTACACACAAACATCGTAAACAACAAGTCTTCGCAATATATTTAACAAATTTGTGTTAAAATTTGTACTGATAGAAGTAATGTAGTTGACACAGATACGCCCACAAGAGCCGTGACTCATTGGTGTCAGCAGATTCGTCTGCTTAAGAGCGGTGGTTATGCTGTTATTTATAATTTTCAGATAGGAAAAAATCGACTGTAATGATTAACGTAGTTTATGACATTGACGCTTCTCTGTACCTTATTAACGCTGCACGTCTTGTGTGAAAAATCGTATCCTAATAAGTTTTACCCATTGTGTGCACGATTTTCCATAAATATTTACAATTTTGTGTGAATTAAAGGCCACAGTTTCACTGTAAATCAGCAATTTATGACTGACATTCAGCTCAGAGGCAGCTTGCCAATACTATGTTTACACAAAGTAACAGAATACTTTAGTCTCCTCTGTGCGTCCACCTTACGGTTCAATGATTGTCACTTCGATAAAGGAAAAATATTGTATGAGTAAGAAAAAATATTGTATGAGTAAGTAGACAGTAAATTGTTTTTAATGTCAGAGTTACAATGACCACAAAAATTGTTGAGAGCCATTGTGGCGTGCGTTGAATTTTCAGTGTTTTGGTTTTTGTTTTATTGTCATATAGCTTGCCGAGACGCTTTTTCTAAGCACGGGAATTCGCCGCCGTAAGGAGTGCCCGGATGATTTCTGGCTATTTTGAAATTACAGTCGCGCGTGGGAGAAGTTTCGTATTTTTTAAATCGTGGTTGTTTCGGGCGCATTTAAATACTCTAAAAGACTTCAAGTTTTAATTTTCAGTATAGGGCGCGATGTGCACATTATGATCCGTTGCAGTGTGGTCCTTGCACAGTTGTCACGAGATAACTTGGCGTATTTTGTGTAACTAGACGCGAAGAAATTCCAAACACCATTAAAAATAATGGAATTCCATATTTTAAGATGGTTTAAATGTACCTTCCAGTAGTTCTGCTTGAAATGGATTTCATCTGCTAAAAGTGCTTCCAGGTACTGTTCGGCCACATGAGGCAATTTCATTTTGTCTAGGCAGTAAACTATCCGAGTGTCAGTGATCAGCTATTGCTTGTGTATCTTAGTGTTATGTAAATTATTTTACAGCACATAGACGAACGATTTGCATTTGTTTCTAACTTGTTTATTCAGCTTGACAGTGCGAAGCGCAATCAGGAAATCGAACCCGAGGTCTTCGGGTTAGTGACCAATAAGACACTGCTGTTGCATCGTCAAAGACGCTTCGCAAGGGCAGCGTCACCGGCGCGCCGAAGTGACGGTAGGCGTAACTCGAAGGATCTGCGACCACGGCAAAAACGTACGCCAGTGGCATCCGTAATATTAGCTGATATAGGCGATATGGACCCGAAAAGAACCTCTTAACCTACAGATTATGCTTTGTGAATAGAGCTATGTTACGCTTCCCTATGCAATTTAGTATTTTGTAGAAGCGAAAGCAACCATTCCCAGTCAGGGGAATCTTGTAGCGAAATTTCATTGCAACCAATGAAGAAGAAAAGCAGAATATACCATTTATCCAACTATGTTGGATTTCAGACGAACGGGTAGTATTTGTTATTACGACAAAATCTTTAGTAATTACCTTTGGAGTAGAGGGTGGCGTATTTAGTAAAACCGGAGGTTTCACTTATGATGGAAAAGGTTTGTTCCCCACTTCATGCTAGCGAAATTATACTTCCGCTCGAACACCTGGTAAGAGCTTTTTTACTTCGTAGTGTATTTTTATACAGGCAGCTATCGATAGATAATTCTCATTCGCAACTGGCGCTGATGTTAAATAATGCCCCTCGTTTAAGTTGGTGCCTGCGGTTCTGATGAAGCAGCTTGTCATAATGTATTTTCAGGACTGTTAGTAGCTGTAAACTCACCTTTGCTCGCGAAGACTTCGTAGACTAGGATGATTGGAAATGGCTGTCCAGAGTGTAAAGCAGAACCTACTTTATAAACGAGGAAGCTGAGACGTGGTCATATAGGCTTACGTGTGTGCAGAGTTTGAACAAAATAAGGATTCGTACGCGAGATATTATAGGACTCTTTTTGGCACCACAAACGGTCTGACCCCTCTAGCGGATGTATGGCAATAAATCCTGAAAATGACACAAGAAAATTCTGTACTGTTTCTCGCAAAGAGACTAATCCAGTTCTTTCAGTCATGTTTCTGTGTATTTGTGGGATCAGTCGAAGCCCACACCATGCCCTAAAAATTCTCTACCATACACCTCGATCGTAAGAAGTTAGTCGTGAGTAACACTTGGTTCTCCGCTCGTAAACCACACCTGACATTGATTCCTGAGTGTAGTTAGACCAGGTGTGGTACCTTGAGTCACGGATGCTTCTTCATTTCCAAGGTGTACAATAGTTTGAGCAGTAGCAGTTCTACAACGAATGGCTTCCTCAGACTGCCCCTGCCACTGTTTTCTTAGATACTAACTTTCTCTTGATATTTGCACTTTTCAGTCACATTGTGAACGCTGCCTATGTTCGACGACAACGTGCAATAACCACTCACAGACGCAGGTGGCAGTACTTGCAGTGGAGGGTATATAAAGCGAGTTGGCAGGAGTGGGACAGTGCATGGTCATTGGCTTTCGGGCTGAGGGTGGAAGAATTTCCGAAACAGCTAAATTTGTAAACTGTTCGCCCGCTGCCCGGGTTGAAGTAGACCGTGCATGGCAAAATGACGCTATCCAAAACCGGCGGCGACACAAGTGTGCTGCACCATGGGCCATACGTGACATGAGCGACCGACGGCTGCGTAGGTCCGTACGTGCGAAAACACGTGCAACTGTTGAGCAACTAAACGCCCAGGTGAACCAAGTGGCTATCAACAGTGTCACCTCAACGACCGTTCAGCGAAAGTTGCTTTGTATGGGCCTCCGCAGCAGGCGCCTGGTTCGTGCACCCATGCTGACTGATGTTCACCGGCGACGGAGGCTGCAACTTGGACGTCCACTGAGTGACGACAGGTGGACTTTACAGATGAATCACATTTTATGCTCTATCGGGAAGATGGCCGTTGGTGTGTACGCGGCGAAACGTCTGAAAGCAAACACACTGCAACAATCGTTGGAGCAATATGGTCTGGGGAATATTTTCGTGGCATCCCTTGGGTGATCTCGTCATTCTGTAAGGCACACCGGATCGACGTGAGCATGCATCTAACCTTGGTGACCGTGTCCAGCCCTACATGCAGTTTGATTTTCCTGCACACGATGGTATCTACGAGCAACTTCCAGTGTACCTGCGTGGTTTGAAGTGCATGAGGATAAGTTTACCGACTCCGCTGGCCACCAAATTCTCCAGATTGAAACCCAATCGATAATCTGTGGGACCACCTCGATCTGGCTGTTTGCGTTGTGGATACTCATCCAAGAAACCAAGCGAAGCTGGCCATGGACTGAACTCGGCATGGCTTCACATCTCTATCAGTATTTGCCAGAGCCTCATGGACTCTTTTTTTTCTGCGCTGTAAGAAAATGGAACACCTAGAGCTGTCCTTAACGATGTGATTTATTGTTTACTACCATTTTTGCCGCTTCAGTACACCATCATATGGATCGTTGATAACACCTTCAGCATCAACTAAGGCCTGAAAATGGTGCATTGAAGCGCCGAAACTGGTAGCTACACAATGCATAACATTGCAACGACGGGTGTAAGTGTTTCTTTTCTTAAAATAGTGAATGGCTGTGGTCCCCCGAGACCTCCAGTCAAAAGGACGGCCATACAAAAACTCCTTCTGCACGTCTCACACAGGACAGCACCGCAAAAGATGGTTATTCGGGCTCTTGACGGGTGATCACATTAATATGACTGGACTGTGTATTTGCTCATAAATCCGACATTTCTAAAAATGGTTCAAATGGCTCTGAGCACTATGGGACTTAACTTCTGAGGTCATCAGCCCCCTAGAACTTAGAACTACTTCAATCTAACTAACCTAAGGACATCACACATATCCATGCCCGAGGCAGGATTCGAACCTGCGACCGTAGCGGTCACGCGGTTCCAGACTGTAGCGCCTAGAACCGCTCGGCCACATTGGCCGGCGGCATTTCTAACTCAGCAAGTTTAATCCTATTTCGGTTGACTGTTTCCCTGCATATCTGTATATCTTTCGATACTAAATAGCAACAATTGATAATTACCGCTGATGTACCGATTAAAGGAGGACCAGCAGTTCCTATCATTGAAACTTCCTGGCAGATTAAAACTGTGTGCTGGATCAAGACTCGAAGTCGGGACCTTTACCTTTCGCGGGCAAGTGCTCTACCAACTGAGCTACCCAAGCACGACTCACGACCCGTCCTCGCAGCTTTAATTCCGCCAGTACCTCGTCTCCTACCTTCCAAACTTCACAGCAGCTCTTCTGCGAAACTTGCAGAACTAGCACTTCTGGAAGAAAGGATATTGCGGAGACATAGCTTAGTCACAGCCTGGGGGATGTTTCCAGAATGAGACTTTAACTCTGCAGCGGAATGTGCGCTGATATGAAACTTCCTGGCATATTAAAACTGTGTGCTGGGCCGAGATCACACACAGGACCTTTGCCTTTCGTAAGTGCTTTTCAGCCTGAGCTACCCAAGCACGACTCACGACCTGCCCTCTTAGTTTCAATTCTGCCAGTACCCCTCTCCTACCTTCCAAACTCCACAGACGCTGTTCTGCGAACCAACTAGCACTCCTGGAAGAAAGGCAATTTCGTGAGCAAATGCTCTACCGACTGATCACTTGCTCCCCCAGGCTGTGGCTAAGCCATGTTGCCGCAATTCCCGTTCTTCCAGGAGTGCTAGTTGGTTCGCAGAACAGCTTCTGTGAAGTTTGGAAGGTAGGAGAGGGGTACTGGCAGAATTGAAACTAAGAGGGCAGGTCGTGAGTCGTGCTTGGGTAGCTCAGGCTGTACTCACGAAAGGCAAAGGTCCTGTGTTTGATCTTGGTCCGGCTCACAGTTTTAATCTGCCAGGAAGTTTCATATCAGTGCACACTCCGCCACAGAGTGAGAATCTCCCTCTGGAATTCCTATCATTACAAGTTTGCAAGATCCAGCATAGCCGTAAAACAACACAGACCGAAAACAATAATTGTTATAGAAACGCATCACAGGACACTTTTTAAAAATGTTGTAGTTAAGTAGGAAAATGAGACCTCATTGTATCACATAAACGGTAAGCCGAACAAGCTCCAGAAACGAAGCAGTTACACTATGTGATCAAGAGAGGCCGGACACCCCAAAAACATAAGTTTTTCATATTATGTGCATTGTTTTGCCATCTAATGCCAGGTACTCCATATCAGCGACCTCAGTAGTCATTAGACATCGTGAGAGAGCAGAATGGGGCGCTCCGCGGAACTCAAGGAATTCGAACGTGGTCAGGTGATTGAGTGTCCCTTGTGTCATACGTCTGTATGCGGGATTTCCGCACTCTAAACATCCCTAGGTCCACTGTTTCCGATGTGATAGTGAACTGGAAACGTGAAGGGACACGTACAGCACAAAAGCGTACAGACCGACCTCGTCTGTTGACTGACAGACCGCCGACTGTTGAAGAGGGTCGTAATGCGTAATAGGCAGACATCTGTCCAGACCCTCACATAGGAATTTCAAACTGCACCAGGATCCACTGCAAGTACTGTGACAGGCGCGAGGTGAGAAAACTTGGATTGCATGGTCAAGCGGGTGCTCACAAGCCACACATCACGCCGGTAAATGCCAAACGACGTTTCGCTTGGTGTAAGGAGCGTAAACATTGGACGATTGAACAGTGGAGAAACGTTATGTAGAGTGACGAATCACGGTACACAATGTGGCGTTCCGTGGCAGGGTGTGGGTATGGCGAATGCCCGGTGAACGTCGTCTGATAGCGTGTGTAGTGCCAACAGTACAATTCGGAGGCGGTGTGGTAGTTTTTTCATGGAGGGGGTTTGCATCCCTTGTTTTGCGTGGCACTATCACAGTACGGGCTTAATTGATGTTTTAAGCACCTTCTTGCTTCCCAATGTTGAAGAGCAATTCGGGGATGTCGATTGCATTTTTCAACACGACCGAGCATCTGTTCATAATGCACGGCCTGTGGCTGAGTGGTTACACGACAATAACATCCCTATAATGGACTGGCCTGCACAGAGTCCTGACCTGAATCCTGTAGAACACCTTTGGGATGTTTTGGAACGCAGACTTCGTGCCAGGCCTCACTGACAGACATCGATACCTCTCCTCAGTGCAGCACTCCATGAAGAATGGACTGCCATTCCAGAAGAAACCTTCCAGCACCAGACTGAACGTATGGCTGCGAGAGTGGAAGCTGTCATTAAGGCTAAGGACTGGAGGGCGCCACGAACTTGTAAGTCATTTTCAGCCAGGTATCCGGATACTTTGGAACACATAGTGTATATGATGATAGAATATTGTTTTGCCTAATAGGGCCTTTGCCATACAAGGATTACTGGACAGTAACGTGATACACCCTCCCTCTTTTTCCCCAACTGAAGATACAGGGAATTGTATCTATGCTTTGTAGATCTAGAAAAGGCGTATGACCGGGTTCCTAGGAGGAAGTTATTGTCTGTTCTACGAGATTATGAAATAGGAGGCAAACTTTTGCAAGCAATTAAAGGTCTGTACATGGATAGTCAGGCAGCAGTTAGAGCTGACGGTAAATTGAGTTCATGGTTCAGAGTAGTTTCAGGGGTAAGACAAGGCTGCAACCTGTCTCCACTGTTGTTCATATTATTTATGGATCATATGTTGAAAACAATAGACTGGCTGGGTGAGATTAAGATATGTGAACACAAAATAAGCAGTGTTGCATATGCGGATGACTTAGTTGTGATGGCAGATTCGATTGAAAGTTTGCAAAGTAATACTTCAGAGCTAGATCAGAAATGTAAGGACTATGGTATGAAGATTAGCATCTCCAAAACGAAAGTAATGTCAGTGAGAAAGAAATATAAACGGATTGAGTGCCAAATAGGAGGAACAAAGTTAGAACAGGTGGACGGTTTCAAGTACTTAGGATGCATATTCGGCAACATAGTGAAAGAACTGGAAGCGAGGTGTAGCAAAGCTACTGCAGTGAGCACTCAGCTACGATCTACTCTCTTCTGCAAGAAGGAAGTCAGTACCAAGACTAAGTTATCTGTGCACCGTTAAATCTTTCGACCAACTTTGTTGTATGGGAGCGAAAGCTGGGTGGATTCAGGTTACCTTATCAATAAGGTTGAGGTTACGGATATGAAAGTAGCTAGGATGATTGCAGGTACTAGTAGATGGGAACAATGGCAGGAGGGTGTCCAGAATGAGGAAATCAAAGAAAAACTGGGAATGAACTCTATAGATGTGTAGTAGTCAGGGCAAACAGGCTTAGATGGTGGGGTCATGTTACACACATGGGAGAAGCAAGGTTACCCAAGAGACTCGTGGGTTCAGCAGTAGAGGGTAGGAGGAGTCGGGGCAGACCAAGGAGAAGGTACCTGGATTCGGTTAAGAATGATTTTGAAGTAACAAGTTTAACATCAGAAGAGGCACCAATGTTAGCACTGAATAGGGGATCGTGGAGGAATTTTATAAGGGGGCTATGCTCCAGACTGAACGCTGAAAGGCATAATCAGTCTTAGATGATGATGATGATGATGATGATGATGATGATGATGATGATGATACCGTAGCACATCTGTGCAAATATGCTCAAAGTTGATAAACCGTATGACAAACTAAGTACACAGATGGCAGTTAGGACCATGAGAATCCAGCATTTCTGTGACGTTGCAACTGTTACCCTTCATTATCCAAGACTGTCATTTGTTATTGCTATGGACTAAGTTATCTTATATGTCGATATATCGTGTGTTTGTTCCTGCTGAAAGATACTTGCGACTTTAAATAAAAGTACGTTATTATGACACAGTTTTTTTAGCGAGTGCCTTGAAGACTGCGAGCTTGTAGCGTATACACACTTGGCAATGGCAGCACAGGTGATTCTGGCAAGGTATCGCCACCGAAGCATATGAATAACCAAGTCCTCAGCGATCGGATCGTCGAACGTTGGACATGTTTTCACAACGAACTCTAGATCTATCGCTGAACATGCGACGTTGTACCTCGGTTGGCTTCAGAGCTTTATCACAGCCTGACTCTAGGTGCACAGCTACATATGCGACTCTAAAACTGCAGTCAAGAAACTTTAATCGCCGTCAAGAAAGTGGTTCCTTTGCGCAAATGATGTGGAGGCACTGCGTCACATATCTAAGACAGGAAGCGTGGAGAGTAAATTCCAGACAAGTCACACTGCGTTAAGCTGGTATCGAAAAACTATCGTTGATGAACCGTAACAAGATATTCCTTTCCCAGCTGGTAGTGCAGATATTGAGCTCGGACATTCACTGAACCGATGGAGTGGGACTGCTCTTGTCGGCCTCTCCCATTTCATCTTCATTTACATCCTCTTCCATTTCCATAATATTGTCCTCAAGTACATCGCCCTTGTATAAACCCTCTATATACTCCTTCCACCTTTCTGCCTTCCCTTCTTTGCTTAGAACTGGGTTGCCATCTGAGCTCTTGATATTCATACAAGTGGTTCTCTTCTCTCCAAAGGTCTCTTTAATTTTCCTGTAGGCAGTATCTGTCTTACCCCTAGTGATATATACCTCTACATCCTTACATTTGTCCTCTAGCCATCCCTGCTTAGCCATTTTGCACTTCCTGTCAATCTCATTTTTGAGACGTTTGTATTCCTTTTTGCCTGCTTCATTTACTGCATTTTGTATTTTCTCCTTTCATCAATTAAATTCAATATTTCTTTTGTTACCCAAGGATTTCTATTAGCCCTCGTCTTTTTACCTACTTGATCCTCTGCTGCCTTCACTACTTCATCCCTCAGAGCTACCCATTCTTCTTCTACTGTATTTCTCTCCCCCATTCCTGTCAATTGTTCCCTTATGCTCTCCCTGAAACTCTCTACAACCTCTGGTTCTTTCAGTTTACCCAGGTCCCATCTCCTTAAATTCTCACCTTTTTGCAGTTTCTTCAGTTTCAATCTGCAGTTCATAACCAATAGATTGTGGTCAGAATCCACATCTGCACCCGGAAATGTCTTACAAGTTAAAACCTGGTTCCTAAATCTCTGTCTTACCGTTATATAATGTATCTGATACCTATTAGTATCTCCAGGATTCTTCCAGGTATACAACCTTCTTTTATGATTCTTGGACCAAGTGTTAGCTATATTAAGTTATGCTCTGTGCAAAATTCTACAAGGCGGCTTCCTCTTTCATTTCTTCCCCCCAATCCATATTCACCTACTATGTTCCCTTCTCTCCCTTTTCCTACTGACGAATTCCAGTCACCCATGACTATTAAATTTTCGTCTCCCTTCACTACCTGAATAATTTCTTTTATCTCGTCATACATTTCATCAATTTCTTCATCATCTGCAGAGCTAGTTGGCATATAAACTTGTACTACTGTAGTAGGCATGGGCTTTGTGTCTATCTTGGCCACAATAATGCGTTCACTATGCTGTTTGTAGTAGCTAACCCGCACTCCTATTTTTTAATTCATTATTAAACCTACTCCTGCATTACCCCTATTTGATTTTGTATTTATAACCCTGTAGTCACCTGACCATAAGTCTTGTTCCTCCTGTCACCGAACTTTACTAATTCCCACTATATCTAACTAACCTATCCATTTCCCTTTTTAAATTTTCTAACCTACCTGCCCGATTAAGGGATCTGACATTCCACGCTCCGATCCGTAGAATAAGATTCCTGATAACGACGTCCTCTTGAGTAGTCCCCGCCCGGAGATCCGAATGGGGGACTATGTTACCTCCGGAATATTTTACCCAAGAGGACGCCATCATGATTTAATCATACAGTAAAGCTGCATTTCCTCGGGAAAAATTACGGCTGTAGTTTCCCCTTGCTTTCAGCCGTTCGCAGTACCAGCACAGCAAGGCCGTTTTGGTTAATGTTACAAGGCCAGATCAGTCCATCATCCAGACTGTTGCCCCTGCAACTACTGAAAAGGCTGCTGCCCCTCTTCAGGAACCACATGTTTGTCTGGTCTCTCAACAGATACCCCTCCGTTGTGGTTGCACCTACGGTACGGCCATCTGTATCGCTGAGGCACGCAAGCCTCCCCACCAACGGCAAGGTCCATGGTTCATGGGGGGGATAATTAGCATATGGGACCGTAATGTTTTACTCCACGGCCGAGCTGGAAGAACAAACTTTAGAAGAAGTTATTTCGGATTCTGAAACGATATACAGTGCCCTGGAATCTGTCGCCACCTGACGGCGACTCACTCTTATCACAGAAGGAACTAGCAGTAGCGCCTAGAATTACTAGCCCAATACCTATGAATACTCCAGACACATTGGTGAACCCCGAACGTCGCTACTGAAACGCACGAAAACACATGGCGGCGCGTTCACTGTATCGCCCGATCCCATTTTGTCCGGAGATCGGCAAATGCTTCAAAGCAAAAATTGTGACTTTATTCTCTAGATGCAACCGTACCTCAGAAAAGAGTATGCTTTCGAAGCCGTCTTTCGCGCCAGCAGTTTCATAACAAGAACACAAAATTTGTGCAGTTATACTCCTGCACTGTTTCTCAGTTTGAGCATACTTTTGATAAAGTTCGGCTCGCTGGATCTGATGAAAAGCTTCACTCATTAAACCTTCCACGGGGCATGATGTAACTGATAGCCAACATTCTGTAAGAAAAAGGTTTTCGAACAACAAAACTTGGACTATATAACCACGATTGCTCATGTGAAGTCGCTCGGTAACCCAGCAGAGCCAACTAGGCCAGTCAAAGTAGACCTTTACATTGCAGAACGTGACGTAGTTCTGATTTTCTTATATTTTGTTAGGACCAGTTAGAGTAGTGTGGACACTAGTTTGCAGCTTCGAAAAACCTGTGTTCCAGAGTAATAAATAAAAAACTGAAATTTTTGGCCTTTTTTTTTAGTTGTAACTCGTAAACTATGCGTTTTCTGACAATCATTTTCCAGTCCAACATTAAATTAAATATGCAACAGTTTATGCCCAACCGCAGCTCCATATATCGAGTAGCTTCCGAGATATGGAACTTCAAATGTGGTCTTTTCTTTTTACCAAAAACGAAAATTTTAAGTTTTGCTCTTGTTTCGGGCCGAATGTCGATATAACCTCTCATTCTGTGAGAAAAGTCATGACAGTTGTAGTAAATGTTATTGGCTTTCATCTAAGCACAACATGAACTCTCCAGGCTCAGTAGTTCGCTTAAAATACTACAAAAGTCATAAGATTGAGTTTTTGAAGAAATGGGCATAGTAACAAATGTGGGCAGTCAACAAAAGAAAAATACGTAGCATCATGTTTAAAAGGTATAAAATAATATTGAAATGCACTTACGCTATTAACACATACATTTCAATATTTTCGTTTCTTCAAGGAACCTGTTGGCCGCAGTCTTGTTCCAGGAAAATAGGAAGTTGCTGGGCTGCTGTGTCTATTTCGGGCTACGCTCCCAAAGGCAGGAGATCGTCGGGGGGCGTCTTCACTCTTTTAGATCTGACTCTTAGCCTAGTTGTGACAAGTTGTGCCAGGCAGTGAGTGCATAAAGCTGTCCTTTTAAGCCTAGCTCGCCAGCAATTTCACGCTCCCTTGCACTCACATGAGAGCGATTTTTAGATGTTTTGGTGAGAGCTGGTTCACATAATCTTATTGGTAAGAGAACAAGGAAGCCCTTCGACCAACCACAGTCTGTAGCATCCTTCGTTCCTCCCAATCATTTTTGCACTTTGTGGTATGTGCGATACGAATGGAAGGAAGTAGATTCTTTGGTTGGGGGCAAGCGTGCCATGTCCACCTTTGCATTGGCTGCTGATATGACGAGCAGGCGGAACCTAAGGTGCTACAGGGTGTCGATGGCCATGTCCCCTCCACACAGAGGGATGAGGCACTTCTCTACAGTCTCGCATATATTTTCGTGACTCACATTAAAGAAACATAGTGGTCAGATCAATCCGGTACCTATTTTGAAAAACACTCCACAGTTTTATTTTTCCTTGCTAAGAGTGATTGCAAGAACTACTCACACATTTGTTCTTCCATCCGAGATATGACGTTTGTGCCTCATCACGATGGTTTCGAGTAAGAGTTTCAGCGAGTCAGTAAGGGCAGAATTAGTTTCTCGCAAGAAATCATCAGGTGTAGCATACTCCGTGGTGTTCTAAACTTGTGAGCGAATGTCTTGTAAGATTACATCTGCTATGGACTTGACCACTGTCACTCGCCCTTCTACAGGATTGCTCTTCTTTCCTTGTACCAGTTGTCACAGAGAATCTTTTGTCCAACGTCTGTGAAACGAAGGACTACATGATGACTGCGACCGCGGCCGACCTCTGCAATTGAGAGTTTTGGCAGTTCTGATATCAGGCTCGTAATGGCTTTTTATTTGTTGTATGAGGTCATTAAACATGAACTGACATTCTTCCCTGTTTTCAGCTGTATGTGTATAAATATATCCCATGCACTCCACCATAGATGGAGGGTATGAATAGTCTCTTCTTAGTCTAATAGTTGTTGGTCTGGCATCTATAATCTGCTGTCTCCATTTATCACATCGACGATTTGCCACGTCAAGAATTGTTTCCTTTGCACCCAATGATTTCGCTAAGACAGTTTCTTTTGGTGCTTGACAAATTCCTCAGTGATATTTTCTCCACATAGGAAACATATTTCGGAGGCCCATGGTCCTCTTGATAACCTTGAAGACGAGGGTTCAGGAACTGTAACGAACAGTCGCCGCAATAATAACTTTGAACGGCGTATCTCTCTTCCTGCACGCATCGTGCACAGTAACTTCATCTAACGTTTCTAAAGAACTTGGTGATTCTTCTTGAGGCCATGCTTCATACACACTCTGTTAGCGAAAGTAAACCACGTTTTGTCACCACTGCTACTTGACCTTCATCCAGTGCTCTTCGACATGTAAAACAAACGCCTGACCCAATCGACATTTTACGAAACTCGCTGAGACACTCGCAGACCAGAGAACGTCATAAAGAAGCGAGGACTTATTTGTCCATACTCATGCGGGTCCACAAGAAGTTTCAATTTTTATGATACACGTAATTCATGTAAAGATACAATACAACCTTTAAACACTGTGCTATGCATTTTAATTTCGTTGAACGACCACAATTTATTAGAAGTTTTTAGGCTCATCTCTTCAAAAATTCAATATTCTGACACTTTGTTTTTCGATTTCAAGAGGACTGCTGGGTCTAGAGGCTTCATTTTGTGCATAAATAAAAGCCAATAACGTTTACCACAACTTTAATTCCCATGGGTTTTCTCGCAGGATGAGCGATTATGCCGATATTCATCCCGAAACGAACAAAACTTAAAATTTTCATATATATGCTTGGACTGAAATCGTTGCATATTTAATCTACTTTAAGACTGGTAATAGGGTAATATCGGAAAATACACATAGTTTATGAGGCAACAAATAAGCGAAAGGCCACAAAATTCGCAGTTCTCCACGTATTGCTCAGGAAGTATAAGTTTTCCGAAGCCGCAAACTTGGATTCGCACTACCGTAACTGATCCTAATAATACATCAAAAAATCAGAACTACATCACGCTTTGCGATTTTTAGCCTCTTTTGTGTACGTTCTGACTGACCAAAACAGGCGTTTTCCAAGCTGCATCTAAGCCAACGAACAAAAGCATGTTAATGTAACAGTGAAACTACGGCACCAAGCCGTCACTTCCAATTATCATTCGGATACCTTGACGTAACAGTGGACTGGAAGCTCTCAGGCTCACCATATGTCTAACTCAGAAACATGGCGCAGATTAGTACTTAGCAGTGGCGAGGCTGATGTAGCCAAATCGGAGACTTACTACTTACATGAATGATGTTTCTTCTTCCTTTAAAGAATACACGACACAAATCTGGATGGCTCACCTTATTGAAGCCCCAGAACAATTTGCAAAAAAATGGCTCTGAGCACTATGGGACTGAACTGCTGTGGTCATAAGTCCCCTACAACTTAGAACTACTTAAACCTAACTAACCGAAGGACATCACACACATCCATGCCCGAGGCAGGATTCGAACCTGCGACCGTAGCGGTCGTGCGGTTCCAGACTGTAGCGCCTTTAACCGCTCGGGCACTCCGGCCGGCAACCATTTGCAGCTGAAAGGCTAATTCTTAGAATAGCCACAGTCGATACAACAAACGCTTAAAGAGAACTATTCGGAAGCGACAAATGTACAACCTGTACAATGCTGATAAGAATGGCAAAAAAAAAAAAAACCGGATGCTGCGGCATTCAAACAAATACCATAATTGAGCTGATACGATACAGAATCAAAAATAAGTTTTTCAACGATCTAGTACCCTTTGTCCGTCACAGGTAATGAAGCAATGCATAAAAGAACTAGAAACTACAATTGCTAGCAAACTTGAGGCAACGCCAGAGCATTAGAGTACCTAGTAAAGTCTGAACTCCACTCAGATGCATAAAGAACGAAGAGCTGCAGTAAGTGTGTTCCTTGTACGGCAGATGAGCGGCGCAAGTGTAGGATGTACTATCAACAAGAAAAACAGTTGTTTATATCGAAGCAATGCTAGCTGGTGTAGCAAGAGTATTGTAAAAATAGACGGTATTCTTTGAAGATGTTCCGCTCCAACATTCTTTACCGTATGTGGAATTGGAGGAAGTTTGAGAAGTTAAAAAGCTGCTAAACATATAATTTGCACTATAGGTTGATATGAACCATTATACTTCCTGGTATTGAAGAAATATTCATAAATGTAGTAAAATATTTCTTCCTAGCAAGTGTGAGAAACTAGTTTCAAATTGCCTGAGGAAACATACATTCTGCTCTTGAGAGGAAAACATGTAAGATCTGCAGCAAAATCAAACAGTATTGTAGTTTACAAGTTTGCTAAGTATACTGATGAGCCAAAATGGTATGACGCCCTTAACAGCGAATTTTGCATGGCATGGATTCGAAAAGTTCTTGCTAATTTCCCGGATGTATGTTGCAAATTGGCACATGATAGCAACCCAGAAGTGTTCCATCGGGCTCTGATCAGGCGAATTTGGTGGCCAAGAAATCAACGTGAGATCAATATTATGCTTCTCAAATCACTGTAGCACGATTCTGGCCTTGTGACACGGATAGTTATCCTGCTGAAAGCTGCCCTCGCCATTGGGGAAAACATAAAGCAGGAAGGGATTCAGGTGGTCCGCATTGTGTTAGCTGTCGTGGTGCTTTAGATTACTACTATAGGTCTCATGAAAGCCCAGGTGAATGTCCCACGTAGCATAATACTGTCAGCCGCAGTTCCGCTTGGAGGACGTATAAGGACACAATCATCGACGCTCTATTACAAGAAACGACCAGACGAAACTATAGGACCAAGCAGACGCTTCAAAGTATGAGTCAAATATCTTCACGTAACAGTGGACTGGAAAACCCTGTATCTGCCTCATATGTACGGCGCAATGTGTTCACTGCAGTCGTAATTGACAATACTGATGGATCAACATCGGAAAACGTAGGAATTACATGGTGAGTGCTGAACGATGTACTCCGAAACACTTGCGCCTGCTCTGTAGCCAGATCGGCCATAGACCGCCGTCTGTACTGTTTTACAGAGCGGGGAAATCTCCGACTTCAACTTGTATGGTGAGGCTTGGCCAACATCTCGTCGCGTACACATGATTTCAACATCCTTCAACCATTTTCCGTACATAATCGTGCGAGTAACATGCGAACAGCCGACCAATGTCTGTTGGACTGAAATGGTCCATAACGAAGGTAAGCAGTAAGACCATTTGCAATGCTAAGCAAAGCATGAAAAATCATGAAATAATGATTAGCAAAATTTTGAAAAAATTCTCGAGAGATAAAACTTCAATTTTTCTGGGGACGATGTGCGCGCGAGTATCTTGATTTTAAACCGGAAATAAGTGAATTTAGGATGACATTGAGAGAACCTTAGCTGCAGCGCCACTTTTACAGACCTACATGAAATCAGGTGGACCTTTAAGAAGTTGAAGCACGTTGGTAAATGATGTGATGGGGTGAACACCCGTCCACTGAGACGGCAACTTCATTTGAAATAGCTCAGCCGGTTTGTTTTGTATTCTCGTGCCAATTGTTTCCTTTGTAGGATGTGTGGGCTAGTTTAATCATCTGGAAATTTTCCTGTCCTTTTTACACAGGACGCTTCTTTACTTCAGTTTCCTGCCATTTTAAGTAGTTTTTAGATTTCCCAGGGAAAATTGTAAATGTCAGGTTTTCATAAACAAAGTCAATGTTTTGCGCTAAACTGGAATTTCTAGCAATTTTTTTAGTACAGTTATTTCATTCGAATTTTTCTTTTTTAACTAATTTTTCAGGTTTCCTGACAAAATTTTAATTTCCACCCACACTAATATATTGTATCCGCCATTTTGGGTTTTCCCGCCATTTTTTCTTACAGTTTGGGATAATCCAATTAATGAGGTCAAGACGTGGTATATCTGTGGAAGGACGATTTCCTATGGGCTAGAACCCACATTGTACTACTACTACTACTACTACTACTACTACTACTAAGAGGGATGTTCAATAATTAATGCAACACATTTTTTTCTCGGCCAATTTCGGTTGAAAAACTGTGGAATTTGTTGTGGGAGATAGTGGAATATTCCTGCTTTATCCCCTGTAGTTTCACAGAATTCCGATGACGTCTTAACGAAGGTGCGTTTCAAGTATAGAGCAGTCACTGAGATTTTGTTGGATTTTTTTTTTAATTTGTAAATTTGCGGTAAGATCCTATGGGACAAACTGCTGACGTCATCGGTCCCTAAGCTTACACACTACTTGATTTAACTTTAACTTACGCTAAGGGACACACAGACCCCTGCCCGAAGGAGGACTCGAACCTCCGACGAGGGAACTACACGACCCGCTACAAGGCGCCCCTGACCGCGCGGCGAAGTTTTGTTGTTTTTGCGGAAAACCAGAGCATCGTAAATATTCATACGCACTTACAGAATGTGTGCGGAAATCAGGCACTGAATAAAACCACGGTGACTCGTTAGGCGGGGCTTGTATCGTCATCCCGCGTGCTAGCCGGCCACACTCCAACAATGTTGAAACGTGCGGACACTTTCATTCGAGGTGATCGACGGATCACAAACACACACCTCTATGTTCATCTGGAAGTCTCTATTGGTAGTGCTGACACACTCGTCCACCAGTTCGGACACTCAAAGATATGTGACCCCTGCGTACCTCGATGCCTAACAGAAGACCATAAAAAGCAACGGACAGTCTCTGCGGAATTGCTTGCGCGTTACGAGACTGATCGGGAATTTTTTTGTCGAACATCTTTACAGGCGATGGAACACGGGTTCATCACTTCGAACCGTAAACAAAGTGGCAATCCGTGGAATGGCGCCGCACCATCTTTCCTCCGAAGGAAAGGTTTAAAGCCGCATCCTCGGTCGGTAAAGTCTTGCCAACGGGGTTGATCTGTTTGATGTCCTCCCTCGTGGCGCAACGATCAACTCTGAAATGTATTGTACTAGCCTCAGGAAATTGGAGAAACCACTTCAGGTGTTCGTCGACACAAAAATGCAAGCGAACGTCTCCGTGACAACGCCATGCCTCAGACAAGTCTGCGCACCCGAGGACAGCTCACAAAACTTCATTGGCCTGTTTTCCCCTCACCCATCCCTACAGCCCGGATTTCGCACCTTCTGACTGCCATTGTTTGGCCCAGTGAAGGACGCACTCTGCGAGAAGCAGTACGTGTATGGTGGGGAGGATTGGCCCAGACGTCGACCCGTAGAGTGGTACCATGCGGCTACAGCCGTCGCCCCAGTAAGGTGGTGCAAAGCCGTCGCGTTGATCAGAGATCATGTTGAAAAACAGTTTTGTAGCCAAAAGAACGGGGAGTCATATGATGTGTTAGAATCCTGAATAAAACCAGCCTGCTTCCAGAAAAAAAGTGTTGCGTTACTTATATATAGGACGCTCCACTACTACTGTCACCACCACCACGATTTCTTCAAATCACTGAGGAGAGTACATGTGTGGCTCACCCACAAACAGCGCAACCCATTTTCATTTCCATTCTTCTTCACGTCAGCCAGTGCTGTGTCTCTTGCACTTTAATATCTCATTTTATTTGAGTGTTAATGAGGTCTGCGGGTCGTTAAACTACATCTTCTTGTCTTCGGCCTTCTTTCCTGAACCTCGTATGATTCGTAGGCCAATTTGCTTCAGTAAAACTGCAGTAAAACAAATGTACGAAGGTTGGAACTTTAATAGTGGCAACTATTTATTTACAGCTCGTACAAAGTAGATACGTGTTTAAACGTTTTACTGACCTTCAAAGTAGTCACCAGCATTGTGTACAACCCGTTGCCAGCGATGTGGAAGTCGTAGGATACTCTTAGCAGTGCCAGTTGTGTTGATAGATGGAGCAGCGCGTTCTATTGCCCGACGAATTTGTAGCAGTTCTGAAGCGAATGCCGTGAAGTGTTTCCTTCAGTTTAGAAATCGAATTTAAGTCACGAGGGCTCAAGTCAGGGGATGCAGTAGGTGGTATAGCACTTAGCAGCCCCATCAGTCAAACGAATCAGTAACAGCTTGCACTGTACGTGCTTGTGCATTGTCCTGCAATATGATGGGAAGGTCCAGCAGAAAGTGTCATCACTTCTGTCTCTATGCTGTTTATTTTTGGAAGACAATCTACGACCAGCTTAGAGACAGAAGTGATGACACTTCCTGCAGGACCTGACCACCATTTTGCAGTCTAATGCTCAAGCACGTACAATGCAAGCTGTTACTGATTTATTTGACTGATGGGGCTGCTAAGTGCTATACCACCTACTACACTCCCCTCACTTAGGCGCTCGTGAGTTCAACTCGATTTCTAAACTGAAGGAAACACTTCAAAGCATTCGCTTCAGAACTGCTACAAATTCGTCGGGCAATAGAACGCGCTGCTCGAACTGTCAACACAACTGGCACTGCTAAGAGTACCCTACGACTGCCACATCGCTGGCAACGGGTTATACACAATGGCGGTGACTACTTTGAATGATACTAAAACTTTGAAACATGTATCTGTTGTGTACGAGCTGTAAATAAATACTTGCCACTATTAAAGTTCCACCCCTCGCGTGCATCAAATAGACCAGCTATGATAGCAGGGTTAAAATTTAACCAAAATTGTGTGTCTTCATTAGGGTGAAAGGCTGTAAGGATACTCAGTGGCGTTTTTAAACTAGTCCACAAGATTCGCGTAATAAGATTGATTAAAAACAGTAAGTAGAGTGACACTGACTTGAGTGTTGTATGTTGAAGCCTTCCTTTTGAAGAGAAAACAATACTGAGATACGTTGTTCAGTCAACCAAAAAGTTGAGTACCGACGGCCAAGGGAAATTAGCGCGAAGAGAATGGACAAGAATTGGGTAAGCAAAAAAATGTAGGTGGGTGAGGGCCGGCTTAAGGCCCAAGCGACACAAGCCGGTGCTTGGGGCGTCAGACTGACAGAGGCGTCAGTGGCGCCACAGCTGTTAAGATTTATATACAGGACACGTATCACAGTTAGTAGCGGCCGCTTGTGGCGACAAGCTGAGAGGAGGCGCTCAAGTGCAGAATTTGTATGCATTGCGTATCATAATTAGCAGCAGAAAAGGACGCGGCTGAAAATTGACGAGGGAACGATGGGGGGAGCGCCAAATGGTTTACCGCTTATGTTGAAAAATGTCCTCGAACTGGCCCTTTGGATAAGAAGAAAAAGACAGACATACTGAAATCGTAAAACTGAAGACCGTAATACGGAGGAGAACCGGAAAGTAACGCAAAATAATTTTTTTCTCCCCTGGTATAGGAGCTGGAATGTTGATATTTGACGGCGATATAGTTTGAAGTTTGCACTACAGAGGATATTTTGTTTCCATGTGTAGCTCCAGCGATAGAATCGTGAACTACGAAACAGACATGGCGCGCATGTTACTGTCGTGAACTTGTGAAAAGCAGTAAATCGTAGTTCGGTATTTGTGGGCCAAAGGGCATAAACAGAGTGAAATTCAGAGGGACATGCGTGGCGTTTATAGGGACGACTGTATGGAGCGTAGCGATGTCTTCAGGTCGTGTTAAAATGTCGGTGCCATAGAGGCACCAATTTTGACGACCAGCGTGTACAGTTGCGAACCCTGTCGCAGCAGTTGACCATTCCCTTGGTGCGGTATACGATATTGTTCATGACACGTTGATATGTCGTTAAGTTAGTGCTCGCTGGGTGCCTAATATATTGACAGACAACCACAAGGGCCTGCGAATGATGACAAGTTTGGAACACTTAACGCATTACTCCACAGAAGGGCATTAGATTCTGAAAAGAACTGTCGCTGGTTATGAGAGGTGGACGTGCCACTGCACGCCCGAAACCACACAGGCATCTATGGAGTGGAAACATGCTGGCTCTAGAGTACGAAAAAAATTCAAAGGGACTCAGTCTGCTAGGAAAATGTTTGTGACAGTGTTCTGGGACATTCATGTGTGTTACTGGTGGACTTCGCTGAAACACGGGGGCACTGTGAATGCTTAAACTTCGGTTACATTGCGTCGTGCCGTTCGTGACAAACCGCACAACATCAATGCGGACAGTATCAAACTTGCATGTTGCTGCTCCTGTTCGTGAGAAAATCACCTGATTTGGGTGGGAGGTACTCCAGCATCCATCCCAGGAAAAAAATGCCTGGCCGGCCAACGCTTTGCAACGTATGCGGAAGTGAAATAAACAGTCTGCGGATAGCTCTACTCCAACAAAGCGGTCTTACACGAACAGCGCATCTTGAAACAGGTACCATGAGGCAGAAATGTGTTAAGAACGTTGGTGACTGTGTAGAAAAGTAGGTAAAAGAAGTAGGTTCTTTTATGATTTTTTATTTTGTTAGTTATTACTCTTTTTGGTAATAAAATTATTGTGCGTTCCTTTCCGATCTTCCCTCATACGTGGTAAAATCTGAAACAAGCATTTATCAGAGTGTAAAAAAAAAGCCTATTTCATTAACATCAAGTTGTTCGCAGTTTCTTTGCTAACTCAATCGCAGTGTTTCGGTAAACAGCTGTGATCGGAGGCAGTTTTTGAGTATATATCAGTTTGAAGTTTACGAAAACTAGCATGTGATTCGTAGGAAATGCATATTTGTCTATTTTCCAGAAGCACCGATTTCATGTTTCGCTTATGCTAATCGTTGGTTAAACAAGTTCGTTGGTTCTGACATACAAATAAGGTGACAAATGAATTTTTCAGTAAAGGCCATCATACAGACGAACATTAGGTCGCGTACTGGTGTCGGCTGCATTTTTCCTGAAGACCAGGCTTCCTGATGCCGTAAATACATTCGCGGATGAGCGCAGCTAATCTGCAGATCGGGACTTAATGACTACCTGTAGTACATCACCGACGGTTGAAGACGATCTGCGGTAGCTTGCCGACGATCTGTTCTGGCAATACATACAATTCAGAGCTTTGTTTGGGAACCGCCTAACCGTCCAAGTTCCCCATTCTTATTCCTTCCTTCTTTCTCCGCCTTTGTTCGAGCCTGCGCCGTGAGTTACATTGTGGGTATTGCAGGGAGCTAGCTAGTTCTGTCTCCTAACCTTGCGTGCTTATCCTGCTTTGGTCTGGGTTATCAACATTGTAGATCTCGGTGTATTTTTGGAGCTCAGAAATGTCGCGTATTATGAGCAAATGGGCACCGTTTCATTCCGCCATTGATACGCGCGTTACTGCAGCCGCCGTTGTTAGCCAAAAAGCCTTTTTAAGAAACTTTACTGGCCTCTTGGGTGTTGCGCCTTTTGTACGGGAAGTGTTTTATTTCAGGTTTCTCGCTGCGAGCGAGTGTGTCGTTAAAAGCCAGAACGAAACTTATTAAAGGAAACGGATTTACTTTTAAGCAGATGGTGGAAATGTTTAAAAAGTACCAAACCACTCGACAATTTTGCTAAAGATAATCTGTTTAATAGTTTCGTTTATTGTACGTCATGCATTACATTCATCCCCGTCGACATCCGGTTGTATAACTCTGTGGCTTCCAAAGTTCTTTAGTTATCGGCGCCCTTAATGCATAAGAATTTTTCCGCGATCAAAACCTTTATCTAACACAACTGAACTGCGCAGTTGTGTTACCCTACAAATTTAATAGGAAATGAACCATGTATTTAAATGTACAATAAATCTCTTGAAAATATTTATTATTAATGGTATTAATAGGGTAGATGGGCTACTTGCTGACTACAAAACTTCTCAATTGTCGGACTCAAACTGCATACTGCTACCATCAGTTCCCGTCCCTCGGTAATTTTTATATGGTATTTACACTTTATTACAGCGACCGCCAAAAGACAGCTTCCCTCAAGAAGGACATTTCAAGTGGAAATAATGTTCGTCGAGCTTTATCACTGAGTACCTGATATCCATATTTTACTGATATCCAAAAATCATGAAATTCCGTGCTGACAAAGTTGTCTTAAACGACCCGTCGCAAGGCAGCTCAATGAAATTGACTTCCAGAGAAGTATATTATGATACTGTTGCATTTGTAAATGGTCTTGAATCCGTGAAATTTTGTCTGTATCTTCTGCTTCAAAGGGTTTTTCGACCATTTGATAGGCGCTGATTGTGATATGCAAACCCAGATTCTTTTACTGCATGCCAGATAAACTTCATTGAACATTAGGAGCTGGTGTGTGCAATTTGTTCTCGTGTTTTGTGGAGTTTCACAGTGAACAGTAAGCTCATCCATCGCATTATTTATATTCTACTGCACTTACATCTACAATCCGCGAGTCACTTTGCGTTGCGACGCGTTGGGTATTTCTGTAGCACTACCACTTCCCCTCTTTCCTGTTCCAGTCGCGAATTGGGTCAGTTACGAGCGATTATTGGTAAACCTCACGGTGCGAGCTCGGTTCTCTCTAATTCTGCCTTCGTGTTCTTTTCGGGAAATACACGTGGGACGAAACGATATGTTAGTTGACTCTTTAGAAACTTAGGCACTCGGAATTTTTAACAATCAACCAGACAGTGGTGCTCAACACTTACCTTGTAGCGTCTGCCACCGGAGTAAATTAAGCGTCCACGTGATACTTTCGCACTTAGTAGTGGAACGTTTGAAGAAATGCGCTGGTCTTCGTTGGACCTTCTCTCTTTTCCTTACCAGTCATATTTTGTAAAGGTCCCAAACTGAAAAGCAATAATTAAAGTATCGTCCGAACGAGGATTTTTTGTAAGCTGCCGGTATAGGGCAGTTCTCGACAGCCATGTTCATTTTGCTGCCAGCTAGGGATACTTTTTATTAGTGTTCCGCACCTCGGTTGGTGAAAACGAAGCACGTATAGGATCATTTTGTCCATCTGTCTGTGTGACTTGTCTGTCCAATCGTTATAAACTCATTTTCGCAGAACCGAATGGGCATATCAAGTTGAAATTTTTCGCTCACTGAGGTCTATAGTCGCTTGGCGGTGCAAAACATTGAAGCTTCTAAGTCAGTGCAGTAAAAAGATACGACCATTCATGTCACATACTTTCATATTCGCAAACTCACTCATCAGAAGCTGTAGGGTACTTCCCTTTCATCTAAAAGCAGGAAATTTGGCGGAAAGGGAGGAAAAATCCGAAAACAGTAAATTTGTAATTATATCACACGAAACAAATTCTGTCATTACTACCTGACTCTGTCTATTCGGCCGTCTACTAAGCCCCTTTTTGTCAGGAACAGGTTGGGTATCGAGTTGTCTCGTATTACATACTAAGTTCTTATGGTCCTTGGCGTTATAATAAACAGTAGCAATAAGGTACGGCCATTTTTTTTAAACTCACAAACTCATTCACCAAAACCTATAGAGTACTTCCCATTGACCTAGAATCGTGAAATTTGGCAAGAAGCAAGGTTTCACTGTAAAAGTCCGAAAATTGTTAATATGTAATAATATCACACGCAAAAAGGTTTCTCTTGTCATTTGTTACTCGACGTCAAAACTTGAAATTAAAACAAGCAGTAGTTCTGCATTTAGGCTGACTAGGTCGCAATGCTGAAAATCAAACACCAAACAAGGAATG
The DNA here is from genome assembly GCF_023898315.1 of Schistocerca nitens. Lineage (NCBI taxonomy): Eukaryota > Metazoa > Arthropoda > Insecta > Orthoptera > Acrididae > Schistocerca > Schistocerca nitens. Next base: position 968,257,187 of record NC_064617.1, read on the forward strand.
AGTTCAGTGCTCACACTGCGCGTTTCGGAATTTGTCATCAGATATGCAGGAGTAATTACTGACATAGGTATGGCGTTTCAGGTTATATGTGAAACAAACATTTGATGACTATTTCCGAATGTTTGCCTCACATACTGCTTGAAAAGCCATATGTAAATGCACTAATCATTCCTGGATATCTGATGGATAAATTCCGAAGCGCGTCGTATGAGCAATAAAGTCATTGAAACTTCCCTGGCAGATTAAAACTGTGTGCCGGACCGAGACTCGAACTCGGGACCTTTGCCTTTTGCTGGCAAGTGCTCTACCACTGAGTTACCCAAGCACGACTCACGCCCCGTCCTCACAGCTTTACTTCTGCCAGTACCTCGTCTCCTACCTTCGAAACTTTACATAAGCCTTCCTGCGAACCTTGCAGAACTAGCACTCCTGAAAGAAAGGATATTGCGGAGACATGGCTTAGCCACAGCCTGGGGGATGTTTCCAGAATGAGATTTTCACTCTGCAGCGGAGTGTGCGCTGATATGAAACTTCCTGGCAGATTAAAACTGTGTGCCCGACCGAGACTCGAACTCGGGACCTTTGCCTTTCGCGGGCAAGTGCTCTACCAACTGAGCTACCTAAGCACGACTCACGCCCTGTACTCACAGCTTTACTTCTGCCAGTACCTCGTCTCCTACCTTCGAAACTTTACATAAGCCCCCCTGCGAACCTTGCAGAACTAGCACTCCTGAAAGAAAGGATATTGCGGAGACATGGCTTAGCCACAGCCTGGGGGATGTTTCCAGAATGAGATTTTCACTCTGCAGCGGAGTGTGCGCTGATATGAAACTTCCTGGCAGGTAGGAGGCGAGGTACTGGCGAAATTAAGGCTGTGAGGACGGGGCGTGAATCGTGCTTGGGTAGCTCAGTTGGTAGAGCACTTGCCCACGAAAGGCAAAGGTCCCGAGTTCGAGTCTCGGTCCGGCACACAGTTTTAATCTGCCAGGAAGTTTCATATCAGAGGACACTCCGCTGCAGAGTGAAAATCTCATTCAATAAAGTCATTCCTTGCCTGATATTTGACTTTTACCATTGAAACCCAGCCAGCCTGAATGGAGAATTACTGATTATTGTAATAATAATCGCCTGGCTCATGCATGACTTTATCACAGTTATGTTATTGAAATTAAAAGTTTCTCGAAAATCTTGGAATCCCAAGAACCGATATCTTGCCAAAATGGTCGAGAGTCTAGATTTCGGGAATGCATGAACTGATTCTATATTTACTTAAGATTGTACGGAACCATCATTGCTCGTCTCCTACACGCACCTCGACAATGGCTCTAAGCACTAAGGGACTTAACATCTGAGGTCATCAGTCCCATGGAATTACAACTAAACCTACCTAACCTAAGGATGGCCCGCCGGGGTAGCAGAGAGCGCTAAAGTGCTGCTTCCTGGACTCGGGTAGGCGCGCCGGCCGCGGTTCGAATTCGCCTGGCGGATTAACGACGAGGGCCGATTTGATAGCCAGCCTGGATGTGGTTTTTAGGCGGTTTTCCATATCTCACTAGGTGAATACCGGGCTGGTCCCCACGTTCTGCCTCAGTTACACGGCTCGCAGACATCTTAACACATTCGCACTATTCCATGGCTTACACTCGACGCAGACAGTTGGGGTACACTAATTCCGTGCCGGGGGGAGGGGGGGGGGGGCGGCGTGGCGGCAGGAAGGGCGTCCGGCCACCCCTTAACCATTAACATGCCAAATCCGATTAACGATGGCTGACCCTGCGTAACTGCGGGACAAGGGTCAAGTGACAGAATAAAAAACCTACCTAACCTAAGGACATCACATACATCCATGGCCAAGGCAGGATTCGAACCTGCGACCGTAGCAGCAGCGTGGTTCCGGACTGGAGCGCCTAGAACCGCTCGGCCACAGCGGCCGGCGCACCTTGACAATCTTTTTAGTTCGTGTGACCACTGTAGATGACGATCGTGGTAGAATTAATGGCATGTGTGTTCGATTAAAGGAGGGCGGGCATTAGAGTGTAAAGAAACGTAGCCTGGAGGTGTACAGTGACAGAGAGCAGCTCTGTGAGTGAGTGTCGCGCCCGTGCTTTCTCCGCGCGGACTACCTGCAGCGGCCGCCTAATTGCCTTCCGCTGCGGCGTCGCGTTTGCTCGTTAGCGCGCGCCCCTCTCTGCTCTGCGGCCGCTGTTCCGTGCTGGCCCGCCTGTCGTTAGCCGCCTTTTACCGCGGCTGCGCAATTAGTGACGGCCACAGGCCGGCGGCCGCTATCTGAATTTGTGCCCTACACACACACGTCCATTGTCCAATAGTGCGGCGTGCGAGGCGCCCTCGGCGTTTACCATTCTTACCATTCCGCTCACAGGCGTAACACCTAATTGTTCGTGCCCATCATGCCCAGCAACTTCGCCAATTATTTCTCGGTGGTTAATTCACGAAGAGTGGGAAAAAAACTGGCCAGGTGCGTGGAGGACTCGAGCACTGAGGGTTCCGTACAAACTTATGTATAAAGACACTTAATCCATTCCGGGATACTAGAATCTCGACCGTTTTTTACCCGTTATCGGCGTTGATACTCCCAAGATGCAAGGATTCAAACAGTTTCCAGAATGTTTTAATTTCAATAACAGATATGTGATATAGTCAGACAGGAGGCGGGTGACCAGTATTACAATAATCAGTAGTTACGCATCCAGACTGACTGGGTCGCAGTGGTAGAAGGCAAACATCAGGCAAGGAATGACTTCATTGCTCATATGACGGGTTTCGGAATGTATCCATCAGATAGGGATCCATCAGATTATTGCACATAAGGCCGGCCGGTGTGGCCGAGCGGTTCTAGGCGCTTCAGTCTGGAACCGCGCGACTGCTACGGTATGTGTGATGTCCTTCGGTTAGTTAGGTTTAAGTAGTTCTAAGTTCCAGGGGACTGATGACCTCAGATGTTAAGTCCCATAGTGCTCAGAGCCATTTGAAGTATTGCATATAGATACGGCGTTTCAAGGTGTATGTGAAACAAACATCTACAGAGGTAGTTCGCATTTCTGCATGTAAGTAGTAGGGCAACAGGGTTTCTACGCCACTTTAGATAGCTAACTGAAATGCAAATTAAAGTATGACATATGATTGATTTATGACCTCAACCTATTGATCTACTAAGTGGTTTTTCAACTAAACCCTCGCGTCTCCCCTTAACCTATTGTTCTGTTAATTGATATACGACTCTCCTGGGTATAATCTGTCATTCTACATTCTGTTGATCGGGAAAGTCCAATCTCTCTCTCTCTCTCTCTCTCTCTCTCTGTGCGTGTGTGCGTGCGTGCGTGCGTGCCAAATAGAGGTAAATAGCCATTTGCACTACCCTATCAAATTATTTGTTCAGCAATCAGGAACAGGAATCAAATAGATCGCTTAAAGCACTCACCGCCACCTTACGATGACCCTTCTTTGTAACAAAAACATATTTTCAACCTCCGAAGATCACACTCAAACATTATGCAAATCACGTAATTAAATTTCTGCCACACTAAATATATATGAGGCCTTGTATGCACTGATGTTTGAGAACTCGAGCACCCTAATCCACCGTAACGTTTCCACTGTACTTATCTGGTGAGAAAAGTCCAACCAAGCCAATTGCCAGGAGCCGTGGTTGCGCCGTCCGCCTCTGGTAGGGACATTACTTAGTCCGGGTACCGGTCATGAGACCCACACACGTATCGGCCATGCCAGCAGCTGCACGCTCAACCGCCAGCATCCACACACCAGACCTACTGAATGCTCAGAGGTTGGAGAGACTCCCATTGAGCAGGCAGCCAATCAATTTACGTGGGAGGAATAATCGTCCTTCACAAACAACTGTCATATTCAATTTTCATGCAACACACACGTCTACTTCTGTCGTCACTCACCAAGCACACTGATCACTTCACTAGCCCCTTCTGCCGCCAGCAAGAGCAGACAGGTACTTGCACTTAATTGCCCATCACAGGCTAAGCTAATCCACATCTTCTGGTCACTGAGACCTCATGACCACACCTGCCACTAGCTGCAGCACACTGCAAGTCAAGCAGCAGCTGCTTTGATGTATGACAGAAGAAATCGAGGCGTACACGCTTTTTCACATCGCTAAAGTATCTTTCCTTGTGAAAATCCTGTAACACTATGGCATAGCCTATATTTCTTTAAGTATTCTCTCATCGGGTAAAAAGTGTTTTAATCAGAATGACATTCCTTACGTCCTGAATCTTAGGACTACAATATTAAATTCATTTTGGGCTCATGACAGAGTGCCAAAACCTTTCTCCGCCACAGGATCCCTTCTCATTTTCAAACTCTCTTAAAGTAACAAAATGTTTTGCCAAATGCTTTGAAATCACATAAGGTAACAGCACAGAGAAGTAGTAAATATCAGGTTTATACTGTCACTTTATAAATACATCTGAATTTATTACAATAGTCATCTCTCAATGTGAAGATGGGAGACTAAAATTTTGCTAGAGATAGTTCAATGAAAGAACGCCTGATTACCTCTCCAACTGCTGAATCGTATCTGTGGTACCCCAGCCCTCGCCTTGACCTGCCAGGTGTCACATCAGTGATATCAAATTGATAGGCTCATTAATTAAATTGATCATGATGAGAATTGTGTGTACTTTTTTCCAGCAGTCTGTTTACACTTGCCAGGTAGCTCGAATGGGAATCGCTGGAGGGAAGACGATATTCTTTCAATGAATACTATTGTGAATCAACATTTGAAGCTGACCACAGGAGGATTCTACCACCCCCAACATATATTTCATGTAAGGACTGTGAAGACAAGGTAACAGAAATAATCATTCATAAGGGGTCATATAGGCTGTCTTTATCCCTCACTCTATCTGCGAATGGGATGGCAAAGAGAATGACTATTAGTGTTACAGGGTACCATGCACCACACACTGTACAGTGGCATGCAGAGGAACCATACAGACGTAAATGTAAATTTAGTGCACCTATTAAGATGTCAGTCTACCAATTTATACACACACAGATCTCATGGAAGAATGTTGTCCCTCATTTATCGAGGAAATAAAATACGAAACTTCTGCTGCTGATTGTCTCTTGGTTGAAATCTTCGTAGTAGGTCCTTCGCGAGACGAGTTTGAGAGGTTGTAATATGTTTGCCCACAACACCTAGAAGAAGTGGTATAGAGCTCACCTCTCAACCCTCCCTTCATCACAGACTCTTTTACCTACCATATTCTCCAGTCTTCAGTATATGGTATTTGAATCCACATAATTTACACGAGTAAGAGAGGTTCCCCATAAAACCATAGATCCCTGCTAACTCTCTCGAAGCCCCATCATATTCAGACAGCACTGTTCCATTAGTTAGAAGGCTGACAGGTAGAGATCTTTCATGACGAGAAAAATAGCACACTAACGTACAGGAGGAAATACACAACCATGCAGAGAATACACAGACTGAACACGTACAATTCATCGATATCAAATGACTGTCTGTAAATATCATTCTGTCTTTTTCCTAAACTCCTTCATTGTGTTCCTATGAGTACCAAGCTAGAAATAAAACAGTATAATTTTGTCTGAGTCTTCATTGACAGCACAGAGTATCCCATGCAGTAAAACTGTGAACTACATAAAGTTCGCTAACATCCCCTGGTAGAGAAATGAATAAGACTTTACTGCTAGTCTCTCTTCAGATATATATTGAAACAAATACTGTGTGCATGTTGACATCAACCATATGTGATAATCCCATTAAGTAGGCCTATATGTGCACTGATCCATTGCAGCATGAGGCCAGTGATCGAAGTCACTTCCACAGACGTGTGTAAAGTTTTGTCCTCTATACAGGAGGGACATCATATTGACTATCAGTCACAAGGAGAGGGTTCTTGTGTTGTTGTTTCATAAGCAGTTTGACACACTGTTTTTTGCTGTAATACATCAAAGCAGTGTATGACTACAGATGTGTTGAAATAAGACGGAAATGGCGTTTCTTATTGACAAAAACGTGGAAGACATCGCAACATATGGAAACATAATTTGTGCCATTGTGGAGCATTTACAAACACTTGTCTCTACATTTAATCTCATCTTCCTTGGCGACTGGGTAGTAAAGATCTCAGTGTTCCATTTCGAAGAGACCAAGAGCGTTGATTTCTTATATGCAGACATGCATGTGATCACTGTTTCAGTGCTGCTCATCCCCAGAAGGTGTTGCTCCCACCAGGACTCTCATCTCAAACAAGTGGTGTCAGTCCGTAATTATGTGATAGTAAAAGACTTACCAGTGGATGGATCACATGGGAAAGACACCGTTGATATGGGTGTACTGTAATAATCACCACAGTTGATAGTGTGATCATTTTACAAATTTTTCTGTAATTTCAACACCAACCAACAACGTGGCAGAATGTATCCCAATTCTTGTATCGCCGCGAAACCACTGCTTCTCTACTTTGCGAGTAGCACATACTAGAATGCAAATGTAGATAGATGATGGCAGTACATCCATTCATGGCTAATTCTTGGACATATACACCAAAGTATGCCAGATGGCCCCCTACACTGATAGTTAGGTTATCTACACGTTCCTAGCACTATAATCACAGTGAATTCATTGGCCACCTTTCCTTATGCAGATAGGAGTCACAGAGCAGTCTCTCATTCATAGGATAAAGTTGTAGGTTTAGAGATCTCTCCGCATTGTCTTTGACCAGCCCTCCCTGCCACACTGTCAGTGATTCAATTTGCAACTGGCCTGAAGTAGGATGGTATTATACCTGCTACATTTCCCACCTCGTGAACGAACAGAGCAATCCAAATCCATAACTGCTGTTCTGCAAAGACTGTTCTGCACTAGTCTTACTCACAACACATATCCAAGTTCACAAGATCTCTCCAGATGCATTCTTGTCGAGGAGGTTAGCACTCCTTATCGCTGTATAGTAAATACGAGATTGTTGTGGTGATATAACAGATTGCTAAGAAGAAATTGTGGTTTACACATGCTGGAGCTTCAGATGGATGGAGTTTGAAACATTTTATGGAAATCAACTGAGCTATCAGTTCTGGAGTATTATTCCGGTGTCTGGAGTCAGTACCAGGAAGGTACTGGCAAGAGAGAAATGATCCTAGAGCATAAACCCATGCACTCCTAAGGCAACTCAGTTCTGCACTTAAACATGCTGTGCTGTTAAAGCCATGTGGTTTCCGAAATATTAGTCATGCAGAGTGCAACGCTGTTGTTGCTCTTATATGGGACATATATGTCCAACATGTGATATATATATCCTCCCTGCAAGTTTTCTATCCCACTCACTATGGTGACAAAATTTATGATACTACTTCAAAATGTGTGTGAACTCCCGGGACAAACTGCTGAGGTCATCGGTCCCTAGACTTGCACACTACTTAAACTGACTTACGCTAAGAACAACACACACACCTATGCCTGATGGAGGACTCGAACTAACAGTGGTAGGGGCCGCACAGTCCCTGACATGGCACCTCTAACCATGCGGCCACTCCACATGGCTAATACTACTTCCTTCTACACCAATTGCTATACGCTATACTCGTCCGGAAAGCTATATTTTACATGTATCACGAAAAATCTGTTTTTCTTTAGTGTAGAAGGAAGTAGATTTATCATCTGAAAGACTGTCATTGTAGCAAGTGGGATAGAAAACTTTTGGGGTGGACATATGTCAGATGTTGGACATACATGTCCTGTGTTAGAGTATTAATGCGGGACACACACTCTGCATGACTAATAATTCGAAATCCACATGGCATTAAGATTATAGTGTGTTTAAGTGCAGAACTGTGTAGCCTTAGGAGTGCATGTGTTCATATTCTACAATCATTTGTTTCTTGCCACTACTTTATTGGTTCTGGAGCTCCTTCGTGCATAAACGACACGTTTCTTCTTAACTATCTGTTATATCACCACAATACTCTCATATCTACTATACACCAATAACGGCTGATAACCAGCTCGGCATGCACACATCTAGAGAGCTCTTGTACACTTGGATGGGTGCAATGAGTAAGACTGGCGCGGAACAGTCTTTGCTAATCAGCATTTATGGACTCGGCTCGCTCTGTTTCTTCATGAGACGTGGAATGTAGCACATACAGTACCCTACTTCTGGTCAGTTACATATTAAATCAGTGACAGTGTTGCAGGGAGCATTGGTCGAAGACGATGCAGGGAAATCTCCAACTTCATCCTATGAATACTCTGTGACTCCCATCTGCATAGGGAAAGATGACCATGTGAAATCGTAAATTTCGCACTACGATCATAATGCTAGGAACATGTAGACAGCGTCACTGCATCGGTATAAGATGCAGTTTGGTATTCTTCGGTGTGTATGTCCGAGAATTAGCCATGAATGTATTTACTGCCACCATCTATCTACGTTTGCAGTCTAGTATCCAGTACTCGCAAAGTAGAGGAGTTGTGGTTTAGGGTGTTACAAGATTTCGGAAGCATGCTGCTGTGTCATTGGTTGGCGTTCAAATTACGGAAAAACTGGTAAAATTATTAAAATTAATCAAACTATCGGCTGTGGTGCTTATTACACTAAACTGTCCCATATCGACAGTCTTTTCCATCCAACCCATCCACAGGTAAGTTGTTGATTACCACATACTGATTGACTGACACCACTTGTTTGAAATGAAGAGTGTCTTGGTGGGAGCAACACCTTCCAGGGATGTGGGGATGACAAACACTGGAATAGTAATCACGTGCAAAAATGGTTCAAATAGCTCTGAGCACTATGGGACTTAACATCTGAGGTCATCAGTCCCCTAGAACTTAGAACTACTTAAACGTAACTAACCTAAGGACATCACACACATCCATGCCCAAGAAAGGATTCGAACCTGTGACCGTAGCGGTCGCGCAGTTCCAGACTGAAGCGCCTAGAACCGCTCGGCCACTCCATCCGGCGATCACGTGCATGCCTGCAATATGAGGAATCAATGTTCTTGGTCTCTTCGAAACTGAACACTCAGTCACCGTGGAAGATGAGGTTAAATGTAGAGGTCATTGCCTTCGGACAGCTGTTTGGAAACACTCTACAATGACGCAAATTCTTCCTGTTTCCATATGTTGTGATGTCTTCCACATTTTTGTCAATAAGAAGGGCCACTTCTTTTATTTCAACCATCCTGTGGGTTGTGGGAGCAGCATATTTTATACCATGTGAAGTCCAGCTTTCTGTGAGAACCAATTAATCAAAATGTGTTACTGTGAGTTTAGTACCTGACACAGACCTCAAACCCCCCAGGGGGTCCTCAACTCTTTTGTGGAAACGTGCGTAGCGAGCACGGGAGCCCAAGCTAATGTGCCCCTCCTTTCTTTCCGGGCTGCATACCTTCCTTTTCAACATCCTTCCCCATCCCCCATCTTCGCCCCCCTCTCACCTTCGCCTCTTTCCTTCCCTTTCTCCCCCTCTGGGAGTATGTTTAGTGCCTACGTCCGGAGACAGACGCTCGAAACTACCACAGTCTCTCTTCGCTTTCTCTGCTGGCAAGTCTTTGTCCATCCTCTGTCATTCTCTTTTCCTTACCTCTTTACCCTTTTCTCCGCTGCGGCGTTTGAGACCTCTCTTCTTTCCTTTTCTTTGTTCCTCCCTTTCTCTTTTTTCCTCCCTTTGCGTGTCTGAAGGTCGACCCGCGCATTTTCATGCGTAGCCGGTGACGGGGTAACGCGTAATTCCCCGCCCTGGGTAGACAGGTAGGACACATACGTACCCCCAGGTAACGGCCAGGCCCAGGGAGGGGTGTTTACCCGAGCTGATACCTTCTGAAAGTGCCGATTTGTCCCTCCGTCCATTTCTCGGGAGGTGTGACCTGAGGTGTGAACAATCACCTAAGGCGGGAGTGCCCTCAGAGAGGACCCCCACAAGGAAGGAGCGCGCCATCGGAGACGCTGGTAATCATGGGGGATACTTCCACAATGGTTTCCTCATCTACTATGACAGCTCACAAGTGTAAGTTCAATGAGTCTCAGCCGCGGACAGTTCTTCCATCGTTGCCACAGTTCCTTGTTGTTTCTCGGTCGGACGAAGGTCAACACTTCTCCACGGTCAACCCTTTCATTATTCAGAAAGGTTTCGTCGCAATTGCAGGTCCTGTAAAGTCTTGTTCCCGATTACGAAATGGCACCTTGTTGTTAGAAACAGTCAGTGCCCTCCAGGCACAAAAATTGCTGCGTTCTTCACTGCTACACACCTTCCCTGTCCGGTTGGAAGTGCACCGCTCTTTAAATTCATCACGTGGGGTCGTTTATACACGCTACCTCGACGGATTGTCCGATGAGGAAATTCAAAACTGTCTGACCAGGGCGTAACGGCTGTTCATTGAATCATGAAATGGGTTGACACGAACATCGTTCCAACCCGGTAGTGTCTTCTTGACATTTGACAGAGTTCAATTCCCATCGACCATAAAAGTGGGCTATGAGATAATTTCCGTTCGCCCTTACATCCCAAACCCTACGCGTTGCTATCGGTGTCAGCGGTTCAATCATACCAGCCAGTCATGTTCCAATCCGGCGAAATGCGTTACGTGTGGCAAGGATGCCCATGAGGGTGCTTGTCCACCTCCATCCTCTCGTTGCATCAACTGTATGGGTGACCACGCTGCTTCCTCTAGAAATTGCCCCATTTTTAAAGACGAACGGCTCATTCAGGAAATCAGAGTGAAGGAAAAGGTGTCGACCTTTGCTGCTCGAAAGTTATTCGCCAGTCGAAAGACCACTGTGCGCACACAGGTAAATACAGTACTGTCCTTGCCTCTCCTCGGCCAACAAAGGAGGCAGCCATGCAGACTTGTGATCTCACCTTTAGTGTCACGGTTGTCTGATCGGCCAGTGCAAAGATCGCCCGTTCAACCTCCCCACTCTCGCCTGCTCACTCTATGGCTCACCCTTCATAGGGTTCTGCTAAATCTCGACCCCAAAAGTCAGACACCAAGACTTCGAAAAAAGAGCATACTCGTGAAGATTTTTTACGTACCCCAACTTCACAACCATCGGTTCCTCCTTCATTTCAACGTCCTGTTTCCAAGAAGGCTAATAAGAAACCCAGTTCCTCTCCTCCGCCACGGCGTGTCTCATCTACAGCACCACCTCGTGGTAACCTCCCTCGGCCGTCTTCTATGTCGCCGTGGCGCACTGCTGGCGGCCGATCAACCGGCCGATCGCTGGTGGCAGGAGCTGCTCCCGAACAACCTATGGATCAGGATCTTCTGCCTTCGGCTGAGTGCCATTCCACGCTGTCGGTCGCAAGCTCTGAGCAGTCGTTGAGTTGAAGGCAACCTTGCTAACATTCTTCCATTTTCTGTCCACCCTATGTCCATTATCCATTGGAATATCCGCGGCATTCGAACCAATCGGGATGAATTGTCAATCCTCTTACGATCCTACTCGCCGGTCATCTTCTGTCTTCAAGAAACAAAGCTGCGTCCCCACGATCACTTTGTTTTCCCCCATTTTCAGTCAGTCCGATTTGATCTCCCCTCTGTTGAAGGCACTACAGCACATGGAGGACTCATGATTCTTCTCCATGATACTCTATTATCACCCAATCCCCTTAAACACTGCCTTCCAAGCTGTCGCTGTCCGTCTTTCCCTTTCTGGATACACCTTCTCTCTTTGTACTGTCTACATTCCATCGTCCACACCAATGGCACGAGCTGATCTCCTTCATCTTCTTGGTCAGCTTCCGCCCCCATATTTGCTGGTTGGGGACTTCAATGCCCACCACCCGCTTTGGGGATCTCCGCGTCCTTGTCCGCGCGGCTCACTATTGATAGACGTCTTCCACCAAGCGGATCTTGTCTCCCTCAACAGTGGGGGCCCTACATTTTTGTCTGCCTCCACGACAAATTTCTCTCATTTGGACCTTTCGGTCGGTACTGTTCCGCTAGCTCGACGCTTAGAATGGTTCGCTCTTGCTGATACACACTCGAGTGACCACTTTCCATGTGTCCTTCGATTGCAGCCACAACTGCCATATATGCGCCCGAGACGCTGGAAGTTTGCCCAAGCCGATTGGACACTTTGTTCGTCTCTTGCGACATTCGATGACCGTCACTTTCCTAGCGTCGACGATGAGGCCACTCATATTACAGGAGTTATTCTTACAGCTGCGGAACGTTCAATACCACGCACCTCCGAATTGCCCCGGCGCCCCCCAGTTCCTTGGTGGAACGAGGCATGCCGTGACGCAATACGTGAGCGGCGACGTGCTCTTCGCATTTTCCGACACCATCCTACTTTGGCCAACTGTATCCGCTATAAGCAGTTCCGTGCGCGGTGCCGTCGCGTCATCCGCGATAGCAAGAAGGCAAGCTGGAACTTCTTTACTAGCTCATTTAACACCTTCACTCCCTTCTCGGAAGTTTGGAGTCGGATTCGACGGTTATTTGGCACGCCTAGTTTCTCCCCGGTCTCTGGGCTTACTGTCGCGCATGATAAATTAGTGGACCCCCCTCGCAATTTCTAACTCACTGGGTCAACACTTTGCTGAGATTTCGAGCTCTTCAAATTACCCGCCAGCGTTTCTCCCGAAGAAACGTGCAGCGGAAGTGCAACCTCTTGCTTTCTCCTCTCAAAATCGCAAAAGCTAGATTACTGTTTTCTCCATGCGGGAACTCCATCATGCACTCTCTTCTTCTCGCTCTTCCGCCCCAGGACCGGATGGTATCCACATCCAAATGTTGCTGCATTTATCATACCATAGTCTGCGTTACCTCCTTCGCCTTTATAATCGAATTTTGACCGACAGTACTTTTCCCAGACGATGGCGGAAAGCTATCGTCGTTCCTGTTCCGAAACCTGGAAAGGACAAACATCTCCCCTCTAGCTATCGCCCCATTTCTCTCACGAGTAGTGTACGTAAGGTTTTGGAGCGTATGGTGAATTGCCGTTTAGCCTGGTGGCTGGAGTCCCGCAGTCTTTTAACACCTGCCCAGTGCGGTTTCTGAAAGCATCGTTCTGCAGTTGACCATCTTGTTGCTCTCTCCACTAATATCATGAAAAATTTTCTCCGGAAACGCCAAACAGTAGCAATATTTTTTGATCTGGAGAGAGCATACGATACCTGTTGGAGGACAGGCATCCTCCGCACACTGTTCTCTTGGTGCTTCGAGGTCGGCTGCCCCTTTTTCTTCGTGAATTTATGGTAGAGCGCACATTTAAAGTGCGGATAAACACTACTCTCTCCCGTACTTTCTCCCAGGAAACGGGGTACCCCAGGGCTCCGTGCTAGGTGTTGTACTGTTTGCCATTGCCATAAATCCAATTATGGATTGTCTTCTTCCTTATGTCTCGGGCTCCCTCTTTGTGGACGATTTTGCTATCTACTACAGCTCTCAACAGACCAGCCTTCTTGAACGACGTCTTCAAGGATGTCTCGATCGCCTCCACTCTTGGAGTATCGAAACCGGCTTCCGTTTTTCTCCCAGTAAGACCGTTTGTGTTAATTTTTGGCGACGTAAGGAGTTTCTTCCGCCTTCCTTACATCTAGGACCTGCCAACCTTCCGTTTGCGGACGTCGCTAAATTCTTGGGTCTTATGGTTCAAATGGCTCTGAGCACTATGGGACTAAACTACTCAGGTCATCAGTCCCCTAGAACTTAGAACTACTTAAACCTAACTAACCTAAGGACATCACACACATCCATGCCCGAGGCAGGATTCGAACCTGCGACCGTAGTGATCACGCGGTTCCACACTGTAGCGCCTAGGACCGCTTGGCCACACCGGCCGGCTTGGGTCTTATGTTTGAAAGAAAACTGTGCTGGTCCTCCCACGTTTCCTATCTTTCGGCTCGCTGTCTGCGATCCCTCAACACCCTCCGTGTCCTGGATGGCACCTCCTGGGGAGCGGACCGAGTGGTCCTTCTCCGCCTCTGTCGCGCCTTAGTGCGCTCGAAATTGGACTATGGAAGCATAGTTTACTCCTCTGCTCGGCCGTCTATTCTTCGGCGTCTCGACTCTATCCACCACCGTGGATTACGTTTAGTGTCTGGAGCTTTTTACACCAGCCCTCTGGAAAGCCTTTATGCTGAGACTGCTGAACCTCCGCTGTCCAATCGGCGAGCTGTCCTCCTGAGCCGTTATGCTAGCCATCTGTCTTCCATGCCTGCAAATGCGACCCATGACATTTTTTTCGACGCCTCCTTGGATTTAGTGTATGCTGGCCACCCTTCCTCCCTACTGCCACCGGGAGTCCGCTTCCTTCAACTGCTCCATTCTCTTTCCTTCCGCTTGCCTAGAACTTTGACAACTTGGGGTACAGCACCGCCTTGGCTCCGGCCCGAGACCTTCCTGCTCCGTGACCTTTGTCGGTTTCCCAAGGATGGTACCCCTTCTCTTGTTTGTCGTCGGGCATTTGCTGCTCTCTGGGCACAAATGAAGGATGCCACATTTATTTACACTGATGGCTCAAAAACATTGTTTGTCGTTGGGAGTGCCTATATTGTTGGCGACACCCCCAATCAATTTCGGCTTCCCGACCAGTGTTCGGTTTTTACTGCGGAGCTTTACGCTGTTCTCCAGGCTGTCCAATACATCCGTCGCCATCAGCGGGTACAGTATGTTATCTGCTCAGATTATCTTAGCTCTCTCCTCAGTCTCAAAGCTCTCTACCCTGTCCACCCTCTGGTCCACCGGATTCATGACTGGCTCCACTTAGGGGGGGGGGGGGGGGCGCGTCTCTGGCGTTCCTCTGGATCCCAGGACATGTTGGTATCTGTGGAAATGAGGCGGCCGATATAGCGGCCAAGGCTGCAGTCTCTCTTCTTCAGCCAGCTATTCGCACGATTCCCTTCGCCGATCTACGTAGTGTTTTATGTCGTAGTGTTGCTCTTTTATGGCACGCACATTGGTCGACAGTTCTCCAATAATACATTGCGGGACGTGAAAGCTCTTCCCTGTGCTTGGACCTCTTCCTCCCGTAATTTTAACTAGACTCCGGATAGGGCACTGTCTTTTTAGCCATCGACATCTTTTAAGTGGCGATCCTCCCCCACTCTGTCCCCACTGCTCTCAGCTGTGGACGGTAAGACACCTTTTACGTGAGTGCCCCTATTTGACTCCGTCACGCGCCCGTCTACAGCTGTCGCCTGATACATCTTCCATTTTAGCAGATGACACGCGCTCAGCCGATCGCGTTCTCGAGTTTATTAGTGCCAGTGAGATGACGTCCGTCATTTGAAGCTCTTTTTGGGGACAACCAACCCCCTTCTATAGTGGTTTTTTAAGCTTTCCTTCTGTTTTTAGTTGCTCCAATTTTTTGAGTTTCGTTCCCTTTGCTGCTGGTTTCCAGTTTCGTTTTTTTTTTTTACCTTTTCCTAAGTCACAGACCGGGCGCTAATGACCGTAGCAGTTTTGCGCCCTAAAAAAACCATAACAAAAAAAACAGACCTCAAAGTCGTGGTAGAAAAACAAAATGTAGTGGCTGCGAGCACATCTGTAGTCATACACTGCTTTGTGTGTTACAGCAAAAATCAGTGTATCAAACTGCTTACGAAACAACACAAGACCCCTCTTCTTGTGACTGATAGTCGGTATGGTCTTCCTCCAGTACAGGAAACAAAAGTTTACACAGGTCTGTGGAAGTGACATGGATCACTGGTCGCTTGGTCCAATGGATCAATACATGTAGTAACATTTATATTTAATGGTTGATCTCAATATGCAGACGATATTTGTTTCCCGATATATCGGAAAAGAGAGAAGCGGTAAAATCTTATTCAGTTCTCTAACAGGTGATGTTAGTGAATTTTTGTAGGTCGAAGTTTTACTCGGTTGAATGTTACAAAAATAACGAGAGAGAGAGAGAGAGAGAGAGAGAGAGAGAGAGAGAGAGAGAGAGTGCTGTCAACTAAGACTCGGACACTATTACACTGTCGTATTTCTAGCACGATAATCATAGGAACACGGGATTAAGGCATGTACAGAGCGATATTTTATAGACCGTCATTCGATATTGATGAATTGTACTTGTTATGCTTCAGAATGTCTTTGAACAGTCTGCGTGTACTCTGCGTATTGTGACTTTCCTCCTGTATGTTAGAGTGCTATTTTTCTCGTTGTGGTAGATCTCTACCTGTTAGCCTTCTGACTAATGGAACAGTGCTGACAGACGTGATGGAGTTTCGAGAGAATTAGCAGGGATCTGTGACTTGATGGGGGGACATTTCTTACTCGTGAAGCTGATGTGGATTCAAATGCTGTGTATCGAAAAATGGAAGATTCGTGAGAATATGGTAGGTAAGCGAGACGGTGACGAAAGGGGGGTTGAGAGGTGAGCTTTATACCACTTCTTCTAAGTGTTGTGGGCGAACATATTACAACCTCTCAAACTTGTCTCGCGAAGTGACTCAAATGAGGAAGTTAGGAGCTAATATGAGGATTTTTACGGAGAGACAATCAGCAACAGAAGTTTCGTCTTCTGAGAGTTTTGTGTGTCTGTAAATGAATGGACTGACATAATAGGTACACCAAATTTACGTGTATATAGGTACTACACAAGCCATTGCACAGTGTGTAGGGCGGGGTACCCTGTACCACTGTTAGTCATTCCCTTCCCTATCTCACTTGCAGATAGTGTGAGGGGGGGGGGGGGGAAAGTCTGCTTATATGCCTCCGTATAAGTGCTAATTTCTGTTACTTTGTCTTCGCGGTCCTTAAACAAAATGTGTGTTTGCGGCAGTAGAATTATTCTGTGGTCAGCTTCAGATGTCTATTTTCAATAATGTTCTTCAAAAATAACATAGTCTTCCCCCAGCGATTCCCATTCGAGCTAAATGCCATGTGTAAACCTCTGTAAAAAAATACTCATCAGGCAAAGTGAGTCTCGTGATCAATTTGATATCAATGACGTGCTTGTGGCGCTGTGGAGGATTGAGATGCTGAAGCAATTTCCACCTCGCGTTCAGCCAGCTCTCGGTCCCAAGAATGATTTGAGAACAGTTAATTCAGAAACTTCATTACGAATATGTCGCCAGTTTACTGATAAAATTTTGACAGCAGAAGAGATTTTATTCTGAACGCCGTCTGACTTCCCTTGCTGTGTATCGACTGACGAGTGTTCACCAGAGCACCTCAAACTACCGTCTAACCTAAAAAATCCTCATGTGCACTCCACAAGTACTTTGCTGGCCGAGTAGCTGCTTCCTTTGTGAGGTGCACCCCTGACCTATTAAGGGGCGTCCTACAGATCTCCACACGATAACGCAGGTCTATAAATCTGCAGCCAAGACCGTCACAGAGCCAACGGAGACTTTGGTTGGGACCCTCCAACTCGGCTCCAAACGAAAGGACGCCGATCAACTCTGGGGAAAAATGCTGCAAATTGCTCGGTCTGCTAGCAATCCACACGCGATGCCAGCAGTCTTCACCACCTCCGCCAGCCGCCTGTATGAACTGAGAATGGCCTCAGAATCCATGCGACATGCTTCGTTGGTGTCGACGTTAGCCACCACTTACAGACGACTGCATCCTGCACGCTCGATAGCCACAGGCAATCCGCCTCCACATCTCGGCTGATACTTGTGTAAAACGGGGGGAGAAGCCATAACAGGATAGAATGAATGCGCTCTGTTGTTAACGATTGTCTTCGTAGCACTCAAAGATCAGCATTTAGGTTGTTAACACTTATGTAGGTTGATAACCTATCTCCTGTAAGGTAACAGTTGTTTATGATGCCACGAAGGGAATCCAGCCACATAATTAAAAATGTCGGACTTCGGCAAAACGAACACTAAGAGTGTTACTGTATATTCTGGACGCCGGCTGCTAATGTGGTGTACCGTCCTTCAAAATGCTATGGTTTCTTCAGGCACAAGTGGGAGAGTACATGAATGTAGCGCAAAACAAGTTTTTACAACACTTATCAAAGTTAAGCAAGTCATAATTTGTAATGAGTTAGATTCATTTCCATTTCAACTTTCTTAACAACACACCACGTATCTAAACGGGTATAAAGTTTCCACTACTGCTTGTCTAATTTTGTCTTTCATAATCCACGTTAATAAAAGCTGCATTTAGTTTCTTACTAAGATCTAAAGAGTGTTTTATGACAAATTATAGAACATAAAACGAGCGTCCTTCCGCTGCACGAAATACCACTCTTGAGGAGTTACATCTTTTAAAATTTACTACAAGAAAAAGTCTGAGATATTTCTTTAAATGAAGATTTTTATCAGAGTCACGAGAAGAATACAATATGTTTATTAAAGTATTGATTATAACATAATACCGTGACGAATGAGAGAAACGTCCGAAGACAACAAAGCTGATCCAGAAGTATAGAGAAATGGAATTGATGATTGCTATTAAAAGATTATAATTACGCATTCATGAAACATTTCAGATTGCCCCCGTTGATTTTGATGAGGCATGGTACATATCTGTAAAGGCTTTTTTGTCATAAGAGAACTACTGTATCAGTGAGTTTGGTTCTCGCGTTACTTGAATAGTTAAATCTATGTTGTTGACTATCGGGACTGCGGGTGATGGCGCAATCTTAACTGTTCACCCATCTCGGGCTGACGCGGGATAGATTCCGTAATTGTTCGGTGGCGGGGAGAGAAGGGGGGGGGGGGGGGCTGATGAGTTTCCTAGTGCTCCAATACTACAGAATTTACATGCTACAGCTGACATTCGGTCATGCTCTTGCATATATGTAAGCAGTGCAAAAAAATCAAACAATGCAGGCTTGCACGACCGGTATTTGCGTCCTTGGGGATTTTTGTATTACGGGCATTACGTCGAGCATTCGTAACACCGCTCGGTAACATTCGCCTGTGCGGTGGCGCTCGACGCGGAGGTAAGTCTGTTCGAATCCCGCTGCTAGAATTTTTTCGGCAGTAGGAGCAGAGGTGGACCAAACGTCTCCCCAATGTCTCATGGAGTGAGGGTATGTGACTGTGGATAGTGATCCGTCCGTCGGACGGGGATGCCGGCGGTTCCCTGGATACTATTCCAGAGGAATATACTACGTGTCAGCACTGCGTCTCATCCTCTCCCGTCAATCATCATCATTATAAATCATAAACACAACACACATCCATTACTTGTACGCAGTAAATACACATCAGCCATAGATCCCACACATCCACAAGGAAAGGAGCCGTTCTGTGCGACGGAAGAAAACCCTTCCCGACTAGGCAGCTGAACATAGCCGTTACGGTCTCCCAGCCAACAATGCCATACGACGTCACTTTACTATGGGCATTAGGCTGTGCCAAGGCACTTGCTTTGGACCACGGCCTAATGTCTAATGCCCATAAAACAGTACTTGCCAAATAATGCTAGTATAATTCACACTTTCGCAACAGAAACCTGCTAAAAATAGACGTCCCTGTTAACCTCGGGGTTTTAATTTTATGAGGTCAGGAAATGTCAAAGCAATCAGCTGCAACGGTAAAGTAGATGACTTTCTATAAGAGCATGGCTTAAGTGTTTAGAATGGACTTTTAGGGTTCCGTACCTCAGTCAGTATAAACAAAGGCCTTACAGGATCACTTTGTCTGTCTGTCCGTCCGACTTTGAAAACTATTTCTCAGGAACGGGTAGACGTAGATTTAAGGCCCAAAAGATACGGCCATTTATGTTACCTATTTTGATATTCGCAAACTCGCTCATTAAAAACTTGTGTTGGTGTTTACTTTTGACGTAGAATCATGAAATTTGGTAGGAAGAAAGGTTTCACAGTAGAAGTACGGGAAAGAAAAACAAAAAAAATTAATTTGTAATTATATCATACGAAAAAAATTTCAGTCATTTTTTATTCGACTCCAGACTTGAATTAAAACATTCTCGAAAGTCTTGGAATCCCTGGTACCAAAACTTGGCAGTATCAGTGTCGATAACAGGCAAAAATCGTAGAGATTCTCGATTCCCGGAATGGATAGACTGTCTGTCTACACAATTAAGTTTCTACGGAAACCCCAGTACGGTAGTCCTCCTTGCACCCGGTCAGTTTTTATATGTTGATCATTTGGTTCAATGGGCTCTTTGTATTGAATTTTTCCGTTTTTTGTGACGGCTATAAATCTAATTACAAGAAAGAAATTGTAACATATAAATCCGTGTAGTTAGAAGACGGAATTTAATCTAGTTGCCGTTTATTAAGGTCGTAAATAGTTTGCTTATTGAGGACGTAATACATAGTTTCTTGCATCTTCACAGCCTGTTGAAGTGAGTATCTTAAGCAGCAGAGTAGCGTTCGATGGATATCCCTTAGGTGTTAATTAGAACCATCCTAAGGTTTTTTTTTTACAAACATTGTTCTCCGTGTACTCCATTGCAAGTCTCGACAGTGGTATTTCAGGGTGTGGCTTTCTAATTCGGTCCGCCTGCTTTGTATGCGTCCAGTTAATATTCAGTCGCTGAAAGACAACTGTTAATGAGTTTTGTAACTACCTGATAGTTAAGTCTAGTGTAGAAAACTATTTAGCGAAATTGACTTCTTCTTTTCCCACACTCCTGCATCATACGCTGTGTGTTTACAGTGTATTCATTTTTGTCTAACTTCAGTCCTTTGTAGCAAACGACGCGCTTTCGCTACTCAGTTTCAAATATTTAAAAAATACTCCCAATCGTTTTCCAAAGTTTATGTTGCTACATAAAGTGAGATTTACGCCGGTTCTGAATTATTTCAAGCATTGCCGTAATTATAAGACAACTTTGTATAAATTTACTTAATGTATCGTCCGTTTCGAGCTTGAGAATTTTATTTTTGTCAGCTAAAGTGTTTGGGCGAAGGAAAAAGCTAATCGTACGTCTTCGATACCGGATTTGATAGAGACAGCACCGATAGCTGAGTGGTCAGTGACGGATTGCCGTCTTACGGGCCCGGGTTCGATTCCCGGCTGGGTCGGGGATTTTCTCCACTCAGGGACTGGGTGTTGTGTTGTCTTCATCATCATTTCATCCCCATCCGGCGCTCAGGTCGCCCAATGTGGCGTCGAATGTAATAAGACCTGCACCAAGGCGGCCAGACATGCTCCGTAAGAGGCCTCCCGGCCAATGACGCCAAACGCTCATTTCCGTAGAGACAGCACTACGAAAAAGCCGATATGCCGGTACTAGGCAGGCACTTCTGGTACTAACGACAGTTGCCATTCTTGGCCTTACACTGTGTGTATTTTTCCGTCGGGTGCTCCCAGTCCTGAAAGCGTAACTTTCCATTTTGTTACATCTACTGTGCGGACGCAGAAGTCAGTGCTTATGATTTTGGTACAGGATTCGATTACTCGAGATTAATAACAAAGTCTGAACTTACTTTGTAGCTGTTCAACTGCCCAGTGAGATAAGTGGATATTTTTAAATCGGAAGACTCAACCTTCAGCGTCGTCAAATATAGACGTGCGCATTAGCTATGAGGAGCTAAATCTCTCGGCATGCGCACGCTGGCTCAAGCGCAGGCTCGTATTTCCCAACTGCTGATTCGAATTATGAAGGTTTTCACACCTGAAGGTTGTTCATCTCCGTTTTTATATTCAAAAACTGCATTATTCCATGTCATAGCAACATTGTCCAGCAATGTTGCAAAAAAATATCTTACAGCAAATCAGTCTGAAAAAGAAATTTATCAGTTTTAAAATTTTGTAATGAGATCAGACTGACTATATAGGAACAAGAACTATCATAACTATGTCATGCCTTGAAAGTTTGTGTTGCTAAAAGTAACCGGTCTTAACTCTGTGCAATGAGACATTCCTGATTCTGGTTCTGATGTAAACTGAGCTGGACACGTGGTCATAATACCATCATCATTGCACAGGGTAATGTGAGGCTATATTTAGTGGCCTCTGTGTAGACGATGGATGTTAAATTTATTACGTGCCTGCACTACACTTAGATGTCACCCGAACTGCTGCAGCTGATGGTCGACGTCCGACGATATTTATTTAATTATTCACGTAAATTAGTGTTTTATCCAACTACATGTTAGTACGTTGTAGTTCATCTGTACAGAAAACAATTTTACAAGACAAAACCGTATTTGACCACTCACTTGTTCGTGTTTCGGAGTTCATTCTCTCCGATAAAGTTTTGCTGTACACACTTTATAGGTGCACGTCAATTGAGGAGAGTTAATGTTACTGTCAGTTTGTCGAAAATTTCAGAACCTTGCTCGAATAGTACTTGGATGTGGAGAGTTCAAAAATGTGTGGTTGGTTCTTTTGGCACGCCATTTCTCATTTTTGTTCATTTTTCTGTGTTTTTCGTTAAAGGAGAACTTTAATTACATAACTGTAGTATGAAACTTCCATGCAAATTAAATCGGGTGTCGGGCCGGGACTCAAACTTGGCGAGCAATACGCCTACTGACTAAACTCTCCAGGCACGACTCGAGAACTAGCCTCGCAGCATTATCGCTGCCGGTATCTTTCTCCTACATTGCTGAGTCATGGAATCGAATCGTGGTCTATTTTTAATAAATTAGACTTTCACGCCGTAGTATTACGTGGAATTTGCCATACTACAAGCGCGCTGATTCGATACTTGTGCTGGGAAATATTAATATCTCGATTAGATAAGAAGCAACGTTGTTTAACATGTGGAAATATGGAATTTCTTTCTGCAACAGTAACCTGTTACTTTTCATCCATCATTCGGAAGCGAATGGTACCGTGTCTCGTCTTGATGGTAACGGGCTAGAATTTTGCAGTTGGATGATTTCATGGTACCAGTTTATTTGCCTTCTCTCGCATATGAGTCGGCTTTGGCATGTAGAGTATAGATAATGTGGGGATAAGATAAGGGGAAAAAAGCTGAACTGGAAGACTGCCGCCAACAGGAATCGGTTGCCTTGAGAGCACGTGGGACGAGTGCAGGGTTGCAATCGGCGAGTGGGGTTTGAGCGCAAGTTGTGTCCGGGCGCTGACCCTGGTGACCCCGTGACGTGCCGGGGCCGAGTATCGACTGCCCCGGGGGCAAGGCCCTTCCCTCCGTGTGTCTCGTCTCGTCTCGTCTGTTCTGTTCCGTCGGCACTACTGTCCACCTTAGAAAAGTCCATTCTCTTCAGTGGCAGGCCCTGTTTCATCCCCCCGCCGCTGTTAATAGTATTTTTCCGCCCAGCCTCTCAGCACCAACAAAAACAATGCAGAATGGGGAAATGCTACCCAGTCAGTATGGTTAATAAGACAGGTAGTTGTAGAATTCTTTTTTTTAGGGGGGGGGGGACTAATTCATAAAACGGCGCGTATTCGTTCAAATCTCTGAACATCATATAAACTTGTAAACTTGTGCAGACACGCGAATTAAGTACGAGCACGTTGAAGTTGAGAAATAAACGGGTTTTTGTTCTACTAACACATACTGGCGCTGGCGGTAATGGGAAGTGTTTCACCATGAACGCTTTGACAGGATGCTACCAAGCTGATACTCCAGTGTTTCCATATATGTGGGATGTTGTTCCATACATGGCTACACTCCATACAAATACTTTCAGAAACGACTTCCTGACACTTAAATCTATACTCGATGTTAACAAATTTCTCTTCTTCAGAAACTATTTCCTTGCCATTGCCAATCTACATTTTATATCCTCTCTACTTCGACCATCATCAGTTATTTTACTCCCTAAATAGCAAAACTCCTTTACTACTTTAAGTGTCTCATTTCCTAATCTAATCCCCTCAGCATCACCCGATTTAATTTGACTACATTCCATTATCCTCGTTTTGCTTTTGTTGATGTTCATCTTATATCCTCCTTTCAAGACACTGTCCATTCCGTTCAACTGCTCTTCCAAGTCCTTTGCTGTCTCTGACAGAATTACAATGTCATCGGCGAACCTTAAAGTTTTTACTTCTTCTCCATGAATTTTAATACCTACACCGAATTTTTCTTTTGTTTCCTTTATTGCTTGCTCAATATACAGATTGAATAACATCCTTGCACTCCTACTACACATGAAGAATGCTGCGAGTACATGATTTTTTGGTGTGTCCGAAATTACTGGCACTTTCCTGTTTGACAGCGCAACGCAGCACAAATTATCACCATCTTTCGGATTTTGAGAAATGTCGAATCTTTGATGTGAGGAACACCATACCGACAGATCGCGTGGGAATTCGCTTGTACTGTAGTGCGATGGCTACAGGGCGAGTGGTGACGCGACGAATTCAAGACAGCAGTGTGGCAGGAAGAGTGGACACAGTCCTTTCGTACGCGCAAAAACACGAGAAGCTCGTGTGATGGATTGGCTAACTCTGACGAATTGACGGATGACAACAGCTGAAATCTGGACAGATTTAGGGGACAGTGTTTCACCACTGAAAGATTACCAGCAGCTGGGTTGAGATCTCGAGTTGCCATTCCTCGTTTACTGCTGACACCATACTTGTCATAAGAGACTTGCGCGGTGTAGTGTAGAGGTGCACTGACCACTAGCCATTGATATGATGGCGGTCCGTCTTTCGCCGTTTGTAGTTTTGTGTGTGTGTGTGTGTGTGTGTGTGTGTGTGTGTGTGTGAGAGAGAGAGAGAGAGAGAGAGAGAGAGAGAGAGAGATATCACTCTTCTTTCATTGCCTCCCGCAAAAGAGCGCAGGCCCTTGTAAAAACTACTAAATGACATTTGCCAATAGGATAATATTTACGAAGCAGAAGATGTAATTTTTTCTGCAGCGCCTACTGAGTCACCAATGGGGATTTGCGGCCCGCGGTACTAGCAAGTATGTACACCCCTGGCGTAGAGCGAGTCAGTTGGGATATTGATTGACATTCTGTAGTGGTCAGCGATGAGTTTCGCTTCTATTTGTGGCGGTCGGGTCGACGCTAACGTGTCGATAGACAACCCGCCGAAAGGTCACCGGAAGCAGCTATTCTCGAGGCCCATACTGCTCCAACACTTAGAATCTGGTGTAGGGAACTGTTGTATATTACCACGGGCCTGATTTTGTAATTGTTGAAGGGATGCTGAAATCCCGCCAATATGTGACAATAATGCTGAATTCTGTCGTCATACCTTTTATGACAACAGTAACAAATAGCATTTTACAACAGGATAATGAAAGACCCCCTACCACGCTCGCCTTAAGGCATGTACCAATCTTTGATTGGTCTGCCCACTGTCATGATTTATGGCCAGTGCAGCATGTCTGGAATGCGAACGGAAAACGCGTATTTTCATATCGGCCTCCAGACACCATTGTTCATGAGCCGACACAGCATGTGTTACAGGCATGGCAAAAACTCATCCAGATGACATTTGGAGGCTGTTTGCTTCCGTGCCACAACGAGTAAAAGTGGATCTTCGTGCTCATGTGGGTCACACCTCAGACGCATTGCGATGGACATCGGTTCCGAATGGGATGAGTTAATCACACAGCACCAGTTTGATAGATTTCAGACTAGTGCTTCATGGTGTAACACTTATGCTTTCCGTCACTCTGTCTGAGTGGTACAGAAGGAACGCCAAGGAGTTGTGGACTGTTATATAAATTGCGGAACACGTGACAATCATTTCCATAGGTCTGTGTGTACTGGGCTTCAGGATGTGGTAGATACTGACACTTCGTTCCGACAGTTGGGACATATTTCCGAGAAAACTTCGCTCTTCAGTAATATTTTAGACCCATAAGATCCGGAAAGTACTCTCCGACAATTATTGCTGAGTGTTGCAAATTAAAAGCTTCGCCTGTCGCTGCAAAATATAGAAAATGAATACATTAAATGCATTCAGATCCTGAAATATATTGCCACTGTTCACATATTATCGTCATAAGTTATACTAAGAGAGGTTTATAATATTTATAGATCGTTTTGTCGATAACTGCGAGTGGTAAGAGTTATCATCGAATCTGAATTTGCTCCTCTTTAACATTCATAAGTCAAAGAAAATTGCGCGACACCGAAATAGCAACGATGTCGGGTGAGTCTTACGAAACTGCTACCAACGTTGACGTAGTCTCTGTAACTGTGTTTGCGATTAGATAAGGACTCCAGTTTTTCTTCTGTTTTCTTTGGATCTTATCGCCAAAATAATTTGTGGAGATGATATTAGCGCCCTCTGGCTCGCGAAGGGAGTAATTCAGTATACTCTCAGAATCAGGAATATTCTGTAAATCTTGAATCTGTGAACTGTAAATTGGTTTTTCTCTATTTTTGTTCTACTTAGCTATTGGAAATAATATGTAAATAATAAAGGATTTGTGATAAGCTTTGTAATTGACGGTCCTTCATACTTCATGGAAGACGGCTTTTTCCTCCCTTTTTTCCGATTTATATTTATTCAATTTTAAAAAAAGTTGTTGTATACAAAATCTTGTGTTGCTTGCTGGAGAGACAGAAACGGAAGCATCGGCCTTTCAGTACCTTGCAGTGGACTGTCTAGAAAATTTAATAGAATAATCATTGCTTTCACGACAACATAGTGTTGTCGTATAATTTTAATGACGACGCCGGACGTTCGAATGCAGACGTAAACTTAGTCTTGAATAACGTGTTCAGTAAATTGATACAGCAATAACGGATCATGTCGTGGGTGTTCTTAGCTCCTTTCGTAACACCGCCAATACAGTTGGGTATATAAAAACTGATCAAAATTATCCGGCCGCCCCTATATCATGTGAAACCGACCATAAGATGTCACGAGAAAAGGCCTGTGGAGTCGCTAAAGTGGATAGATCAGGAGAGCTTAGCTGCCTCTGACGTGGGCGTCATAGAATGTCACCTCAGTAACGTATCCGTCAGGAACATTTCAACCATTGTAAGGCTGCCCAAGTCGACTGTTGTGATTGTGAAATGGAAAAGCGGAGGAACAATCTCATCACAGAACGTTGTTATCGGAGGCTTTCCCGCCCTGTAAAGGAAGATAGACGGTGATCTTTGGCGGAAATGACGACAGAGTGCAGTGCCAATCCAGGCAGAATTGTTTCGGAGCGCATCGTTCAGCGCACGTTGTTGAAGTTTCGCAGCAGATGACCACTACGTGTTCCCCACATCATCAGTTGCGAGTTCTGTCTACCAAGGACTTCGCGGATACATGCCATACAAAAATGATATTCTGTTACGCTTCAGAGGTGGACCAACGCACTATTAAGTAGATGGTAAAAAATTTTTCGCTCGTCATTGTGTATTCAGATACGACGAGGTTAGCAAATAAAAACATTCTGTCTCGGGTTCTTCGGCCGACGTTCATCTAATGATTTTTCTGACGTTTCGCCAGCACGAGTGGCTGGCATTGTCAAAGCTTCACCCTCCATTGCCGGTGGTGAACTGGAGGCGATCTCGCGGGCGCAGACTATATGTACCTGGCGCGCCAACGTCCGAGGGCTTCTCCGCGGTCATTTCCGGTGCGGTTCTCCTCTTGCTACCTGCGACGGTCGTTCGCTGCAGTACGGGAAGCCAGGATCCGTTTACCTTAAGGCTTTCCTCTTTCTTGTTCAAACTGTTCGCGTGTTTTTGTATTTCTACAGCTTCTCTGAACAAGCGCGTGTGATAGTGCTTCTCTACAGCCAGAACTTCGTGTTGGCGAATTTTATTACGTGGTCGGTCTCATTCAGTGCGTGCTCTGCCACGGCCGATTTCTCCACCTGCCCCAACCTGCAATGTCGCTTATGCTCTTTGATCCTGGTGTTGATGGATCGTCCAGACATTCCGACATAAACTTTTCCGCATGTGCATGGTATACGGTATATTCCGGACATTGCAAGTGGGTCTCTTTTCTCCTTCGCCGATCTAAGACACTCTTTGATCTTCCTTGTCGGTTTGAAAATCGTCTTTACGCCATGTTTGCGCAATATACGGCCGATTCTGTCCGTCACTCTGGGAATGTATGGCAGAAAGGCCGTACCCGACATTTCTTTTTCTGGTTCCTTACTTCGCCGAGTGTTTGGCTCTGTTACACTTCTGATATAATTTATGGAGTACCCATTGCTCCTCAGGACAGTTTCCAGGTGTTGCATTTCTCGTTTGAGGTGTTGCGGCTCACATATTCGTCCTGCTCTCGTTACGAGCGTACTAATCATGCCTCTTTTCTGGCTCGGGTGGTGGTTTGACAGTTTGTGCAGGTATCGGTCCGTGTGTGTCGGTACTTGGGGCCATCATTGTTGCACCAGAACTCACGAATGATGCGTATGCAGCTGCCCCTGGATGCCTGAGTCTCTTGGTTTTGCGACCGCGCAGAGTAGAGGCGAAGCGAAACGGTGTCTCGTTGCGAGCTGTGTGCGTGACGGACACACACACACACACACACACACACACACACACACACACACACACACACACACACGGCAGCAGGTCCCCCCTCTCTCTCTCTCTCTCTCTCTCTCTCTCTCTCTCTCTCTCTCTCCCCCCCCTTTCTTTTTGGTTAGCTGTAGTACGCCATTACACACTCCTTGTTGCATTTATCGTGGTTTTTGGTTATGAAGCGAACCCCGTCATCACTCACAGTCTGCTGCAGCTAAAACATTCGTGGTCGTCCTGGCAATCCTTCCATTAATAATTTTGCTATTGTTCCTATGATATGGCGTCTTAAAATCGTGTAAGGTGGGGGCAAAATGAATCATTTAAACTTTAAATATTTTATAAGCGTGTTAAATTATGATGAAGAATAGCTCATACTTATGTTTCGTATGATAAAGGTACATTGGTTCAATATCTATTCTTTTTCCTTGTAAATAGCAAAATTTAAAATGTTGGAACAGTAAAAAATTGGTGGGGCTATTTGAATCGTAAATGGGCTATGTCAATCATTGTAAACTGTCATACAATTATACACAGTGTGGAAGATTACAAGTTTTACCTGTTACAGTACTTGTTACATGCATTTCCCATACCGTAATTGGTTGCGACCAGCAGCCCTCACACAAATTTCGTGAAACCACACTTTGCTCTTATCACACCTGATCCATCCCCCTTTCTTCACAGGTCTAGGGTTGTCATATTTGATATTGCAGAACCCGCAAGATATGCTTTATTCCTCCGACTCAGCTTCAGGCGATGACGAAGATGAATCCTTTTCTGGATTTTGTATGTTTGTGTTTAATATTGGGAGTTTTGACAGTGCTATTTTCTCTTCCCTTTTGTAAGACTGAGACGAACTGCTGAAGTCATAACGTTACCCTACGTCGTACATGTTGGTCTGTTTTGCTTGTAGATGCTTCCAGAGAAATCAGGTTCTTATTCCCCACATCCTCTATAAGCACTAAATCTTTTAGTTTTAGGCATTATTTCCTCTCGTGTTTAGGGGCACATCCTAGACTACTGTTCTAGTGACTCGTTTCCTTACATCTAGTCTAACGTATTTGTTGGTAAGTACTATATCAGTTAAGTATATTTTTGGTCTACTTTCTACTGCTGCCATTAATTTTAAAGATCCTAACGTCACTTGTGGCCGTCCTTCCAAATCGGGCCTAGTGGTCTAGTGCTAAAGCACTTGTGCGGAAACAGAGGTCGTGGGATCATATCCCGGTCGAACTACGAAAATTTTCAGTGCGCCTTTAATTTAGCCTTCACCTCTCAGCGATGTGAGGAGTCGCCAGGAGCGACACCTGGTTCGGGTTGTCCACGTTAAACTGTAGGTCCCCTTTCCTCGGTTGCGTAGTTGGGGTAGATTAGGGACACGCAAGGCGCCGAAAAACCTCCAGTCCAAAGATACGCACCAGGCCATTGAAGCACACGGGGAAAAATTTTACTTCCTAAGCAGTTGTTTCCTCGGCTAACTCATCTTTATAGATGCTTATTCTTCGAGGTTTATATTCTTTAACGTAGTGTATCATACTTTTGTGTTCCCATCTTCACACCGTATTGATTACAAAAAATGCTTTGTCATGTTCTACCTGTCTTGGCATTTTCTGTAGTCTCCGTTACTCTATAGTGTTTAAATATTCCTCCCCCCTCTCTCCCTCTCTCCCTCTCTCCCTCTCTCCCCTCTCCCCCCCTCTCCCCCCCTCTCCCCCCCTCTCCCCCCTCTCCCCCCCCTCTCCCCCCCTCTCCCCCCCTCTCCCCCCCTCTCCCCCCCTCTCCCCCCCTCTCCCCCCCTCTCCCCCCCTCTCCCCCCTCTCCCCCCTCTCCCCCCCTCTCCCCCCCTCTCCCCCCCTCTCCCCCCCTCTCCCCCCCTCTCCCCCCCTCTCCCCCCCTCTCCCCCCCTCTCCCCCCCTCTCCCCCCCTCTCCCCCCCTCTCCCCCCCTCTCCCCCCCTCTCCCCCCCTCTCCCCCCCTCTCCCCCCCTCTCCCCCCCTCTCCCCCCCTCTCCCCCCCTCTCCCCCCCTCTCCCCCCCTCTCCCCCCTCTCCCCCCCTCTCCCCCCTCTCTCTCTCCCCCTCTCTCTCTCCCCCTCTCTCTCTCCCCCTCTCTCTCTCCCCCCTCTCTCTCTCCCCCTCTCTCTCTCCCCCTCTCTCCCTCCCCCTCTCCCCCTCCCTCTCTCCCCTCCCTCTCTCCCCCTCCCTCTCTCCCCCTCCCTCTCTCCCCCCCTCTCTCTCCCCCCCTCTCTCTCCCCCCCTCTCTCTCCCCCCCTCTCTCTCCCCCCCTCTCTCTCCCCCCCTCTCTCTCCCCCCTCTCTCTCCCCCTCTCTCTCTCCCCCTCTCTCTCTCCCCCTCTCTCTCTCCCCCTCTCTCTCTCCCCCTCTCTCTCTCCCCCTCTCTCTCTCCCCCTCTCTCTCTCCCCCTCTCTCTCTCCCCCTCTCTCTCTCCCCCTCTCTCTCTCCCCCCCCTCTCTCCCCCCCTCTCTCCCCCTACTTTTTGGCAGGTTCATGCTTGGCTACCACTGGGCCCCAGCTTTGTAGCATTTTTTCCCTTCCATGCTGCATGTCTCTCCTTTTGCTACTCTTTTTGCTACTCTTTTTCCCCCTACCTTGGGAACATGTCTGGGGTATTATTGGGAATGTTCTGCATTCTGTCACTAACGTGCGACATCTCACCTTTGTTTTTCGCTCCCTTTTCCTTTCTTTGTTTCCCTTCTCCTCTCGTTCCTCCGCTTCGGCCTTTGAGGATTTTTTTTTTTTTTCCTGTGCGCTCCTGAAGGCCAGCCCACACGTCTGACGTGCAACATGTTCCTGGGTAACGTGTAATACCCAGCCACGGGTTAACATGGAGGGTTCGCACGTACCCCCTGGTAAAGGCCAGGCCCAGGGAGGGGAGACTGTCCGAGCTGTAACCTTCCCAAATTGCCGATTGTTCCCTGTGTCAGGTGTTCGGGAGGTGTGACCTAGGTGTGAACAACCACCTAAGGTGGGTGCGCCATCTTGTTAAGGGGGCCCCCAATTGGAAGGAGCACACCATCGGAGACACTGGCAATCATAGGGATTTCCTTGCGACAAGTCAATCACCTTCCCAATCAAAATCTACAAAACGGGGCTAATGATTCAGAGACCCTTCCCACTGCACCACGGTTTCTCCTGGTCCCACATACTGAAGATAGTCAGTCCTTCGCCACGGTAAATCCGTTTATTATTCAGAAGGGTGTAGATGCAATTTCTGGCCCTGTGAAATCCTGCTCTCGTTTAAGGAATGGCACTTTGCTTTTGGAGACCACTTCTGATTCTCAAGCTCAACAAAAGCTTGCTGCCTCGCTTCTCCACAGTTACCCTGTTCACGTCGAGGCCCACAGAACTTTGAATTTTTCCTGTGGTGTAATTTATACCAGGCTGCTCAACGGTCTGAGGCCGAAAAACAGTCTTACCTCTCTGATCAGGGTCTCATTGCCGTTCATTGTGTGATGAAAAAGGCAGATTCCTCCTCAGTGCCTACCCGCACTCTTTCTCGCCTTTGATAGAGTGATGCTTCCGTCCAAGCTCAAAACACGTTATGAAATTATCACCGTCCGGCCATACATTCCGAACCTAATGCGCTGCTGCCAGTGTAATCGTTTTAACCGCACTAGAACCTCTTCTCGACCCCCAGCCGAATGTGTTACATGTGGTAGGGATGCACACGAGGGCGATTGCCCCCCTCCTCCCTGCTGTATCAACAGCAATGGCGGCCATGCCGCCTCCTATCAGGAGTGTCCAGTGTATCTTGATGAGCGGGCTGTTCAAGAGATCCTGGTAAAGGAAAAGGTGCCTTATCCAGTTGCCCACAAGTTACTGGCTAGTTGCAAACCCTGTGTTCTCCCGTCTGGTACCTATGGTTCTGATCTTGTTACCCCTCGCTCCATGAAGGACATGGCCACGCAGACATGTGACCTCCAGTTCAGCTCTGAGGTCGTGAAATTGCCCAGTGTCAAGTTAGCATCGATATCGCCGCCACCCCCCCCCCCCCCCCCCAAAATCCAGCTGTGCAACAAGCCGTTAAATTCTCGCCTCAAGGGTCGAAACTACCAGCTACACAACTGGTAGGCCGGAAAGGACAGAAGCCGTACTCCTGTGAGGACTTCCTCTGTCCCTCCAGCCAAACAACACCTGAGTCTTCATCTATCCAGAAAGGCTCGAAGTAGTCATCCAAAGGCAAATAGTCTTCTCTTTCGCCACCTCGAAGATCCTCTTAGATGGTGACGGCACGTAATACTTTAGCCCGACCAGCCTCCGTGGCGCCCGTGCACACTAACAACCGTTTTTCGGCGTTGGACTCCACAGACCGACAGCACAAGGTAGCTGATGCTTCTGTGGACACCATGGAACAGGATCCTCCTGCTTCTGTGCCATGTAGTAGCGCCTCTTCCCCAGCTGTCAATCTGCAGCCGCCGAAGTGACATCCCCACATCTCATCATCATGACTTTCCTTCAATGGAACGTTCGCAGCCTTCGGGTCATTCAGAGGATTTACGGATTCTTCTGGCATTGCAGCGTCCCCTTGTACTCTGCCTTCAGGAAACGAAATTGCGCCCTCACGACCGCTTTGAACTTTCACATTTCTTACCGATTCGTTTTGACCTTCCCCCTGAGGCCAGCATTTCCTCTCATTATGCTGCTCATACTGGATGACATTCAGAGTCAACCCATCTCGCTGACTATCAATCTTCAAGCTGTGGCAGGTCACCTTTTCCTTCCCCAACCGACTTTTTTCCTCTGTACTATACATGTCCCTCCATCATTCGCTGTCACCAGGGCAGACTTCCTTCAACTTATTGGGCAGCTGCCTCCCCCATTTTTGCTACTCGATGACTTTAATGCACAGCATCCCCTTTGGGGTTCTCCCAGAGATGTGCCCTCTTGGCTGACCTTCTTAGCGAACTTAATCTCTTCTGCCTTAACACTAGAGCACCCGCTTTCCTTTCCGACTCCTCGCACACCTATTCCCATTTGGACCTATCCCTTTGTACTGCCCACCTTGCCCATCGTCTTTTTAGTGGTCCGTTCTTTCTGATACGTACTCGAGCGACCATTTCCCGTGTGTTATCCGTTTTCTGACCCCTACCCCATCCGTGTGCACCCCTAAATGGCAGCTTCCTAGGGCTGACTCGCAGCTTTACTCCTCCCTGGCGACCCTCGAAGGACAGGATTTCTCCAGTTGTGATGCCCAGGTCGAATATCTCACAATCGTTATCCTTACTGCTGCAGAACGTTCCATCCCCGCACTTCCTCTCTACCAAGTCGTGTCCCAGTCCCTTGATGGACTGAAGCGTGCTGCGACGCAATTCGCG
The DNA here is from genome assembly GCF_023898315.1 of Schistocerca nitens. Lineage (NCBI taxonomy): Eukaryota > Metazoa > Arthropoda > Insecta > Orthoptera > Acrididae > Schistocerca > Schistocerca nitens. The sequence goes on from NC_064617.1 coordinate 968,290,774, forward strand.
CATGTACATATGGTCTCCGTGTTTTTAATCGCCACTCTACGCTGGCAAACGGCATTCATTATAAACACATGCGTGCAAAGTGTCGTCGCGTTCTTCGGGATAGTTCTTTTAAGTTCCACACCTTCCTCTGTCGTGTAGGCCAACCTCCGATGGCTCTCTGGAACCAAGATCCATTCACCAATTTCCGGCCTGACAGTCACTGACGATGTCATCGTGGACCCTATTGGTATCTCCAACACTGTGGGTCGCCATTTTGCGTAAGAATCGAGCTCTTCCCACGATCATCCTGCCTTCCTCCATCGGAAACTAGTGGAGGAGGCTTGGGCGATGCCCTTCTCTTCTCCGAATCGTGAGTGCTACAATGCCATCTTTACTATGAGGGAGCTGGATCGTGCTCTCAGTTCTTCCCAATCCTCTGCCCCATGGCCAGACGTAATCAACATTCAGATGTTGCAGCACCTTTCTCTTGCAGGCAAGCACTTTCTGCTTAACATGTACAACCGCATCTGGGCAGAGGGCACATTTCCTGGACGCTGGCGTAAAGCCACCGCCATACCCATACCTAAGCCCGGTAAGGACAAAAACCTTCCTTCTAGCTACCACCCCATCTCTCTTACCAGCTGCGTTGGCAAGGTGATGGAGCGAATATGATTCATGCATGACTGGTGTGGTGGCTCAAGTCTCGACATGTACTAACGAATGCACAGTGTGGATTTCGAGCACGGCGTTGTGCAGTTGACCATCTCGCTACTTTAGCCACTCATGTCATGAATGGTTTTCTGCGGAAATCCCAGACTGGCTGTGTTTTTCGATTTGGAGAAGGCCTACGACACCTGCTGTAGAACTGGTATCCTCCGTACTCTTTACACGTGGGGCTTCCGTAGGCGCCTGCCCTGTTTTCTTCAGGAATTTTTACAAGACCTAGTTTTCAAGTTCCTTGTGGATTGCTCCTTTTCGGACATGTTTATCCAGGAAACTGGTGTGCCTCAGGGTTCCTTCCTGAGTGTCGTCCTCTTTGCTATCGCCATTAACGATATAATGGCCTATCCCCCCCCTCCCCCGGGCATCCCATGCTCTCTTTTTGTAGACGATTTTGCCATCTATTGCAGTTCTCCACGGACCTGTCTTAATGAGCGGCGTCTTCAGCGCAGCCTTGATCCTTTTTATTCCTGGAGCATCGACAATGGCTTTCGCTTTTCCCCTGACAAAACCGTCTGTATGAATTTCTGGCGACGCAAATGGTTTCTCCCACTGTCTCTACATCTTCGGCCTGTTGCCCTTCCGTTCGTTGAAACTACGAAATTACTGGGGGCTTATGCTCGATAGGAAACACTCTTGGTTCTCCCGTGTATTACCTGCAGCCCGCTGTACGCGGTCCCTAATCTCCTACGTATCCTCAATGGTACTTCGTAGGGTGCCGATCGAACCACTCCCCTTCGTTTGTACTGGTCCCTTGTCCATTCGAAACTAGACTATGGGTGCCTTGTTTATGCGTCTGCACGCCCATCCCTCTTACACGGTCTCAACCTATCCACCATCGTGGCATCCGTTCGGCCACGGGCGCCTTTTACACCAACCCCGTTGAGAGACTGTATGCTGAAGCTGCTGAACTACCACTGTCCTACCGCCGTGACTGTCTCCCTAGTAGGTATGCATGCCGTTTGTCTGCCATGCGCCGGCCAGAGTGGCCGAGCGGTTCAAGGCGCTACAGTCTGGAACCGCACGACCGCTACGGTCGCAGGTTCGAATCCTGCCTCGGGCGTGGATGTGTGTGATGTCCTTAGGTTAGTTAGGTTTAAGTAGTTCTAAGTTCTAGGGGACTTACGACCACAGCAGTTGAGTCCCATAGTGCTCAGAGCCATTTGAAACATTTTTGTCTGCCATGCGTGGCCACCCGTCCTATGCCTCCTTCTTTGATGATTCCTTTGACCGTCAGTATGGGGCTTGTCCCTCTTTTCTGTTACCTCCGCTTGTGCCACTTGCTACGGCCCCCCCTGCGGGTCCGGGGTAAGAATAGGCCCGAGGTATTCCTGCCTGTCGTAAGAGGCGACTAAAAGGAGTTTCAACCGTTGCAGCCTTCCATGTGTTGGTCCCCCTTGGGGTTTGACCTCCATTTTTCAAAATTCTACAGAAGTACGAGCCTTTTGGGGAAGGGCGCCTTACGTGGTGTACCACTGTCCTCAGTGCACTAAGACCTTGGCACTCAGCATTTGTACCGGCGTTGTAACCCTACCCACTATTCCTCAAATTGGGCCTAAACGCCTGATGGGTTGTACAAGTTATGCCCATAGTGCGTCCCCATCTGCACCTACGATCATGATGGACTTTCCATGGCACCAGAAATCCAGCACGGTAGCCAGCCCGTTGTGGTGGGGTCGTCATGTACCCTCTAGGTTGTAGCCCCCTGACAACACAGGGATCGTACTGCTGATACCTGAGCTGCACCCTCCCCACGTCGGCCAAGGAGTAGATGCCCATCTCCTTGGGGCATCAGGACTCCCAGCAACGGTCATCCTGCCAGGTGGCCCTTGCTGAGGCTGGGTGGCGCCCGTGGGGAGAGCCCCTGGTCGGAGTGGGTGGTATCGGGGCTGACGTTTCACAGATGAAACGTCAACACGTGTCAGGTCGCTCTGTGGCCGAGTCTTTCAAAAGGAAAGGTACTGTCTCTAGTTCTGGTTCTCCTGCCCTTTCCCCCTTGGCCACTCCCTGGGAGGAGGGACAGGCCCGCTGGCTTGGGGCGAAGTACTTCCCCCGCTATTTGGTCTGTTCTCGTACCGAGGGGGGGACGTTCGCCACCTCCAAGCCCATGTTCTTTGTTCAGCACATTGAGGACATCTTCGGGGAAATCGAGGCTCTCAGTAAGATGCGTTCAGGGTCCGTTCTTATAAAGACCACCTCCGCCACACAGTCGGCGGCGCTCCAGGCGTGTGACCGCCTAGGGGATATCCCAGTGTCCATTGTCCCGCATCTGGCACTAAATAGTACGCAGGGGGTTATTTTTCATCGGGACCTCCTGCTGCAATCTGATGCGGAGCTCAGGGCCAACCTGGAGCGCCGAGGCGTGCATTTCGTCCGGCGAGTCCAGCGCGGCCCCAAAGACCGTCGCATCGACACCGGGGCCTTTATCCTCGCCTTCGAAGGGGACGTTCTCCCGGAGAAGGTAAAGGTGATGTGCTACCGGTGCGACGTGCGACCTTACATCCCGCCTCCTATGCGCTGTTTTCGGTGTTTGCGCTTTGGGCACATGTCGTCACGGTGTGAGGCTGAGCCCCTTTGTGGCGATTGTGGACGTCCTCTTCGTGAGGAACATACATGCACCCCACCACCTCGGTGCGTTAATTGTCCTGGCATCCACTCGCCTAGATACTCAGACTGCCCCGCATATCAGAAGGAGAAGAAGATACAAGAACTCAAAACTTTGGATTGTCTCTCTTATTCTGAGGCCAGGAAGAAGTATGACCGCCTCCATCCCGTGCCGTTGACCACTTCGTTTGCCTCAGTTGTGTCCCCCTCCTTCCGCGGTATCCTTACCCCTATCCTGTCCCCCCCTCCGCCTCCTCCCTCCATCCGGGGTCTCTGCCTCCGCCTCCCAAATCCCTTCCTTCCAAATCCTCCTCCCCCGTGGCCCCCGCGCCCTCTGCCCCAGGGGCCACCCTTCCTCCTCCTCCTCCTCCTCCTCCTCCTCATCATCCCCCTCCCCCCCCCCCGCCGCCTGAGAAGCGATCCTCTTCTCAGGCGTCCATCGGGGAAACGTTCCGGACCCCAGCTTCCGAGGTCCGGCGTTCCAAAACGGACCCCGCGCGTGAGGACCTTCTTCGGGTCCAGCCCACCACCCCTGTGCCTCCTTGGACTTCCAAGAAGGCCCCCAAGAAGAAGTCTCTATCCCCCTCTCCACCCCGGCGCGTTTCGCGTTCCGTCTGACGCTCCATCCGTGAGTCGCTGCTCCCGGCCGTCCTCAGTTTCGCCGGGACACTCTGCTGCCAGGCGCTCAGCTGGCCTCTCGTCGGCAAATGATGCTGCCCCTCCTACACCACCAGGGACAGCGGCCGCAGCTGGCGATGACTCGATGGAACAGGATCCGCCTCCCGCCGGTTGTAGTGTTGTTCCCTCGAAACCTGGCCCTCTGCGGCCGTCGAGGTGACCAGCTCTTCCCCCGTCTCGTTCCCCCTCTTTTTTGACTAGCGATGGCCTTGTTACATTGGAACATAAGAGGTATTCGATCTAATTGGGAGGAATTAAAACTGCTCCTCCGCCTGCACTGTCTGCTCGTCCTTGGTCTCCAGGAAACCAAGTTGCGCCCGACTGACCGTATTGCCTTTACCCACTATACCTCGGAGCGGTATGACCTCATCCCTGTGGACGGTATCCCAGCTCATGGTGGGGTCATGTTGCTCGTTCGGGACGATGTCTATTACCATCCCATCCCATTGACCACCCCACTCCAAGCAATAGCTGTCCGTATTACTCTTTCTGCTTTTACTTTTTCAGTTTGTACCATCTACACTCCATCGTCATCCGCTGTTAGTCGGGATGACATGATGCACCTGATTGTTCAGCTTCCCCCGCCGTTTTTATTGTTTGGCGACTTCAATGCCCATCATCCCCTTTGGGGCTCTCCTGCATCCTGTCAAAGAGGCTCACTCTTGGCGGATGTCTTCAACCATCTCAATCTTGTCTGCCTCAATACTGGCGCCCCGACTTTCCTCTCGGACTCTACTCATACCTACTCCCACTTGGACCTCTCGATCTGTTCTACCACTCTTGCCCATCGGTTCGAGTGGTATGTCCTTTCTGACACCTATTCGAGCGACCACTTCCCCTGTGTCGTTCGTCTCCTGCACCACACCCCATCCCCACATCCTTCGAGCTGGAACATACCTAAAGCTGACTGGGGACTTTACGCCTCCCTGGCGACCTTTCCTGACCACGATTTTCTCAGTTGTGACAGTCAGGTCGAATACCTCACGGCTGTTATCACCAATGCTGCCGAACGTTCCATTCCTCGTACTACCTCTTCTTCACGTCGCGTTTCCGTCCCCTGGTGGAACGAGGCTTGTAGAGACGCTATCCGTGCTCGACGACGTGCTTTACGCACCTTTCGCCGCCATCCTACGTTGGCGAATTGTATTGGATACAAACGACTCCGAGCGCAATGCCGTAGAGTCATCAAATACAGCAAAAAAGCTTGTTGGGGCTCTTTCACCAGCTCCTTTAACAGTTTTACTCCCTCTTCCGTCGTTTGGGGTGGCCTGCGCCAGCTGTCGGGCATTAAGGCCCACTCCTCGGTACCTGGCCTGACCTCAGGTAATGAGGTCCTCGTTGATCCTGTGGCTGTCTCCAACGCCTTCGGCCGGTTTTTCGCGGAGGTTTCAAGCTCCGCCCATTACCACCCTGCCTTCCTTCCCAGGAAAGAGGCAGAAGAGGCTCGGCGACCTTCCTTCCACTCGCTGAATCTGGAAACTTATAATGCCCCCTTTACTATGCGGGAACTCGAACGTGCGCTTGCACTGTCCCGGTCCTCTGCTCCTGGGCCAGATGCCATTCACGTTCAGATGCTGGCACACCTTTCTCCGGCGGGCAAAAGCTTCCTTCTTCGTTCCTACAATCGCGTCTGGACCGAAGGTCAGGTCCCCATGCGTTGGCGTGACGCCGTCGTTGTTCCTATACCCAAACCCGGGAAGGATAGACACCTTCTTTCTAGTTACCGCCCCATTTCTCTTACAAGCTGTGTCTGTAAGGTGATGGAGCGCATGGTTCATGCTCGGTTAGTTTGGATTCTTGAATCTCGACGGCTACTTACCAATGTCCAATGCGGCTTTCGTCGCCGCCGCTACGCTGTTGACCACCTTGTGACCTTGTCGACATTCATCATGAACAACTTTTTGCGAAGGCGCCAAACGGTAGCCGTGTTCTTCGATTTGGAGAAGGCTTAATATACCTGTTGGCGAGGAGGTATCCTCCGCACTATGCACAGGTGGGGCCTCCGCGGTCGCCTGCCCCTTTTTATTGATTCCTTTTTAACGGATCGAAAGTTTAGGGTACGTGTGGGTTCCGTATTGTCCGACGTCTTCCTCCAGGAGAACGGAGTGCCTCAGAGCTCCGTCTTGAGCGTCGCCCTTTTTGCCATCGCGATCAATCCAATTATGGATTGCATTCCACCTAATGTCTCAGGCTCTCTCTTTGTCGATGACTTCGCGATCTACTGCAGTGCCCAGGGAACATGCCTCCTGGAGCGCTGCCTTCAGCGTTGTCTAGACAGCCTATACTCATGGAGTGTGGCAAATGGCTTCCGGTTCTCTGAAGAGAAGACGGTTTGTATCAACTTTTGGCGATATAAAGCGTTCCTTGCGGCATCCTTACATCTCGGTCCCGTTGTTCTCCCATTCGTGGAAACAACTAAGTTTCTAGGGCTCATGTTGGACAGGAAACTGTGTTGGTCTCCGCATGTCTCTTATTTGGCGGCCCGTTGTACACGTTCCCTTAATGTCCTCAGAGTTCTTAGTGGTTCATCTTGGGGCGCGGATCGCACTGTCCTGCTTCGCTTGTATCGGTCCATAGTCCGATCGAAGCTGGATTATGGGAGCTTCGTCTACTCGGCCATCCCTCTTACGCCGTCTCAACTCCATCCACCATCGGGGGTTACGTCTTGCGACTGGAGCCTTCTACACTAGTCCTGTCGAGAGTCTTTATGCTGAAGCTGCCGAATTACCATTGACCTACCGGCGCGACGTACTGCTGTGTCGGTATGCCTGCCGGCTGTTGTCTATGCCCGACCACCTCTCTTACCAGTCCTTCTTCGCCGATTCTCTCGACCGTCAGTACGGGTTGTATGTGTCTGCCCTGCTGCCCCCCGGAGTCCGCTTCCGTCGCCTGCTTCGACAATTGGATTTTGCCCTCCCTACCACCTTCAGAGAGGGTGAGAGCCCGACACCACCTTGGCTCCAGGCTCCGGTTCATATTTATCTCGACCTCAGCTCACTCCCAAAGGAGGGTACTCCAGCTGCAGTGTATTGCTCACGGTTTGTCGAACTTCGTGCTCGACTTGCCGGTCACACCTTTATTTACACCGATGGCTCCAAAACTTTCGATGGTGTTGGCTGTGCCTTTGTCGTTGGGGCCGCCACCTTTAAATACCGGCTCCTCGACCAATGTTCCAGCTTTACGGCCGAGCTTTTTGCTCTCCATCAGGCCGTTCAGTATGCCCGCCGCCACCGCCATTCATCGTATGTACTCTGCTCTGACTCAGTGCTCTTCAGAGCCTTGGAGCTCCCTATCCGGTCCATCCCTTGATTCAACGGATACAGCAGTCCCTCCATTCTTTCGCTGATAATGGTTCTCCTGTCAGCTTTCTGTGGGTTCCCAGACATGTAGGAGTGCCTGGGAATGAGGCTGCGGATGCTGGGCCAGCCTCCCATTGTGTCCCGTCATCTGATGTTCGTGGGGATGTTTGTAAGAGGCTTGTGTCGTTGTGGTGGGATGCTTGGTCATCCCTCCAAGGAAACAAGCTCCGGGCAGTAAAACCGCTCCCAACTGCTTGGACAACCTCCTCCCGACCATCTCGGCGAGAGGAGGTCTTTCTGACCAGGTTGCGGATTGGGCATTGCCGGTTTAGCCACCGCTACCTGCTCTCCGGTGACCCAGCCCCGCAGTGCCCTTGTGGTCAGGCATTAACAGTGCGCCATGTTTTATTGTCGTGTCCCCGCTTTAGTCAATCTCGTGTTGTCCTGTCCCTGCCATCTACTTTACCGGATATTTTAGCTGATGACGCTCGAGCAGCTGCTCGTGTTCTGCGTTTTATAACTTTGACTGGCTTGTCCAAAGACATCTAACCTTTTTACTTATTTTATCTACATCTTTGTCAGGTCTTTCTGGTGTCCCCCCCTCCCCTTGAGTTTTACTAGATTCCATGTGCTCTAACAACAGTGACTGGGCGCTAATGACCTCAGTAGTTGAGCGCCCTTAAACCCCACCAAAAAAAAAAAAAAAAACTTGCTACGGCGGCGTAAGTTCACACTACCTGCAACTTTCCCGGTGGGTTCAAATGGCTCTGAGCACTATGGGACTCAACTGCTGAGGTCATTAGTCCCCTAGAACTTAGAACTAGTTAAACCTAACTAACCTAAGGACATCACACACATCCATGTCCGAGGCAGGATTCGAACCTGCGACCGTAGCGGTCTCGCGGTTCCAGACTGCAGCGCCAGAGCCGCGCAGCCACTTCGGCAGGCTTTCCCGGTGGGTGTGAACCCTTCGCCACCTTGGCTTCGTGAAGCGGCCCATGTTAACCTTGGCCTTCAGTCGCTTCCTAAGGACACTACTCCAGCCTCGGTTTATCACCTCCAGTTTCACGACATTCTCATGAAACTTCGCGACAGTGCCTTTGTATAGACTGATGGCACTCGGACTGACTGTGGGATCGGATGTGCCTACGTCATTGGCACCCATGTCTTTCAGTATCGGCTTCCGGCACACTCCTCAGTATTTACAGCCGAGCTCTTCACCTTGTATCAGGTCACGGAGTACGTCCGGCGACACAGCCTTTTCAATTTTGTCCTCTGCTCGGACTCACTCAGTGTCCTCTAAAGTCTATGTGCGCTGTACACTCCTTATCCCTTACTGCAGCGAGTCCAGGAAAACTGTGACTTGCTCACTCTTCGTGGAGCCAGTGTCATGTTTCTGTGGGTCCCTGGTCATGTCGGTCTGCCAGGAAACGAGGCTGCTGACGCAGCTGCCAAGGCTGCAGTCCTCGTCTCTCAGCCCGCGAGTACCTATATTCCCTCCGATGTGATCTCTGCGTTGCCGTCTGTTAGGAGGTGGTGTCCTTTTGGCATCATCAATGGGCCTCCCTTCAGGGGAATAAGCTTAGGCTTATTAAGCCTCTCCTAGGGCCTTGGACGACCTCCTCGCTGCCCTCCCGCCGGGGGGAGGTCATTTTAACTCGGCTGAGTACTGGGCACTGCCTTTTTAGCCATCCTCATTTGCTACCGCACCACTTTGTACGCATTGCGCCCAAATTTTAACTGTCCGCCACTTCCTACTGGAATGCCCTTTTTTACACTTTACGTTGCAGCTTGGGTTTGCTGTCTGGTTTATGAGCCGTTTTAGCGAATGACGCGCGGGCTGCCGACCGCGTTTTACTTTTTACCCGCCGAAGCCGTATGGCGAAGGCCATTTTATTTTTAGTTTTGGACCTCCATTTCGACATGGTGTTTTTGTAGCCCTTTTCCCATGTGCCTGTTTTTAGCTGTCTCCTCCACTGGGACTGAAGTATAGTCCTTTAACTCCTCTCTCTGTTCGTGTTCTATAGTTTTGACTTAGGCGCGTATGACCCCAGCTGTTTTTTGCGCACTAAAGCAAAACACACACACACACACACACACACACACAAGCGCGCGCGCATACTCTTCATTTTGTTGTTTTGAAATACGAAATATTTTTCGAGATTTAATCTGCCAGACAACTTAAATATCTTTAGTCAACTGATTCGATTATGCACACATTTTATTGTTGGGTAATGCAATGCTTTTTCAGGGACTATTATAGTAAATCCTTTTTGTACATGAGTGACTGCAGGGGCATCATGAGTGAATATAACAAATGATAAAACTAAATTCAAGTCCTTAGTCTTTTGAAAAATTTATTTTGAAACAGATTCCGCTTTTGTTGCGTCATTTGCAGCAAAATGACCAGTGCTTGATGCGCGACATTGAAGTTTTGCATCGATCCCTCGAATAAATGTTGGTAGCTATGATGTATCGGAGAGATTGGTGAGGTCATACGAAGAAAATTTGAAGGCATGCAACGTAAAGAATATTCTTTGTAAACTTTTGTCATCAGTCATGATTTCTGTCCAGTACAACTTAATACGTCTTGGCAGTTGAATTCCATTGGGGGCTTTTTCTCTCTCTTTTGAGGACATAGTATGTTTGCAATATCCTGTAAACAGCCTTTAATTAATTCTTCGCCAGATGCTTCGTGATATCTCTCTCTCTCTCTCTCTCTCTCTCTCTCTCTCTCTCTCTCTCTCCCCCCCCCCCCCCCCTTACTCTCACCAGAGATTTGTTCTGGGTATACACGTTCTGTTTTAACTTTGGACTTCTTAAAAAAAATCTATAGAAATTTATAAATTTTTGTGTGTATGCCCTTGAGTGTGGTCTCTGTTTTATTCGTGCTATGTAAGAACGTAACCATCTTTCCGTACGGTATCATTGTTATCGTAGTCCGGTACTATACGAATTCGCCTGACCTCCGCTTCAAAACGAAACTCCTACTTCTCCAGTATTGCGGCTTACTCAGCATTTGGCCATTGTGAAACATGCTTGAAATAACTCTTATAGTAAACAAGCAAAGAGATGTTCGTTCTACATGCGATCGCTTTGTTGTAATTATGTTTGGAATATAAAATTAACACACAATTGATTGCCAGAACCCGTCATTCGCAGAATTTTTATACCAGTTACAATTACCTGAAAACTATACGCGGTTTTGGAAAACCTACCTCAGACTGTTTGAGTTATTGCCGTCATATTTTCCACGAATCGTACAAAAAAAGACTACTCTTGTGTATTAAAATGTACCTTATTACAATAAATATTACGAGAAGTTCCGTGGAATCTTAAGTAGATGGACTCGGAGCCTAAAGGTAAAACTCGGTGATTGTAAATAGTCACTGAACTTTCCTGATATGTGTTTTCGGTCTAACGAACAGCTCAACGGTGCCTTGTTCGATGGGAGCTAACAGACGGCGGCCGATGTCCTCGTTCGAGGTACCGTTACTGTGTAGGCTGTAACTTGCGCCAGGTCCCCACGCACTCCTTCCGGCGGAAGCACCAGAGACCGTGCTGTGTTCCCAGCCCCTGTAGTCGGACACACACGCTACAGAGGGTAAACTACTGGCTGCGGCGGTCGCTTTGTTGACAAGCGCCGGGGTTGCGTGCCCAGAGCCTATCTCGCTCGTTGGCGTTACGTAATGTCAGCTCTGAAATGGCTCTAACACCCATTATTGACTGACGGCTTCCGAGATAAGTCAGTGTGGCTTTTACGGAAGAACTTCGTCACGCACTTGAGGCGGGGGACTTTTTCCCTCTTAACGGTGAGTTGAGGTTGGTGCATGAAAACAAGACAAAAGTGTGGAAACTTAGCCACCCACAGTCGCTATAGGAAAAGAAGTCTAAATTACATGTTGTGATCTCGCTCCTCGCTAAACCTAGATTAAAGTCGAATACCTTATTTTTGACTGAAATACTCTTTCGAATACTGAAGGTGACAGGGGTAAAATACAGGGAGCGAAAGGCTATTTACAATTTGTATAGAAACCAAATGGCAGTTATAGGAGTCGAGGGACATGAAACGGAAGCAGTGCTTGGGAAGGGAGTGAGACAGGGTTGTAGCCTCTCCCCGATGTTATTCAATCTGTGTATTGAGCAAGCAGTAAAGGAAACAAAAGGAAAATTTGGAGTAGGTATTAAAATCCATGGAGAAGAAGCTTTCGAAATGTGGTGCTACAGAAGAATGCTGGAGATTAGATGCGTAGATCACATAACTAATGAGGAGGTATTGAATAGAATTGGAGAGAACAGAAATTTGTGGCACAACTTGACTAGAAGAAGGGACCGGTTGGTAGGACATGTTCTGAGGCATCAAGGGATCACCAGTTTAGTATTGGAGGGCAGCGTGGAGGGTAAAAATCGTAGAGGGAGAGCAAGAGATGAATACACTAAACAAATTAAGAAGGATGTAGGCTGCAGTAGGTACTGGGAGATGAAGAAGCTTGCACAGGATAGAGTAGCATGGAGAGCTGCATCAAACCAGTCTCAGGACTGAAAACGACAACAACCACCTTATTTTTGTCCGTAAGATTATGTGTACTACGCAGGTATAATTCAACCTTTTTTTTTTTCATTTTGGCGTTATACGATTGCAACACGATCATCTGACGATGCCAGACGCAAGAGTTTCAACTTGATACCTTATTTGCTGCCCTCATGTCAGGTGTCTGTGGATGCCACTATTTAGTGTGTTTTGGCAGCAGCGTCGCTGATGATGGTGTTGAAAGGGATTTGTATGACACGATAATTTAAAACTACTAGCAACAGTTAACATACGATTTCGGAGGCTTTCTCGTCGCGATTCGTTGATGGTATGTTTTAGATATTGTAACAAATTTGTTGATCCCGCTTAGCACGTATTATTTCGAAGTCTTCTGTAGGCGCTCTGAGCGGCGATGTTATCCATTCCTGTTACCCAGAAACTTACCATCTCTTTAGAAGGCTAGTGACATTGTCTTCGGTAGATACCACTCCAGCATTTACTGAGAATTTTTTTTTTCATCATAATCGATGTTTTTGGAAAGCCTGCATTCATGGCTTAAACAATGGAAAAACTCCATCAGTTACTTTTTCTTTCTTTTTTATGCTTAGCACAACCCGTCTCGAAGATTTCTCATTTTCAAATGCATGTTTTGCATAAATGTTTTTGTGATGATTGCATGTGTGATTTTCTGCTTCCCTTGCACTGTAGTTGGCTTTTTGAGGTTACACTGCTGTCGGAAAATCGGACAAATGAATCTTCAAATGCTTTTTATGCTAATGCTAGAAATTGAATTTTTGTTTGTCTGCTTACAAGTATTGTGCGTTCTCCATTACGAAGAATATCACACACACGCAGATCTTCACCTACTCTCTTTATATTTGGAATAAAAAACATGGTACCAGATGTTACGATAGCATGGTTTCACAAACAGTATGTATACAGACAGAGGTGTTACACTTTCTGAGATTACATTATTTACATAAAGTAGTCAGCTATAAACTTCCAGAATGAATTTTTCAGTCTGAAGCGGAATGTGCGCTGATATGAAACTACATGGCAGATTAAAACTGTGCGCTAGACCGAGACTCGAACTCGCGCACTTTCCCGCGAAAGGCGAAGGTCCCTAGTTCAAGTCTCGTCTGGCACACAGTTTTGATCAGCCAGGAAGTTTCATTATAAAATTTGTTTTACCATGATAGCTATTGCATTATCGATTATGTTTCTATTTAGTTGTAAATGTTGAGTAAAGTCTATGTGGTAATGTACATATTTACGGAAACTATTACAGTTATCATATGCAGGAGAACCATTTGGAAAAAAATTAACTTATACGGTGTCAGATTTGTCATCGGGAATTTTTTCTCGTTGTTTGTGGTGTACAAACATTTCCAGCTCCTCTGTTAAATCCATTGTACGTGATTTTTGGAAGTGGCGGAGTAAAGATATTTTTTGAATGAATATCGTCTGTGTGTCTGCGTCTCTCTCTCTCTCTCTCTCTCTCTCTCTCTCTCTCTCTCTCTCTCTGTGTGTGTGTGTGTGTGTGTGTGTGTGTGTGTGTGTGTGTGTGTGTGTGTGTGTGTGTGTGTGTTGCTGATTTTGGAAATTGGTTATCAGTGCAACAGTTGATGTGTTCAGTGTTCAAGCTTGTACATAATAGGCAAACAGGCAGGAACTTTCAAATAAGATAGACTGAAGCGAATCAGTTAAACTCCTGCATATAGCTGTACTGGTTTCCATTAATAAGTACATTACACCGTAGACTTTAATCAACATTTGCAACAAAATAGAAACGTAATCGATAATTCAGTGGCAATAATGGTAAATTTTGTAAAAATAAGACATTCAAACGTCACAGATACATATGTAAACAAAAGCGTGCTCGCGTAAGCTGGCGCCAGCACACCATGCGGCAAAGAGGTTGCGAGGCCATCTACAGACTCGCAGAAAGCGCAGCCAACGCCCTCTCGGCCGCCGCAGAGCAGGGGGGCGAGACAAGAGTTTGTCGCACCGAGTAAGTTCCAGTGTCTTCAGTCGCAGCCCAGCGGGAATCCCAGCAGCAGTAGCTAGCTTCGCTGCTAACTCAGAGAGAGGTGGCACGTAACATCCCTAATAGTGTACATAGAGGACTTCGTACTTCACCAGCAGTGATGCTAATGTGGACTATACAGAAGAGCTTGTACCACAACGAATATCCCGAATTAAGTAAACTTTCCATTTTTATGAATAGCCGGCCGGGATGGCCGAGCGGTTCTAGGCGCTAGTCTGGGACCGCGCGACCGCTACGGTCGCAGGTTCGAATCCTGCTTCGAGCATGGGTGTGTGTGCTATCCTTAGGTTAGTTAGGTTTAAGTAGTTCTAACTTCTAGGGGCTGATGACCTCAGCAGTTAAGTCCGATAGTGCTCAAAGCCATTTGAACCATTTTTTATGAATAAAGAACCCAGTTAAACTATTCGTGCAGTTTTTTTTTTTTTTTTTTTTTTTTTTTTTTTTTTTTTTTTTTTTTTTTTGAAAGAGGATACCGGCCATCAGACAACATCGTCTTCTTGCTTCCCATTCTGAAGATCTACAGAGACAATGAGACGACATAAAAAATGCATTTGAAAATGAGAGTAAGTTCTCGAAACGCGTTGTGCAGAGCATGAAAAATTAAGTAACTGGTGCAGTTGTTCATTATTTAAATCTTGAGAATACTTTTCCGAGATTCAAATTCGGTATGATAGTTTCTACTTCTGTATACTTTTTCCCTGTATTATTCTCTCAAGTTCTCCACCAAGTTTTGTCCTGCTCTCCGCCCACCCTCGAGCAGTCAAAATGAATTCTCGCTAAGAACTGTCCACAAGCTGTGAATCCTTTCCCTAATACTAGTAAACAACCATTTTTTTATAATTTTATAAGTTGAATGAAGAATTTTGTTTTGAAAAGAAGTTACTTGCTGACCGACATATATACCTACGGGGTGATTCAAAGATTGCGCAAAAATTGGAGGAGCTGATAAGATGCCTCGGGAGACAACTTTGAAGGACGAACTTTTGGGTCTTGGAAGTAATCATGAGCCAATGAAAGGGTTGGAATAAATGGTTCAAATGGCTCTGAGCACTATGGGACTTAACTTCTGAGGTCATCAGTCCCCTAGAACTTAGAACTACTTAAACCTAAGTAACCTAAGGACGTCACAAACATCCATGCCCGAGGCAGGATTCGAACCTGCGACATTAGTGGTCGTGTGGTTCCAGACTAGCGCCTAGAACCGCTCGGCCACTCCGGCCGGCAAAGCGTTGGAATAAAGCGTGCGCAGCCTTTTGAATTATCCTGTATATGCATGCGTGTGCGATTAGAAAGAGCGCAATTTGCATATGTTTTACGTAAATAATCTGGTTAACATAACGACACTTGTACAGAGTTCCAGACATACAGAAAAGAACTGCCTATGTCGTCAAAGACTCCCAATCAACAGTAAGTTTTATTGACACTCTCGCCCGGATAGCCGAGAGCGTTAAAGCGCCCCTGCCGGGCGCGGGCGCGGAGGGCCACCGGCTGCTGGTCGAAGTCTCCTGGCGGGTTAACAACCGTCGTTTGGATTTGATTTCTGGCAGCTTCTCTCATCCAACTAGGTGAATGCTGCATCAGACGTCCGCAGACATTTGGAAAACGTTCTCACATTGAAACACGAGATTTACTCTGGATACAGAGAGATGTGTTACGCGAATTCTGACCTTGGGGAATGATGTCAGGAAGAGCATCCGGTCATCAACTACCACTAACCCTGGCAAAACCAATAAAACCTAGAAGTGGTAAAAATAGATTGTTGGCAAGTACGATCTAGTACATCACTGGAGTTGTAAAAGATGTTTTTAGAAAGAAACACCTGGAAGCTTCAGGACAGTGTGGACGGACCGAATTTATTCATAGCATCATCAATAAATTACTGCATAATGTCTGTAACTCTGAAAGACTATTCGCAAACGTAAACTACATACGTTTAGTATCCCCAGAGATCCTTTACGAAATGAGAAAATATTTGGGTGACGCCTTGTTTTGTGCGGGGTCTAGTTGCTCATACTTAACCTTCAGCAAAAAGTGAACAGTAAATGAGTCCAGTGCTTAATGAAATTGAAACGTGCGCTAGTTGTAGGCTATAATGTGCCCACAAATAAAAAGGAATCTAGGGTATTCATGTGCTCAAGAGGACGGCAACCAAGATGGCTAAATGTTAAGCTTGGATGAGAGTTTGTGTGGCTGTCGTCTGCAGCAAGCACAGAAATATTCGTTTTGTAAATAAGAACTGCCTTGGCTCGAGAATATTGGAAGCGAGTCTGTAGGGGAGATGAGTGAATTTACCCGTCACGAAGTACAGAAGGTATAGCAGGGAGGTGGAATAAGGTCATTGTGGCAAGGAGGCAAATGGACTTTTGCGAGGCAAATGGACTTTCTGTAGAAAGATACAGCTTCTAATAAACCTTGAGACCAGCAAAAGATTGACGAAAAGATATATTTCAGCTCTGTATGGGTGTGAAGACAAATGAAACTATTAGGGCCGATATTATAAAGCTTTGACGTTAGATTAACACAGAAAACGACCTCAGATCACATTATCTCGGAAATTTGTGATGTATAAACGTTAACTCCAGATTACATCGCCGTGAAGTAGGATCAATTTTGACTGGCTAAAATTCGCTGGTCAGTCAGGTTCAAATGTAATCGCGGAGTTTGTAATGCAGTGACGTTACAAAATAACGCTTTAGTTTTGTGCAAGTACAAATTGAAATAAAGTTGTTATTAACACGGAAGTATGTGACTACGCCACTCCCACACAGCTAAATCTCGAAATATTTTTGTCTATCTGTAAGGTTAGGTTAAGGAAGTTACCAGCTATTTCGTAATGAGTATAGATAATAACTAACCACATCACAAATCTTGGATAGTCTCGCAGTTTATTAGATTATTTTAAAGGCATTTTATAGACATCATGCTGCAGAGCAAGAAAAAAATCGAAATATTTGCCGTGAGCAGTTGGAACATCTTTTATTCTCTCGGCATGAGTAGCAGTAACTATGTGACACGTATTAATTTTTTTGATGTCTAAAACATAAACAAGTATATCTAAGTCAATTTGCAAGTTGTTATTTATCAGGGATTGTTTACGCCGGGAGAGCGGTGTGCTGACCACATGGCTCTCCATAGCTTTATATACCCTGTTCGAATGGGGTTATATCCCGTGGGAAAACCTCTGGTTGTGGTATTAGGATATCATAGATAAAAGATAAATAACAGTCAAAGTCTTTGAGTCAGGTCTGGAGGCGTGCTCAGGTAGTCTTAACTGTTAAGGCACCTGCTCGCTACAAGAAAAAAGTCCGGTTTCGAGTTCCGGTCTGACAGAATTTTCAACTGCCAGTATACGAGTACATTCGTCACTCGCGGATTCTGCATATCTGACCGATTTTCCTGGGTATCATTTCATGCCACTGTATTTACGACCAAATAAAGATGTTTTATAAAATATGATTTTTATCTCGCCTCATTATTACGACTACGAACTAGCGTACTGTCGTGCAGATTGTCAGAAAGCCCTTGGTACTGACTGAAAGGAAAGCGACAGGATCGGTACCTTCACTTTTAAACGGAAATTGTTTTCAGTTTATATTGAGAAAACTGCTGTCGTACTTAGACACCTCGAGTTAGTGGAGAGACGGTTAGAAAATTCTCTTCAGAGATGCTGTTTACATCGACAATTTTTAGGTTTCCTGCAAAAAAGCAATAATTACTGGGCAAAATATCGACGGTTCTCAAAAGTGGCTCACGGGTATAGTACGGAAGTAATTGCTTGCACGGATGTTCTGCTTTCGTAACACCGTTGATCGCTGTCGAGCATTCAGGCCGAAGAAGTGTAACGTCACACTGTTATGACTGTCTACTAGATTTGTCGTTACCGTTCGTAGATCATATCGATTTGTAATGTGACGAGCTCTGGCGAAGCACCTGTAAACTGATGACCCATAACATTATGACCACCTGCTTATTGCCGTGTTGGTCCGCCTTAGAAACGCAATACAGCGCGATTCTCCTTAACTTGGATTTCCGGAGGTATGTGGCACTAGATATGCAAGTCCAAATTGCAGCGAACGCTATTGATATATGAAGCTGTCATTACTCCGTAAGTTCAGTACTTGGTCACTCTTACCACAAAACCAGGTTAACGAAGGCCGACAATCTTAACGTCCAATCCTAACCACGGTTCAACTTGCCATTTCCACCTTAGCAAAATATTAACTTCTGCCCGAAATAATAAATTCATCACAATCAGTAAACTTTCACTGTGTAGTTAAATTGCACTAGAAATATTCTGCCAAACAGTGCTATTTCCCAATCCCAGATACAAGGAAATATTTACAATTGAAAATATATGTTTTTAACGGAAGGTGGTGTTTTCGTGGCTCACCAGCAACAATAATTTGCAATGTAATACCTACATAGCTCTGATCAGCGTCCAGGTCGTGTGCCACTATCTTTCACAGTGTCTCTGTCGTTCAAATGCATCTGAAGCTGTATATGTTCTTGTGCGAAATGTCTGAAAGACTAATCTTGCAAGGTCTCAGGTAGATAGCCAAAACGTATACTCATTGTAGCGAGAAATTTGACGTCTCATTTCCCATTCAGATTTGATGTAACGGTATCCCTTTCACTTTCTAACAGGCCTGTCGTATTTATCTCGGTAACTTACACACGTGAAGATAACGGATTTTTTACGTCTCGATCAACATCACGTCATATCAGTTGGAGTGGCGTCACTACAACGATACTTCCGCGATAAAATAAGCGTTAGCAGGGCAGAGCGGCTTGTTAAGATAATTTTGCACAAAATACCTCAAACGTACTGGCGAGAAATCAGTGGCTGAGGGAATTCAGTTACCAAGCTTGTAGATTGTGCGGTATATTGAGCCCTATTGTCATAACTTTGGAAATATCACACCGTAAACAAAACTTGTATTACGAATTTTCACTCTGCTGCAGTGGAGGAACTTCCTGTCATATTGAAACTCCCTACCGAACCGGGACTTGCCCAGGGACTATTACTTTCCGCAGGCAGGTGCTCTGCCAATTGAGCTGAGCTGTCCAAGCATGGCTCACGACCCGCGCTCACAGCACGTGCCTGCAAAAGACAGTGGTCCCAGGTTGAAGTCAACGTCCGGCACGAACTTTCAATCTACCAGGTTACACAGAACAAAAACCTTGCTAATTCGTAACTAATAATGGTAAAGTCGGCCAAAATTAGAATGTGAGCTATTCCTAGAATATGGGAGTCATGCTAGATGTGATTTGAAGTTGTTGACCAGGAAAAACGCAGGTTGGAATAATTTGCATTCCTTTGCTCATAGGTTTAGATACATGGCGACGAAAAGGTGTCATAAATTGGCCTGGGTTTTCTCAACCCTCGCATTCAGTTCACCTATTTTGTAGCACAGTGAAGATGTTTCGAGCCTAAAAGTTAACGTCGCTGACCACTAAAAACTGTCTAAAGCTAAAGAGAAACGTCTGTGAAATGGACGAATATGTTACCAGCGCACACTGAGGGATTCTGATGTATCCTCACCACTTCTCATTCCACACCTGTTGGGCAGTTAATGTGGTAACCTAGTTCACAAGGTACAGCTGCAACAGGCTACACAGCGCACTAAGAGCGATGCGGGGAGTTTGAATAACTTCTTTCTCGCGAAGAGGGAGGACTGCGAAATACCCTGTCCGTGCAACGGTGTACACTCTTACCGCTTGCTGCCTAGTATCAGATGCCAGCTCACGAATGAATGTTGCGAATGTTATGAGAAAGTATCCGATTCGACAGAAGCTTATAATTAGCAGAATGACCTGTTCAGGATTAATTTGGTCCCAATTCTGGATTTCTGGTGTTCTTTAGAAAGTTGGCTCAGCACTGCACAGTACGATGCGACTGCAGTGTTGTTCAGGAAACTTTTTTTTCTCCTGATCACAATTGTCTGAGAGACTGACGACCTTCATAAAAGCCAAGGACGGGTAACGCCGCATTACTTTCGCTTTTACTCAAATGACCACAGCAGAAGGCCATTCTCTGATCGTCTTTGATCATCCTCAGATAAAACCACTGGCCACAGACCATTTAAAGATTAAGACGTTTAGTAGATGGGATATGCACTTTAAGGTAGAGGATGAATTACGGACGGGAACTATGAAAGGACACTGCAGTAACTGAGCTAGTGAACATTTATGCAAAGTTGATACGAAAATTCCGTATTTGGCAGCAGTACTAGGCACGTACTTAGGTACATTGACTGGCGTTGTAAATTATACTACTTATACCTAAAGTTAGAATTTAAATAGTTTTACATTTGTACGTTTCTAATAATTGAGACTCCGAGGTGCATTTGCCTTGAAAAGCTGCAGAAACTGCTGTTCTTAATACGGCGCCTGCACGTAACAAACCTGTAAGGAAAATACGTTCATATTCGTTTCATAAATTGAAATGACTTTTTCTTCTTGCAGTCTATATTCATGTTTCAGGCGCGTTTCGTTCTCACACATTAAGGGACCTTCAGCGGATTTAATCTGGAATAATAAAGCATACGTTTTCATATGCGATGCTTGTACATTAGAAGGCAGTTCATGTCATGATTGTTACAGTAATGAATTCTTACTGCTATTTATTTTTCCTGGCGGAATCTACGTTTCGACTCACCTGATTGACGGTCACCCTGTCACTTCACGTATAATACATCGACTCAGTGTCACGTCAAGACCTTTTTGCTTTGCAGTTTTCATATACTTTGTAAGATAACTGCTGTGCAACACCTCACCTCGACGTGCCTGACCTCCTCCATCTTATTTGTCACTTTGGAGTGGGTGACCATATCATCATTTCTGTTACTGGATTTCGTGGCCCATTTTCCTTTTCTCAGCCCCCTCGCCTTCGTATCCCTGTTAATTTGCTTTAATCTTGCCCATGGCCTTCCTCGGCCCTTTCTTGTCTCCGCTGATCCGGAGAATGCTACATACGGTAGTCTTTCCTCTTGCATTCTGAGTGGGCGTTCTGCCAGCATCAATCTTCTTTTCTTCATCCTCCGGTTAATATAAGCTTGTGAGTATAGATCTAACAGCTCCTGATTTTTTTTTTTTTTTTTTTTTTTTTTAATATTCATTTCCCGTAACTGGAAGTCCCTCCTGGGACCAAATATTTTCCTTACTATCGCTCTCTTGGAGATTAGTAGTTTGTATTCGCCTGTTTTTCTTAACCCGTTAAATGCCAAATTATTTTTCTTCGACCAACATAGTTTTGGGTTACCTGGATGACATAGAGACTAGGAAAATGAATGTAAAATAAAAAAATGAAATAACCTTGAAGAAAACGCTATATTTTAGTAGTTTCCCAAGTGGGGATCACGGCAGCTAATGGGTTAATGTATAGATGTTTCAGCTGCGTATAGAGCTACCATGAGAATTACACTATGGTATAGCCAGATATTTAAACTTGTCGTAACTGCTCTACGGCACAGCATTTACCGTAAGCTATGACCTATTTGCCGCTGCGGTCCTTGCCCTAATTTCAATTTCTATTACCTTCTGTTCGCTACAAATGCTTCCCAGGTATTTAAATATGATCTTTTAAAAGTGAATTCTTCAACTGTCATTGGGGTACCATCGTAGGGTGCCTTGGTCACGACAACGTACTCAATTTTCTACTGTTTAATTTGTAACCATGCTTTCTTCGCCATATTTCTGTAACAAGTTCTCATGAGCTGCAAGTCCTTTTTGCTATCACGTATTGTAATAACATCGTCTGTATGTGTAAACCCATTTATTGTGTTACTACCCAGTCCTATTACAGCTGGGTTTAATTTCTTTGTGTTCTCTCTTTCCTAAAATTGGAGAAAATAAATCTCCTTGTGTAAGACCAGTTCTGATTTAAAATGCTCTGACATTCCTGCCCTGCTCTTTACTCTGCAATATGTTCCTTCTAAACACATCTCTTCTAGACGTATTAACTTTTGTAAAAACTAAAGCTCTTGAAAGACATGGTGATCGTGCATCTGTGAATGGTGTCATGAGCTGTTTTTGAGGTCAACGGAAACAAGCTACAGCAAATGATAATTGACAACTGTTTTCTCTCTCTCTCTCTCTCTCTCTCTCTCTCTCTCTCTCTCTCAGGTGTATGTGAAGTGCTATTAGGGAGTGGGTAAATAGCTCAAGGTATTTGAATGAATGGATGTTTGGATTACAAATTATGATTGCTCTTTTTTATCTATTAACATTAATAGCGAGTTGTTTGTCACGTACATTTCGTCGTCCAAAAGGATTTTCTTTTCAGCTTAAGTTTTTCGTTCGATAATTTTCTTGTAGGGTTAGAATATGCATTTTATTGATTATTCTGATTATTTTGGTATGTTCTTCACTGGATGTTTACTTGTGATAATGTTGTCTGATAATGAGGTGCTCTGCAAATGTGTAGGTTTTTGATAAGGCACAATAACGTATTTCACAAAATAATATTACAAATTAAATTCAGATTCAGCAAGCAAATTCCAAACAAAAGTTAAAAAACTCAGAAAAAATAAGCCAACGTACTGGATAACACGGAAAAAAAGAAAACTGATGCAGAATAATCGCACTCCACCCATTTTCGACGTCAGTTAAAAATCCGCAAGCCAAATGCCCAGTCAGTCCCATAGAATACAGTTAAAAGCTTTCAGGACATTGTTAAAAATTATCTGTAAATTCGAAAGTACAACAAGACACAGCCATTAAAAGCACTGTGCAGCTGATACTACCCAGAAAAGATACACAAATTCTAGACTTAGCAACACTTCTCCAATTCGACATACGCAGAAAACATGTATTCCAATATACTGCTAAAAAGAGACTATAGATGTTACGGAAAAAAAACTGAAAACATACATACAACTTCTTTGTGAACCGATTAATGAAACACGTTAGTGTCGCTTTTGACAGGAAAAAAACTATTTCGATTTCAACAAAGAATTTTGAATACAGAAGGAGATATTTCTAATGGATTCGCCAGTTTCGCGAACCTTAGCAAATATTTTTGTAAAGCGTGGTCAACCGGTCATTTTTACAAAAATGCAACATGCTGGATCAGATACATGGTGACATACTGTCCTTAATAGATGAACCACTAACAAAAACTGGCAAACTAAATACTGAAGTCAACAAGGTAATAAAAATATTAAATCCAGAATAGAAAAAGAACACAGTACTAAAATTGACTTTCTAGATGTAACAATCAAAAAACAAACAGCAAGCATAGATTTGAAAATTACCATAAACACACAAAAACGGACACAATTATGTACCAAACCTCGAACCACTCAAACTCACGTAACAAACAGCACTTTGATACACGCTCCATACACTTGACACAGTGCCACTCAATAAAGAAAACTACCATAAAGAACTAGACACCATAATGCAGATAGCCAAAAGCAGTAGACATAATAGTAAAATAGTCACAAAGCATAACAGCAAGATTAAAAGATAAACAATTACAAAATTAATGAGAGACAGTAAAAGTAAACAACAGCAGCAACAATAATAAATGACATAAGCGGGAACGTAATGACGTACAAACATAAACTCTCGCATAAAATCACAAACATTTCAAGACAAGGCATAAACATAGCAAATGCAACAGACATTTCTATTCAGAAATATATTGAAAACTGACAAGGACAATTTATACCAAAAAGCAATTACAATTTATCACATGTCACGCGATGTATGTGAAGAAAGCAAGTAGAATACTCGATATGAGATACACAGAACAAATAACCTGAAAGTATCGGACAAATCACTCCACATCTGCGGAGCATCTCACAGAACATAATCACTACCCAACTTCAAGGGAAGAAGGCACGAAAATAATTAGAATAAACAAGAAACGACGTCATATAACATTACTGGAAAATTATCGTTTACAAAAAGACCAAACTCTAAATAAAACCCCTTTGAGTGATAAAGTATTCATAACAAACAGCTCAATATTCACATTAAACAGATTAAATAATAGAGTAACACCCCAACAGACGACATTAGAACCTTTTTCGCCTCACTCTTCCATGATTAGTTCTAAACCAAATGTCCAATCGATGGCGCACCTAGAACCCTTTACCAACTCCCTGACAGCTGTTAAGATACAATATGAAAAATACAAAACGAAAATGTCTTGGCATGGTAATGTGTCGGTATCTAAGAGTTAAGCGACAACGCGACCAACAATCAGACGAAAAGAAACGTAAATTTCACCCTGAAACACGAATATCTGCAAGCAGTATTTAATTAATGTAACAGTTGTGACGTGAACTGTTCTGTAATTTGTAGTTGCAGGATACAAAAATATAACTGTATTATTGCAGATTACAGGCACAGAATATACCTGAATGTAAGAGGCGAAGCGCGTCTAAAACATAAATTCCGCCAAGAAAAAGACGTTTCAGTTAATGAAACGAATATTTATTTGCTTGGTACGGATAATGGCCACGCCAGCAAACCTGTAAATATGTTCGTTCGTGCAGCCATTTTCCTCTGTTTTAACGAAGTTGTAATAAAGGAAACAGCCTGGATGTGAAGAATAAAAGACTGTTCCACTCGCTCATCTTCGTCTGAGAACAGGCTAATCTTGGAAAACATTAATCATTATCTGCGGATTCCGAGAATGTTACAGATAACATCGCTATCTTATATTTCACAGTTGTGACGTTGCTCAGTGTCCATGTAAAGAATGCGTCGAATATAGGGAAGCTAATGATTACGTTTAAATATCTACGTGATTGAAAAATTCAGTGCAATGTAAAATTTAAGAACGCCATTTCGCGCATAGCTCGGTTAAGAATGTATTAGCAGAAGTCTTTTGTATTTTTTCTTGTCTACGGCCATTTTATTACATCATAGCTCGTTTTTCGTGTTTTCAAACTGTTGGTAATGTTAGAGTATTTACCAGTGTAGATATGTCTTAGACGGTCTTCAGTCTCCGGTGCTTCCGGGCAACATTATCAGTGAAAATCGAAACTAGAAGTCACAGGCGTCCTTCACTTTGACACGAAACGTACAGAATAAACATCGAAGTTGTAACGTGCGCGTTGGGGCACACAATACTCATTAAAGCCTGTACTATGGTGAGTGGGGTTCACCTTACGAGACAGGATTTTTGTATAGATATTGACCGCGTGTACCTGAATGGTGGCAAATCAGACTTACTCCGACTCTGTAATAACAATGATACGTCAAGTAAGTCCGAAATGCAACTACACGTCAGTATGTACCAAAAGCAACTACAAGTTGACGAATATTCATGCAAAACAACACGTAGTAACACTGCATAATATATTAAAATTTTAGAACCAGAAAATCTATTGAACTGATAGTTTCACGTTCTCTACTGATATGGAAAAACCATGAATACATAACACTACACTATAATGCATACTACAAAACTTCGTACTGTCTATTGATCTGATCAAAATCGGGCATAGGTTACCCTAGAAATAGTACTTTCGAGTCACACACAAAATGTCAATTTTAATAAAGATAAAACACTGATAAACTTTGACATATATATTGACTTTAACTTTTGCTGGTCAAACCAATGTGGAACACTTCAGAATTCAAATGAGTAAAGGGGGGGGGGGGGCTGAAACTGTTATGATTACTATATTTAAAAAATTGATTACTGCAATTATCATGCGTTCAAGATTTCCCGTATATGAGTTACTACTCTTTTTATCTTATTTACTGGTCATTTAAATACCTTTATATCTGTCTCGAAATAATTCAACTTCATTACTACACTCCTGGAAATGGAAATAAGAACACCGTGAATTCATTGTCCCAGGAAGGGGAAACTTTATTGACACATTCCTGGGGTCAGATACATCACATGATCACACTGACAGAACCACAGGCACATAGACACAGGCAACAGAGCATGCACAATGTCAGCACTAGTACAGTGTATATCCACCTTTCGCAGCAATGCAGGCTGCTATTCTCCCATCGAGACGATCGTAGAGATGCTGGATGTAGTCCTGTGGAACGGCTTGCCATGCCATTTCCACCTGGCGCCTCAGTTGGACCAGCGTTCGTGCTGGACGTGCAGACCGCGTGAGACGACGCTTCATCCAGTCCCAAACGTGCTCAATGGGGGACAGATCCGGAGATCTTGCTGGCCAGGGTAGTTGACTTACACCTTCTAGAGCACGTTGGGTGGCACGGGATACATGCGGACGTGCATTGTCCTGTTGGAACAGCAAGTTCCCTTGCCGGTCTAGGAATGGTAGAACGATGGGTTCGATGACGGTTTGGATGTACCGTGCACTATTCAGTGTCCCCTCGACGATCACCAGTGGTGTACGGCCAGTGTAGGAGATCGCTCCCCACACCATGATGCCGGGTGTTGGCCCTGTGTGCCTCGGTCGTATGCAGTCCTGATTGTGGCGCTCACCTGCACGGTGCCAAACACGCATACGACCATCATTGGCACCAAGGCAGAAGCGACTCTCATCGCTGAAGACGACACGTCTCCATTCGTCCCTCCATTCACGCCTGTCGCGACACCACTGGAGGCGGGCTGCACGATGTTGGGGCGTGAGCGGAAGACGGCCTAACGGTGTGCGGGACCTTAGCCCAGCTTCATGGAGACGGTTGCGAATGGTCCTCGCCGATACCCCAGGAGCAACAGTGTCCCTAATTTGCTGGGAAGTGGCGGTGCGGTCCCCTACGGCACTGCGTAGGATCCTACGGTCTTGGCGTGCATCCGTGCGTCGCTGCGGTCCGGTCCCAGGTCGACGGGCACGTGCACCTTCCGCCGACCACTGGCGACAACATCGATGTACTGTGGAGACCTCACGCCCCACGTGTTGAGCAATTCGGCGGTACGTCCACCCGGCCTCCCGCATGCCCACTATACGCCCTCGCTCAAAATCCGTCAACTGCACATACGGTTCACGTCCACGCTGTCGCGGCATGCTACCAGTGTTAAAGACTGCGATGGAGCTCCGTATGCCACGGCAAACTGGCTGACACTGACGGCGGCGGTGCACAAATGCTGCGCAGCTAGCGCCATTCGACGGCCAACACCGCGGGTGCTGGTGTGTCCGCTGTGCCGTGCGTGTGATCATTGCTTGTACAGCCCTCTCGCAGTGTCCGGAGCAAGTATGGTGGGTCTGACACACCGGTGTCAATGTGTTCTTTTTTCCATTTCCAGGAGTGTATATCAATATTAAAGTTATCTTTCAACTTCGTTAGACCTTCGTTATTCATTTACTGGTTCATTAACAAATCAGTTCTTTAAACACCATTCTTACATAGTTAGGTCTGCAAATAATTATTATTAACACAATATTTAATTTTTCATTTCGGGACACTCGGATTGCACAACATTTGGAAACGACCCTATCTAGGTTAGTTGTGAGGATAATTAAATGATAGGAAAGTTCTGGTAAAATTTAAGTTGTTATTGAATAGTTCACTCTCTGGTCCATACGAATACAGTACTAAAAGTTTCAACGTGCTTGTATCGTTGCGGCGGTCGGCGGGCGGCGAGATGGCGGGGCACAGAGCACACATACAACCACAGCTATGGCCCTTGACGTATCGGCACTTTAATTCTTAGCGTCGCAATACTTTTCCATTTAGTGCCTATGGAATTTGGCCGTGCTGTTTGGGCGTTGGAACGGCATACCCGAGGCTCAATGAAACTACGTCTTCCAGGAGAGCCTCCTCGCTCCAGAAGGTGTTGCTCAGACCAATGCCAAACTCAAACTACTACTACTGAGCCCGTTGTGCCGTTCAGCGCCCGTGTGCATTTTCCCGCGCTCGCCTGCCATCCACCTTTTACCGCTCCCTTACAGACAGGGTATTCACCCGAGGTTTTGCATTCTACATATCCTAACACATTGCCTACGTATGGACCAGATGCACAGTTACAATTTTAAACATCTTACAGCAGTTCCAAAATTTGTTACATTTCAATTCAATCACAATACTACTCGACATTTGACATAAACATTAATGTTCACATTGAAACTTGTTTACAGTTTTCTTAACACAATGACATGAAACAAAAAAGAAATGAAATCAGAACATCAATTACACTATTTTATCGAAAAATCAGATGGAAAAAAATTACTTATTTGTACAATAGTACAGCGTTGTTGTTGTTACAAAGTGATTTGAAAAAGAGTGAGGATGTCTGTGCGTCTGCGTATACCTGTTGACTGTGAAGACCAAACATTCTCTCATTTGCTGACCCGTTTCACATTTGAAATTCGAGAAAATACGCAACACACAATCGAGTTACGCAGAGCAAGTTTCTTTAATGGGTTAGTCTGCGTCGACTGATATTTAGGGGTATGTTTGTGTTCACGAAGTGAGAAACTTTGACACAGCTGTTTGGGGAGGTATGTGTGATCTTTCTTATGCCAGTATACGCTACAGCACCACCACGCCTAAAATTACATAAAAAAATTAAACTTAGAAATGCATCTCACATGTTGTTTTGTGATCCACATTTCTCTCACGGCTATTGTTGGGTAGACTAATGCGGATAAACCTGTTCAATACTGTTTTTATTCTTCAATGCTCTTTGAAACGTGGAGCTGCTTGTTATATGCACTGTTAGCTGCGAAGTAGAAACTGAAGTAAAATTTCCAGTTACGGTTATGTAAGTCGGAAGTATCAGATATTTAACTTCGAATAATTTGATGTGCAGGAATTAAATTAATGATCTTGTTGTCGTTCTTGTCTTCAGTCCAAAGACTGGTTTGATGCAGCTCGCTCTCCATGCTACTCTATCCTGTGCAAGCTTCTTCATCTCCAAGTACTTACTGCAGCCTACATCCTTCTGAATCTGCTTAGTGTGTTCATCTCTTGGTCTCCCTCTACGATTTTTTCCCTCCACGATGCCCTCCAATACTAATTGGTGATCCCTTGATGCCACAGATTGCGTCCTACCAATCAATCCTTTCTTTTAGTCAGGTTGTACCACAACTTTCTCTTCTTTCCAATTCTGTTCAGTACCTTCTCCTTAGTTACGTAATCCACCCATCTAATCTTCAGCATTCCTGTGTAGCCCCACATTTCAAAAGCTTCTATTCTCTTCTTGTATAAACTGTTTATCGTCCATGTTTCACTTCCGTACAAATACTGTCAGAAAAGACTATTTACACTTCATTCTATACTCGATGTACTCTTCCTCAGAAACGCATTTTCTGCCACTGCCAGTTTACAGTTTATATCCTCTCTGCATCCACCACCATCAGTTATTTTGTTTCCCAAATAGCAAAACTCATCTACTACTTTAAGTGTTATATTTCCTAATCTAATTCCCTCAGCGTCACCCGATTTAATTCGACCACATTCCGTTATCCTCGTTTGGCGTTTGCTGATGTTCATGTTATATCCATCTTTATAGACAATATCCATTACGTTCAATTGCTCTTCAAAGTCCTTTGCTGTCTCTGACAGAATGACAATGCCATCGACATACCTCGGACTTTTTGTTTCTTCTCTCTGGACATTAAATCCTACTACAAATGTTTCTTTAGCTTCCTTTACTGCTGGATCAGTATATAGATTGAATAACATAGGTAGGCTAAAACCCTGATTCACTCCCTTCTCAACAAATGCTTCCCTTTCATGCCCCTCGATTCTTACAACCGCCATCTGGTTTCCGTACAACTTGTAAATAGCCTTTCAATCCCTGTATTTTACTCCTGTAACCTTTAGAATTTGAAAGAGTATTCCAGTCAACATTGCCAAAAGCTTTCTCTTCGGCTACAAACGCTATAAAGCAGGTTTGCCTTTCCTTAACCTATCTTCTATGAGAAGTCATAGGGTAAAAAAAAAAGGCTCTGAGCACTATGGGACTTGGCATCTGAGGTCATCAGTCCCCTAGAACTTAGAACTACTTAAACCTAACTAACCTAAGGACATCACACACATCCATGCCCGAGGCAGGATTCGAACCTGCGGCCGAATCGGTCGCGCGGTTCCAGACTGTAGCGCCTACAACCGCTCGGCCACACCGGCCGGCTTCATAGGGTCAGTGTTGCCTCGCATGTTGGTACATTTTTCCGGTATCCAAACTGATTTTTCCCGAGGTCGGCATCAACCGGTTTTTCAATTCTTCTGTAAAAAATTCGTGTTAATATTTTGGCAACTGTGCCTTACTAAACTCATAGTCGGGTAATTTTCACACCTGTCAGCGTCTGGTTTCTTTGGAATTTGACTTCAAGGAGAATATAATAATTCAAAGAGTAAGTCTAAGGGTATGTCGCCTGTCTCTCAAAGTTTGTTCACCAGATCTAAGACTTTTGTCATGGCTGGCTCTCCCAAGCTGTCATTGGTTCTAACGGAATGTATTCTACTCATAGGGCCTTGTGTCGACTTAGGTCTTTCAGTCGTCTGTCAAATTCTTCACGCAGTGTCGTATCTCCCATCTCATTTTCATCTACGTCCTCTTCTATTTCCGTAATATAACGCGTAGGGACATCCCCCTTGTATAGACACACTATATAGTCGGTCCACCTTTCTGCTTTCCCTTCTTTGCTTATGACTGCTTTTCTCTTTTCTCCAAACGTCTCTTTAATTTTTCCTGTTGGCGTGGCATCTATTTTTCTTCTAATGGTACATGCTTCTAAATCCTTACATTTGCCCTCTAGCCATTCCTGCCTATCCATTTTGACCTTCCCTTCAATCTCATTTTTTGGCGTTTGTTTTACCTTTCGCCTGCTTCATTTACAGCATTTGTATATTTTCTCCTTTCATCAGTTAAATTCAGTATCTCTTGTGTTACCCAAGGATTCCTACTAGCCCTCGTCTTTTTACCTACTTGACTATCGGCTACCTTCATTATTTCATATCTCAAAGCTACCCATTCTTCTCCTGCTGTATTGCCTTCCGCCTTCCTTGTCAATAGTTCCCTAATACTTCTCCGAAACTCTCTACAACCTCTGGTTCATTTTATCCAGGTACTATCTCCTTAAATCCCTATCTTTTGCAGTTTCGTCAGTTTTTATCTGCAGTTCATAAACAATAAATTGTGGTCATAGTCCACATCTGCCTCTGGACCTGACTTAAAATTTAAAATCTGGTTCCGAAATCTGTCTTAATCATTATATAAATCAGTTTGGAACCTTCCAGTGTCTTCAGGACTCTTCCACATATGCAACCTTCTACCATGATTCTTAAACCAAGCGTTAGCTATGATTAAATTGTGCTCTGTGCAAAATTCTACCATTCGGCTTCCTCTTTCGTTCCTTACCTCCACTCCATATTCACGTACCACCTTTCTGTCTTTTCCTACAATCTAATTCCAGTCATCCATGACTATTAAATTTTCGTCTCATCATACATTTCTTCAATCTCTTCATCTGCGGAGCTATACTATGTGATCAAAAATATCCGGACACCTGGCTGAAAATGACTTACAGGTTCTTGGCGCCCTTCATCGGTAATGCTGGAATTCAATATGGTGTTGGTCCACCCTTAGCCTTCGTGACAGCTTTCACTGTCGCAGGCATATGTTCAGTCAGGTGCTGGAAGGTTTCTTGGGAAATGGCAGTCCATTCTTCACGGAGTGCTGCACTGAGGAGAGGTATCGATGTCCGTCGGTGAGGCCTGGCACGAAGTCGGCGTTGCAAAACATCCCAGAGGTATTCTATAGGATTCATGTCAGGACTCTGTGCAGGCCAGTATATTACAGGGATGTTATAGTCGTGTAACCACTCCGCCACAGGCTGTGCATTATAAATAGGTGCTCGATCGTGTTGAAAGATGCAATCGCCATTCCCGAATTGTTCTTAAACAGTGGGAAGAAAGAAGGTGCTTAAAACATCAATATAGGCCTGTGCTGTGATAGAGCGAGGTAAAACATCACGGGGTGCAAGCCTCCTCCATGAAAATCATGACCACACCATAACACCACCGCCTCCGAATTTTACTGTTGGCACTACACACGCTGGCAGATGACGTTCACCGGGCATTCAGCATACCCACACCCTGCCATCGGATCGCCACATTGTTTACCGTTATTAGTCTCTCCACAGAACGTTTTACCACTGTCCAGTCGTCCAATGTTTACGCTCCTTACACCAAGCGAGGGTCGCGTAGCTTTTACCGGCGTGATGTGTGGCTTATGAGCAGCCGCCCAACAAAAAAATCTTAATTTTCTCACCTCCCGCGTAACTGAAACAGTACTTGCAATGGACCCTGATGCAATTTGGAATTCCTGTGTGGTGGTCTGGATAGATGTCTGCTATTATCCATTAAGACTCTCTTCAACTGGCGGCGATCTCTTGTCAGTCAACAGACGAGGTCGGCCTCTACGCTTTTGTGCTGTACGTGTCTCTGTGGCATCCCTTCACGTTTCCACATCACTATCACATCGTAAACAGTGGACCTAGGGATGTTTAGGAGTGTGGAAATCTAGCGTACAGATGTATGACAAGTGTCATCCAATCACCTGAGCACATTCGAAGTCCGTGAGTTCCGCGGAGCGCCCCATTCTGCTCTCTCACGATGTCTAATGACTACTGAGGTCGCTGATATGGAGTACCTGGCAGTAGGTGGCAGCACAATGCACCTAATATGAAAAACGTATGTTTTTGGGTGTGTCCGGCTACTTTTGATAACATAGTGAGGTTGGCATATAAACTTGTACTACTGTTGTGGCTGTGGGCTTCGTATCTATTTTGACTGCGGATTCACTATGCTGTTATTAGTTGCTGCTCCGGGTTCCAATTTTTTTTCTCATTGTTAAACCTACTCCTGTATTGCCCTTATTTGATTTTGTGTTTATAACCTTATATTCACCTGACCAGAAGTCGTCCTGTTCCTCCTGCCGCCGCACTTCACTGACTCCCACTACATCCATTTCCCTTTTTAAATTTTCTAACCTACCTGCCCGGCTAATGAATCTGACATTTCGTTCTCTGATCCGTAGAAAGCCAGAAAGAAAAATTCAGATGTTAACATATGTAATATGTTAACATATAAACAAGTCGAGATGTTCTAATACTGCCTTAACGCTATCAGCACACTGCGAGGATTTAAGTTTCCATCCAGTAGCATTCGCTGCACTGCGACGCCAACTGCTAGGATCATTCAGGCTATTTTCTGGCGTGCATTCAGAAAACGTGTACTGCTTTAGGTGTCGGGCCGGTACCGTTACTTTGTAACACGCCGTAGCCTAGATACTCATCTCTACCTTTCCGTTCGTGCGTCTCGCGGATGGGAATGCTCTGCAGTGGGAAGCTACCGTACCTTCATTCGGGAGGAGTGGGATTTTAAGTACCTGTCCAGCCATCCACATTTAAGCTCATCTAATTCGATTAAGACGAATGCCAGGACGATTCCTTTGAAAATAACACGACGAAGGTACCTCCCCATCCTTGTCATATCGTATCGGGGGAAAAGAAAATTACAGCACAACCTTACAAAAAGAAGGGGATCGATTGATAGGTCACATCCTGAGGTGTCAAGGAATCATCAGTCTGCCAATAAAGGACAATGGAGCGAGTAAAAAATACAGGGAGGGGGGGGGGGGGAGGCGAGAGACTTGACTGCGGCAAGCACGTTGCAGAGGAAGTAGGTTTGTAGCTTGCAGTAGTTACGCAGAGATGAAGAGACTTGCACAGGGCAGACTAGTGGGGAGAGCTGCACCAAACCAGTCTTTGAAGAGAAGACTGTAGCTACTATACTACCTTGTCATATCCAAGTTTGCGCTCGGTCTCTAATGACGTCATAGTCGACGAGGCGTTAAGCCATAATCTTTCTTCAGTTTTAATAGTAACTTTTCTCGAGAACTGGAGAACGTGATCCAGAGGGAAACTGGTATCGATGATATGTATCGTGCTGAATAAAGGAAAAAGGTACGTCCAGAGTTTCCGGACAAACTGACGCTTTGATTTGTGGATTTAAATGTTTCTAATTCGAGGAAACTGTGTTTGGCGTAAGTTGTGCAATACGTAATTTAACAGAACAGTGTCCTATTCCTCTTGTGCGGTTTTAGTCAGTATTGAAGGTCATTGTATGAGGGTGAGTCAAATGAAAACCTTAAATTTGTAATAAATCGAAATTTCGCGTCGTATCCTGTAAGTTGGTAAGCGTGCTACAAACAGCGTGCAGAATGGCTTCTAGGTGGCAGTATAGTGCAGATGCACACATACCATCGCAGTATTAGTATAAAGATGGACGCCCCACTTGTGACTTGCACCAGGGAAGAACAGTGTTCTGTTACTCGGTTTTTGCATAGTGAAGGTGTGAAACCTATTGAAATTCATCGACGAATGAAGGTTCAATACTGTGATGAGTGTTCGTCACAGCAGCAAGTCTACGAATGGAGTAGGAAGTTCGCAAATGGTGTGACTTCAGTGGAAGGTGACGGCGGGGTCAGATTTTCTCTGCCTCGTGATGACTGGGTGTTGTGTGATGTCCTTAGGTTAGTTAGGTTTAAGTAGTTCTAAGTTCTAGGGGACTGATGACCATAGATGTTAAGTCCCATAGTGCTCAGAGCCACTTGAACCTCAGTGGAAGGTGCTCCTCGTCCAGGTCAGGCACAACGAGTTGTGACTCCACAGAACACTGCCGCAATTGAAGCCATAGTGAAGGTAAACCGCCGAGTGACACTGAATGACATTGCAGCATGTTTACATATTAGTCACCGGTTAGCACATCACATTGTGCATGATGTGCTCCAGTTTCACAAAGTGTCTGCAAGATGGGTGCCACGGCAGCTGACTCCTGAAATGAGAGGACGACGTGTTGATGCTTGTGAAGAACTTCTTCGGCGCTTTGAACGAGAAGGTGATGGCTTCCTTGCAAGAATCGTTACTGGGGACGAAACCTGGGTTCACTTCCACCAACCGGAAACGAAGAGAGCGAGCAAGAAATGGCGCCATTCCTCTTCACCAAAACCAAAGAAGTTTCGAATAGAACCGTCAGCTGGGAAGGTTATGCTGACTCTTTTGGGACGAAAAAGGCGTCATTTTGGAGCATTACATGCCTAGAGGGACCACTGTCACCAGTGCATCATACACAGATATACTAAAAAATCATCTGCGGCCTGCAGTCAAATCAGAGCGACGTGGATTGCTGTCAGCAGGTGTCCTTTTGCAACATGACAATGCAAGACCCCACACTGCCCGTACAACAGTTGCAACAATCACAGACCTGCATTTTGAGTGTCTTCCTCATCCACCATACTCACCAGACCTTGCCCCAAAAGATTTCCATATGTCTGGACCACTCAAAGACGCAATGGGAGGAAATAAGTTCCGTTCTGATGAAGAGGTACGCCACGCGGTGCATGAGTGGTTGCGCGGACTACCAAAAGAATTTTTTTTCTAAAGGAATTTATGCTCTTTGTAAGCGCTGGAGGACTTGCATTGAACATGGGGGAGATTATATCGAAAAGTGATACAGCTTTGTACCACTTCTGCACAATAAATAATATTTAATAAAATATTTAAGGTTTCCATTTGACTCACTCTCATACTGATGATATAAAGCTTGAGAATAGCATTACTGATAGTGCGACTATAAACTATCTCTTTTCTGCGCTGAAAAACTTAACCAGTCACCATTCAAATCTATGGACATATGAATATAATGACAGACTACTATTTGTGTGTTTTTTAAAGATAATTGTACCGCGAAATATATGTTGACATCTAATGTTCCGGAACAAAGCGTGATTGCGAAGTGATAATAGTGAATTAAGCGCTGAGATTCTCTCTTTCCAGTGAAGATTGAGATTCTCCGTTGTTATAGATCGTGTATTAAGCTTTAGTTCGTACTAGTGAGCACAATGAATAAGGAGAACTTACCCTCGGCAGTACTGCTCTGAAATCAGTTGTGGAAACATCGATGACAGTGAAAGCTAGAATCAGTCCAGGAGGCGTGCTCGGGTAGACTGATGATTGAGGCAAGTGCTTGCGATAAACAGGAAACCCGTTTTCAAGGTGCGGTCAGAAAAGCGTTGTAAATTCCCACTACACATTCATCACATTGTAAGTCCAGCGTATTTAAACAGTTTGCACTGCAACGGCATTTATCTTTGTCATCCCCATTGATTCAGTCATTGCATTTCAGAACATTTGATTCGTGTCAGTATCAGAAAGATAATGGCACGACGATTCGTGACGAGAGATGATCGGTGGTTAAAGATGATGATCGGAGAATGGTGGATTATTATTCATTGGAGTCGCCCAAAACTGAACAGTATTGTTTGTAAAGAATCGGTTTGCGCTACAGGCAGAAGGTACGCTACTAAAGAATTACTCTGCAGCGTGCACAAATCGATAATCCGCAGCCCAGTGCCGATATTTAAAATTTCTGTTCGTGAAATAGACAAAAGCATGTTTACCAAAGATACACCAAGAAATATTGATAGCAACATTCCCCAAGTGCAGGGCATTTACTTCGCGAAGTATTTCGTTTCTGACTACTTACTACGTATATTTTTCGTAGTGATTGAAATTAGGTTACGGCACAATGTCAAGCAGGCGGCAGTGCCACTCGAGATCTTGAATAGTTTAGAACGATTGTTTCGCGTTCTAACGCTTTACTTCATAAATCTGTCGTCTTACCTCCCCTGGGACGTATCTTTTATTTTGACGTCTACTTCCGACACATCGGGCAGTTCCTTCTCGCTGTTTTGCGCATGTGACCTATTGCATGGAAAAGCCACCTGGCGATGGTTCCCATGTGAAAAAACGACGGCTGAGGTTGCGACTAGCATGTTAGTGGCGCCGAGCTGTTGCTTTCACTTAGCCTCCCTCACTCGTCCTTGTAATGTCGAAAAGCTTCTCTGGAGATCAAGCGTAGCCTTGATACAACGTTCGCCTGCCCTCATTTTGAAGGGGCTATCGTACACTCTTAAGTTCACATCTCTTAGAAAATAGATGATTGACTGCGGGTGCAGTCTAATTAGGTGAAACTAGAGCGCCTTGTTGTTCTTGAACAGTAACATTTGTTTGTTTGTTTCAAACTTCTAACACGTGCTCCGTATCATTAGTAATATAAAAGTCCCATCATAGATGCTTATTGGTTTAATACTTCTTGTTCTTCAGTGGAGTATGTTAAATTCTGACTTATACAGCGGAGCACTTTTCCCCCTTTTCAGCGTGTGCTACGAGCAGACTAATCATCGTGACTGAATGTGTTTCGCCGTAACATGTTTCGTGCTGACGAAATTTTGTAAATTTGTGGTAAGGACTTGTGAGACCAAACTGCTGAGGTCATCGGTCCCTAGGCTTACAAAATGGCTCTGAGCAGTATGGGACTTAACATCTGAGGTCATCAGTCTCCTAGAACTCAGAACTACTTAAACCTAAATAACCTAAGGACATCACACACACCCATGCCCGAGGCAGGATTCGAACCTGCGACCGTAGCAGTCGCGCGGTTCCTGACTGAAGCGCCTAGAACCGCATGGCCACAGCGGCAGGCGCTAGGCTTACACACTACTAACTTGCGTTTAGGACGACACACACACACACACACACACACACACACACACACACACACCCTTCCCCAAGGGAGGACTCGAACCTCCAACGGGGAGGCCCGCGCGGGCCATGACAAGACGCCAAGACCGCGCGGTTTCTTGCTGACGGTTGGATATGTTACGACCTTACAATATGTGGCGAAGGCTATTCTGGTTACCGTTATCATTTCTCACTGCTTCCCTGTTCTGTTCTATCATAATCCTTTCGTCGTGGTCATTTCACGGGCCGCAAGTGGGAGCGACTAATATTTTTCCCCACCCTACTTAGAGGAAGGAATTTCAACGGTAAATGTCCAACAGTAAATGTCTCCGTGATGCACAACACCTCTCGTGTAGCATCTGCAGGTATTTAGACTTCGCGAATATTTAAAAACAGACTACTCTGTCGTACTATGATTAACTTGCAACGTGATGGCATCCGGGTTCTTATTTCTCCTCTTGGTGGAGATACTATACGATCGAAGAGGAGAGAACAGGCCGGCGAAACAGCAAAAGATCCCTAACTAAGTGTAGTATTTAACATTTTTTATCCATCATTTTTTACTTCTTATTCAAAGAAGTGTAATGAAAAATTGTAACGTTGAAATAAACTGCACAGAAGGAGCAAAGGAAAAATAATACATTGTATCATTTCAGCGATATATTAATCTGCATTAGCACTCTGACAGTGATCTTGCACAATGTGGCGGAGGC
Organism: Schistocerca nitens; assembly: GCF_023898315.1. Taxonomy (NCBI): domain Eukaryota; kingdom Metazoa; phylum Arthropoda; class Insecta; order Orthoptera; family Acrididae; genus Schistocerca; species Schistocerca nitens. Next base: position 968,328,822 of record NC_064617.1, read on the forward strand.
TACCTGAACATGGTTTTTCAGTGTGTTTTTATTGGAATGGAAAGAAAAATCCCTAAAAGTCTTATTCCCTAAAAATAATTTCAGAAATATTTGACTCCAAATATTGTTTTCTACGTTAATGACTGATTTAGTATTTGACAACAGTATTCTTAATCTTGCATTATGTTGTTTGTCTTGCTTTCCATCTAAATCCACCGGTAACCATTGTCACATACACATTGACAAAATACAGGGTGTCCATAAAGTCCGGGAACACGTTCAATTATTTATTGAATAAGAACCAAACATTGTACAGATATCATACATATGTCGTTTTGAAGAGAGACCCTGAAAGTTTTTCATGTATACAGCCAAAGCGTAGTTTGGCAATTTGCTGATAGTCAGCGCTAGTCGCAAATATGGCGAGTTCGTGAAATGGCCTCCTCGATCACCAGATCTCACCCCGTGTTGCTTTTTTCTGTGGGGACACATTAAAGATCTGGTGTATGTACCGCCCCTGCCACGTGATGTACCAGAGCTCCGGGGGGGAATACGGGAAGCGACTGCCACAGTCGGCGATGCCATGCTGGGACGGTATGGCAAGAGTTCGATTACCGTATGGACGTCTCTGCCGGGTCATACAAGGTTCGCATATCGAATGTTAGTAAAAAAAAAAAAAGTGTATCTCTTCAAAATGCAGTATCTATGACATCTGTACAATGTTTAGTTCTCGTGCAATAAATAATTGAAAGTGTCCCCGGACTTTATGTACACCCTGTAAATACGTCAGTATACGAATACCTCTTGGAGCTTTGGTTAGCAGCATCTCCTTCCGAATTGGCGCCAAAGGTGTTAGCCTAATTTCGGTTTTTCAGGATTTCCTTAACTCCGTCCTCGTGAATAGGGGGATGATTCAACAAGTCTGTGGCCAATTTCCTGCTCTCAGAGTTACAGCTGGTATAAAGAAATGCCTCATCTCTAGACTTTAAGGTTAAACCTGTAAAATGAATTTGAAGTGTTTGTTGGTGCGTATTAACGTAAAATAATTACACTGTAACACATCATCTTAATACTTAACAATGTAATTGTGCTACTGTGTTGAAGTAAATACGAGCAAGGTAAAGGAAATGTAAAATTAAAACAAATGCAGCCCTCTGTCGCGAAAAACCTTCACTTTCGCGACCGAAGGCTGCAATTGTTTTAATTTTACCTTGTATCGGTCGCTGACAACGCAGTCATGTTTAAAGTTTTGTGGAAAATGTAATTATTTCTAGCTCGCCGGAGAAATAATCTCTAAATATAAAAATAAATAGAAATAGTGGAAGAAAGCAAACAAAAGACGAATGACCTTCGCGTTTGCAAGTATCATTTGTTAGGTCCAGCTGCCGACCACTGCACTACATAGGTGTTCTTTTTCACTACTATAGGATTTCTCAGTACCTCTTTTTTTCCCCCTAGATAACCTTCATCATCATGCTTTACTGTGAGCAAAGTTTTTTTCATGAAAAAGCGGGTGTGTTTGAGCGAACTGTGTTGGAAATGACTGATGTATGAAAACGGCGAAGTAATTTAACGCAAGTTTAGTCTCGTTCTGGGAAAACGTAAGCATCACACTAATTACTGGAATTGAAAATGATAGTCGGGAAAATATTATTGTAATTATTCTGCTCTAATTGTAGATACATGTAGCCTCAGGAAACGAGCAAGAGAGGAGGAAAGAAAATTCATGGAGCAGCAGTTTCTGCATCAGTGCATCCGTTTATAGTCGTTTTCTCGTGCTGGAATCGCAGAAGAGATGCTGAGAACTGCTTTCCTATATCATTCAGTAGCAGTATGCTAACGGTACAGGACTCCAGATCTTAACGATGTTCGTCAATTTCACCGTCCGTGTGTTTGAGCCAAACAATTGTTGCCAACAGGAACAAAGTTTCCTCAAGTTGACTTTTCCTCATTCATGCAAAGACGTACGTCTTTACTAAGCTAAAAATTTCCGATGCGCAGGACGTCCCACAGTATAAAAGAGAAATACCACGTGTCGCGATTTCCACATAACGGCATTTTTCCACTTTTCTATCTCAAATAAGAATAAGGAAAAGATATATTTGCTAACTGTCACGCTGTGAAAGCTACCTTGGTGAGATATTGCAGAAGATATCTGGTAGAACAGATTTGTTTCCCATTGAAATGACACTGTGCTCCTTGGATAGAAAAACTGTGTTTCTTGGCAAGTGCTGCCGGTCACGTAAAGTGACCTCATATGATTGCGTCTGTTAGATCATCACTTGTTAGTGCCTAAATGGTACGCCCTTGTAGCTTGTCCCATAGTTCGCAGCGTGCGCCCTTCACTTTTTCGTTGCTTAACGCAGAGGGTACCTCATATCGTTTTCAAATGTTATACCAGTCTCATTAGGGTTTACCCAGTAGCATATGTGACCATAGTTACGGGCAAGGCAGAGCCGGAGTTATTGTCAATTGTGTTTATTCGCTGAAGCGTGTCGGCCGCCCCCTTTCCCATTAATAATTACGTCCTTTTGCGTTGTCAGGTCCGAAAGCGGGGGCGTTTACGTAGGAGTACCGGTACGCAGCAGAGGTATACGAAGCCAATATCGTGTGGGAGGTGGTCAGTGGATCGACCCGTTGTCTTTTTCTCTTTCTTTATTTTAACAGTATAATAGTGCTGCTGTCCACTTTCACTTTAGGTATGTTTTTCTGTAATTTTATAACAGCTCTAGGTTCGTTAAAGAGCTTCTGTAATTTGCTAGTGGTCCTTTAAACAACCCGAGATGTCTGGTTTTATTCATAACAGCGCACAATTTTCTCGTTATAACTGAAAAATGGAAAAAGATACTGTCAAGTGCCCCATCGTAACTGTATAAAAATCAGGGGATAATTCTAATTTCTTTCTGTTACAGGCTTTCTGTTACATGTAATATGAAGTTTATAGTAACAAGAGATCTGCTTTAGAAAATTTGATGTTATCAAGCTACACTTAAGGGAGGTTCTTTGGAGATTATACGGTGATATACGTTATTTTCTATTTACATGCGTACACAGCCGCGCAGTATTTTAGAAGTGATTTCATTTTCAACGTGGGATTGTTAATAACTTCATTCATGTATGAGAGACACTACAACAAAGGTCCTAGGAATCATGGTAAGATTTGCTGTCGAAATTCCGAATGACACTTTTCCAATTAAATTAAAAACCCATTTCTTCCTCAAACAAATTTCTGGCACAGTGACAATGAGGGGAAATTTAAGATCCAGTTACCCGCTGTATACGAACGAAGTTGCCCTAACAACAATTGGCCTTCCTTAACCCTAATGTTTCTGTTCGTTCAATCGTAGCCTCACTAGCAATATGTAAAATAGTCCAAATAAGTTCAGAATGATTAAATTTCGTCCACAGTTGTGGTAAATTATTATTTTCTTCAGTAACAACATTACACCTCTTCAGAGGTTTTGAAAGTCCTTGTTACTGCATTCAACTGTCAGTGGCCTTAGAAATGTGAATGTACTGTTTCTCAAAAGAAAAATGAATTCTGGTTTTTGTGGCGAATGCTTACAGTTACTACTGGATTATTAATACATGGTGGGGCAAGTAAAGGTGGCCCAGAGAGCAGAGTTCCAGGCTACAAAGAAACACAGCATAGGAAAGGAAATACAGCACTAACCTGACCACAGCAGATGCTGAAAGTGACAAGCATCCATGTCTTGCCACTGTAGGGCCCTGGTCAGCAAGTTGCTGAAGGGTGACTGCTGGAATTGCTGCAGTCACATCCGAAATGTTCTGCTGCAGTTCTTGAAGACTGAGGGTTGTTGGAATACATCTTAGAGTTGCGGGCTCCCCACACAAAGCAACCGCACACTGACAGATCAGGTGACCTGGATGGTCAGTTAGGGCCGCGACCAGACTAATCTCTGTTAACAACTCTGTCAGGCACGAAGATTGTGCGAATGTGCTCCAAGGTTCGGCCGGCTGTATGGGCAGTTGCTCCATCGTGTTGGAAGTAACTGTAGATCTTTTCCTCCTGCGTTAATGCGGTCACAAATGGTTTCAAAATGTTGGCAAAGTAACTCACCAAAGTCAGAAAATGATTAAAGAAGATCCAATAATGCGGTGTGCGTACGCTGCACGCCAAACCCCAACCTTCTGATCATGCATCGGTGTTGCGTGGAAGTTATGTGATTCTCCGCTGCCCAGAACGTGTGATTCTGTGAGCTGACATAAGTACTTAGGTGAACCCAGGCTTGAGCAGATTAAAGAACAGATCCGTGTCCAAGCCATTCATTGATGTCTCGGTGGACAACCACTCACAAACCTGGAGAGGCTGGTTTCAGTGCATGGACAGCACAGCCTCGGAAGGGATGCCTGTACAGGTCCAGGTAAAGTATTCGTCCGTATGGTCGACGTGATATCCCGGTCTGTTGCGACAGGTGTTGGGTTGATTTGGTAGAACTCTGAAGCATTTTCTGGAGTGCGGGGACGTTCGGAATGTTTTTTGACTCGTCTGACGCCAATTCCGGACTAAGCGTTGTATGGTACTCTTTGCTGGTACTTTGACACCATTAAACTTCTCAGCAAAGAACTGACCGCACCGTTTCCACGATTTTATTGTCCGGTAACTTTCCACAACGAACACTCGCTGCTCCACTGTTGAGTACCACCGTCCGCTTTGCACTGAAAGCTCGCACTACACTCTGAACCGGTCAGTATCACGTGGCAGGCGTACACCTGGGGTGCGTGTCACTAGATGTGGATATGTGCATACAGCCACGTTCAGTCGTGTCCTCTCGTCTGGGCCACTTTTATTTGCCCCACACTGTATTACAATTCTCATGATTTACTTGCAACATTTCTCAGTGTGTGAACTACTGACAAAGCCTTTATCTGGGTATATAATATTGTCTCGAATGATCTCCATATCAGGTTTGGAATCTGTAACGCCGATAGAGGAATCTGCATCAGAGCGATGGAGTCTTTTCACTGGGCACTCCACTTTCGACAGAACGCGCCCTTGGAGATGATGCGCTAGAACAAATGTTGGGCTACCGCCCCCTGAGAGATACAAAGCGTTTTCTTTTTTGTTTTTAATACTTCCAATAGTTTTCGATTGCTACAAAAGTTAGTCCGGGGTTCAGGCGACGGAAGTACCATCGTGAGCCAAGGTATGCCGCTAACCATTTACCACTTTTTAAATTACAGAGATGAAATTTGCCATCTGGCTGCATGGAACACATGGACTTGCTAGTTTTTCTACGTTTTGAGTGCGCTGATACTCCGCAACTGTGTACCGAATTAATGAATTTGTTAAAATGCTCTTTTTTTTAGTCCACGACCATGACTAACAGATCAAGTGACTTACATTTTCAGCTGATGATATCACTCAGTAAAGAAGAACGCATTTCAGTTTGGAATTTAGCGCAATGAGTATGTAGAACGGAAACCCAAAGAGATACTCCTAGTTAGTTTTCCCAATGTAGAGATTGCTTCTAAGTGTGCTTGTATTTTCGTTTGTGTCAGTCATGGCTGCATCTACAGCTCGAACTTTCTGACTTAAAGATTGTAGGTAAAATAGGAGAGGGAGAACGACATTGGCTGCAGTTGGCCCCAACCTTTACGTTTAACCGTGTCTAAGGTTGTTCCCAGCAGCCAGCCCTTCCTTTGGTTCACTCCCCGGCATGTATTCTAATGTGGCGGTACCAGATTACGTCTTGTCCAGAATGTCGAAACTTTTCGCTGTGCAGCAACTCGCTTGTCTATTGATTATCAATTTTTGGGGTCAAAGTCATTTAGTGATTGATCTGAAAGTACCCTGCATTAGGTAGTACCAAGGAATCATTGAACCTGAGTGAAAAAAACAAGAAAAAACTTGGCAGAGCTTCTGGTTTGACTCCTCAACGTAACTCCTCATAATAAAATATCCTTTCTTTAGTTGTGACAGACAGAAACTTCAATCGTTTCTCCGTTGCCATAAGTAGTGAACGTTCTAAATTTGACACTTTCTCTTTCACGGCATTCCATGCTTCGTAACTCAATGAGTAAAGACTGAAGTTGCACCTAGTCATTTAATTCGTATCTGTGTGTATCAAATTAATTTTTACAGTATGGGCTGTGGTTGGTGTGAGGATTAAAATAATATTGTGTAATGAATTTTCCTTTGTTAATACTTGACGTAAAACCATTGATAATTTTCTAGACTTTCTTAAATATCATTGCACAGTACCTGTTATTCCAGGTAAGTTATATAGTACATACTGTCTTGTTACAGTAATACAGTTTTCTTTGTTTATGCTCGCTGTGATACGGAAGCTGGGCTGAAAAAGTGACACACAGGCGGCTTCTCTATCACTTGCGAGCTCGTGTGCCGTGTGATGCTAATTGACTAACAGCTTGCGTTTGTTGTTTGCAATGTTGTTGCATGTGGACTGTGCAGCCGGTGAACTTCAAGCAGCCAAGATTGCTTCGCTCAACAGACCTACGTACCTCCACACCCAAAGGTGAGTACCCGTGTACAAATTAATACTGAATTTGACAGGGAATATCAAAAAGTCGTAGCCACATTTTTAAGTACCGCCTATTATTTAACACTGTGACGGTAAATGATTCTATAATTAATTAGTGTCCTCAGTAACATGTTTTACAATCGCCTCAGTCAAAGATCAGCCGCTCTCGGTCAAAGTTCCACGTAGTTTCAATCGAGCTTGCACCCAGGCTATTTATGCTTGGGGCGATAAAGATTTCGCAGGAAAGTTGAACATGCTTGCTCTCTGATGTTAGGCACAGTGGGTTACGCAACAGTAAAGTCTCTCAATTTTCTTGATTTTCCTCCTGGCGTCCTAAAGGAATAATGGAGAGATTTTGTCTTTGGAATCTGTCGTGTTGGGATAAAGTATTGTAGTGGGACACAGTTTTCCTTTGAAGGAACTGCGGTTATGCCTGCTTGTAATTTTCGATGTTGTTTATAGTTTTGTAGTTTACATGTCATGAAATTGGTCGCCGAAAAATATGAAATGATGATCAAGCAGTGTGAGAGCATCGGTTATGAGTACAAAAATGATGAAGCCAGTGGGAAGTAAATAGTCGCGTATTCCTCGCATCAACTCACATTGAATTTGTTACACACAGAAAAACATAATTTCATCGTACGTTTGAAGGTCAAGGTGTTTCTCGTAAAGTGTGCTTCAGTTTACAATAAGAAATTAAATGGAATACTGTTCTGTAAAATGCCATTTGATTTTGTTAGCGCGGCATGTCCGAACAATACTCTGTAAAATCCTGCGTTGGGAACGTGCCTGTTGCTGTGGCTTGTTGCACAGTGCTGCACTACGGGTGAAAAGTATAGCTTCAAACACAGTGCAGGCTTATGCTTTCCATTTGAACAAGAACGTAAATATAGTCCACGGGGCTGTTATAAATGGACATCTGATGTAATAACTCGCAATAGCTCGCGGTGGTCTGGTCTCGCGTTCGTTCGTTCGCTCGCTCTCGGTGACGTGCCCTTTTAACTGAATAAGTGGAGGTCCTGCGTATATGGTGCTCAACAGAATGTTCTGTTGTTATTCAATTGAGAGGCTGTGGGTATGCGAAGTCCATGTGTCTGGATGTATACGCGTATTAAATGTGCCGTTAAGAGGCAGTAGACGAAGCAAGTGAACAATAAACATAAGGACAGCTGTGTGTGTGTGTGTGTGTGTGTGTATGTGTGTGTGTGTGTGTGTGTGTGTGTGAGAGAGAGAGAGAGAGAGAGAGAGAGAGAGAGAGAGAGAGAGATAGATTTGTTTGTGGGGAGGTGGGGGGGGTGTCACGAGAGAGAGAGAGATATATATATATTTGTTTGTGGGGGGGGGGGGGGGGTGTCACGCTACGAGAGACATTTACGAGCAAACGAATGGTCACCTTGGGAATATTGGCTTTACATTTACTCCCAGTGTCTATACCCACATCTCAAGAAAAGGTGGGCTGGTTGTTAGAGTGCCTGACGAGGATGCTCTCTGCGACCATCGGTTCAGCTGTTATTGTGGTTTGCATATTTATTTACGGTGGACAAGTGGATACCAGGGGAATGGGGTTTTTATATCTTCCAGTTAAGAATTTGTTTGTAGGGGGTTACTGGGGATAGCTCTGCTATACGGCTTACAGCCAGGAAAATCCGCCGGCCTGAGTGGCCGAGCGGTTCTAGGCGCTACAGTCCGGAACCGCGCGATCGCTACGGTCGCAGGTTCGAATCCTGCCTCGGGCATGGACGTGTGTGCTGTCCTTAGGTTAGTTAGGTTTAAGTAGTTCTAAGTTCTAGGGGACTGATGACCTCATAAGTTAAGTCCCATAGTGCTCAGAGCCAGGAAAATCCTCAGAAAACACTGACCACAATTGATTCTTACGCTTCAAAACAGTCTTGTCAGCTTCACTCCCTTCGGCCTGATAGCTTGTTAGGGAGTGCCAACACAACAACGCGGGCAATAACTTACCTGGTTTTAATCGCTCAAGTTTGGCATTACTTCGCAGTGGCGAAAGGAAACTTCAGGGAAGTGGGTCGAAAATGTCTCCGAAAGAGGTATTTGTGGTTTGTGCTGCACTTGATATGAAAAGCACTTCGTCGATGTATGCGATCCACGTTGAAGGAAGATATACAGGAACACAGGTATCGTGTGGATACCATTACACCGAACTGGAAAGGCAAGTTTGGTAATGCAATCTCAGACAATTTCATTTCCCTTAGCTTGTGCTCTAACAAGCTGATTCGTGAAGTTGGCAGTCCAACAAGAGCAGGTATTAAGGTAATACAAATATTGTAAAGTGCAACTACAAAAGTCCACTTCTTCAGACCATTCACTCTTCAGTCACATTGTTAGGACTGGCTACTAGATTTGTCGTTACCGTTCGTAGATCGTGAGCTCTGGCGAAGCACCTCTACATTGATGACCCAGAAGATTATGACCACCTGCTTATTGCCGTGTTGCTCCGCCTTATAAACGCAATATAGCGCGATTGTCCGCAGCTTGGATTCACTAAGTCCTTTGTAGATTTTCGGAGGTATGTGGGACCAGATATGCACGCACGGGTCACGCAATTCCCCATAATTGTGAGCCGATGGTTCGTGAACGCGAAGCTGTCGCCCGATACCGTCATAGATACGTTCCATTTGGTTGAGATTAGGCGGTGGTCAAGACATCAGTGTGGGTTCACAATCGTGCTAATCAAACCACTATAGCTCGATTCTGGCGCTGTGGCGCGGATATAGAGCATGAACTGACACAGGCGGACCGCAGTACATTTCACGCAGTCCACAGCGGTACGTTGTCTTGGATTACGACAGGTTCCGAGAAGGCACAAATGAATGTCCTCACTTGCGTAATACTGGCCCCACCTGTCATTGTCCGCGCCGTGGCGCATGTTTCGAGCAACCGTTCGCCGGACACAACCCTGGTATGAGAAGAAGTGATTTATCCGACCAGGTGACACGTTACCATTGATGAACGGTTAAACCTCGATGATCCCGTACCCGCTGCAATCTTAACCGACGATGTCGTTGGGTCACCACGGAAACATGTACTGCGGAGCCGCGCGTTCAATAATGTGCGCTGAATTGTGTGCTACGAAACACATGGCTGTACAAGCATTGTACCCTTTCGACAGATCCGCCACGGAACGTAGCATACCCTGCTTAACAAAGCGTACAAAACTCCGGCCTCCACGATCTGCGATGAGGCGTGAACATCCAACACAGTCACCTACTCGTGGTTTCTCCGCCCTTCAGCGACTTTCCACAGACAGTAGCACGCGAAAATCTGACCAGCTTCGCAGTTTGAGAGATGCTCCTTCCCAGGCGGCGGGTCATAAAAATCTGCTCTAGGTCAGAGTAGCTTCTGTAAGTGGATTTCCCAATTTGTGGCTCTTAGTCGCCACAATGATTCCCCGTATGTCTCCGCTCTGCTCATTTACTTTCTATATCGCGGTAACGTGTCTCCAACGTGCCAGGCGGCATTAAGCCCTACCATGGCCAGTGGTCGTAATGTTTTGGTTCATCAGTGTAAAAGAGGTTTCGCGGGGTGTGTCTTTATGCGTTTATTTCGCTGCTACCGCAGTTAATGGAAGTGTTTTTCCCCGAGTTGTGAACACGGATGATTATTGGAAGCCGTCAAACAATGACACACTTGTCTTGGATCTACTAACAAAGCGAAATAGAGAATGAAATACATACTAGTCATTCCATCTCTAAGTGTCGTTTCCCAATAGACAGCAAACGTGCTCTGATCGCGCGTAGTGAATGTAGGTCGTAGGTCTGTACACAACCAAAAAGGAATCCAACTGGCGATGTATGCAATTGTTTCTTTGATGCCGACCGTCAGTGCTTGTGATATGGGTACTGTTCAGTTAAAATATTAAATTATATAGCCTGTACCTATATCTGACACGTTACAAATTGAAATTTGTATTGGGTGATAAAGTGATCGTATGTTGTTTCTCGCCTAACCGCCACAACACATACAATTTATATCATTTGCTTACCTTTCGGCGGTTTGTATGCTCCATTCACTGTCTACCCTGCAGAAGGTCAGTGCCGAAAGTGCTAACTGTATACAGGGTGTGTCTAAGTCGTTAAGTGCATTTTGTGTCTCTGTGTTTCAGCAGATTTTTGCAACTTTGTTTTTGCAGTGTGTAGCTGTAGTCAGCCCAAACAAATGATTATCGTCGCGTCATGTGATGCCTAGTGTCGGCTGAAAGCGTCGATTTAAAAAAACTTTGCAAGATTGATCTAGTGCGATATTCGTTTTACCGATATTCATTAACGGGGACAGTAGAACATGAGGGATAACCTGTACTCCAGCAGCGACAACACTACCTTGGCCCGCGCTACCACCACCACCAATCATGCAACGCTGCTGAGTCGGTGCCGGTCTGCTGTGTGTTCATCGCCCGACACGTGGGGTAGCTGCCTCGGTACCGATCTGCGTATCTGTGCTATTGGTCGCCGAAATTTGACGCTTTCACGACAGCGCAGTTTCGTCTCTGACTGCTGAGGTTGTGACTGAAGCCTCTTATTTATGACAGTGTATTCGCCGCACCTGAAGATGTCGGTCAGTTGCGCCGACGAAATGTTGTGGAATTTTCGCGACGGCACCTTGCCCGAGAATAATATGTACTTGAACTACAAATTCATATGGACTCGCTTGGCGTTTTCACAGTGACCATCAACTGATTTTTACGAACTGCTGTGTTGTGATATTTGTTGAGGTTTTCATGTGTCTTACTCATTTAATCTGTTTTGAGTTTGACTTAGTTTGCGTGAATGGAGCTAGGTTACGCTATATACAAGGTGCGTTCCATAAGTAATGCGACCAAATACATAAAAAATCATTTATTGAATATATTCGTACAAATAATCAAAATTTTTCAAAATAGCACCCTCTTGCGTCGATACACTTCTGGAGGCGATGTTTCCATGCCTGGAAGGAATCCTGGAATGCCTTTTCCGGAATGTCCTTTAGAGATGATGTAACACGCGCCTGGATGCTTTCAATCGTGTCCCAATGTCTTCCTTTCATAACTCCTTTTAACCGAGGACACAAAAAAAAAGTCAGCGGGAGCCAGGTCAGCACTGTAGGGAAACTGGGGAACCAATGTGGTCTTGGTCCTGGCCAGGAAGTCGTTGACAGTGAAGGCGCTGTGACTCGCGTTGTCGTGGTGAACTTTCTGCGTGTCCTTGATGTCGCTTCGGCAGCGCACGACCCTCCTTTTCAGTCTTTTAAGCACTTTCAAGTAGAAAGCTAAGTTCACTGTAGTCCCGGTAGGTACGAATTCGTGGTGGACAATGCCTCTGACGTCAAAGAAGACAATGAGCATGGTTTTGATCCTGGACTTGCTCGTGCGTGCCTACTTGCGACGGGGCGACGATGGGGTGTGCCACTCTGAACTCTGCCTTTTCATCTCAGGGTCATACTCAGAAATCCACGACTCATCACCAGTGATAACCGAGTTTAAAAAATTAGGATCATTTTCACACGTTTCCAACATTTCTCGGCACCGAAGCACTCGCATGTGCTTGTGTTCGTCGGTCAACACTTTTGGGACGAGTTTGCCACACACCTTTCTCGTGTTCAAATCTTCGGTCGCAATGCGGAAAACGGTTGTTTTTGACGTGTTTAGAGTCTGTGCTATCAATTGAAGGCTCAGCCGTCTGTCAGAGTTCAAACAATCGCACACACGCGCCACATTTTCGTCAACTCGTGCGGTTGATGGCCGTCCAATACGAGGTTCGTCGGCGATCTCCTCTCGGCCCTCAATAAACGACTTGTGCCATAGGAAAACTTGTGATTTGGAGAAGCAATAAGTCCCAAAGGCATGCCGAAGTAATGGAAACGTTTCGGTGGTGCACTTCCCAAGTTTAACGCAACGTTTGATGGCGTACCGTTGCTCTACAGAATGATCCATTCTGACGTGTTACATAAACTCAAAACGGGGTTGACGGAAACGCATGTCCTGACACTCTGGCAGCTCGCAGCCGAATGAGACAACGAGCGTTTTGAAGCTAACACCCCCCCCCCCCCCCCTGCACTTAGTCCAGCCGGTTACAACACGCTGTGGTGTACCGTGGCGTCAGAAAAAAATTGGTCGCATTACTTATGGAACGCACTCTGTATTCTGCCTGACAAAAACTTGAAGGGTCCTAAAGAGGTGCAGGAAGCGAAACAACACGTGTGAGAGTCAATTTCTAAAGCAGTTGCCAGTATGAGCCCACTTATCAATATGACGTTGCACTACTTCTGACCTGAATGCATCCACTCTTTTGAGAGGGGCCGTTTTATCCTCCCCTGAGGCAAACTGACGCAAAAAGTTCTAAATGGTCCTCTATATCCCGAATACTGGCACCGCGATGGAGCTGACGTGCGAGCCTGTCACTCTCACGTTCTAATGGGGACAGATCTGCGAATCTTACTAGCCACGGGAGTACGTCAGCGTGTCGCAGCCAATTCATAGGCATGCGAGCCGTGTGCGGACGTGCACTGTCCTCTTAAAAAATAGCACCAGGACACAGTCGCATGAGAGGTGACACGCAAGGACGGAAAATGTCCGTGACGTACAGTTTGCTGTCAGTTGCCTCAGTCATTACCAGCCGTGGCCTGAAGTTTTATTCAGTGGCTTCCAACACCGTGACGCCAAGATTAACATCGCTGTGCCTCTCAAAAACATTGGAAGAAAGGGCCTTCCTGCAGGATGTCGCCATACTCGCCGAGGATCGTCGTCCACAGTAGTGCGGAACCGTGATTCTTCCCCCCCCCCCCCCCCCCCGATCACAATGCGACACCATTCACCAGTAGCCCTCGCTTCCTAGTGACAGCACCGCTCCAAATTTGGCCTGGCCGTCTGTGTTGTGTTAGCAGCAGCCTATGCGTGGGACGGTAATCCCTTAATGTATATATTTGAATGGCGTCTGTTTTGTTGGACATGTCCGACAGCGAAGACAACACTTAAATATATCCATTTCTGTAATTGGGCTGCGGCTGCATGACGTTGGTGTTCTAATATGGTCCGAATTGTTACGGGAATCATTAATTTGCGAGTAGGGGGTTAATGGACAAGGAACGACGCATTGCAGCGACAATAAGTTAGAAATTTGAGTTGGTCGAGGACCCTGCCCAGATGGTCGAACTGGTTAAGGCAACCACTCATGAGAAGCGGAAAATGCGGGTTCGAGTCCCGGTCCAGCGCAGATTTTCAATTTTCGCCAGTGTATTAACAAAATGGACTGTGCTGCTGGAAGTCACGAATTCCTGTCCATGCTTTCCCTTTTTTCCTCATTGTCACTTTCATGTAAATTTAATCCTTTACTGCAGCTGCTGTTTGTCTCCGACCAATGGCGTGGGATGCCTCTGGATGTTGCAGGGAATCCATTACTTGTTCTTGTGTGGCAGGCGTAGATGTGAAGGAGTTACAGTGTGCTTGTTGCACAGTACAGCATTCCTCCTCTGTTATAGTCAGACGTCATAGACCGCACCTTTGGCCCATGTCGTCGATCATCGGGCCACTGTCTTATCCGAATGTCCCACAAGTCTGGATAATGCCCGGTTCCACCATCCGATCAAATAGAGGCGCTAACACTGTTAACATGGGTACACGGCATCTTCGTATCCTTCAGTGATAGCTCACATCATCTGATGCTGATCACACCCCCTTATATACCCTACCAGGCCTGCTAACAACACTAAGCACCAATGCACTCTGTTGACTGCTCTATCTGTGACAGAGAATTTCAGCTTTTTGTCAGGCAGCATACATGCATATAGCAAACTTGTTGCATTCTTAAGGACTCAACTCTTAGATCGTAATACCATCGCTTGCAAGTCACTGTTCTGGGTTCGAGTCCTAGTGCGGCACACAATTCTGTTCTGGCATCAGGAAGTTCCGAAACAGTGCAAACTCCGCTACCGAGGGAAATATTCATTCTAAATACATTCTTTGCTCAGTTTTCGTCACATGTTAATCATAATCATTTTTGGTCTGGTTGACTTGGTGCCGCAAATTCATGTTGCCACTGTTCATCTTGAATATGTAGAGTACAACAATACTGCTCCTCCTCAGACAGCTTTTTATAGTAACTGGTGCAATAATTTTATTCTTCGGTTCAAATGATCGCAGTTTTTAGGCCTTATACTACATTACTTCCGACTAATGAAATTGACAGTTTTTCTTATTTCCATGGATGTGACATCCGTCATTTGTAGATTTAGGCACACAGCCAGGGGCGGTGGCAAGTGAGGGGCTATAGCCCCCCCCCCCCCACTGGTGTCTCATATTACAATGATTAAATGACTTCAGAAATCAGCGAATATGTGTTGTGAATAGTCTTCACGGGTTTGCCGCCGAATCACGTTGTGCAAATTCCACATTATTTCCTCGGAGCAACTGTCCAACATCTTCAGGTGAAGACTATTTACAGCGAATATATTACTTCAACAGTTTCAATCTTTTTTTATATTTATGTAGCAACATAGGTTGCAATGCATTTCAAACACATTTTAACAAAAGAATAAGAGCGGCAAATAGCTTACTATCCAAACCAATAAATATCATTTAACTTAAAATGAGCGTCTTATTATTTATTAACATACACCATATGTATATTAATGTACGAGTACTACTTACCATAATCAAGAAAGCTAAATAAGCCGGGTATGCCTACCAGCACTTAAATTGCTGATCCCAGACAAAAACTTCGAAATCGCCGGACATCTGCGTCAAATCGTATTATTTTCCCGGGCACACACATTCTGTAGACACGTTTTTACCCTGAACTCCAAAACAGTTACCATAAACTAATTTAAGCAACACCATATTTTACCAGTTTGTCGGTGGAGGCCCCCAACTTCCATTTTGTTGGGCGATATTCCATTCTCCTCCTCCCCCCCCCCCCCCCCCCCTTGACAGACTGAGTTACAGAACCGACCCTGCACCACACAGGTACACATTAAGTTTCTTTTACGTCCGTTTTCGTGTGTGCAGTTAGTTCACCCGCGAAGTCCACTAACCCTTCAAAGCTTGACGCTACAGCACAAGATCCGCCATTTAAATAACTCGTCAGTTTCCTCAGAATATCATGACTGCAGCAGAGTGAAACATGAATAAACTTCTTAGAATGGCCTGTGATATCGTTAAATGAGGTGCCATAGTCCTGTATTTTCTTGTCAGTTATTTGCCGTCTAATTCGATGGATTTTACACACCAGCGTAACTAAAAAATAGAAGCATTAGATTGGCTAACATGACTTTGGTGAAATACTGGACACACTGTTGATGTCAAATTTTTAAGGCAGCTGAAAAACTCATTCGAATAACTGGAAGTGATAAGCTATTTTAATTCTGTTATTTTTTACTACTTTCGCTTGCATCTTGGAGGGAGACCGACCGATTACATTTTTATTACACGAGACGAAATTTAATTTCGTCTTAAATTGTTGTATAGCACAGTTGGCAGTTTCTGTTGGTACTTCCTGCTGACAATGAACAATCGAATTACAATTTTGCGTGGAAATATTTTTTAGTCCTCAGTTTAATAACTCACGACCAACTGTTTGTTCGAGACTGAGTGCAAGTGGGATTTTATTCTCATTCAACCACGGAAATATGGTTAAAATTTCGGAGGGTGCCTTGAGACCCTTCAGTAATTAGATTTCATGTTTTGTTCTTTATTAGAAGTAGTACGTTTAATTTATACAACACATTATTTGATCAGATGTATCCGGACACCTATTAGAGGACATATGAAAATGCAGTATGCTCACCTTTCGTCTTTATAACAGCTTGAATTCTGCCAGGACCGCTTCATTTGGGGTTGAATGTCTGTGGAGCAAAGGCAGCCCTTTTCTCTTCAATAGCCGATACCAGATGTTGGATACTGACATGTGGACCTAGGTCGACGCTCTAACTCGCCCCAAAGTTTTCAGGAATGTTACTGCCCACAGAATATTGCCTCACAAGAGATGCTTCATGACAGTGTGCAGTGTCATGCTGATACAGTCATCGTCCCCGAACTATTCCACAATCCTGTAAAATGTGTACATATATTTCCTCATCTAGCGTTTTCTTAAGTGCAAAAACCATCCCCATACCGTAACTAACACCACCTCCTCTTCCGTACTTCACTGTTGCCAACACACGTGACGACTGTTAACAATCTCCAGGGATTCGCCAAACCCAAACCCTTCCACCTGTATGCCACAGGGTATCACTCGATTCCAGTCATCCACTGACCAGTGGCGTACACCACCTCAAGCGTCGCTTAGTATTGACTACACAAATGTGAGGTTTATGAAGAGCTAGCTGCTTGACCATTGTATTCATTATTTTTTTACCATCTATGCTCAGCCCTTGTGCTAAGCGGACTACTGGTAGTACCGGGGAACTCGAGATATCCCTTCCGCTGCCCTCGTGCAATTTCTCACTCCTACCTTCGGCAACGCTCGAGTGTCCCTGTCCGTTAGTGCACAAGATCTACCTGAGCTTGGTTAACCTGTGGTTGTTCCTTCTTTTCCATCACTAACAGTAGACCTGGGCATTGTAGCAGGGTCGAAATGTCCCAGGTAGATTTGATACTCGGGTGACATTCAGTGACTGGTCCACGTTCGACGTCACTGACCCCTCCTGACCGACCCATTCTGCTGTCACTGCTCCTGTACCTCTACATCGATAGTCTGCAAATCACATTTAAGTGCCTGGCAGAGGACATGATAGGAAAACTCGACGCTTCCTTTTATATTGCCTGGTCCGCTCTCGTGACACATGATCATTAGTCAATTCTGTTTTACGTAAGGATGTCCGGATACCTTTGACCAGAAACTGTATACTCTAGAATCATCAAATGTCTGCAGTTGTTGAAAGACCGCATCAGCCAGTGAAAAAGGACGTGCTGTGTGTTTCAGCTCCCGACGGCCGTCGGAGAGCAAGATGGCGCCTACGACGACCATCGAAACGGTTACCATAACGAGGCCGCTAAAGGTAGGCTGAAAGTATAGTCGATGATGTCATGGTAGTGTTAAGTATGTCTGACTGATCATTGTCTCCAAAGAAGTGACGAATTTATCTGCACCTTCGTCGAAAACCATTTTGACTGTTGCAGTTTATACTTATCTTAAATACAAATCGTTAAATAGATATCCAGCGATGTAACTGATCATATTTGCATTATTTGTTTTTGAGTTATCGCCCGATCGTGGGATACATTGCAGGAAACAATACTAAAAGTGTCTGCCAGCCTTATATCCCATACTCCAAGCCCTAATGTTACACGGTTCAACTGAACAGCTTCAAATGAAGAATAAAGTCATTGTCGTTTTTATGGACAGTTTTGTGCTTCGTCTGACACATTCAAAAACTAGACTTGTGTCAAAGACTCGGAGTTTATGGACAGAAGAGAAAAAGAGGACATGGAACGAGAGAGAGAGAGAGAGAGAGAGAGAGATTGGTTTTCGTACAGTTTGATTAAAAAGGCAAGCTCAGTGAACTCCACTAATAGATTGGATTGCTGCTCATCGGTCCCACCATCGTACATGCGTCAAGCCGGAGAGAGTCCTCGGAGACGATTGTTGCCGAGAATCAAGAAAACAGAGATAGAAGGAAGTAGAAGTGAGAGAGGGGGTAAGGGGATGAAGGTGAGCGACTTGCACTTCTCAGAAAACAACTGGAGGCCCCCGGGGACGTGTTATGCGATGGGGGACGCACCCTCTACCTTCGACTGGCATTTCCTCACCCTCTATTATCTCAAGAAATCTAGCAACGCAGGTAAGTTGATAAATTCTCAGAAAAAAGGACGAAGTCTACGAGGCAATAAACCAACGACAGACGTAAAAAAAAATGAGAAAAGCAGGAACCAGGGCAGACCATCGAGCAAGGGCAGCCATGGTCCCTCTGGGCCGGGGCAGGCGACGCGATACCCCTCCAGTCTCTCAAGCGGCCAATGACGCCAGTGTGTCATACCTCAGAGAGAGGAGTAGACACCATCAAGGATAAAACTTAAAACCAGATCAACCGCTTTGGTGTCGTCCACCAGCACAGAAGCAGCGTGTCAGCAATGCGACGTTTCGCCGTAAGGTGGCCAAATTAAACTGCAAAAATGAAGTACCCTCTTCAGCTGACGAATTGCATTACAACATGAACTGTGGGATGGTTTTTACTGACGCTAGGCTAGCAAAGATTTTTCATTATTAGCCCATCTTGTTCTTTTCGTACAGCCAGTCAGATGACCAGCTGGCTCGACGTCCGATGTAAACCCGTGTCCATCATCTTGACTAGTTGGCGGTTTTGCATGCCACACACAAATGATGTCGACGTCTGTGCTGTAATGTGTAAAAGCAAAACCGTTCGTAAGTAAGAAAAAAATGTAAAAGGCGTTGTATACAATGAAAAAGCTTTCGTAAACGAGATAATCAGGAATATTCTGTCATTTATAGGACAACAGTGTGATATTTCTGCGAGAAATATTCGCAACCCTCTGACGATCGCCCTCAGCTTCAAACTATTTGCATAAAATAAATCATTTATTCAGAAACTGTGGATTGGTGTATTTCTTTTCTTCAGCGCTACGATGGACTCATACATTATGATTGTTAATGATTCCATCCTACAACACTCAGACATCTTTAATTTAGTCGACGTGTTATTGATTTTCATTACTTGAAACTTAAGAATTACAATTAGAAGGATGTATCCGCAAAGGTATTTTGTAATTGTTTTGGTGTTACATACTGTTCTAATCGTAAAAAAATGCCCTTGAGGATTCTGTAAGTCAATGTATTTTCGATAAATGGCAGCATCGGTCGTAAATATTGAAATCCTTTATTTTACAGATGGATTTCGGTCAGTGTGTGACCATTTTCAGTGCCTGGAACAATTTTCTTTCTTAAACATTCTTTATTAAAACTTATAAGTTGAATCGTAATAGCTAGTCCGATTTTAAGGTTCTTAAACTTGAAGTACGCTACATATGTCTAGCTAGGCAGAACCTGGAAGTCAGACGAGCAGTTAAAATTCTACTTATTAATTTTAATAAAGAATGTGTAAGAAAGATAGTTGTTCCAGGCACTGAAGATGGTCATACAGTGACCGATATCGATCTGTAAAATAAAGGATTTCAGTATTTACGACCGATGCTGCCCTTTATCCAAAATACACTCCTGGAAATGGAAAAAAGAACACATTGACACCGGTGTGTCAGACCCACCATACTTGCTCCGGACACTGCGAGAGGGCTGTACAAGCAATGATCACACGCACGGCACAGCGGACACACCAGGAACCGCGGTGTTGGCCGTCGAATGGCGCTAGCTGCGCAGCATTTGTGCACCGCTGCCGTCAGTGTCAGCCAGTTTGCCGTGGCATACGGAGCTCCATCGCAGTCTTTAACACTGGTAGCATGCCGCGACAGCGTGGACGTGAACAGTATGTGCAGTTGACGGACTTTGAGCGAGGGCGTATAGTGGGCATGCGGGAGGCCGGGTGGACGTACCGCCGAATTGCTCAACACGTGGGGCGTGAGGTCTCCAGAGTACATCGATGTTGTCGCCAGTGGTCGGCGGAAGGTGCACGTGCCCGTCGACCTGGGACCGGACCGCAGCGACGCACGGATGCACGGATGCACGCCAAGACCGTAGGATCCTACGCAGTGCCGTAGGGGACCGCACCGCCACTTCCCAGCAAATTAGGGACACTGTTGCTCCTGGGGTATCGGCGAGGACCATTCGCAACCGTCTCCATGAAGCTGGGCTACGGTCCCGCACACCGTTAGGCCGTCTTCCGCTCACGCCCCAACATCGTGCAGCCCGCCTCCAGTGGTGTCGCGACAGGCGTGAATGGAGGGACGAATGGAGACGTGTCGTCTTCAGCGATGGGAGTCGCTTCTGCCTTGGTGCCAATGATGGTCGTATGCGTGTTTGGCGCCGTGCAGGTGAGCGCCACAATCAGGACTGCATACGACCGAGGCACACAGGGCCAACACCCGGCATCATGGTGTGGGGAGCGATCTCCTACACCGGCCGTACACCACTGGTGATCGTCGAGGGGACACTGAATAGTGCACGGTACATCCAAACCGTCATCGAACCCATCGTTCTACCATTCCTAGACCGGCAAGGGAACTTGCTGTTCCAACAGGACAATGCACGTCCGCATGTATCCCGTGCCACCCAACGTGCTCTAGAAGGTGTACGTCAACTACCCTGGCCAGCAAGATCTCCGGATCTGTCCCCCATTGAGCATGTTTGGGACTGGATGAAGCGTCGTCTCACGCGGTCTGCACGTCCAGCACGAACGCTGGTCCAACTGAGGCGCCAGGTGGAAATGGCATGGCAAGCCGTTCCACAGGACTACATCCAGCATCTCTACGATCGTCTCCATGGGAGAATAGCAGCCTGCATTGCTGCGAAAGGTGGATATACACTGTACTAGTGCCGACATTGTGCATGCTCTGTTGCCTGTGTCTATGTGCCTGTGGTTCTGTCAGTGTGATCATGTGATGTATCTGACCCCAGGAATGTGTCAATAAAGTTTCCCCTTCCTGGGACAATGAATTCACGGTGTTCTTATTTCAATTTCCAGGAGTGTATATTGAAAATTATTACCGTCGTGGCGCATACGGTTTCTACTGGAATTAGACATAAAGAAGATTCTGTAAGTGGCGGAAAGTAAAATATGCAATAGCTGGCGTTACAGTGAGGCATGCAAACTCGAAAATTCATTGAAACCGTTGGCAATTTGTCCTACATAGTTATTAGGGATAACAGTAGAGGAAGATAAGAGTACAATGCTTCGCAGATGGGCTCAGAACGTAACGCAGCAGAGGTGAGAAGTTGGCCCGGCGAGTAACCACAGGGCCTGGCAGACACGTGCGGACTGAAGACAAGAGCAGTGCGGGACCCTGCTTCTGGTAACAAGTGTCTACACTGCGTGCTGCTATCATCAAGAAGAGGAGCTTTTCCTGGTGCCACACTTTCTTTAGTCAGTGGACAGCCTTAAAACAGGTTGTCATGTATTTTCATGGTAGTTCCCCCAAATATCTCGGATGAGGCATGGCAATTATATTCTGAAGTTCGCGAGGACTGTAACAATAATCATCGTGACGAAATAAATCTCGGGTGATCAGCCTGGTGTGTGAGAGTGTACATCGGACCTACGGGGGAACACCCAGACGCGGGGCCACAAGCCGGGGGTGGAACCCAGGCGAGTTTTTTCAAAAATCAATGTGGCAAGTTAAAAGTCAATGCGGAGCTAGCATTTGAACTATAGTCACCTTTCATGCGCAATGTGCGCCGAGTAACGCCTTAATGGGCACGCTTCACGGACCGATTCAAACCCTCTACTAGTCACAGGAGCCTCTAATTTCCGCGAGTTGTTAAGACACCATCCACGAAAGGCAGAGGTCTGGGTTCGAATCTCACAAGGAGAATACGGCAAGTGCCGTAACACGATTTCCCTGAAACATTGATCAGTGGAAGAGGAGGCAAAATAAGCAAACACGTGCCTCGGCTTATCCGCGAATACTCGACCTTTCCTGAGAAAACGACGGTCACTTTTCGAAGTACTTTATCTGCCTTTTACGAAGGAAAATAGTTCAACTGAAGCGGTGACAGAGTGGCTAGCGTCTCGGCTTCGCGCTTCTTCACCCGCGTTCCAAACTCGACTATTATTTTTATTATTCTTGTTTTTCATTTATCTACTCATGTCCGCAGTACATTACTAAACGAATGTTTTCTAATGTACACTGAAGTAACGTTGTCCCTAGTCGTGTACTAATTGTACGTATGAAGAATGAATTAAAAAACAATAATTTGAAATTGTTTTCGGTGAAATTCCTGTAGTTTATCTTGATTAATAATCAGTCTCAAGCGCCAGTTTTCGGAAAAGTAGTCCGTTACGCTTGATTTTCCGTGATATTGTTGCGAACGCGTAAAATCTTCAGCATTTGTAACATCTACATCTACGTCATACTCCGCATACACCTAATAGTGTGGCGGAGGGTACTTTCGGTACCGCTATCTGATCTCTCCAACCCTATTCCACTTGTGAATAGTGCGTGGGAAGAATGATTGTCGGTAAGCCCCTGTATTGGCTCTAATTTCTCAAATTTTCTCCTCGTGGTCAATACACGAGATGTATGTGGGGGGAAGTAATATGTTGTCTGACTCCTCCTGAAAAGTGCAGGCCCGAAATTTCAGTAGTAAATCACTTCGTGATGCACAACGTCTCTCTTGTGACCTCTGCCAGTGGAGTTTGTTTAGCATCTCCGTAACGCTCTCTCGCCAGCTAAACGATCCCGTGACAAAACGCGCCGCTCTTCGTTGGATCTTCTCTTTCTCTCTCCTGGTAGGGATCCCAGATACATTAACAGTACTCAAGAAGCGGGCGAATAAGCGCCTTATAAGCCACTTGGATGAGGTGCGTTTCCTTAAGATTCTTCCGATGAATCTGAGACTGGTGTCTGCTCTTCCCACTATCTATTTTATATGTTCATTCCACTTAAGGTCGCTATGGATAGTTACGCCTAGATATTTTGCGGCAGACGCTCTCTCCAGCTGCATGTCTTCAGTAGTGTAGCTGTACAGTAGTGGATTTCTTTTCCTATGTATGTGCAATATGTTACATTTATTTACGTTCATCAATTCTCTGCATGTCGTTATGCAAATTCTTACTATCTTCTGGCGTTGCTACCTTGTTACAGACAACTGCATCATCTGCGAAATGCCTTAAAGAGCATCTGACGCTTTCTACTAGATCATTTATATATATTGTGAACAGTAACGGTCCTATCACACTTCCATGTGGTACTCCGGATATTACCTTTACATCTGTCGATTTTGTTTCGTTAAGAGCGACGTGTTGAGTTCTATCTGCAAGAAAGTCTTGAATCCAATCGTAGATCTGTTCCGATACTCCGTTAGCTCGTAGTTTTTCCATTAAACGGCAATGCGGGATGGTGTCAAATGCCTTACTGAGATCAGGGAACACGGCATCAAACTGATCGCCGTGGTCCACTGCGCTGTGGATCTCATGGAGGAACAGAGCGAGCTGAGTTTGCGGAATCCTTGTTGATTTTTATAGAGGAGCTGTTCATTTTCCAAGAACGTCATGAATCTTGAACATAAAACATGTTCCATAAGTCAACGATATAGGTCTATAATTGTGTGGATCTGTCTTACGGCCTTTCTTAAAAACGGGAATGGCCTGCGCTTTTTTCCAGTAATTAGTTACCTGTCGTTCTTCGGCAAATTAATGCTAGAAGGGGAGCAAGTTCTGTCGTATAATCTTTGTAGAACCTTATAGGTATCTCATCTGGTCCGAAGCCTTTCCACTACTAAGCAATAGTAGCTGCTTTTCAATTCCGCGGTCGGTTATCTCAGTATCTGCCATTTCGACGTTTGCACGACGATTGAAAGCAGGGACAATATTAAAGATCCTCCGCGGTGAAACCACTTCGGAAGACCGAATTTAGTATTTCGGCCTCCTCTGTTATCTTTCGTTTCGGTGCCGGTGTGGCCGCTGAAAGAATGAATAGATGATTTTGACCCACTTACTGATTTTACATACGACCAAAATCCCTTAGAGATTTTACTCAGGTCCGTTGACAATGTCTTTCTTTCAAAATCATTGAACGCTTCTGTCGTTGCTCTTCTCACGCTCATTTTCGCTTCGTTCAGCTTTTGTTTGTCAGCTAGGTTTTTACTTCTCATGAATCAGAGCTGAAGTGCTCTTTGTTTACGTAGCGCTTTTCTAACACAGCTATTAAAACATGGTGGATCTTCCCAGTCCCTTAAAACCTTACTCAGAACATACTTATCTATTGCATTCTGAATGATGCCTTTTAATTTTTTCCATTTGTCCTCCACATCTTCATCCCCACCACAGAATATTTGATGCTGACTGCTGAGATATTCTGAAATTTGTATCCTGTCACCCTTGCTGAGCAAATGTATCTTCGTACCTTTCCTAACAGTACTTGTAGGACCCGTCATCATACATGCTGTCTCAGTCTTATCATCACTGATACTTTCCTCAACGTTAACTGATTCAATAAGTTCAGGTCTTTTTGTTGCCAGTAGGTCTAAGACGTTACCCCCACGAGTTGGTTCTCTAACTATCTGCTCAAGGTAATTTGGGGACAAGACATCCTGAACAATGCCACACTTTTCCGTGTCTCTGGCACGCTTTGATGGCATAACACAGCCAATCTATACCTGGCAAGTTGAAGTCACCCCCTATTACAACGGCATGAACAGGAAAATTACTAATGATATTCTGCAATTTGTCTGAAACGCCCTGCATTTACAGATCCTGACCCAGGTGGTCTATAAAAGGATCTGATCACCATTCTTGACCGTTCTTTGATACTCAATTTCACCCAGATTAATTCACATTCGATATCAGTGATAACCTCGCTAGATTTTATCGAATTTTTTACTGCAATAAACACACCGCCACCATTGGCGACTAACCTATCCTTAAGATAAAACATTCCACTTTGAACTTTGGATTTCGTTGTCATTGACGTCTCGCTTCAACCAGCTTTCTGTTTCCAGTACTATCTGTGCGTTATAACCTTCAGTAAGCGATACTATTTCTGGGACCTTTTCTTTCATGCTCGTGCAGCTTATTATCATATTATTCTTATCTATGTTTGATCTGTCAGGACCCAGATTCCCTGAGGTCGCTGTGGCTGATTTAACAGGCAAATCATGTTTGCTCCCAATGGAGGGGTCCTCTAACCTAAAAAAAAAAAGTCCCGTGTGCACGCCACACGTACTCCATTACCCTAGTAGACGCTTCCTGCGTGTAGCGCACGCCTGATCTATTAAGGGGACCCGATAGCGGAGGTCGAGAAATTCGCATCAGATACCGTCGCAGAGCGGTCTGAGCCTCTGGTTTAGACCTCCCACTCTGTTCCAAACCAGAGGACTGCGATCAACCCTGGGTTCGATGCTACAAATAGCTTAATCTGCACTCCGCGTGCTGCGTTGCTAGTTGCCTTCACCAAATCAGCCAGTCGCCGAAAGGAGCAGAGGATGGCCTCAGAACCGAAGCGATACGCGTCATTCGTGCCGACGTGTGCCACACTACATGCAACCGGTTGCACCCAGTGCTCTCGATAGCCACCAGCAGGGCCTCCTCCACATCACGGATGAGACCTCCGGCAAACATACCGAATGCACACTGGAATTCTTTCACGCCTTGCCTGCTATCTCCCTGAGGAGCTCAATCAGCCGCCTAACATTGGAGCTCCCAATGACTAGCACACCCACCCTCCGTACTTGTCCGAACTGGGCAGGAAAACCGACCGCTGTCCCAACAGGAGAGGCATCCCGTGCTGGCTCAGAGTTATCATCAACACTGGGAAGCGCCTCGTACCTGTTGCTAAGACGTATGGAGCCAGCCGCACGGCCTGCTCCCTCGTATCCCTTCCGCCCAGCGACACGCGAACCCACCACTGTCTGCCACCCGCTCTGGAGTGAGGACGAACCGGTCAGATGCGTATCGAAAGCCGCAGCGACGTCGGGGCCACCAGGGGATTCCAGTGACACCAAAGGTGTCGCAGCTCTCGTCACTGTCGCCCCGTCGTCACCGCAACCTCGAGCATTAGCTGGAAGCTTGTCGACGGTAGCCAACGCAGCTTCCAGCTGTTTACGGACAGCAGCCAACTCTCCTTGTGTCCGCTCACAACAAGCACAGTCCCTAGCCGTATCGTGTATGTAACAGATATATGGTTTCAAATGGCGCTACTGAGTTTGAAAATATACCAAAGGAGATTAAAGTAATACTAAAAGTTGGTGTGCAGATCTCTCACTGAAATCTGAGACACGGTAAATTTATACTAGGAAGCCGTCCTACACAACGATATTCACAAGACCTGCGCAAAAATTAATATTAGTTTTTCAACCACTAGTCTACACAGTAAAATACACACTCACAGTTCACTTCTTTGCAGAAGCACGTGAACAAAAAACGAAGACTAAATTAATTTACAGTTTATCACATAACTGCTTCTGCTGTGCTTCCTCTCGGCTCGGCGGCTGCCGACGTTTCTTTCGCGAGTCAGATTCGTACGAAGAAGTTTCGCTGTGGCAACCTTGCCCTCATGCGAAGCTCGCGGTATTCGCAGTGTCTGTATTTCTAATATTTACGTTTGGTATCATCCAAGGGAATGCACTACATCTTCCTGAAAAATGAACATAAGAATAAAATGTCTTAATTGAGAACTAGTGTGAGAATGAAACATAAGAATGTTAGAATTTAAAAAGTCTGTAAATGATGAAAATAGCACGCATATTACATAATACATTTGACACTTACTCTGAAACACATTTGCAGTATGACAATAAATATGACGCCCTTGTAGCTCCTAACTTGACAAGAAAGACAGTGCAGTAACCTTCTAAGGACATGAGTATATCAATAGACAACAAATTAAAGCAGTAGTCAGGTTTCGAAAACAGGACGCAAATCAGAGGTCGCGATGCTAGCAGCTGTGCTACCAGTTGGGCCGAAGTTATCGCGCGCTAAAGGGCATCAGAATTACGCAGAAAACTTTGACGGCTGATTTCTCAGAAACGGTCGTCTATCTGCGGATAAACTGAGACTGAGACGCATGGTGCGTTATTTTGACTTCTCTTCCACTTAACGAAGTTTCCCAGAAACTTTGCGTGTTCTCCTCGTCAGTCTAAACAGCCAGTTTCATCTTGTCACATAAATCGTCATCGCTGCAAATACACTGCACAGAGTAAAATAACTGTTCAGATTTTCACAGTTGCCTGTGTTAAATTGGGGGAGAGGGGGGGGGGGGGGTGCGAAAGATATTTCAGACAAAAACTATTGACAATGAACGTCAGATAGCGGCCTACCGTATAAAGAAAATCTTGTAATTCTGACCTGTACTTACCATATATTCTGGTAACTTAAGAAATGACTCGTTTGAAGAAGGTGAAAGCTGGAAAGTTCAATGCTGCGCGGTGGAATTATACTGCCTACGAAACCGTGACTTATTTCTTTATTTATTTTTGTGGCTGTACCTAGTTACTACTGTGCAACGTTGCTATAAAAATGAGCATCGTATGTATCAAATTAAACTGTGAAACGTACTTGAGATTTCCATCGAATCTGTTTTTCAAATGTTTTAATAAGGTCTTTTTTAGATGTTGAAATTAAAAGGATTCGTGAGGGAAAAACATGCTAAGTGCTGTCGATGAATGCTTGAGCGTCATCTGTGGCAGTTTTTATACAATAAGTATGAATTTCAAAATACATAAAGTGGGTCTTCATTATACGGCGAAACGTTTTGTTACAATGGAGCGTCCAGCAATTTAACCATTTCTAGAGTTCGAAATACTACCTTTGTCATAAAAATTCCAGGACACGTTTTTAAAAAAGTGTATAAAATTGCGCTTACGAAGTAATGATCCTAGCTCCAGTCGAAGCTGTCCCCTTGGCTATCTGCACAAAGTTGCCAATTTTTTTGAAGGTATTGAAAGCAAGCAGGGAAATTTTCAACTGCGTTGCTTGTAAGCTCGTTCGTCACAGTCCGTTGGATGTCTGCGATATCTTGATGAACTTTTCCTTTCAAGCGCCTTTTCACTCGCGGTAACAAGAGAAAATCGCAAGGCGAGTGGTCGGGCGAATGTAGTAATAACAGAATGTCTGACCAGATATTCGTTAACAGATATTGCTTTGTCATGCAGTAAGAACCAGTCCTGAGGACGCCAGAAATCATGGTGGTGTCGAATTGCTTGTCCCAAATGTTTCATGACTTCGATGTAAAGAGTTTGGTTCATTGTTTGACCTGGAGTATCATACTCATATGAACTAATCCTTTATTACCAAAGAATGCGATCAACATGGTCTTTGTTCTCGAAGATTGTCCTTTGAATTATTTCGAGGCTGGCGATCCAGGACTTCGCCATTCAGCACTTTCACGCTTCGTGTGAGGGTCGTACCGGTAGCACCAACCTTCATCCCCAGCAATAATCTTCGAAAGAAATGTGGTATCACGCCTGGCTCCATCCAGTAGTTCAGCAGAAATTATTCGACTTTGCACTTGCTGATCGTCTGTTAGTGTGTGAAGGATAAGTTTTGCGTTAAGTTTCCGTTTCCCTAAATCTTATGACACACACCACGATTCAAATTAAGTTGTTCTGATATCGTACGCATAGTTACATGACGGTGTTCTTGCAATAACTGCCTTACGTGCTCCACGTTTGCATCGGTATACACTGTAGACAGGCAACCAGCATTGGGATCGTCTTGCACTGAATTTCTGCATTCACGAAACTTTTTGTGCCATTCTAAAACAAGACTTCTTGAAAGTGCATCGCCCGGATATGCTTGCGTAATCATTGTTCACGTTTCACTAGGGGGTTTTCCCTATCGTAATGCAGAAGTTAATGTTTCCTCTTTGCTCACGATCAGCAACCACTGTGTCATCTTACCAATGCACCAAGAATCCAAACAATGTGTTGCTAAGCACAGCTCTGCCACATGGTGAATTTTCGCGGAATGATTCCCAAGGTCATTTCAAGTACGCATACATACCATTTAACATAAATATTATTCGTCCCCTTTTGGTATTGCAAACTCAGAAATTAAAAGGAAGTCTATCCTGGAACTTTTCTGATAGAGTATTTCCCTGCTATCGCTGAAGCTACATTAGTAGACTTGAATAACTTCATTCTGCATAAAAATTACTGGTTTACATAGACGATAACAACATGCATTTGTTTGTCCATTTGACTTCTTCTTTATTACAAAGTATAGATGCTGCTTTTCTGGCATCACGTTTACAGAAATTAGTGTATGGAGCGGTAGCTCGTGGGACTGGAAAGTGTGCCCGTTTCAGGTAGACTCCTCGTTGGTTTGGTATAATGAGCAGCTTATGTGCTTTCCCTACGCTCCTTTTTGTCAATTTCTGGACAGGTTTCTTATTCTGCCTCATAAACTGACCATACCGCAGATAAAACAGGAAAAACAACGGTTTACACGATTCACAGAAGTGTGGCGCACACAAAAATCTTTCCTTGATATTGAGGTGACATTTTCATCAGCAAGAGCATCCTACTGCCGAAAAAAGTGCCATATCCCAGATGAGTAAAGTCTTGTGACGTTCAGATTTTGGAAAACTGGATAACGGTAGGAAGGTGGTGGTCTAGGACGGTCTGTGTCAAAATACCTCAGCCAGAACTCGGCCGCTGCACGCCTTCATTTTTATCAAGAGTTATGGAGATAAAACTCGATAAGCGAAACGTTCTGGGATGAGTCACTCTAGATTACATGCTGTAGCATTGCTATCAGTGTGACGCATACGTGCGTTCACGTTAAGCGGCGAATCAGGAAGTTGGAACTGACAGGCACTATGTGGCAGCGTAGATGGCGTAGCTAACAGTGTCCTGAAAAGAAGTGGTTCAGACGTTAGCGCCGTACAAACTTCGGCGATTCCGGTTGCTGTATATAAAAGCAGCCACTTTCTCGGGGAAGCCGTAGTGGCTAAAGTAACTGTTCCCTCGATACTCTCCTGAGAGCTTTGTTGCATTAAGAAAATGCCCGAACTGCTATACTTAAATAGTTTCACTGGCGATCCCACAAGCGTATAACGATTAAAGTTTGAGCACGCCTTTGTATATAGCCTTTCGTATAGATGAGTTCTTTACTGTAAGTTTATGGGTAGACCGTTCGCCGTGTGCAAGCCTTTAGATGTGAAGCCACTTCGGCGACTTGCGCGTCTATTTACCAATGTACCCAAGCACTGGATAGGCTTCAAGGGGCCAAAAGACAGTGCTTGCTTTGCATGGCCTCCACGTTCACCCGACCTAACGCCATGCGATTTTTTTCCTTTGGGGCTTCATCAAGGATAATGTGGAACGTTATATTAATGATTCTGAGGTTAGGAGCGTCTGTTTGCAACTGAATAAAAGCAAGATTTGTTTTGACAGGTCATCAGCGGCTGTAACGTTGGTTGATATTGTCCTACATGTGTTCTCGTTGAACTGCTGGTGAACCTTCTGTTCGGCACGCAAAACAATTTCAACGTACATAGTCGCTAATGATGCGCTAATAAACTGAAACGAAGCGCACCTGCCTTTATTCAGTTGAAAACAGATGATCCTAATCTAAAAATCGTTAATATGATAACCATAGCAACTGAGCACCGTCAGTACAAAAACATTGAAGTGTGGTACAAAATGGGAATGTTTGGGAGGGGACTTTCAGTTCCAGCATTCGCCAGTTGATGACCAAGGAAAATCTCCCGGGCAGGGGGATTGGAACTATTTTACTTTAATTCAGGGGCAATATTGCCCACAGTACTTGAACCGTGTACTGACTGCCGTTTTTTTTTATTCATTATTGTTGAACCCGTGGTCTTCCTTGGTCAACTGTCGGTCGGCCATTTCGCAGCATCTGATTTCAGAAGTTTTTCAGGCATGATTCACAAAAGATAATTTCGACGATGAACTTGGAACAAATTTCACAACATACTCGTCGATGCAGCAATAACTTGAGTATTACTTTGAAGGAGTACTTACTCATCGGCCTCGTGGCTGTTACGAAGCTGTACAAGGTTCAGATACTGCAATTCCTGAGAATCTTGGGTAACATCATTCATTAACTCATTATATTTGTGTGCAATTATTTGCCAATAAACAGCTGTAACTAATATTAATCTTCACATTTTTTAGAAACATAGTAATCGTTTGCGATATTATTTAAACGTGAAGTAGCAATACTAAGAATACACAATAGGCCTAGTTAAGAGAACCGCTAGGTTGTGCTGTTTTTAAAAATATAAAATACTCGTCTTTTTAGAAATAGACGGCTATAAAAATGGAGTTTCATTGTTTGACTAATAGAAGACGTTGTTCAACCATGTGTTAGAAACTGCTTAGTTGTTACCCTGTGCCGGCCGGAGTGGCCGAGCGGTTCTAGGCGCTACAGTCCGGAACCGCGCGATCGCTACGGTCGCAGGTTCGAATCCTGCCTCGGGCATGGACGTGTGTGGTGTCCTTAGGTTAGTTAGGTTTAAGTAGTTCTAAGTTCTAGGGGACTGAAGACCTCCAGAGTTAAGTCCCATAGTGCTGAAATAATTTTTTTTTTTTTTTTTTGTGTATAACATATTCTATTTCTCAGACCGAGTGAAAAGGCGCATTCTATAGGGTGTCTCAAAAAGTAATTTATATTTAAAGAGCTCTCTGCGCATGCGCAACAAATTGGAGGAGAGTGGGAGTACGTTCATGAATTCAGTCGACGTGGAGCGCTTCTCGAGAGTCTGCCGCACGTTCTGTGTGCGAGGATTTAATAAGTGGTGATTCCGCGACTGTAGCACGAAGGAAATGTTGCAGTGATCGTGGACTGCATAATGTAAATAATGGTCGAAGTGTTCCCCTTGTCCGAAAATGCATCAAAACCTTTTAGGAGACCGGTTAAACGCTGGCCAAACCGAAATCCGGGCGACCAAGGTCATAAAAAAAAAAAAACAGGCGATTCCGAGGAGAGAGTAAATCGATCTGTTCGTGACGATCCTAACCTCTCCATTCCTAAGCGTGTAAGTTCTTTAAATAGCCATAGATTATCACTGCCCCGAATTCCGCAAAAATACCGTAAACTGTGCCCTTACAAAATCCAGTTGGTGCAGGAATTATAGCCTCAGGGTGCCAGATATAGGTTACAGTTCGTTAATGGTGTGACTGAGTGTCCATTTAACATCGTGTTTTCTGACGAGGCTAATTTTCACCTGAACGGTCACGTTAATAATCAAAATTTCCACAGCTGTAGAGCAACGAATCCTAAAGGGAAGCAAGAGAAACCCCTGTGTTCACCAAATGTTGCTGTATGGGCTGCGATGTCGGCTCGAGGAATAATTGGCCCGCACATTTTCGAGGACGAGAGCGCTCGTGCAGTTACTACAGTTACAATGAATTCGAAACGTTATGTGACGATATTAAATGACTTTTTGCAGCCTGAATTGCAAAACTTCCCTGGTTATAACCAAATAACATGATTTCGGCAACATGGAGCCACAGCACACATGTCCAGTGGTCTATACTGCGAGTTCGCAAATTGATCTACTACAGGGATGACATAAATTATCTAAAGTGTTTGTCAATAAATAGACCGCTGTGGAGCAACTGAAAGAGAATATCCGTATCGAAGTGGTACCCATCCCTGTGTCTACTTGACGAGTCGCCATGCAAAATTTTGTTCATTGTTTAAATGAGCACTGTAGTCTTGCTGGATTGAATTTAAATGACATTCTATTGTTGCACATTTAATATAAACTTTCTTTTGAGATAACCCTTATATTACTAAGCGACTATCCCGGAACTCGGTTCCTGTTGCAGGTTTACTACCTAACGCCTTGCAGAGACAACAAGAATTTGATTTTTATTATGTTGTAACCTCCCCATTAAATATCTTAAATAATATATGATTCTAATTTAGTGTAAACTCAAAACAAAAAAATTCCTAAACCTTTCAACAGTAAAAATTATAATTATGTCTTTCACATTCAGTGTAACGTCCCAATAAAAAATAAATAAATTCAGTAACCTGGTAATAATACAATGTAACTAACCTCTCAATTAAATTGTCGCTCACTTATGACTTTTCAATAATTCACTGTGAATTTAACCTGGTAAATTTTGGACGACAGCAGTGCTGCGTCATGGCCCTGAAACATCATTCTGAATAAAAAAAGGAAAAAATTCTTACCTCAATGAAGTCGCCGCATAACGCATATATATCTGCTCTTAAAATTTTTTCTGGCACAGCCCTGTGCAATGCTGGCCGATAGATCTGTCATTTATGAAAGGAAGCAACTGATCATGGATGGGAGAAATTAGTAAATTCTTTAAATTGAAATGAATGTTAAAAATTACTTTATATGAGAAAGATTATTATTAGGACATTTTTAAAACATTTACATGGGACTTGAGATAACATTACTACATATGCGCGAGGCTGCTTTTTACCTTATACAATAATACTCAGGCTCCGGCATCGCTGCACCGCGACCAACACGATAGAGCAGAGCAGACTGCAGACTAGCAACAACTTACTGCTACAGCTACACAGTTCCTACTGCAGTCAACACTGCTCTCTGGTCAGAGACCTTGCATATCGCAGGCAGCGCATGAGCAATACATCGAAATTACATCTGCTCGGACCTCTTACAATGTCCCGTAATTATTGCCGGAATATAAAATTTTAAAATGGTGTCATAACCTTCTTATTCAGAGATACAATGTTATGTTAAACTTTTAACACAGTAAGATAGGTATTACAGTGAGAAAATGTTCGTCTTGAGGCTGTGAGATTGACAGCTCGCAAATACCCGACTGTGTTCATCCACGTGAGAATGAAAGCACTTAGCGACTTCTGCACATAATTTGACTTTTACGAAGCTTTTTCTCTGTGAAACCCCACACAAAATGACGAAAGGAAAATTTTTATAGCATACCACATTTTCCCTGTTCATGCAATAAAAGTTGGGCATCAGACATGATGTTTCAATTTATTACGTCTTAACTACCGACTTGATTCGTAACGCACGTTGCAGACACTATTTACACGTTTACTGAATGTACTTGAAAAACTGTCATCGCACGACACATAGTTCAGGCGACATGAAATCATAAACTTTGAGGTTGGCAGCCCTGCGGCCAGGCGACTAGCGCGAGTTTTGGTGTTCTCGTAAAGATAAGTTCATTTTAGATTATAAAACATATAGATTAGTACTGATTACGTGGTAAATAAGTGTATTAGTGTACCGTTTAAGTGTACCATTAAAGGTTTCAATTTTCTTTACGTAATATAGCAGAAAACGCGAAAAGACCGTACAGTCGTATTTTCTGTTTACGTTCTGCTGCAGCAAATCTATAGAATTTCGTTTAGTTGTTCCTTGCTCTCTCCAGCAATTTAACTTAGCGTACCTCTTCATTATTTAGCTAGCATTTCCGTAAAGTAGCGTAAAGTTTAAGTTGTTGTTTCAGAAGCTTTGCACTTTTGTTTTTGTTTACACACAGTTGCGTATAGGCCAAATTTGTGTAACCATATTTTCGTGTTTATCTGTAATTTAACTGACTTATTCTTAATAAACTATTAGGTTTATCATGAGTGAAAAGTGCTTGACTTGCCGTAGAATTGTTAGGTCGGGGCTTTGGTGTGATGGGTGCTGTAGTTTTTTCCATGTGGGTGACTGTAGTGGCGTGGGAAGAGGGGAAGTAAATGAGACTCATCAGTGGAAGATACTAGAACAGGAGGGGAAAATTGACGCCCTTCGGGCTGAGTTAGACAAGGCCAGGGGAGATCTTGACAGGTTAAGGAGGGAGAAGGGTAAAGAGAGGTGGGAAGTGGCAACAGGCAACAGGAGGAACAGGCCTAGAACTTTGTCTGACAGCTTTATGGTGAATGTGGAAAATAGATTTGACCTGTTGCTTCAGTTAGAAGCTGGTGAGCCTCAAGCAGTTGCAGGTGTAGACAGGGCACAACAAACTTTCAGCAGCAAATTGAAAAGTAAGAATGTAGAGAAATCAGTAAAGAGAAAGAAAGTGTTGTTGTTAGGTAGTTCCCATGGAAGAGGTGTTGGCCAACTTTTGCAGGATGAACTAGGATCAGAATAACAGGTCACAAATTTTTTTAAACCTAGTGCTGGTCTGGAGCAGGTGACAGAGGATTTAGCATCACTTTGCAAAGATTTCACTAAGGAAGACACTATGGTTATAGTGGGTGGGGCAGGTAACAGTATTGACAGAGATCCTGGGTACAGTATAGAGTGTGACCTGGCGAAGATTGCATCAGCATCGAAGCATACTAGTGTTGAGTTTGTATCTGTTCTTGGGCGCCATGACCGACCTCATTTGAACTCTTCTGTCAAGAGAGTTAATTTGGAGCTGGAAGGGCTGCTCATGTCGGGTGCGGGGTCACACATTGGTGTGGTTCATGTTGATTCTCTCAGTAGGTGGGATTATACTAGGCATGGCCTTCACCTCAACAGGAAGGGGAAGGGTAAATTGGCTGGGGAAATAGCAGGAAAGTTAAAGGGGGGAGGCACTGTCATTGTTGTTGTTGTGGTCGTGGTCTTCAGTCCTGAGACTGGTTTGATGCAGCTCTCCATGCTACTCTATCCTGTGCAAGCTTCTTCATCTCCCAGTACTTACTCCAACCTACATCCTTCTGAATCTGCTTAGTGTATTCATCTCTTGGTCTCCCTCTACGATTTTTACCCTCCACGCTGCCCTCCAATGCTAAATTTGTGATCCCTTGATGCCTCAAAACATGTCCTACCAATCGATCCCTTCTTCTAGTCAAGTTGTGCCACAAACTTCTCTTCTCCCCAATCCTATTCAATACCTCCTCATTAGTTACGTGATCTACCCACCTTATCTTCAGCATTCTTCTGTAGCACCACATTTCAAAAGCTTCTATTCTCTTCTTGTCCAAACTGGTTATTGTCCATGTTTCACTTCCATACATGCCTACACTCCATACAAATACTTTCAGAAACGATTTCCTGACACTTAAATCTATACTCGATGTTAACAAATTTCTCTTCTTCAGAAACGATTTCCTTGCCATTGCCATCCGCAGTTATTTTACTCCCTATATAGCAAAACTCTTTTACTACTTTAAGTGTCTCATTTCCTAATCTAATCCCCTCAGCATCACCCGATTTAATTTGACTACATTCCATTATCCTCGTTTTGCTTTTGTTGATGTTCATCTTATATCCTCCTTTCAAGACACGGCCCATTCCGTTCAACTGCTCTTCCAAGTCCTTTGCTGTCTCTGACAGAATTACAATGTCATCGGCGAACTTCAAAGTTTTTACTTCTTCTCCATGAATTTTAATACCTACTCCGAATTTTTCCTTTTGTTTCCTTTACTGCTTCCTCAATATACAGATGAATAACATCGGGGAGAGGCTACAACCCTGTCTCACTCCTTTCCCAACCACTGCTTCCCTTTCATGCCCCTCGACTCATAACTGCCATCTGGTTTCTGTACAAATTGTAAATAGCCTTTCTCTCCCTGTATTTTACCCCTGCCACCTTCAGAACTTGAAAGAGAGTATTCCAGTTAACGTTGTCAAAAGCTTTCTCTAAGTCTACAAATGCTAGAAACGTAGGTTTGTCTTTTCTTAATCTTTCTTCTAAGATAAGTCGTAAGGTTAGTATTGCCTCACGTGTTCCAACATTTCTACGGAATCCAAACTGATCTTCCCCGAGGTCCGCTTCTACCAGTTTTTCCATTCGTCTGTAAAGCTGTGACTTATTAAACTGATAGTTGGGTAATTTTCACATCTGTCAACACCTGCTTTCTTTGGGATTGGAATTATTATATTCTTCTTGAAGTCTGTGGGTATTTAGCCTGTCTCATACATCTTGCTCACCAGATAACCCAGCTGACATAATCTGCCTCTCTGAACATCATGTGACCACTGGTATAGAACTTTTAAGTGTTACAGGGTTTAGGTTAGCATCTCACTTTTGTAGATCAGAAATATAGAAAGGAGGAGTTGCCACATTCATCAGGAACTCTCATAAATTTAAGGACATAGACATTCATAAATTTTGCCTAGAACAGCATATGGAAGCATGTGCATCAGAATTAGAATTTCACAAAAAATCCTTCATAATATTAAGTGTATATCGAGCACCTGCAGGTAACTTTAATCTGTTTGTCAACCACCTTGAAGCTGTACTGACCCATTTAACAACCAAAAACAAAGAAATAGTGGTTGCTGGTGATTTCAATGTAGATTTCCTTAAAGACTCTCCCAATAAGAACTTATTTGAGTTAGTAACACTATCATTCAACTTAATACCCACTGTAAAGTTCCCCACCAGGATAGCCACTTGCTCACAAACAGCCATTGATAATATCTTTATAGAAAAGTCCACACCACAGAACTGCTGAAGCGTCTTAACAAATCTCTGTTTGCAATGCGAATTTTGTCAGACATAGGGGATATAAAAATGAAAAAGCTGGCATACTATGCTTACTTTCATTCCATAATGTCATATGGGATTATTTTTTGGGGTAATTCATCAAGCCAAGCTAAAGTTTTCCAGGCACAAAAACGTGCAGTGAGGGTTATATGTGGTGTGAACTCAAGAACATCCTGCAGAAGCCTGTTTAGGGAACTAGGGATACTAACTACTGCTTCCCAATATATTTATTCCTGAATGAAATTTGTCACTGAAAATATATCACTTTTTCAAACCAACAGCTCTATTCATGGAATTATTACTAGAAATAAGAATAATCTTCACAAGGATTTAAAGTCACTTACTCTTGTACAAAAAGGTGTGCATTATTCAGGAACACACATTTTCAATAACTTGCCAGCAGCCATAAAAAGCTTAACAACCAATGAAATTCAGTTTAAGTGAAGCCTAAAGGATTTATTGGTGACCAACTCCTTCTACTCCATTGATGAATTTCTTAGTAAAACCAACTGATTTGTATATAAGTACAACATAACTTCTGCACCATTTCAGTGCAGTAATGTGTTCATTGTAATTAAGTATTACAGTTGTTGTATTACATGTTTATTACCTTATAAATAAATAAAAAACTTTTTTATTTTAAATTCAGTGCATTAGTATTTGTAAAATGACTCTTAGTGTTCATTAAAAAATGACGATCATTCCACTTGGGACCTGTGGAATGGTACATTAGCTTATTTGTTTTAGTTGTAAATATTTGTCATGTATTGTTTTTCTGACATGTTCCACATCCTGGAGGACCTCCTCACTACGGATCAATTGGAATGAAAGTAAATCTAATCTAATCATGACAGACTTGTTTTTACTTAAAATGGAGCGCATAGTAGCTTCATTCATGCTTTTACGAG
Source organism: Schistocerca nitens (assembly GCF_023898315.1). NCBI lineage: Eukaryota > Metazoa > Arthropoda > Insecta > Orthoptera > Acrididae > Schistocerca > Schistocerca nitens. The sequence goes on from NC_064617.1 coordinate 968,367,174, forward strand.
AGCGTTTGGCGACTTCCAGCAAACGTCAGGCCTGAAACTTTCTGGCGAATTAATTCCGTGTGAAGAACATACCTCGAACTCGGAACCTTCTCATTGCGCGGGCAAGTGCTCTAGCGGTAGAGCATCTGCCCGCAAACTGCAAAGGTCCCGTGTTCGGGACTCGGTCCGGCACACAGTTTTAATCCGCCCGGAAGTTTCATATCAGCGCACACTCCTCTGCAGAGTGACAATTTCATTTTGGAAACTTTAAGCAGAATTTCAAATCTTTCCTAAACTTCAGTTAGCTTACATGCTCAATGTCAGATATGTACACAGGAGGTCATTTGTAAAGTAATCAGACGTCTGAGGATGTTCTGCACATGAGAGTTGGATTCTTCGAAGAATCGGAGGTTTCCTGGTGGTTACAATACAGATTCGAAATTGGGAGGGCGACGATTTATATTCCCGTCCGATCATCCAGATTTAAATTTTCCTCGGTTACCGTAAACCGTGTAAGGCAAAAGGCGGAATGGTTCTTTTGAGAAGGACAAAACCGATTTCATTGCCGATCCTCCCGCAATCTGTCTAGGAAGAATTCGGAGCGGAATTGGCGTAAAACCCTAATCTTCCTTAATGTTTCACACTATTTAATGAACTTACCCTGGACTATTGCAATGGTATGTAAGGTGCTGACTGGATTACTATCATGTGAAGACCGAAGAATGGTTATTATTTTGATGTGTTGTTTAGCTATTTCTTCAGCTCGTAAACAGCTGGCCTATATCTGAGGCTGAGACCTACATCTACATTTATACTCCGCTAGCCACCAAACGATGCGTGGCGGAGGGCTCAGTTCGCGTCAGTCATATTCCCCCCCCCCCCCTCCCCTCTGTTCCACTCGGGGATCGCGCGAGGGAAAAACGACTGTCTTTACGCCTCAGTACGAGCTCTTATTTCCTTTATCTTTGAATGGTGATCATTGCGCGATTTGAAAGTTGGTGGTAATAATATATGCTCTACATCCTCGGCGAAGATCGGATTTCGGAACTTAGTGAGCAGGCCCTTCTGTTTAGCGCGTCTATCTGCAAGTGTGTCCCACTTCAAACTTTCTACGAGATTTGTAACGCTCTCGCAATGGCTATATGTGTCAGTCACGAACCTTGCCGCTCTTCTTTGGACCTTCTAAATCTCTTGAATCAGACCCAACTGGTAAGGGTCCAATACAGACGAAGACTACTCCAAGACTGGACGAACTAACGTATTGTAAGCTATTTCCTTTGTGAAGGACTGCATCGCTTAGGGATTCTACCAATAAACCGCAATCTAGAGGTCGTCTTACCCGTTACTTGTGTAATCTGATCATTCCATTTGAGATCATTTCGAATAGTCATACCCAGATACTTGACGGACGTTACCGCATCCAAAGACTGGGCATTTATTTTGTACTCTTGCATTAATGGGGTTTTCGCCTTGTTGTACGCAGTAGGCTACACTTCCTAATATTGAGAGATTACTGCCAGTCATTACACCACGCATTTATTTTCTGCAAATCCTCATTGATTTGTTCACAACTTTCGTGTGATACTACTTTCCCGTAGAGTGCAGCATCATCGGCAAACAATCTAATGCCGCTGTCAACACCATCAACCAAATCGTTTATGTAAACTGTAAAAAGCAGCGGACCTATTACGCTGCCCTGGGGCACACCTGAAGTTAGGCTTGGTTCTGTTGAAGTCACTCCATTCAGGACGACATACTGCTCCCTGTCTGTTAGAAGACTTTCTGCCCAACCGCACATGTCATCGGATAGACCGTAAGCGCGCACTTTTTGTAGCAAGCAACAGTGTGGAACTGAGTCGAACGCCTTTCGGAAGTCGAGAAATATGGCATCAGCCTGGGAGCCGGTATCTAGAGCCTGTTGTACATCATGCACGAAGATGGCCAGCTGTGTCTCGCATGACCGCTGTTTCCTAAAACCGTGCTGGTTTCTGTACACGAGTTCTCAGAGTCTAGAAAGGTCATTATGTCTGAACACAAAATATGTTCCATGATTCTACAGGAAATCGATGTCGGTGAAAGTGGCTGATGATTACGTGCATCCGATTTTCTATACCCTTTTTATAGATTGCTATGACCTGGACCTTCTTCCAGTCCCGTGGAACTTTCCGCTGTTCGAATGATTTCTGACAGATGAAGGATAAGAATGGTGCTACATTTGTAGCATAGTCAACATAAAATCTTACAGGGATACCGTCTGGGCCACATGCCTTCCTGACCGACGAGCTTGGCGATTGTGTGACCCGCAGATGTACTAGTTTGGCTCGATGTGCTGCCGTTGTAGCTGGCTGACACGCTTGGGGGGGGGGGGGGGAGGGGGAGGTGCGCTACTGTGTGTGCCGTGTGATTGCGGTCGGTCGGCCGGCGCTGAGGGACGTGGGCTGCGCGCCGTGAGGACCGCTCGCCGGGTCACTGGGTCAGCCGGCAGACCGTCGCGCCAAGCCGTGCCGCGTGAGCACTGTGTGCTGTGCAACAGCTGCGGCGCGGCGCTTGCGACTCGCTAGCGCTGGGGGTGGGCGGTACACGGTGAGGGGGGGAGCCGTGGGCAGATATACAGACGCCGGTAGTATAGCGTGCACAAGCTGTAAAAGGGCAGTGCAGCGGCGGAGCTGTCGTTTGTACTCAGGTGATTCGTGTGAAAAGGTCTCCGGCGTCATTATGGCGCACGTTGGGGATTAACGACTCTGAACGCGGATTTGTAGTCGGACATTCCGTTTCGGAAATCGTTAGGGAATTCAATACTCCGAGATCCAGTGTCAAGAGGGTGCCGAGAATACCAAATTTCAGTCATTACCATACTGAGCCAGCAGTAAAGGAAACAAAAGAAAAATTCGGAGTCGGAATTAAAATCCATGGAGGAGAAATAGAAACTTTGAAGTTCGCCGATGACATTGTAATTCTGTCAGAGACAGCAAAGGACTTGGAAGAGCAGTTGAACGGAATGGACAGTGTCTTGAAAGGAGGATATAACATGAACATCAACAAAAGCAAAACTAGGATAATGGAATGTAGTCAAATTAAATCGGGTGATGCTGAGGGAATTAGATTAGGAAATGAGACACTTAAAGTAGTAAAGGAGTTTTGCTATTTGGGGAGCAAAATAACTGATGATGGTCGAAGTAGAGAGGGTATAAAATGTAGACTGGCGATGGCAAGGAAATCGTTTCTAAAAAAGAGAAATTTGTTAACATGGAGTATAGATGTGTCAGGAAGTCGTTTCTGAAGTATTTCTGTGGAGTGTAGCCATGTATGGAAGTGAAACATGGGCGATAAATAGTTTGGACAAGAAGAGAATAGAAGCTTTAGAAATGTGGTGCTACAGAAGAATGCTGAAGATTAGATGGGTAGATCACATAACTAATGAGGAGGTATTCAATACAATTGGGAGAAGAGGAGTTTGTGGCACAACTTGACTAGAAGAAGGGATCGCTTGGTAGGACATGTTCTGAGGCATCAAGGGATCACCAATTTAGTATTGGAGGGCAGCGTGGAGGGTAAAAATCGTAGAGGGAGACCAAGAGATGAATACATTTAGCAGATTGAGAAGGATGTAAGTTGCAGTAAGTACTGGGAGATGAAGCAGCTTGCACAGGATAGAGTAGCATGGAGAGCTGCATCAAACCAGTCTCTGGACTGAAGACCACAACAACACCACCACAAACCATGGACAACACAGAGGCTGAAGACCTTCACTGAACGATCGAGAGCAGCGGCGTTTGCTTAGAGTTGTCACTGCTAACAGAAAAGCAACACCGCGTGAAGTAACCGCAGAAATCACCCTGGGGCCTACGTCGAACGTATCCGTTGGGACAGTGCCGCGAAATTTAGTGTTAATGGACTATGGCAGTAGACGAGCGAAACGAGTGCCTTTGCTAACAGCACGACAAGCTCTCTGCACATGTAATGAGAGAAAATATGGAGAAAGGAGGAGTTGCCATATATGTCAAAAGTATTCATTGTGCAAAAAGTATAGAAACAAAAAAGTTTTGTGTAGAGAAACATATAGAAGCATGTGCCTGTGAGCTTAAATTAAATAAAGGCACATTTATAATTGTAACTGTATATAGGTCCCCATCAGGAAATTTTCATCTATTTCTGAAAAATTTGGACTCCTTGTTGTGCTATCTGTCAGACAGGGGGAAGCAAATTATTATTTGTGGGGACTTCAATGTAGATTCTCTGAAAGAGGGTAATAGGAAAAATGACCTTGAAGTATTACTCGGTTCTTTCAATTTGACACCCGTTATTGATTTTCCTACTCGGGTGGTAAAGGATAGCAGCTCACTGATAGATAACTTCTTTATAGACCAAGATAAGTTTAACCAGATAAATGCTCAGCCTGTTGAGAATGGTCTTTCTGATCATGGTGCACAGCTAGTTACAATATATGACATAGCTCCATTCAGCAATACTAAACAGTCCTCCAAAGTGGTACGTTCAGTCAACGATTTAACAATTGCAAATTTCAGGGAAAGCCTACAGCAGTTAGACTGGGATGAGGTGTACCGTGAACCTGATGCCAATTTAAAATATAATTTATTTCATGACATTTTTGTAAATGCATTTGAAAACTGCTTCCCCAAGAAAATAGTTAAATATACTCGTAAGAAACCTTGTAAGAAACCATGGCTTACTAAGGGTATAAAAATATCTTGTAACCGCAAAAGGGAAATGTATCTGACAGCAAGAAAGAGTAGTGACCCAGAAACTATCAAAAATTATAAAAACTACTGTGTTATATTAAGAAAAGTTATTAAAAAATCCAGGAGTATGTGTATCATGTCTGAAATCAGCAACTCTGATAATAAAATTAAAACAATTTGGAATATTATTAAAAGAGAAACAGGTCAACCAAGAGCAGAGGAAGACAGTATTACCATCAAATTGAATGAAAACTTTACGAACAAAAAGTCAGAAGTTGAAAATATTTTTAATAATCATTTTCTAAATGTTGTGGATATAGTAGGATCCAGGTGTTCATTAGAAGATGCTAGGCTGTTAATGGAAGAGGCCATACCTATGCAATTTGATACAATTGAAATCTCACCCACTTCTCCCTTTGAAATTAGGAAAATAATAAACTTGCTTAAAAGCAAAAACTCACATGGAATTGATGGCACCTCCAGCAAAATACTAAAAGCTTGTTCTCAACAGATAAGTAAGATTCTCAGCCACCTGTGTAATAGCTCTCTGGAACAGGGCATTTTCCCTGATAGACTGAAATACACTCCTGGAAATGGAAAAAAGAACACATTGACACCGGTGTGTCAGACCCACCATACTTGCTCCGGACACTGCGAGAGGGCTGTACAAGCAATGATCACACGCACGGCACAGCGGACACACCAGGAACCGCGGTGTTGGCCGTCGAATGGCGCTAGCTGCGCAGCATTTGTGCACCGCCGCCGTCAGTGTCAGCCAGTTTGCCGTGGCATACGGAGCTCCATCGCAGTCTTTAACACTGGTAGCATGCCGCGACAGCGTGGACGTGAACCGTATGTGCAGTTGACGGACTTTGAGCGAGGGCGTATAGTGGGCATGCGGGAGGCCGGGTGGACGTACCGCCGAATTGCTCAACACGTGGGGCGTGAGGTCTCCACAGTACATCGATGTTGTCGCCAGTGGTCGGCGGAAGGTGCACGTGCCCGTCGACCTGGGACCGGACCGCAGCGACGCACGGATGCACGCCAAGACCGTAGAATCCTACGCAGTGCCGTAGGGGACCGCACCGCCACTTCCCAGCAAATTAGGGACACTGTTGCTCCTGGGGTATCGGCGAGGACCATTCGCAACCGTCTCCATGAAGCTGGGCTACGGTCCCGCACACCGTTAGGCCGTCTTCCGCTCACGCCCCAACATCGTGCAGCCCGCCTCCAGTGGTGTCGCGACAGGCGTGAATGGAGGGACGAATGGAGACGTGTCGTCTTCAGCGATGAGAGTCGCTTCTGCCTTGGTGCCAATGATGGTCGTATGCGTGTTTGGCGCCGTGCAGGTGAGCGCCACAATCAGGACTGCATACGACCGAGGCACACAGGGCCAACACCCGGCATCATGGTGTGGGGAGCGATCTCCTACACTGGCCGTACACCACTGGTGATCGTCGAGGGGACACTGAATAGTCCACGGTACATCCAAACCGTCATCGAACCCATCGTTCTACCATTCCTAGACCGGCAAGGGAACTTGCTGTTCCAACAGGACAATGCACGTCCGCATGTATCCCGTGCCACCCAACGTGCTCTAGAAGGTGTAAGTCAACTACCCTGGCAAGCAAGATCTCCGGATCTGTCCCCCATTGAGCATGTTTGGGACTGGATGAAGCGTCGTCTCACGCGGTCTGCACGTCCAGCACGAACGCTGGTCCAACTGAGGCGCCAGGTGGAAATGGCATGGCAAGCCGTTCCACAGGACTACATCCAGCATCTCTACGATCGTCTCCATGGGAGAATAGCAGCCTGCATTGCTGCGAAAGGTGGATATACACTGTACTAGTGCCGACATTGTGCATGCTCTGTTGCCTGTGTCTATGTGCCTGTGGTTCTGTCAGTGTGATCATGTGATGTATCTGACCCCAGGAATGTGTCAATAAAGTTTCCCCTTCCTGGGACAATGAATTCACGGTGTTCTTATTTCAATTTCCAGGAGTGTATGCTATTGTTATACCTTTGCATAAAAAGGGGGATAGATCTGATGTCAACAATTACCGTCCAATCTCCCTTCTAACAGCTTTATCCAAAATTTTTGAGAAAGCAATGTATTCAAGAGTAGCTTCACATATCTGTAAAAATGTACTAACAAAATGTCAGTTTGGTTTTCAGAAAGGTTTTTCAACAGAAAATGCCATATATGCTTTCACCAGTAAAATTTTGAATGATCTGAATAACCGAACACCACCCATTGGGATTTTTTGTGATCTCTCAAAGGCTTTTGATTGTGTAAATCATGAAATTCTTCTAGACAAGCTCAAGTATTGTGGCATGAGTGGGACTGTGCACAAATGGTTTAATTCGTACCTAACTGGAAGAGTGCAGAAAGTTGAAATAAGTAGTTCTCGTAACATGCAAAGATCAGCACATTCCTCAAACTGGGGAACTATCAAGAATGGGGTTCCACAAGGGTCAGTCTTGGGTCCTTTGTTGTTCTTATTATATATTAATGACTTGCCATTCTATATTCATGAAGAGGCAAAGTTAGTTCTCTTTGCTGATGATACAAGTATAGTAATCACACCTGACAAACAAGAATTAAGTGATGAAATTGTCAATACTGTCTTTCAGAAAATTACTAAGTGGTTCCTTGTAAACGGACTCTCACTGAATTTTGATAAGACACAGTACATACAGTTCCGTACAGTGAATGGTATGACGCCATTAATAAATATAGACCTTAATCAGAAGCATATAGCTAAGGTAGAATATTCCAAATTTTTAGGTGTGTCCATTGATGAGAGATTAAATTGGAAGAAACACATTGATGATCTGCTGAAACGTTTGAGTTCAGCTACTTATGCAATAAGGGTCATTGCAAATTTTGGTGATAAACATCTTAGTAAATTAGCTTACTACGCCTATTTTCACTCATTGCTTTCATATGGCATCATATTTTGGGGTAATTCATCACTGAGGAATAAAGTATTTATTGCACAAAAGCGTGTAATCAGAATAATAGCTGGAGTCCACCCAAGATCATCCTGCAGACATTTATTTAAGGATCTAGGGATATTCACAGTAGCTTCTCAGTATATATACTCTCTTATGAAATTTGTTATTAACAACCAAACCCAATTCAAAAGTAATAGCAGTGTGCATAACTACAATACTAGGAGAAAGGATGATCTTCACTATTCAAGATTAAATCTAACTTTGGCACAGAAAGGGGTGAATTATACTGCCACTAAAGTCTTTGGTCACTTACCAAATAGTATCAAAAGTCTGACAGATAACCAACAAGTATTTAAGAAGAAATTAAAAGAATTTCTGAATGACAACTCCTTCTACTCCATAGAGGAATTTTTAGATATAAATTAAGAAAAAAAAGAAAATATTAAAAAAATAAAAATAAAAAATAAAGAAAAACAAAAACACAAAAAAATAAAGTTGTTATATTAACTTAAGTATGTTGTTAAATTAACCTAATTATGTCATGTATTGGAAAATTCGACTCGTTCCACATCATTACGAAATATCGTATTCATGATCCATGGAACTAGTATTAATCTAATCTAATCTAACAACGCGTACACCGCCTCTCCTGGGCGCAGGACTGTATCGGTTGGATCCTGGACGACTGGAAAATCGTGGCCTGGTCAGATGAGTCCCGAATAATTCAGGTGATGAGAGCTGACGGTAGGGTTTGAATGTGGCGCAGACCCCACGAAGCCATGGACCCAAATTGTCAACAAAGCATTGTGGAAGCTGGTGGCGGCTCAGTAATCGTGTGGACTGTGTTTACATGCAATGGACTGGGTCATCTGGTTTAACTGGACTGATAATTGATTGTAAATGGTTATGTTCGGCTAGTTGGAGACCATTTGCAGCCATTCCCAAACAAAGATGGAAGTTTTGTGGACGATAATGCGCCGTGTCACTGGGCGACATCGTTCGCAATTGGTTTGAAGAACATTCTGGAGAATTAGAGTGAATGATTTTGCTGCTCATATCACGCGACATGAATCCCATCGAACATGCCAGTTAGTGCACAAATTATGGACAGATATAGAGGCAGCGAGCCTCACAAGGAAAAGTCATCGCACCCTCCCCCCTCCCCCCCCCCCCCCCTCACCTCCCTTAGTCAGATTCTGTGGTAAGAGGGCCCAGAGGACAGCCCGTCACAAACTGAACACAGATCAAGCATGAAAATAGGAAGAACTTATACAAGAACGTGAAAAAATAGCAAAATAGAAACTGTGAATGGTCGAAGAACAAGAAGTGTAATAAAGAGCAGCTTAAAACAGTGATCCTGGTCATGAACTGCTCAACCTGCGAGCCGTGTTCGAAAACTCTCATGTGCCCCCCCCCCCCGCCCCTTTTTTTCCACAACATTATGAACTGTCCGGCCGGTCATTGAAATGTTTATTCTCTTTCTGTAGTCTTGGCAGTTGTCCTCCTATAGACCTCACAGAAATGAAAACAACGAATAAACGGGTATGACCTACGTTACAACGAAGGAATTTAAGAGTCGAGACTTCCAAAACGATGCGCAAATTCAGAAACGTTAAAAACATATATTTTGACAGAGCAGAGAGAAACTGTGTGATTGTGAAACTGTTGCTTTCCTTTGTTGCAGCTTATGTGAGAAACAATTATGCTTTCTTCATTTCCTAGGGAGTGATCACATTCATGCCAACACCTATACCGAGCAAGCAGGCATCTCTCATTCACTTACCAGTCGCACGAATTAGGTGCGGCGGTGACAGATTCCTACCATATGACACACATACTTTCACTAACGCTGTGTGTGACACACCAGACATGTTTTCCGGTGGAGGATTCGGTTGACTTGTCACCTTGCATTTCCCGTTCCAAAGCAACTTCCTTTCGGCTGCTAATAGAGTAGTGTGCAGAATCAGCTGTAATTGTAGCTCCCTACCTTACACCTCGCTATTGCCACCGGACGTTACACCGCGACACACAAATTTGAATAAAGCGAAAAGCGAAAAAAAAAGACAAAAAGGCACGAGAGAAGTTTGAACACGGTTCACCCGCTTGACTATATTGCACATCTTGTGCTTGGACTATTCACTGTTTCTATTTTGCTTTTTTTCACAGTTCAGTACACCTCCTTCCGGTTCTCATGCTTCATCTGTGTTCAGTTTTTTACGGGCTATCCACTGTGCCCTCTTACCTCTAAATCTGAGGGGGGGGGGGGGGGAAGAGAGTTTCCCTTGGCAGTATCTCTGGAGGGGAGTTCCACCGACTTGGGGAATCTATGCCACGTCGACCTGGTGCACTATACTGGGCAAAAGGACATCAGACACGGTACTGGGTCGTGTCCTATGTCCCCTGTCACCTCAGCGTGTAACGCTGAACTGCTAGAATAACACTGTTACCGGGTCGTACCTCTCTAGCAAAGAAGTCTTTCACTTCGGTCTGGGATAGGAATGACTATTCAGTTTTTTAACAGCCCTTTCCTCCTTGCGGTTACCGTTTCAGTAATTTTAAAGAAATCAATACTATTCGTACCTCACCTTCGTAATAGGCAGCCTTAGATTCAAGTTTTATTATGCACCGTTAGCTCCTTGCGGTGTGGGTGTTGAAGCCGATTCACCCTAAACGTGAACGGAAAGAAACGGAACGTCAGGCGACGTCACCGCCAAATGGTGGAGGGCTCATTCTAGACAGAACGTTAACACATCATTTCGCGTGGCCCAGTACCGAACATTGAACGGCAGTTTATTGTACAGGAAGTCCGGGTATAGTATCGGAATTAAGCTACTAGCAATAATAAAGTTTATTAATGGCCAAAGCAAGCTTCATAACGGACGTACTCAATTTTTTTATGGTAAATTGCCAAAACATGGTCATTTATTAACTACCGAAAAGATACACACACACACACACACACACACACACACACACACACACAAACAGTATATACAGGGTGGTCAGAAAAAGTCTGACAAGCTTGGAAGGGTGTTGCAGGATGGTCGTGCTGAGAAATAATTGTTTAGGAAAAAAATTAGAAATCTTGAGCCGCTTCCGAGTTACTAGCATCGAAGTTAGCCCATCAGGCCAGTGTGCGCGGAAATTCAAGCGGCCTGCCGGATACCATTAGTACGAAATGTTCTTACAGCGTAGACGACAGCGCACAAGGCTGCTCAGCCTGTGACTCAGGTTCTGTCCCCATTATCGTCCCATGTCCATTCAGTTCGGCTTCGGGAAACTAAACGAAGAACGTATAAAACATCATCCGAAATTGTGTTAAATGCATTCTCCGAAAATTTAGTTCATGAGTCCACGCGAGTAGTAAACTGTTCTGAAATCACACTCGATCCCTTAGCAACAAATAATCCTGAGCTAATAACGAGTATCAAACCGGATACGTTGTCGTAGCGAGACTGAATATTGTAACCCTCAAATCCTCCAAAAATAAACGAAAAATATACCCATTCAAAAAAGTAGATAAAAATTCACATGACTCCTTCCTGAGAGAATCTTCACTACTTCCAAATTAACCAGGAAGGCGTAGACCAAATGTGGCTTGAATTCAGAGAAATAGCATAAGCAAAAATTGAGAGATTTATACCAAATAAATTAACGAACTACGGAGCTGATCCCGCTTGGTACACAAAACGGGTCATAACACTTGTGCAGAAACATCGAAAAAAGCATGCGATATTTAAATGAACGCAAGATCTCCAAGACTGGCGACCTTTTGCAGAAGCTCGAAATTTAGCGTGGACGAGATGCTCATAATAATTTCCACAACGAAACTTTGTCTCGAAACCTGGCAGAAAGTACAAAGAATTCTTGTCGTAGCTGAAGTATATTAGCGGGAAGACATAATATGTATCTTCTCTGCGCCATAGCGGTGGAAATGCTATCGACGACAGTGCTGCCAAAGCAAAATTACTAAACTCACCCTTCCGAAATTCATTCACCGAAGAAGACAAAGTAAATATTCCGGGCTTGGAATCAAGAACAGCTGCCAACAGAGTAATTAAGAAGTCATCGGAGTAGTGAAGCAACTTAAATCATTTAACAAAAGCAAGTCTTCCGGTCCACACTGTATACCAATTAGGTTCCTTTCGGAGTATGCTGATGCATTAGCTCCATACTTAACAATCATATACAACCGTTCGTTCGACGAAAGATCCGTACCCAAAGATTGGAAAGTTGCACAGGTCACGCCAATATTCAAGAAAGGTAGTAGGAGTATCCACTAAATTACAGGCCCATATCGTTAACGTCGATATGCAGCAGGATTTTAGAACATATATTATGTTCGAACATTATAAATTACCTCGAAGGAAACGGTCTATGACACACAGTCAACATAGGTTTAGAAAACATCGTTCCTGTGAAACACAACTAGCTCTTTATTCACATGAAGTGCTGAGTGCTGTTGACAAGGGATTTGAGATAGATTCCGTATTCCTGGATTTCCGGAAGGCTTTAGACACTGTACCATACAAGCGGCTCGTAGTAAAATTGCGTGCTTATGGAATATCGTCTCAGTTATATGACTGGATTTGAGAGATTTCCTGTCAGAGAGGTCACATTTCTTAGTAATTGACGGATAGTCATCGAGTAAAACAGAAGTGATTTCCGGCGTTCCCCAAGGTAGTGTTGTAGGCCCTTTGCTGTTCCTTATCTATATAAACGATTTGGGAGACAATCTGAGCAGCCGTCTTCGGTTGTTTGCAGATGACGCTGTCGTTTATCGACTAATAAAGTCATCAAAAGATCAAAACAAACTGCAAAAATATTTATAAAAAATATCTGAATGGTGCGAAAAGTGGCAGTTGACCCTAAATAACGAAACGTGTGAGGTCATCCACATGACGTTAAACTTCGGTTACACGATAAATCAGTCTAATCTAAAAGCCGTAAATTCAACTAAATACCTAGGTATTACAATTACGAACAATTTAAATTGGAAAGAACACACAGAAAATGTTGTGGGGAAGGCTAACCAAAGACTGCGTTTTATTGGCAGGACACTTAGAAAATGTAACAGAACTACTAAGGAGACTGCCTACACTAAGCTTGTCCGTCCTCTTAGAATACTGCTGCGCGGTGTGGGATCCTTACCAGGTAGGACTAACGGAGTACATCGAAAAAGTTCAAAGAAAGGAAGCACGTTTTGTACTATCGCGAAATATGGGAGAGAGTGTCACAGAAATGATACAGGATTTGGGCTGGAAATCATTAAAAGAAAGGCGTTTTTCGTTGCGACGGAATCTTCTCACGAAATTCCCATCACCAACTTTCTCCTCCGAATGCGAAAATATTTTGTTGACACCGACCTACATAGGTCTGAACGATCACCACGATAAAATAAGGTAAGTCAGTGCTCGTACGGACAGATATAGGTGTTCATTCTTTCCGCGCGCTATAGGTGATTGAAATAATGGAGAATTGTGAAGGTAGTTCGATGAACCCTCTGCCAGGCACTTAAATGTGATTTGCAGTGTATCCATGTAGAGGTAGAATATTACTCCTTGAAATGTTTGCTTGACCCCTTGATTATTGTTTATGATGTAATTTTCTTCTAATTGATTGTTAAAGGTCTCCTGGAAACAAATGTAAAATTAGCAAACTGGATGCAGTGACCAGGAGAGGGTTGATAGTAACAGGCGGGAATATATTAATATAGCAAAGGAAACTGTACCTGATTACACACAAAGTACAGGGTGTACCACTCAAACCTCCCTGATGTCAAGGACCCAAGAGAGAAAACTATAGTAGATTCGACAATGAAAAATGCACCACATTGTAGAGCATCTCAAAGAATTTATATTCCCGCATCAGAAGTGCCAAGTATCGTCGCCAGAGTGCAGCATGGTCGCGTGAATTGAAAATGGCGAATTCACAGCAGCGCGCGCAAGGAGTAATGCGGTTTGCAGAAACAAAATCGCCGATTACTGTGCAAAGAAATTATCGTCGTGTGTGTGAATGTGTCCACCTGATGTGAAAAAAATCAAGGAATGGTACATGAAGTTTCTAGCAACAGGAAGTGTTCTGAAACATTCTGGCGGTGCACGTTACGGAGTTTCAGAAGAGACAGTGGAGGACATCAGACACGTTTCTCAGAAGCCCACGTAAGTCAGTTCGTCAGGCACCTAGGCAATTTGATGTACCTCGATCAACAGTGCATCGTGTAGTCCATCAGCGTCTTCGTATGTATGCTTACAAAGTGCAAATTCCGCAACATCTGACGCCGAACGACAAACCACGCAGACAACAATTTGCAGCGGATATGCTGCAGCGTATTGATATGGATGTCAGCTTCCTGGAAAGATGTTTATTCACAGATGAGGCAACTTTTCATCTATCGGGAAGGATTAATAGGCATAATGTTGGGATTTGGGGTTCGCAAAATCCGCACGTTGTCATTAAACATGTTCGTGGTAGCCCTAAACTAAACGTCTGGCGAGGGCTAATGCACGACAGGATTGTTGGACCGTTCTTCATTCCGGAACAAACAGTGATTGGGTCAGTGTATCTGTACATGTTGGATTGGAGCAGTTTGTGTACCCTCAGATACAAGACTTGCAACCCAACATCATTTTTCAACAAGATGGAGCTCACTGAACTCGCATTCGGGAGGACGACGGTTCAATCCCGCGTCCGGCCATCCTGATTTAGGTTTTCCGTGATTTCCCTAAATCGCTCCAGGCAAATGCCGGGATGGTTCCTTTGATAGGGCACGGCAGACTTCCTTCCCCGTCCTTCCCTAACCCGATGAGACCGATGACCTCGCTGTTTGGTCTCTTCCCCCAAAACAACCCAACCCAAATGGAGCTCCGCCGCATTGGCCAATGGCTGTTCGCAAGTTCCTGGATAGGAAATTTCCCAATCGTTGGATCGGACGCGGAGAACCCACTGCGTGGACACCACTTTCACCCGACATTACGCCGCTTGATTTCTTCATGTGAGGATTCGTGAAGGACCGCGTGTATGCGACCAAAGTGGCAGATATTTCTACGTTGCGACATAGTATTGCGATTGCAACAATAACAGAGGAAATGTTACAAAGAACTAGGCAAGAAATTGAATATAGACTCTATATTCTTCGTGCTACAAATGGTTCACATATAGAGGTGTATTGATGATAAATAAATAAATAAACAAATTCTTTGAGATGCTCTACAATGTGGTGCATTTTTCATTGTCGTATCTACTTTTTTTTCCTGGGTCTTTGAAATCAGGGAGGTTTGAGTGGGACGCCCTGTACATTACAAATCCATTTAGAGCAGAAAGTAAGCAGAAATTCAGGGAACTTGTTGAAGTGCAGAGATGACGTTAACGAGGAGAAGAGACGCCTGTGTGGGAACTACGTGTATTAAATATCATTAGATATGGGCAGCGAAAACTGTCAGAAGATAATTTTAGAATATGTTAATGAGGATATCGCCTTAGGGAGCGACACGCGGACGTAAATAAATAGAACATAAATGATTTTGAGAGGGGGAGTTCCTTAAAGATTGCCCTCTAGAATATTGGTGATATTGATGGAAACTGTATCCGAATATATATTAAATACTTTAAGGAAGCGAAAAGCAATGCTCAAGTTATCAGAAAGACAAAGACGTGACTTGCCTTGTTATCTGGTCTATTAAAGTGAGCATTTGAGAGATGCAAGACTGATTGTGATGAGGTTTGTGACACTGCAAGTAATGGTCTGAGTCTTCGCAGATAGAAAGTGGTTCCGCTTACGATTAAGATGTATTCTATAGATGGAAATATATGAACTGAAGCAAGTGAGGGAGCACGCTATTGATCTAAAGCAGTTGTATATGAGATTAAAATGTTGCTCCTCTTCCGTTCTGCCCTACGAACAAAATTTCGGACTAGATTATAGTGTTCATTTGAAAAATAGAACATCCCGAACCGCTTCATTGTTGGCAGTTTTCGTGTACGCACATGAAACACAGGGAAATGCACTTCAGTAAAAACTTAACTAAATCTCTTCAGAATTTTCATTCTAGAACTATCCTGTTCTTACAAAGCACATTCGGAGAATGTCACACACAATTTTTTTACAAATTTTCGAAATTATTTTCATTTTCTCGTTTACTATTCTATTCGTATTGTGTACAATTTTTGGTACTTGCATTCCGTCGAAAAATGAACCAGTTGGTGTTTCATTAAATTTATATCGATGATTGTTGTATGTGCTCAGTTCGCACGAAATTATACACTTGACTAAATATTAGCGTACAATTATGGGGAAACAAACTCTAAAGCAACGGGAAGCGGTTATCAACAGACGCGGTAAATCACAATGTAGCCATTGTGTAGGCATTGTAAGAACAGGATAAAGTTGTTCTGCACAGAATGAAAGGAGACTTATTAATTTTGGTCCATATTCCGGGAACAAATTTTCATGCAACGTACAAACAACATCGTGGTACTAGTAAATTTTTGACCAGTCCTGGAAATACGTATGTTACGTAAATTTAATAAAGGAAAAAAGTTTTGGGAGTGTCATCAGAAATGTGTACTGACATCAGCAGGAAAATGATGTTCTTGGTAAAAAGTTGTGATAAAGTGATGAATCAAAACCTCTGTATGAAAATGTGGCTCACCGACGGAGCTGTTGGTCCTTACGAATTACTTCGAAATTTAGTTCTTTGTGTGCATTATTCCCTGAAGCAGAAGACAGCGTACGTCGTCTGAAGTTGTAAGAATGCTGACAAGTCAAAGTTGTGCCAACTTCACAATCAAACAAGGACTTACTGAGGCGGATGAAAGTATACGATAACAGAAACGGAAACTTTCCATATAGATTAATAAATTAAGCGTTTGAGAGATAGTTGCGAATGTGTGATTAAGAGTCGCCACTATGAAATATTGCCCTAGTTCCTACAAATCCATTTGGAATATATTAATCCTTTTTCAGGAAAGGATTAAATTTCCGAGAACTCTAAAACAACCACAAACGACAGTACAGAACTGCCTTGAATGAATGTCAAGGAACACTCCTATTATGGACGCCTTTACCCAGGTTAAATGCTGAACTCAGACTTGAGTGCGGAAGATCGCAATTACCGTTACATCTGTCGATTTCGTCCGGTTAAGAACAGCACGTCGAGTGATTTCTGTTCCTTAAAAAAATATAGGTATGTTTTCATCCAAGGGAAAAATTTTCGGTACATATACTGAATAACTGCAGGAACTACAAATCACCGTATTAATATAATTTTTCTGTTCATATCACAGAGAAATTTGTTTTTCCATTTTCAGCTAGTACATAAAACATTTGACCATATTTATCAATTTTCAACTACTTTCATGGCGAGGTTCCTAAAATTTAACTACTTACTCGTGAATTTTCTACACATGAAACATGCTACAAGTTAACACACCAGTTTAAAATTTGCGAACTTTGTATTGCTGTCTCGCATTTTGATGGAAAGTGAAGTAATTTGTACATTATAGAACAATGAAGTTCCAATTTTAAACTAAATACAGAAACAGAAATTTTGTAATTTTGTTCCTTATATTCAATTTGAGATACCACAGGTAGTTCTTTTGGAACAATATGGTAGGTTTAAGATTGCGGCTTTCACTGAAAGCTTGTAAAGATCGGAAATGAATTGTTTCTTATTTTAATGTTTAGCACTAGAATAAGATTTAGATATTTATTACTTGTAGGCGGAAAAAAGAAACAAGCCATTTCCGCGATAACTAGAATTAGATTTTTGAAGGTTGTAATGGTTCTTTATTTACGTCACCATTACGGCACTCCAACCCCAGTTCTGGATAGCAGTAATATCGTACTACTTTTCTGCGAAGTAACAGACATATTTTTGTGACAATATTTACATTTGGTTTTATTAATGTATAGGTACTCCGATGTATCGATATATTACAGTGATATGGTTCTTGTGTGTATTCATTTCTGTGAGACTGTCATAATCTTTGACTGACTTGTAACCGTTTTGGCGCAAATGCGCACAGAGCAGTCTTTGTTTCACTTTGCAGAAGTTGTTATTTCGCTTTGTAAAAGAACAGTCAAGTCTTGTGTTTGGTTAAAGTGGAAATTAAATATATGAAGATTGATACAAAACTGTTTTCTTGATGATGTGACAATTAAGAAGTACTATATGTGAATTTACAAGAAGTTTAATAAAAATGTGGATCGTGAACACCAAGTGAAAAATTATTTCTACCATACCATTGTTCTGATCTGGAATTGTTTGGTCATTAAGTATTTCCTGAAAAACGCATTTGTTAGGTCTTCAAATATTGCTAAAATACAGATCTGGACCTTCAAGCAGTCAAAGTGGAATCATCCTAGAATCAACAAGATGAGCCATAACTTCGACTATATCTACGTGGGAATCCATTCAAGATAAGTGCCAATGCCAAAATTAATGACCTTTTTACAGTGAGTTCATTATTTCCATTCTGACGATACCATCCACAGTCAATAACTTTGTTGTTGCCCGATCAAGCGAACATAAGCTGCGTGAGCAACATTATTAATCTGATTTCTAACCTTCTTTGCAAGTGATGGTATTGTTAGGTCTTGTCGAAGTCCTAGGAATGGGAATTAAAGTAAGGATTTTTATTAGGGGGAGGGGCCGCAAGCAAATGATACGTCGCATATGCGGCCCTGGAGATACGGGTGAAGGAAGATGATCGCAAGGCACGTCTTGAGCGACGTGTGGCAGTATGAGTAGTGTTGCTGTGATGAAACGTGAGTGCCTTCGCATCTCTTCAGACGAGAGTGCCTGACGTCATCCCGAGCGGCTGCCGTCCCGTTAAGCACGTCTGGTCGTAGGGGGGCAGGCGAAAGCGAGGGGGCCAGCCGGCTCTCCGTTGTTCTCGCTCGCCAAAAAGCCAGATGCTGCGATCCGGTTCGCCGAAAAATTTCGTATTTCATTGTGCTGGTAACATATTATCCATCTGGGGAGAATAACGGCCAAAAGACATAATCTACATTCTACAAAGACACAACAGAAGACGTATCTGTATCACCGACGCCTATGCTGCTAAGTTTCCTTAAACAACATGCAAGACTTTTTAAAGCCCCGCCTGTGAGGGTCAGCAAATACTGTGCTTGCCATGACCCAGTCATTCCAGAGTTCGCTGTAATGTTGTTTCGACAATTTTTTATTGTCGTTTGCAGGTGTGCCTTTGTCTTGACTTATGTGGAGCGCAGGGATCCAAGCGTTTCAGACTTTCATTTTTCTTGCAAGAACTAGAGAGACTTCGCCTCTGAGTGAGACCTTCCCTTTAAAGTGTGGTAAAATAACGGAGTTTCCTTGAACACTCTGAAGTTAATGACTTAAGAACTGTTGCCAGTAATTGCTTAATGTACCACTGTACCGTCACAGGATATTGGTGCTCTCATGAAAAGATTGCTGTCCGTAAAGGAAAAAAGAGAGAAAAGTAGGAAATTATGAGGTAGCTCGTCAACACCCGTTGTTTCTTTTCTGAAGGAAGAAGGAAAAAAATTGAAAACGGTATACTATCGACTACTCAGTTTCATTCTCTCACAGCCGTATGTACAGGTATTATCAGTTGAAGCCGTATTAGCAATGTTTTTATAATCAGTAACGGCATCCTCTCTTTTTACATAGGGATTTTCGTACGGGCCGGCCGAGGTGGCAGAGCGGATCTAGGCGCTACAGTCTGGAACCGCGCGACCGCTACGGTTGCAGGTTCCAATCCTGCCTCGGGCATGGCTGTGTGTGATGTCCTTCGGTTAGTTAGGTTTAAGTAGTTCTAAGTTCTAGGGGACTGATGGTCTCAGAAGTTAGGTCCCATAGTGCTCAGAGCCATTTGAACCATTTTTTTCGTACGGCGTGCAGTCTATAACAGCAGGCTATAAATATCCACTGTTCAGATTATGTACTGTAAACAAATGTCAGGATGCGTCAGTTACACGAATTATTTTAAAAAATTTCAGTTTTCATAGACAAACTAGCGTCCGCACAAAGAGTGATATTTACTATCAGGAAACCCGTTGGACATCGAAGCATATTATGTCAGTGACAGATAAAAGCTGCGGTTCATTTACTGTAAGTTTCTCTTTCCATGCAAGTCTCTCAGATTATACTTGTGCGAAGATGCATTAATCGTTTATTCGATTTCGCTGTTTAATTTGACTTATCTATTGGCGTATGCTGGAAATTTCCTGCCTACCTTATTTCCATTTGGTCATAACTTTATCAAACCAAATCGAAACTCGTGCAAAACAGCGAAAATTATAATTATTTTCACATCTGGACATTCATTAGACAAGTCAGATTAACGCAGAAATGCGAGCCTTGTCTTATTACAGGAGCCGTGAATTTTACTAGCAAGTATGAGGATGGTAGTAATTTTAGTTCTTCAGGAGTCTGGAAGGAGATGAGAAAACCGTGGGTTCAGTCAGACCTCAGCACTGTTCACTGACTGCCATGACAGGGGCGGTGGAAAAGAAATAATTGTTGGGTAGCGCGTGCCAACCACTGAATCAGAGAAAAAATAGCACTATAAGCTAAAGGCTTTCGGATAAGCGGCTAAGATCTTCGAAAGCTTCACGATGTTTCGCGGTAGGCATATGTGAGAATGAAAGAGCTTTCAGTTTTGCCACAAAGTAACGTTTCGCATAATGTATGTGTAGCTTTTATAGACAGTTATATTTTGGAAACGTGCTGTAGCCTTGAATCAGTGTGTCAAAATTAAAAAAAAAAGGCATAGGGGACGCCAAAATTTTCGGCTCACTGTTCGTACGGAATACTTTTAATTTGAAAATGTGTTTAATGTACATGAAAAAGAGCAAAAATAAAAATTAGAAAGTACGTATACTGACTGGTCTTCCAACCCTACTGCACTTTGCTCTTGTAGATTTGTAATTTACGTAGCACTGATTTAGCGCATTAGCCAATAAAAATATGTAACTACTTTGCTTCGGAAGTAACATCTTCTCGAACAGTAGCAGAACATCAGTTCTGCCTGCGCGTCAGTTTCGCATACCTGTACGTTGTTACTAATCGGTTATGGCGTAGAGCACGGTCGATAGCGGAATGTACCGTAATAATCTGAATTTTGGGTCACTGAATTGTTGCTGTGTGTTTACTTTGTAATCTGAAGCGTCAGCGCGGAGTCGATATTGGACGTTGTGTGTCTGTACTCCGCTAGTTGGCGCGCGTTCCAGCGCAGGCGATTGCAGTTCGTGCCGCGGCGGAGAGATGGCGCGGCGGAGGGTTCTGGTCCGGAGCGCGGCTCGTTTGACAGGAACTCGGCGTTTGCTTGTTTGCTGACATTGTGTTCCGGGTTTAGCCCGTGGGGTAAGTTGACTTTTATCGTCACAGCGGAAAAAAAGTTGCACTAACCCCACGGCCTAAATCTCGGATACCATGTGTAACTAAGGAACTTGACATTATCGACAAGTTAAGAAGTACCGTAAACAATACTAGCAACTCAGTACTTGAATACTACACGCTCAGATCACGTAAGAGTATGTGATCTGGGCTACACCCAAGAGGTTTGTATTAAAAATTCAATGGAATATCATGTTCTGGACCCGATCACCCCCCTCCCCCCGTCTCGACCTGGTTACAAGTATTGAACAGTTGTTATGATCGTCATCTTAATGGTATTAGGTCAGGTTGCATGCAGGACCGTTGCCCTAGGCGCGAATTGAAAAATGACGCCCCTCTTTTTTTACCACCATCGCTCTTCCGGGTATCCGCCGCCCCCAACCCACCTCCCTGCCCCCTCTCCACCACAAAGAACATCAAACGGCACAACAGTGGAAATTTCCTATTATACTTTTAATAATGAAACGAAGGTGATAGACTGAGGCAGCTGTGGTATCCAGTTGCAACGTTACAGCAATCGAGCACACGTGCCCCTGTCCAGCGCTCGGCAGAGCTGAATCAAGGTTATGTTTGTTTCCGATTAGTCAGTAGCGGCGGGTTTAGTACATAGATAGGTAGCAGCGGTGTGTTTACTTTCGTAAACTAAGTAAAGATTTATTAATTAACCGTTCAGCATGCTTTTGAAAACAACTCGGTCTTTTGGTTAAACTATTGAATATGGATCATACCTCAGCTGAGAGGAAAGAAATGTCATTGTGGTATTCTGCCGCCCCCTCTCATTTCCATTAATTTATCAGGAGAGATTGATTTTCCATTCTTTAAACTGATACCAAATGTATACGTGTGGTCTTTCTGGAGAGCAAGGATGAGAGAGTTCGGTTTATGATGTATGTTTTCGGCGAAGGGGGTTAGGGTATTGTGGTCCCGGGCGGTGGGGGGGAGAAGTTTGGCAACGTCGCCTCTCCGCATCTCTCTGGATAGGATGCCCTTTTCTGCAAATGCTTCAAGTGCTTTATTCTTTGCCTTCCTCGCCGAGTTGAGCTAATATAAGACTCTTGGCTTTCCAGCTGAGTGAGTTCGTCGAAATGACGCGACGTTTCGACCAGTGTTATTCCCATTGTCTCCTGGCGAAGAACTACTGTTCCGTTTCTTTCTTCGCTGTTGAATAAAAATCCTGGAGTATTCTCGATAGTCACCTACAGTTATGTAGCAGTGCGCCCATTGCACGTGGACTTAATGACAACCGGTAGCCCTCTACCGTGTCATCGCTAGGGTGTTAAGCGATTCCGCAGCAGTCTGCCATATTTCGTTGTCAATGTGACCACTAGAGATTCGCATGTGGTCTGTCTTGCTCATCCATCATGTTTGCAGGCACAACTACTGACATGAATAAGCAATACCACTGGACGGTGTTCGTTATGTTTAAGAATGGCAACGAGTTGTCACCGCATTTAATCGGGTGTATGTGACTATAGCGGTTAACTGTAACCTCGTACTTCCGTTACTTCATTGTCATGCGGGAGGAACGATTTTACCGCTAACAAAAGGTCCATTTTGTGGAATCCATAATGTGGCACAGTTGAGGCACAGGACTCATGGCTGTAGAAGTAGCGTTTACACGCATATATTAGTCGAAGTGTTCAGATACAGTCAACGAACGGATCATTGATGAACTATTAGAATCGAGTGGAGCAGTCTACGCGCGGCTGTTCAGTGGTATTTGACGGTGATCTATCTTTGAGCTATACAGGCGCTCAACCCCTCTGTTACGGTGAGACGTGTTGAACATTTTTCCCGACTGCTGAAAAACCACAAAGCTGGCCTTCTGTAGAGATAAACTTAGGAAATTGTAAAGTATTTTCCCGTCAATGAGCACGTAAATAACCTACCAACAAAAGCCTTTACGAGAAGTCCGAAAATTTCAAGTTACCCAAGTATTGCCCAAGTGGACACTCTAAAGACAGTTTATTATCATAAAATAACATGATCTTTCTCCTATGCCAGTTTGTAATGTCTCCTCCGTTTTTAGAATGTGAGATAGAAAATGTTGGAGCAATGCCTAGGCAGGGGATGTAGTTGGTTTCTATCCTGGAGAGGAGAGAATTTTCATCGCCCGACTTTCGCTTGTAAGGTAGTAGAAGCATCGGTGTCTTGATAACGAGACTGTGCGCCAATTTTGTCTTTCACAGTAAAGACATAAACCGCAGTTCACAATGATGCGTACGACGTATGGAGTCGTTAGACTTAAAAGGAGAGGGCATGGGACGGGTCTCAGCGATTTGGCACAGTGTGAGTAGAAGTAAGTATATGACCCTTTGAATTTCCTAAAATATTTCGTCTGAGTGGGCCGTAGGAGGAATGGCTCTAGAATTATTTTTTTTTTCATTGCGTCATGAGCTATGTTTGAATAGGAGTTCAGCAATTACTGGTGTGGTGCAGTCGATACGCGTACAGAGCGAAAATTCGGCTACTGGAGTTCGATTCCCTGTGCTACCCATTTCCTTTTATTCGTTGTTTTATTCTTCGCAATTTTAAACTACCAGGTATAAGATTCAAATATAGTTGAACAGTTCGATGTATGTACATAATATCAATATATGCAATTTATAGTTACGATTAATTTGAATAACGAATGTAGTTAACTAGTTAATTTTCGTAATTGGGTGAAATTTTCAATGAAAGTAATATTTCATAGAATTCTATCAGGGAATTATCAACTTTCTATTTATTACAAGCAGTTACATTACATTTTGTGAGTTATAATCGCCAAGAAAAATTAAAGCATAAATTTGTTCACATCATATACATTTTACGAATGTACTTTTTGAGCAAGAACATTTTTCCGTTGTACTTATTGAGTAAGAATATTTTTCTGGAATATGCTTCGGTGGAAAACTTACTTCATTTAAGGTTTTTCATGCTGGTCTTTCCTCTGTCAGTTTTGATGCTTGCCGAGCATATCGAATCATGGGGGTGAAAACAGGAACACTGAACTGATGCTGCACGATCGAATGTATTTTAATTGCATCTTCCCTGGACGACAGTTCTCGCCGTTATAACAAATTAGGGGCACTTTGTAATCTTTTAATTAGATTTTTGACTTGGCGGTGGAAATGTGCATTATGGGGTTCAGTAACAGTAGTACATTTGGATGGAATGATCTTCACAGTACCTGTTACTTCGCCTTCCTCAATGCTGAATGTCTCATCATACACTGTCAAATCTGCTTGACCATCCCACGAATCCACCAATAGAAGGAATTTGTTGTTAGCAACGTATAGTTTTTAACGTTGGTTCCAAGAAATTTGCATAAAGCTCCTGTGTTAGTTTTCCCGACATCCGGCAAGTCTAACGACGACATAGACATTCATATATTCTTCTAATTACTTCACGGTACTAGGAACTCGAGGATCAAATTTATTGCCAGGCTGTTGCATACATAAAAATACAAGGGGTAACGGTTTCTACAACGGATAACTGTTTCTCTGGGGCGACTAAACGATACTGCGCTGTGGAAGAGTTTTGGTTTTGGAGAGATGAGTTTTTTTCACCAAAATGTTCTTCGCGCCTTTGTAATCCGGTGTCGTGTTATATGTTGATTCAGACTGGCATCTAGTCTGATTTTTCTGATAAATGCGGGAATGCGACTGCCATTGCCCATTGTCGTAATGTTCTCGTGGTCACTTGTTCATAACAGCCTCGTCCATCTTGAATTTTTTCCATGTTTCGGAGTCGTTGAATGATACTTTGTCATTATTAGTTGGTAAGTTCTATTTCTTTCTTCCAAATCTGTAGGTAATCGTTTTTTTTTTTTTTTTTTTTTTTTTTTTACCACCTCCTTATTCAAGATTGGGAATCGTGATGGGAACTTCCGTTTTGGATGAGTATCAGCAAAATCGACCTTTCTTCTTGTCATCCAGGGGCACCACAGTACGAAAGAATATTCGTCTGGATCGCAACAATCATCGTTCGCGTCTGTATTTGAAGGAACCGTTTACAAATAAAATAGGACTGCATACAGCAAAAGTGTACGTGGGCACAGGGAGGAAGAGAGAATGAGCACATCCACATGCCTCTTCATAAAGATTTTGTTGATCTGGTTTCTATGAAATTATCAGTCATAATTTCAATAACCTGCTCTGCAATTGCTTAATCAACTTTCTCCTCCGAATGCGAAAATATTTTGGTGACACCGACCTACAAAGGAAGAAACGATCACCATGATAAAATAAGGGAAATCAGAATTCGTATGGAAAGATATAGGTGTTCGTTCTTTCCGCGCGCTATAAGAGATTGGAGTAATAGAGAGTTGTGAAGGTTGTTCGATGAACCCTTTGCCTGGCACTTAAATGTGATTTGCAGAGTATCGATGTGGATGTTGACGAACCTGTAGCTATTGCTGCAGAACCCACATACGCGGGAGGATTAGCGGTTAACATGCCTTTTTCTTTATAAATTGAGTAAGTGTAACAGAGGACTGGTGAATTTTTTAAATTTTCATCAAAAATTTAATTACAATGTTTCTACCAGTGACGTCCAAGGTAGAAAATTCTTGCTCGGTTTCCATTTGCCAATAAAATAAGTTTTCATGAAAAATCACCGCAAATACTTGGCGAAATGCTGTTCACAATTGTGGAGACCAGGCACAGTATCTCGGAAAAAGAGTTGAAATCACAAAACGCCAAATATGAATCATTTAAAAACAATCCCTCTTTAACTGTAGTCATTATTCAAATTAAAGTAATAGTAACTAATTGTACATTGTATATATTAACTTTACGTATGTAAATCGAACTGTTAAACAAGATTTAAATTTTATTATTGATAGCTTAACATTGCGAGAAATAAAATACAATGAATAACAAAATTGGATAGCAGCGGGACTAGAACTCGAGCCGCTGAATAATCAATCACCATGTACACTTACCGACGGTGCCACGCCACCAACTGCGCAGGTATTGTTCAAACGTCGCTCACAACGCAATCAAAAAAACTATCTAGAGCGTTTTCTCTCTTCCTACGGCCCACGCAGACGAAATATTTTAGGTACCGCTTCTAATCGCGCAGTTATCCTTCAGCTTGGAAAGAAAGGCGATAGATGGCAGTGTGTTATACCTCTCGTACCACAGTTTTTTACACTCTTTTCCATTCGATGCTTGCTGGTGTAACATACTACGTTGTACAAACTTTCAGCACCGTGTCCAATTATATACTGTAGAACCAGAATGGTAAATCACCGCCGCTAGCACATTTCCAACGATAGCATTTTTTGCGCCCCCCTCTCCCTCCACAAGTGTTCCGATTCGGACAACGCCAAATAAACCACAATGAAGGGAAGAGAGAATGACCAAACTTATCTAAGCTCATATAATACTTAATTTGTAAACAAATTCGATGTTAAAATTTTATTGGTCAAAAGATTCGATGAAAAAATATTATGTTACGTTTTTATAGTGAACTACATATTTTCACATACGCTTCAAATATAACTAAATTCAGTTCGCATCGATAACTGCATCTACGAAAATTATTAGAGTGCAACTATCAGTATTCAGTGCGTCATTAATGTATGTAATGAAAATCAGTTCTATTGCACTTTCCTGAGCATGCGAGGTATTACTTTTGCCGAGGATCACACTCTATCCAAGATTCTGCTTGGGAAGGAGTTTCAGACCGGAAGTAAACCCTGTTACACATCCCGTAAGAGCTTTTTAATTTATTGGCATCAAAGAGGTCCTAGATAGTATGATCGATCTTCTCGGAAACCATGCCGTGTCCGTGGATAAGGTTACCTAATTCCAGGCAGTCGTCGTGTTTGAACTTTTGTTCTAGAACTGAGTGACATAGGATGTTGTTTCTGTGTATAAATTCCGCTGTCTCTTTCGAAGATGGATGTGACCTGTTCCCCTGATTAATCGATGAGGGCAGTTTCCTGGTTAAGGCATCTGAGGTGTATTAATGGGCAAGAGCGGAGCTAATTCACTGGTAAATTTTGTACAGAATCCTAAATGCGTTAGCGATTTCTGTTGCTTACAAACAAGCACTATGTCGAGTGCTGCACGAGTCGTATTTGCGGCGACGTGCCAGATGAACGATGGCAGTAGACCTCGATTTTTCTAAGTGTCGTTAGCAGACAGTCAGCATAACACAGAAATAGAAAAGAACAGTTATTTGCCAATCAGCTTATGTAAATAAAAGTAATGACGATCGCGTATTCGCTACATAACTACTGAAGGCTTTACGTGTTGGCCTTTTTCTACCCAAACACGTTTCAGTTAACATCTGCGTCTAAATTTTCGTTACGTGAAATGATTCAGTATAGCTCCCACATGAAAAATGAAGCAATTTCCTCCTTATTCATTGTATTCAACAAGAAGACCTCATTGTAGAAGTTCGTTTCTTGCGCTCGCTGTTAAGGTGGTTCGACGAACCCTCTGCCAGGCACTTACGTGTGATTTTCGGAGTGTCCATATACACTCCTGGAAATTGAAATAAGAACACCGTGAATTCATTGTCCCAGGAAGGGGAAACTTTATTGACACATTCCTGGGGTCAGATACATCACATGATCACACTGACAGAACCACAGGCACATAGACATAGGCAACAGAGCATGCACAATGTCGGCACTAGTACAGTGTATATCCACCTTTCGCAGCAATGCAGGCTGCTATTCTCCCATGGAGACGATCGTAGAGATGCTGGATGTAGTCCTGTGGAACGGCTTGCCATGCCATTTCCACCTGGTGCCTCAGTTGGACCAGCGTTCGTGCTGGACGTGCAGACCGCGTGAGACGACGCTTCATCCAGTCCCAAACATGCTCAATGGGGGACAGATCCGGAGATCTTGCTGGCCAGGGTAGTTGACTTACACCTTCTAGAGCACGTTGGGTGGCACGGGATACATGCGGACGTGCATTGTCCTGTTGGAACAGCAAGTTCCCTTGCCGGTCTAGGAATGGTAGAACGATGGGTTCGATTCAGTGTCCCCTCGACGATCACCAGTGGTGTACGGCCAGTGTAGGAGATCGCTCCCCCTACCATGATGCCGGGTGTTGGCCCTGTGTGCCTCGGTCGTATGCAGTCCTGATTGTGGCGCTCACCTGCACGGCGCCAAACACGCATACGACCATCATTGGCACCAAGGCAGAAGCGACTCTCATCGCTGAAGACGACACGTCTCCATTCGTCCCTCCATTCACGCCTGTCGCGACACCACTGGAGGCGGGCTGCACGATGTTGGGGCGTGAGCGGAAGACGGCCTAACGGTGTGCGGGACCGTAGCCCAGCTTCATGGAGACGGTTGCGAATGGTCCTCGCCGATACCCCAGGAGCAACAGTGTCCCTAATTTGCTGGGAAGTGGCGGTGCGGTCCCCTACGGCACTGCGTAGGATCCTACGGTCTTGGCGTGCATCCGTGCGTCGCTGCGGTCCGGTCCCAGGTCGACGGGCACGTGCACCTTCCGCCGACCACTGGCGACAACATCGATGTACTGTGGAGACCTCACGCCCCACGTGTTGAGCAATTCGGCGGTACGTCCACCCGGCCTCCCGCATGCCCACTATACGCCCTCGCTCAAAGTCCGTCAACTGCACATACGGTTCACGTCCACGCTGTCGCGGCATGCTACCAGCGTTAAAGACTGCGATGGAGCTCCGTATGCCACGGCAAACTGGCTGACACTGACGGCGGCGGTGCACAAGTGCTGCGCAGCTAGCGCCATTCGACGGCCAACACCGCGGTTCCTGGTGTGTCCGCTGTGCCGTGCGTGTGATCATTGCTTGTACAGCCCTCTCGCAGTGTCCGGAGCAAGTATGGTGGGTCTGACACACCGGTGTCAGTGTGTTCTTTTTTCCATTTCCAGGAGTGTAGATGTAGATTGTTTATTTTATGACCCCTTTGTATACTGGTGACCGTTGTTGCTAAAACTGCAACATTTTCAGTGATCCCACAAAGTAGGGAACTTTTTCATCAGTGTTTGAACCATTTGTTGCCAGCAAATCTTAATCTTCCCATCATGAGTAACGTCCGAAAACCTTCTGTTATTATTTTCGGAGACGTGTCTATAACAATTTCGCAGGAATTTGAGTTTGTTCGCCACATAGGAAATTGTAGTTTTTCAAAAATATTATTTTTTTTAGGGTGTTACATACCTCTTCCAAATGTTGTTGTAAGGCTAGTATGTTGTTGTTGTTGTTGTTGTTGTTGTTGTTGTTGTGGTGGTCTTCAGTCCTGAGACTGGTTTGATGCAGCTCTCCACGCTACTCTAATCCTACATAAAAGCGAAATAATTTTTTTTTTCTGAATTCGTCAGTTACTTCTACAAATAATACTCATTATCAATTTTTCTTGCCCAAACTGTTACAGATGCTAAGTTTTCTACATTAATTAATTTAAGATTGTCTACTGCTACGAATATAACACCTCTTATCTCACGAATAGTGTCTGTACGCCAACAAAATACATTTCCACTAGTCTATATATTTCGCTACAATTTCTGGCTTTAGACAACTCCCCGTGTTAAGCGGACACCCCCAGCTTTTGAACAAGGCGTAAAACTCTACAGAATTTCGTAAACATGCTTTTGCGGTTGATCAGTAGTATCGCCAGTTGGAATGATATTGATGTATAAGAGCATTTCGGAGCTATTCCTGGCAGAGAACGCAGATATATAAAATGCGCGTTGTTATGCTGTGCAGTCGGAGGCTGCTTTGTGCAGTCTGTGCTTGTGCTGTGCAACCCTCTAAATCTCGCCGCAACTACTGCAGCTACTGACTATACTCCAGCCTTGTTCTCCATAAACAGTTTGCTCCTCCTCTACCAAACTGGCGATTCCGTGATACCACAGGAAATTTCCTATTAACCGATCCTACTTCGTTCCAGTAGCTCTTATTAATTACCCGATTTATCCACCTACTCATCAGCATTCTCCTGTAGCATGTAACTTATTCTAGACGCAACTGTTTATCTTCATTGTTTCACTTCCGCACAAGGCTACACCACAGAGAATGATTTAAAAAAGAATGCCTAACATTTGAGTTTACGTTTGACATTAATAAATTTCTCTCATTCAAAAATGCACTTCTTGCGGTTGCCAGTCTGCATTTTTTCTATCCTCTTTACTGCTGCAATCATCTGTTACTTTTTTTTCGCACAAACAGTAAAACTGTTTCCATTATTCACACGTGCCGGCCGTGCGGTTCTAGGCGCTACAGTCTGGAACCTGGCGACCGCTACGGTCCCAGGTACGAATCCTGCCTCGGGCATGGATGTGTGTGATGTCCTTAGGTTAGTTAGGTTTTAAGTAGTTCTAAGTTCTAGGGGACTGATGACCTCGGCAGTTAAGTCTCATAGTGCTCAGAGCCATTTGAACCATTTTTTATTCACACGTACTCACTTGATTAAAAAAAATTGTTTCCAAAGACAGGTTGTAAGGACTTGGGACGATGAGAATAATTTCAGTATGCAACCACACCATTTGGCATATAGTTTCACGAGCTAGTTGTCTTTCTGCTGAGCATGAGATTGGTGATGCGGTGAATGCGCTCAGATAAACACACGAGCCGTACTTGAGCTAGTGAATTTGGTAAAATAGGGCAGATGTTTGCGGGACTCCTTGTCTCGACTACGAATTGTCGTTTGCGGCCCCGTTATGATATTATTTGTTCAAGTTCCACCTATGCCACGTCATGTAACTCCTCTTCGAATGGTCTTTCCAATGCCACATATAAAAGTACTGTCTATAATTCTATTTAGGAATAAGTCAGTGCCATATTCGGGACCTGCGTTTTTATGTTAAATAAAACTTGCCTACGTCAGAAAATTGCCATTTTGTAGTGTTACGTCGTTGTTACAGACAACAGACCGATTCTTTCGTAGTGGTGCCCATCTAGGAGTGTTTACACTTACCTAAACCATTCAGTACGTTGGTGACGGCTGTTTTTTTGCCACCTGCCGTGTGTTGCCGGTTAGCTGTGGCCCTGCGAGTGGACGTCGTTGGCGGAGCGGCCGTTAGGTGGCTCTGCGTGTTCCTTCCGCGACCGGAGCCGGAAGCTGTGCGCCGGCGTCTCTTTATGGGGCTGGAGCACGCAAGGGCCGCACGGACAAAGTGAAGACGCGCTCGTAAAGTGTGCGCTTTATCTGCCCGCCTGCCGGCCGTAAACAATTCCTGCACAAGCGCCGGACTCCACTGCCGCCCCGCAGTCAAGTCTGCCAGCCATTCCCGCAGTGCGTAAACTCGCTTCCCGGGCAATGGTACTTTGCCTGCGGCGCATCCACAGTATATTTGAAGGGGGAAAACAGCTACATTTTTCACTTCCCACTTTCTTTTACTTAATATTAAAATATACACCAGTAAGCGAACTGAAAACTAGGAAATGAACACTGCTGTTAACGTATAGTGACCTACTTGTGATTTACTATAAATGGCATAAATTCGAGCCGCCACTAATAAGATAATTTCCAAATCCGCAACTCATGTCAACGTACCTTGTAGTCGTTTGCTGTCTAGGGTCACAAGTCCACGGTTTCAAATATAGACGACAGTTTTTTTTTTTTTTTTACTTTAGACATAACGCACAAGAAATTTATTGTTCTGGACAAAAACAGTAACACGAGATATTGCAGTGAATTATCTCACTCCCTCAGTGAGCCTCTGTTCCAGCCTTCATCTTAGGCAAAAACAAAGCAGCGCCGTTTTTGATACATAGGCACATATAAAGGGCGTTCAAAAAGTTTTGCACAATCGTCTCTAATTTTATTTTTTGCAGGAGGAGAATGAAATTTTTTGTGAACACACTTGGAACATTTAGCTATACATTGAGCCTACTCAATGTAGCCTCCACCAGCTGTGACGCATCTGGCCCAACATTCTTTCCAAGATGTAAATGCACTTTGGTAAAATTCTGACGATCGACTCTTACACGATCACTTGATACATGAAATAAGGTCTTTCTCACAATCAAAAGTTCTACCGCGCAGGTGCGCCTTCAGACAACGAAACAGGTAAAAATTGGACAGAGCCAAGTCCGGATTGTAGGGAGGACGAGGAACAATTTTCCAAACCATTTTCCTGATTTTTCTCCTGCGTCATAAGGGCTGTATGGGGTTTGGCATTGCCGTGGTGTAGTCTGACGAGCTGACCCTGAAGCTGTGGTCTGCGGGTCATGATGGCACGTCGCAGCTTGTCCAGTGACGAACAATAACGGTCCCGGTTAATTGTGGAGCCAGGTTACAAAAAGTCAATGAAAATGGCACCACACTGATCCCTGAAGGAGGAGGCCATCCCCCTTCGTGCTGCTGTTCGTGAAAGTCTTGGTTTCTTCTTCCGAGGGGAGTCCGGATGACGCCACTCCATGGATTGGGTTTTGCTCTCAGGTTCGGACAAAAGCAGCCATGTTTCATCCTGGGTAATGACGCCGTCAAAGCACTGTTTCCACTCCTCAGTAAACGTCTTCATGAGGCCCTCGCTCACATTGTTCCTCATCGTTTTCATTTCTCTTGTCATTAATCTAGGCAGCCAAAGTGCACAGATTCTTCTGTACCCTAGTGACTGTACCAGTGATACCACAGTACCCACTGACGAGTCATTTCAGCAAGCTGTCGTGTCGTCACACATCTGTCATTTGGATGATTTGATCAACGGTCTCCTTATTCACATCACTCATTGCCGTCGATGGTCTACCGCATCGTGGATTGTCCAGTAGAGAGAAATCATCTTCTTTAAACCTCTGCAACCACTGCTAGATACTGCTGCGATCCACTGTGTCCTCCCCATGAACAGCGAACAACTTCCTGTGAACCGATGTGGCAGAGTCATCGCCGGTCTTGAAGAGGACCTCCATCACCTACCGCTGTCGCAACGTGACATCTACTTCACGGTCCATTATGGCTCACCTCTAAATAAAGGAAAATACGTTTATATACCTACTTATAGCTAAATGTTCCAAGTATGTTCACAAAAAATTTCATTCTTCTCCCACAAAAATTAAAAAAAATTAGAGACGACTGTGCAAAACTTTTTGAACGGCTTTTGAATATAACGTGTTTCTAAAGGCTGAGCACACACTGAAGGAGTTGATACAAGGAATGAAATACAGTAACTTTGGAATAGGAGCGGTTCTAGGCGCTTCAGTATGGAACCGCTACGGTCGCAGGTTCGAATCCTGCCTCGGGCATGGATGTGTGTGATGTCCTTAGGTTAGTTAGGTTTAAGTAATTCTAAGTCCTAGGGGACTGATGACGTCAGAAGTTAAGTCCCATAGTGCTCAGAACCATTTGAACCATTTTTTGGACCAGGAACTTGCGGCCTTGGAAGTAATCCTGAGCCCGTGAAATCTTTGGAAAGTTATGACCAGTGACAATCAGTGCAGAAGCGCCTTACGTCCACCAAAGATACTGTACTGTGTCTGTGTACGTACAATTCAACATACCAGTTAACATGGTCTGTTGGATGTGGATGCAACTTCTCAGTGCAAGTATGTGACGTACTCAAGCCACATGTCCGAGGTCTTGCATCGGAAGTGGGGGTCCAGTTGCATGGCCACTCACTCCCTTCATCGGACAACTTGACTTTCATTTTTTTTGGGGTGGGGGGGCTTATCAGCGGGTTCGTGTACGTGGCACCGGTTCTCGATGAAGAACACTTCTCGCCAGGATACTTCCAGCTGCTGTTGAGGTTCGTGCGATGCCTGCTGTACTTCGTTGAATGCTCTAGAATTTTCTACGAAGATGTAACCCCTGTATTGAATTTGTTGTTGTTGTTGTTGTGGTCTTCAGTCCTGAGACTGGTTTGATGCAGCTCTCCATGCGTACAGTAAAGCTGCATGTCCTCGGGAAAAATTACGGCTGTAGTTTCCCCTTGCTTTCAGCCGTTCGCAGTACCAGCACAGCAAGGCCGTTTTGGTTAATGTTACAAGGCCAGATCAGTCAATCATCCAGACTGTTGCCCCTGCAACTACTGAAAAGGCTGCTGCCCCTCTTCATGAACCACATGTTTGTCTGGCCTCTCAACAGATACCCCTCCGTTGTGATTGCACCTACGGTACGGCCATCTGTATCGCTGAGGCACGCAAGCCTCCCCACCAGCGGCAAGGTCCATGGTTCATGGGGGAAGGTATTGAATTTGGTCGTCGCCATATTCAACGCCTTGTGTAATGTTGAGTAAACACTACATTATCGTCGCCGAAAGTAAGGCGCGCGCGTCCAACATTCCAAAGCTTACGCTGGCTCAGGATTACTTCCAAGATCATAAGTTCGTATTCCTTAGCTGTTGTATTTAGATTCCTGTTCATTCAATTTCTGCACAACCTTTTTAATCATCCTGTAGAATTTACAAGTCAAGTAGCACCACTTTCCCATAATTTATTGCGTATCACCTGAGTAGAGAATTTTACTGTTGATTGGGAAAAAGAGTTAAGTCAGCACAGTTTACAGAAACTATATCAAGTTTTGGCAAAAAATTTAGAATAGTGTGAGTTAAGATATAATGAAATGGCCTTCATGACCAGTAGCTTGGGTTCCGAAAACACCGAATACATAAAACCCAAGTCACTTTCCTCAGACAATATCCTAGAAACCGTGGCTGGAGTAAACAGATGAGCGCCTTTAATAAAAGAAAGCTTTAAATAAAGTGCAACACGATATTTGCTAAATAAAATACATTCGTATGTTGAACCCAGTCAGTTTTCCTACTATATTGAACTCAGATTTATAGTGAGGATACAATGATACAGAATGGAGACAAGCTGCCATTGTAGCTGTTGCAAACCAATCCCTGGATTGACCACTACAGAAGAAGAAGAAAAGGCCTTATAACGGAGGGAGAGTCGACTAATCTGTTTCCTCCCTCCTCCCCCCATTCCTCCCCATAAATATCACCATGCGGCCCAAGAATGTGAGACAGTGCTACCACTGCTTCTCCTAATACACGGGGTATTTCAGGAGGTGCTAGTGTAGACTAATTCGAATAAAACATTTTAGATAAGTGTCCAATTTGTATTGCTCGTGAAGATAAAGCTGTTAGAATGAAACACAGACAAATTAACACAGATGGTGCCAAGCAAAGGCAAATAATTAAGATCAAACTTGATGTTCATAAAATTAACCCTCGACTATAAGGCACTTTCGAATTCTCTTAATTACCGACCAGGGTGGCCGAGTGGTTCTAGGAGCTACAGTCTGGAACCGCGCGACCGCTACTGTCGCAGGTTCGAATCCTGCTTCGGGCATGGATGTGTGTGATGTAGTTAGGTTTAAGTAGTTCTACGTTCTAGGGGACTGATGACCTCAGATGTTAAGTCCCATAGTACTCAGCCATTTGAACCAATTCTCTGATACACCCTTGCAGTCTTTTATGAGGGCAGTACTATTGACAATCCGGACGATCAAAAAATTCGTCTCTTGTGTTTACTTTCTTCTCAGTAATCTTCACCTTTCAACCATACCCGCAGGCAAAAATCCAGACAGCTAAGGCCTGGTGACTTGGATGATTACGGAACATGACAAATTCCGTCGATCCATCTTTCGGGCAACGTTAGATTTAGGTGATGTCACCTGACGACTAAAATGTGCAGGTGATTCGTTACGCTGTAAGAACAAATTCATGTTTGTAGCCAAAGGAACCTTTTTCAATAATGCTGGAAGCTCGTTTTCAAAAAGATCTAGATATGGGGTACCTATAAGACAATGTATTAGCGCAACAGGTCCAATCAACTGATTGTCTGTCTTACCCCACAACACACGTACACAGAAGCGATCTTGAAAAACGTCTACAGTGAAGCATGATGGCTTCTGACGGACCACCGATGTTAGGTAATAGTGTTGTGATAATTTCAAGGGTGAAAGTGGCTTCATCAGTAAACAGTAGTAATATGATTGTAAATTTGTGGTAAGGACTTTGGGGCCAAACTGCCGAGGTCATTGGTCCCTAGACTTACGCACTACTTAATCCAACTTAAACCAACTTATGCTAAGGACGAGACACACGCACACGCACGACGGAGGGAGGAATCGAACCTCCGACGGGGGGAGCCGCGCGAACCGTGACAAGACGCCCAGACCGCACGACTACCCCGCGCTGTAGTAATGGGATTAGTCGGTCATTTTCAGTTACAGTGACAATATTCCAGTTGTCTACCATCATCTACTCGAAGTTGTCGAATCTTCTGTAAATGATACGGCCCGTGCATAGTAATGTACGCCATAATATCGTATGTGGAACACCGGTACACGTAGAAATTTTGCATCTGGTTATTGGAGTAGTACGTTCTACTAGCTGAATAACGTTTTCTACTTCATCCGCACTCGGTTCAGTTGCACGTTCGGATGAAATATGGTTTCTGGGCATTGCATCAGTCTCGCGCTAACTCTTCGGCCTGGTAGTTACGTAATGGCCCACCATACACAAACCGCAGAAGCAGATTTTCCATTACAGAACCCATACACAGATTCCTTATCGGCTCACTCAGCATTTGTAAATACGCACGTCATGCTTAGAGGATACAGTAGAATTGCCTAACAAGTTCAAAAACGTTGAAAATTTCTAGCTTACTTACTTAAAATTTTCAAAACAAACATAAAAGTCGTTAAATAAACCCATAGCAACTAGAGTACCAACACACGAGACGTAAACCTCTAACCAGCTACATATCTGTAATCAGTAAAAGTTGATGTGATTTGAAATTGGTCTTTGTGATTTTTCTCTCATGTTTTTATCAAAGCTCACTGTTTGCCATTAAAATTGCAATACCTTGAAGGGGCGTGCAATACATGTCGAATTGACATAAAGTGTATACATGCATGTAAATGATCAGTATTTCAACTCAAAGTAGACTGGCGTAACTCAATTTACATTCCGTATTGTAAATAAGTACTGTACTGAGATTCATTGGAAAAATACTCAGGAAGTGTCGTCCACCCACAAAGGAGGCAGCTTACAAAACCCTCGTTCGAGCAATACTTTAATATTGACCGTCACTTTGGACCTTTTCCCGTCCCTGACTACTCTTTCTTTAATTGTTTTTTATAAATTGTTAGTCTCTTTGGTTCATTTATTTATTTTTTAATTATTATTATTAGCGTAACAACGCATATATGGAAAGAGTGACGAGAAATTCTTTTAACAATGCTGTGCCTTTAATTTCTTTATCATCGTTACCTTTTAGTAAAATAAAATGATTCTATGGAAGTCTTATTGTTCTGGATCTGGCCTACAATTTAAAGAACGATTTTTAGTAACTGCAACCCATGCTAAGGATCAATATATCTTTCCTACTTCATAGTTATTCAAAGTTGAAATTACTGTTTTATGATCACTGATGTTACAGTTCGTACAATCGTTCAAAAACACAAGTTTGCAGTGGATTTTATTTCTTACTAGAATGCTGTTTCATACCACGACTAGCCCAAGAACATGAGACTCTCATTAAAGAAAATTACGTTATCACTATAAAATTTAGCCAGATCAGAACGGAGCACAGCAAGATTCCTATCAGATTCGGTAAGTACATTAAATTATTTGCACTGTAATTTATATCTTATCAGCAGCCCGCGTCAACCTGCAACACATCATAAAATCTGCTGATCTTCACTGCCAGTCTGGGAGCTAAAAGAAATAATATTATTCTACTATTATTTTACCGCTTCCTTGCGGTATACTCGACGATATTGTAAGTCGTTTAAATACGCCGCGGCAGCGGCTCTTCTTTCTCCACACAGCTCAGCTCCACAGATAATAATTTTTTTTATATAACTGAAAAATATCTTAACATGATGGGATAATAGGCAAGCAAGCTTTAACAATTAAATAATACACGTTTTCATTTAAACAACTCTATTGAAACATTTAAATATCTCAACAATTACAGACCTGTGTAAATGCACACGTAATGGCGTACAATTCCCAATCTCGACAAAAGAATGCTACCTTCTCGCTCTCTACGACAACAACAGGAGATCTTTCTCTCACAGCTTCCAGATTAAGAAGACAAAGACTTTACTTTACATCATGCATTATATACTAATTCATTTTGTGATCTCTGTACAACATTTATCTTCTGTGTCGGTCTTATTACTCGCCGACGCAGACGTTCTCTGAAATAAATAATAAAGAAAAAATACATAATTTTACACAATTACACAATATATTGTCTTTGTTTATTACTAGACGTTACAACCTGCACCGTATTCGTTTGAATAGAAGAAATGAAGATCGAAGAAAGAGTACCGCATTTCTTCACGGGCTCATGTAGTAAACGCGAAACCATCACAGATTGTCATCTAACTCCAGGGGCAGGCGCTGCTAGAGAGGCGTTGTGCATCGCGACGTGACCTACTGTTAAAATTCGGAGAGCGTATTCAATAGTTGAATTAACTTCTATATTGCTTACTCCTATGTATGTAGTGAAGAGACCATGCAGGTAAAACTAGAGATACTCAAGCTCACAGAGGGACTTAACAACAGTCGTTCGTCCCATGGACCATTGGCGTCTGCAACAGGAAAAGGGAGGTGGGGGAGGGAGTGACAGTGGTTCACAAACTGCCCTCTGCCAGTTGTTCGCTTGTGAGAAGGTGGTGGTAATGCCTCGTGTTAAGCCCGTTTTACTCTGGCGACTTCCTGGTAAGAACTGACTGCTCGAAGTGCGCGCGCCTTTTGTGTCTGCGTCTAAATCAGCACCCAACCACGATACGAGTGTGTGTGTATGACGTCAGTGATCTATAGATTGTGGCGAGTGTTGAATTCTAAATTTCAGTGTGCTGCACACTGTGAATGCGCAGGAACATCAGACTATCATGGCGTCTGCAAACATCGGAAGTTAGCGTATTTTGGCCGAGCTCTTTCCGATTGCAGATATGGATTTCATGCTCTTGTATCTTCTTAATATTTATTGTCTTGTCTGCTCTGTTTTCGTGACTCATTGAAAAGTTGCATTAGGCCTTGAAGTTTTTTCCTAATAGTGTTGTCCTGTAAGAGAGACGAAACATCTCAAAGCAAAAAGTTATGTACGTTTTACAGAGAAAAAGCCAACACCGTGCATAAATAAGAAAGTAAATAGATAAACGTGTTTTAATGAAACTGATTTCAACAGTGAAAGAGTAAAAAAAGAAAATACATGCTGTTTGGCAATTACCAAGAAAACAAAATACAAAGATAAAGCAAAAAGGCGCTATTTACTGCAGTCTAGAGATCGTTTGATATGTTTGCAAGTATATATTTTATCGAACAAATAAGTGCGTGCTCTGAAATGTTTGGATGACACTTCCGTATTCTTCAGTTCTCAGGAGTGTAAATAATTTACCACACGACCTTTGAAAGCACGGTCCACTATGCATTCTGATTTGGTCATTAATAAACTCTATTATCATTGATCGAAGCAGGCGAAATGAATTAAAATTTGTACTGCGGCCGGGACTCAAACCCGGGTCTTCCTGCTTGCTAGGCAGAAATGCTAACCATTACACCACCGCAGTACGATGGTCAACATTGCTTCACGAACTACCTAAGCTGAGTGCCCTCACCAACACAAACTTCAATATGCAAATGAACTGAAGTTTGTGTGTTGGAGGGCACTCAGGTTATGTACTTCTTGCAGCAATGTTGACCATCGTACTGCGGTGGTGTAATGGATAGCGTTTCTGCCTAGCTAGCAAGAAGACCCCGGATCAAGTCCCGGCTGCAATACAAATTTTAATTCATTTTGTCTGCTTCGATCATTATCGTAGGTAATAAAGAGACTTAAATGTCTCGGGGAAACATTTAATTGTAAGATCTATTACGATTGCACTTTGTGCCATATTTCGATTTTTTCGTAAAAAGGGCAGTCCCTCGTAAACTCACTTTCACCGTTCCGATACGAAACTGCACAGCAGACAGCTGTCACAACATAGGTAATTAGCGCTGACGTGTAAACTAAAACTACCTCTAAACAAACGATTCATTACAGGTATAAAACGCCAGAGGCGCTGCAGTAGGTTCGCGTACTTCCACTAGTCAGTGGAGACAAGAAAATCGATGGCGTAAAACGGACTTAAGAAAGAGAAACATCTACCAGCACATAGCGGAATTCGACAGCGGCAGTGTCGTGGCCAATGACGATAGTTCGTCGTGATACGATATTGCTGCTCGCATTGGTCGCGATCTACATTTTTAAGTGCGAATACGGGATCGGTACTTTCAGCAGCAGCGACGTCACACTGAACGCCGTGTGGCATCTCAGCGGCTCCGGCGACTAGCGCCCGAGAGGTCACACACATTACTCGCTTTACTCGTCTGGACCTTAGCCACATCATGCACCTTGACTCAGCAGGACAAGTAGTCGCACCGCGTGACGACGTCTAAAGCACCAAAGAAGTCAGCACTGCCGTAATTGTGGCTTCCCTTGGTGCAAGAGTGTAGTGAGGGGCGCCGACAGTGGTGCGCCTGACGACGACATTGGACTCAAGAGTGGCGCCACTTAGTCTCTACAGGCGAGTAACGGTTGTGCGTGCAGCATCACGATGGAGCCAATTACCTCTGGAGAGGCCGAAAACAACGAAATTGCATGGAGGACCGAAAAGAATTGTCGTCACTGGAGTGTGTTCGTCATAGTCATACGAGCCCAGCACCTTGTGCAGTACCCAAGGTGATTACCTCTGGTACCATAGCCGGTAATTTGTACAGTGGTCTGGAGTGTTTGTTAGTAGCTGATGACTGCTGTATTCAGCCTGTGTGGCCAAGTTTTGACTGCTTGAGCAACATCTGTTCTAGACTTATTACGCCAAGCAGCTACACCTAACACCGCCGCCGTTATTAAATTGGTGTAGAGATTCAACCTTGCAACTCCTACTGTTATCTCAGGGTCCAGCTGTGGTGTGACCTTTTTATCCTCAGCATCGAACTTCCGTGCAGATTTCTATACGTGAAGCGGCTATAAAACAAAACACTGCTTCTCTACTTACATAAAGTGTAGACTTCTTCTTTCTTGGCTCTACAGAGCTCATGATGAGTCTTGGCCTCTTCTACAATTTCCTTCCATCCCTCTCGGTCCTTTCCCAATACTCTCCAGTTTCTGTAGCCCATCTTCCTAAGATCTTCGATTACTCCATCTTCCCATCTGGCTCTTGGTCGACCACGTCCTCTCTGCCCTCCTGGCTTTCCTTGTAATATTCTTTTTGGTACTTCTGTATCATTCATGCGAGCCACGTGTCCCTCCCACCTCAGTCTGGATGACTTCGCTATCCTTCTGATGGGTTGGTCTTTGTATATGATATACAACTCACGGTTGTATCTCCTACTCCCTCTTTCACAGATTGGGCCGATATCTCGTCTAAGTACCTTTCTTTCAAATGCATCCAGTGTTTCAATACCTTTAGTTGTTAATGTCCAGGCTTCAGAGGCATATGTAAGCACTGGTCGTATGAGTGATTTATACATAGTTAATTTCGAGGTACCAGTCAGGGATGTTGAGGATAGAAGTCTTGTTAGGGCAAAATAGGCTATATTGGCTAGTATTACTCTTACTTTTATTCCATCCTCTTTTTTTTCTTTTCCATACCAGGTCCGTCTTCCTTCATCCGTCCGACTTTACTTTGTAGAAGTTTCGCAACAATTGCTTTTTACAGAGCGGGCTGTCAACCCTGCGTCCAACCCCTACCGGGGGACGGGTGATTTTTAATCAGGGTTTTCTTCCCTTAGCCTTTGGAGGCCCAACTCCCAACTGCAAGGCAACAGTTATTGTTTTGCTAGTTTTGGTCCGCCCTGGGTATTTTATTTCCCCCGTGTCAACCATATCTGGCCGGCCGAAGTGGCCGTGCGGTTAAAGGCGCTGCAGTCTGGAACCGCAAGACCGCTACGGTCGCAGGTTCGAATCCTGCCTCGGGCATGGATGTTTGTGATGTCCTTAGGTTAGTTAGGTTTAACTAGTTCTAAGTTCTAGGGGACTAATAACCTCAGCAGTTGAGTCCCATAGTGCTCAGAGCCATTTGAACCAAATCAACCATATCTGGTGAACATTCCCCAATACACCACGTGGGGAGGCGCCCGATGGGAGACTGGCAACTCCACACGGGAATAGAGTATAGACTGGTTCCAATAAACTCTGTTTATCGTCACAAACTTTCATAAACGGTTACACGTTACATGAGAAGTTACTACTCCCAGAACCAACTTTATTACTGTGTCGAAGACCTCTCAGTAACATGTCTAGGAATAGTATATAACAACAATGGGTTATGTACTTTATATTCGTCTTCCTTGGTGCCGGAGATCTTCCATGGCACCAGAGCTCTCTCGTTCCACCTCGCTCCACGGAGATTACAAATGCTCTCCCGCTAG
Organism: Schistocerca nitens; assembly: GCF_023898315.1. Taxonomy (NCBI): domain Eukaryota; kingdom Metazoa; phylum Arthropoda; class Insecta; order Orthoptera; family Acrididae; genus Schistocerca; species Schistocerca nitens. The sequence goes on from NC_064617.1 coordinate 968,409,504, forward strand.
TAGACTCCGCACGTGTTACAAACTAATTGCGATCATGTACATCTTTACTCTGAGCTCTATATTTGACTTACTTGATGCATGTATTTTAATGAAAGGCATGGATCACTACAAGCATTACCTTTCTCGCGTGCACGAGTCGGTATATCTGCATTATCTTAGACGTCTGAAGTCAATCTGAAAGTATTTGTATGGAGTGTAGCCATGTATGGAAGTGAAACATGGACGATAACTAGTTTGTACAAGAAGAGAATAGAAGCTTTAGATATTTGGTGCTAGAGAAGAATGCTGAAGATTAGATGGGTAGATCACATAAATAATGAGGAGGTATTGAATAGAATTGGGGAAAAGAGAAGTTTGTGGCACAACTTGACCAGAAGAAGGGATCGGTTGGTAGGGCATGTCCTGAGGCATCAAGGGATCACAAATTTAGCATTGGAGGGCAGCGTGGAGGGTAAAAATCGCAGAGGGAGACCAAGAGATGAATACACTAAGCAGATTCAGAAGGATGTAGGCTGTAGTAGTTACTCAGAGATGAAGCAGCTTGCACAGGATAGAATAGCATGAAGAGCTGCATCAAACCAGTCTCAGGACTGAAGACAACAACAACATCTAAGACGTTTGCGTGATGGTGTTTTTTAATACGTTGACGCAAGATCGCATGTTTCTCGTATTGCCCCTGACATATCTTGATAAAGATGGTGTTCGATTGTTGCCCGAACTAAAACGTTCTCCAGATCTGTCACCATCTGAAAACATCTGCTCGTTGGTTGTTGAGATACTAGCACACACGACTCTCCAATCACCATCCTCGTAGAAGTCTGACAAAGAGCTGAAGCAGCATGGAATGACGTACCCGTATGTCATCCACAGTCAGTTCTACTTTATACCCAGATGAATTAGAGGCAGAGATGCTGCAGTAGGTGGCAACGTGGTGTACTAATAAATTAAGGACCCCGTTTAGCCACAAACCATCTACAAATTTTAGTCGGGTGTTCTTCCTACTGTACTGTACACGCACGGTAAGTACAAATTTCGTTATTTAGTATCCTTCGTAATATTTCTAATTAATGGTAGCAGTGTACTTGGAGTTTGAATGACGCAAAGTTATTCAGAGGGTCGTTCATCAGAGCGCTAGCTGGATACTACTAAGTTTTATTCACTGCGATTAGCTATATGCTGCCCGAAAGACTTTTTTTTTATACTGGGGTACTTCTCCAGGCAAAGTTGGCAATATGGAGGACCACAGCGACGCAGCTGGCTTTGCGAATGTGAGACAGGCAGCTGCGCCCCGGTTTGCGTTGCGTCATCGGGGAGTTGGGGAGAGGTGGTCCAGCGTGCCATATGGGGACAGCGGATACGGGGAGAGGAAGGCCGCCGGCCTTTTGTGGAACATCTCTCACAGCCGCGCTGCGAATTACACGCCAACAACGGCTGCCACTCGCAAACACATTCGGAGCTTTAGTCTGTTGTACTGCAGGCGGTAAATTTCCATACAGTTTTAGTGGCAGGCTGCGACTACTTGAAGCTGCTATCCCACAGTTCAATAAGATCTAGTATCGTCACACTACCTGTTCTCTAACGCTCCTCACGCTGATAACATGTGGTTTAATATGTACCGCTAGAAAGCGGTGTCTACTACATATATTGTTTTGTCTTACTGTATGTACACTGGTGACCCAAAACATTGTGGCCACTTGCTTGATGATAGCTTGTTGGTTCACGTTTCGAATGCAGTAAGTTGCGATTCTGCGTGACATGCGCCGGGAAGTCCGCAGTAGGTTTCCGGAGGTGTGTGGCACCGGGTGGCACGGGTCACGCAGTTCATATAAAATTATGGTCCGGTGGCTTGTAGACGCGGAGTTGGCGCGCGATAGCGTCCCAGATTTGTTCGACTCTGCTCGGATAAGGCGAATTTGATGGCAAAGACTACGGCGTGAATTCACTATCATGCTCCTCATCTATATCTACAGCTACATATATACTTCGCGAGCCACCGTACTATGCGTTGCGGAGTGTACCCTGTACCTCTGCTGTTCCACTCGCAGATAGTGAGGAAGAAAGCCTGTCTAAGCCCTAATTTCTCGTATCTTACCTTCGTGGTCCCTACGCGGAATGTACGTTGGTGGCAGATCGTTCTGCAGTGAGCTTCAAACGCCAGTTCTCTAAATTCTCGCAGTGGTGTTCATCGAAAAGAACATCGGCTTCCCTCCAGATATTCCCATATGATCTCCCGAAGCATCCCCGCGCGTGTTTTTCGAACCCACCGAAAACAAATCTAGCAGCCCTTTAACCGGACCTGGTGTGTATCCCAAACACTCGAGCAGTATTCAAGAATAGAATAAAGTCTTATTGGTTTTCAAGTCACGTCATTTCGAATAAAATTCTCGAGCCATCTCCGCCATCGTCGTTAGGATAAAACTCGTTCCATTTCATATCGCTTTGCTACGTTACGTCCTAGGTATTTAAACGACATGACTGTGTCAACCAGGACACTACTAATGCTGTATCTGTTTATTTTTTCTATATTTAAAGCCACCTGCCGTTCATCACACCAACTAGAAATTTTGTGTAAGTTACCTTGTATCACCCTACAGTCACTCAACTTAGACACCTTCCTGAAACCACTCTAGCACGATTATGGCCTTGTGAGACGTACAGTTCTTCTGCTGGAAGGTACCATCCCCGGCGGGGGGTACATTGACAATGAAGGGATGCAGGTGGTTCGCAATATTGCTCACGTATTCCACAGCTGCCGCGGTGACTTCGATAAGAACCGAAGATCTCACAAACCCAGGTGAATATCCCCGGTAGCATAATATCGCGCCCATCGGCCCGACTCCACACGACAGTGCACGTTTCGAGTAACCTTTCGCCTGTACTCGTATGACAACGTATCCGGACTCAACCATTGATCTGGTGTAACAAGGAATGTGATTTATCCGACCAGGTGATATGTTCCCATTGATCTACGGTTCAACCTCGATGTACCCTTGCCCACTGTAATCCGCACGATGTCGTTGGGTCAACATGGGATCACGTAAGGGTTGTCAGCTGCGGAACTCCAGGTTCAACAATGTACCGTGAACGGTATGCTCCAACACTTGTGCCAGTATCAGCATTGTGTGCCGTCACATCTGCCACAGTTTGCGGCCTATTCTGCTTTACACGGCGGGCAAGCCCCAGTACTCGGCATGAACGCTCAACACCTTGTCGCATGCTCGTGGTTTCACCGTTCTATAGATGCTCGCGACAGTAGCATGCGAACAGCCGTCCAGCTTCGCAGATTCCGAGATGCTCGTTCCCTGGCGCCGGGCTATAACGATCTGCGTTTTGCCTAAATAACTTACGTCAGGGGATTTCCCCATTTGCGGCACTTATTGTCGCTAGAATAATTTCCCCACTCGTTTCTCGTCCACCGATATAGTTCTCTCATCGCGTGACTTGCCTACAACGCTAGCAAGCGGCATTCAATCTCGCGGTGGCAGTAATAATAATATTTAATGTATAACAAAATACACTCCCCTCTCTCCCTCCCTCTTCCCTTCCTTAATTTTGTTCCTTTTTGCTTTCATTTGCTGCTTCTCCGGGACTGAACGTAGCAGCTCATGAATCAAAGTAGTATGCGTTTCTGTATAGCAGATAGCTTTCTTTGGCTTCTCTAACACACTTGATTACATGGTTTTAACTTAGCTTTCCACGACCAAATTGGCATTTCCCATTTCCACTGGATGTTTCCTTCATATTGGTGGCAGTAATACCAAAGACAACTTAAATATGCTTACCTCCCTGCCCTCAACCCCCTCCCTTAACACACACACACACACACACACACACACACACACACACACACACACACACACACACACACACACACATTGAGATGCTTTCACTTCCAGATACCCACTAGACCCTATGGTTTTTTGCCACCTTTTCCTGGGCGCCCTTGACGCATTTCCAGCCTCGGACATGGTATACACTGACGACTCAATCGTCGACGGACGAACCGGTTTTTGCCTACACACATGCAACGTACAGTGAACGACGCTCCCAGCTGAACGGATGCGGTGTATTCACTGCATAATTGGTGGCCATTGCTCGAGCCCTCAGCCAATTTCGTTCTTGCACTGGCGAGTCGTTCTTAATCAGCAGTGGCTCCTTGAGTAGTCTCCAGGCTGTCGACAAGTGCTACCCTCGACATCCATTTGTTGTGATTGTCCAAGATCTCCTGTATAAGCTCCACCAAACTCGGTGGTCAGTTGTCTTTGAATGGAGCCGTGGTCATGTTGAGATCTCAGGGAATGAACGTGCTGTCCAGTTAGCCAAGTTACCTACCAGGATGACGACTTTGGAGGTGGTGGAGAGTCGACCGCAGGCTCAGTTCTGGTATCCATATCAGTTGAACACGAATTGGTATGTCCTCCTTTCTCCCAAAAAACTGCAAGCACTGAAGTCGATAACGACAATGTGGCAGTTTTCCTTCGTTCTTCTCGCAGAGAATCCGCCGCTCTGTCAGCTTCACATTGGCCACACTTGGCTGAACCACGGCCACATCCTACAATGTGAGGATCCACCCACTGTCGTTGTGGTGTCCATCTAAAGTTGGTCCACATGCTACTGGACTGTCCTAATTTGGCCAGCTTTCGACGAAACCTTACAACTTGCTGACATGCTACCTCTGGTGCTAGCAGACAACGCCAAGGCAGCTCATTTGGTTTTATGCTTTACCCGTGACAGTGGTTTTTACTCCTCTGAGACACAGCGCACTTTAGCCTCATCAGGCACGTAATGAATTGGAGAGATACCCCGTTGTCTGCTCTGACCCAAGGGGCCCGTGGCTGCCCTTGCTCGGTGGTCCGGTTTAGCTCCTGCCCTTCCCACCTTTTTACCTCTCCTTATTATTGTCTGTGGTTGGCGGACAGACTGGTCGTCATTGCTCTCTTCCCTGAGAATTTATCTTGTCAGTGTGTCTCGTTTTTTTTCTGGTAATGAAGGGTGCGGAAGCACTGGTCCAAAGCAAAAGCGAATGTCTCCGGCCGCATAACGTGTCCCAGGCGCCACCAGTTGGTTTTTGGGCAGAGGAATTCTCCAACCCTCACACTTTTACCCCTCTCTTACTTCTATTTCTTTCTATCTATTTGTTTTCTTGATTTTCGGATACAGTCGAGGTCACTGGGATTTGTCTTTCGTGTCCTTCCTCTCTGGGGTCTACTCCCGCCTTGACACACAAAGGATTAAGGGACCGCTGACCTCGTAGTCTGGTACCTCTAACGCCATCCATCCATCCATCAAATACCCAATGTTTTTTTCTGGCGCAATTCATAGTAGCGAATACTGTTTGATAAGCTCATCGATTAAAAGTATGTATCATCTAAAGTGAAAGTTGATTTCAAATTTGAAACTGACCACGAATGAAGGCATGCGTAGCCAACATATCAGTATGCTAACACTGAATAGAACTTGATAACAACGCTTCGCTTTTCAGCCTCGACCATCTGTACGGCACATGTGTTCTCCGCAAATGTTGGTACGTCCTGCGTTCTGCCGTATGGTAACCTTCTAAATTGTCATCTGCTGTGTGGAGATGTCATAGAGAACTCACAAAATCAGTGTTCGTTATACTGAACATTCTTTCCTGCTTACGATGTAACGGAGTGCAGCTGAAGCTGCCGTCCCATGATCTTTCGGAAGATGGATGTACGTAGAATTTCTCGCAGTATAGAAAAAACGTGCCTTCAAACAAGTGCTACCAATCAAACAGCATGAAAAAATGTTGCACAATTTTGCATCCTCATCTCGCTGGTTGAGATGTTTTTACACAGTGAATGCTTAAACAAAGTTTGTAGTATGCGTGACTTCCAAACGTACGTGGAGCTCCAGAGACATCGGGGGCACTTATCACTCCAGGGTTGGGGCCCACGGAGAGTTCACCTGAACGCCGTAGCGTGGGTTGCAGCGACGGCCACCTCGGTCTTGCGTGGTCTTCGGCGTTGGCAGGGCGCTGAACGAATGATTTCGGAATGACACGGAATGTGTATGACGTTTTAACGAATCGAAAAACGACTGAAGATCATTGATATCGATTTTAGAGTTGCGATTACTTTGAGTAACTTTTCAAACCAAAGGCTCATCTTTCACGGAGACGTTTGCTGTCTAACACTGACCATATACGAGTAGAAGTGTCTTTCTTTGAACACGAAAACATTTGACGCTTTTTCGATGGTTGCCCTCGGAGTGTCTCGTGCACTTCCCTGTTGTCAGTCTAGTTCGTATCTATAGGAAAGCCTCACCCTTGTTCTAAGAGAAAAAAATGCCGAAATTCTTGTCTGTTGTAGGTTTAGTTGCAGGATCGCCCGTGCTGAGTATCAGGGGCCACGAGGTGCCAAACGCGTGCCATGCTTTTTGTTTGGGCTAAAAGTTTCTCGTCCTTGGCTTCTTTAAACGTATATGCAAATGACATATGGTTCAATAATGTACGTGTTAAAGTTCAGGAATGGTAAATAAAAACTTAGTGTTACCACAGACGTTGTAATTCTATGAGAGACGGCAAAGGACTTGGACGGTTACTAGAACCGAATGAATAGTGTCCTGAAATGAGGTTATAAGAGGAATATTGCTTACAGTAAAAGGAGTATAATGGGGTGTAGTCGAATTAAATTAGGTGATGCTGTGGGGATTAGATTAGGAAGCCCCCCCCATGGGGTCCACAACTCTTTTGTGGATACGTGCGTAGCGAGCACGGGACCCCGAGCTAATGTGGCCCTCCTTCCTTTCCGGGCTGCATACCTTCCTTTTCCGCATCCTTCCCTCTCCCCCATCTTCGCCCCTCCTCCCCTCACCTCTGGCTCTTTCCTTCCCTTTCTCGCCCTCTGGGAGTATGGTTTGTGCCTACGTCCGGAGACGGACGCTCGTAAATGTACCGCATTATTCGCCTTCTCTGCTTGTATGTCTTCATCCTTCCTTTGTCCTTCTCTTTTCCTTACCTCTTCTCTTTACCCTTTTCTCCGCTGCGGCGTTTGAGACCTTTCCTCTTTCCTTTCTGTTTTTCCCTTTCTCTTTCTTCCTCCCTGCGCGTGTCTGAAGGCCGACCCACGCATTTTTGTGCGTAGCCGGTGACGGGGTAACGCCTAATTCCCCGCCCCGGGTAGACAGGTAGGACAAGTACGTACCCCCTGGTAACGGCCAGGCCCAGGGAGGGGTGATTACCCGAGCTGATACCTTCCGAAAGTGCTGATTGGTCCCTCCGTCCGTTTGTCGGGAGGTGTGACCTGAGGTGTGAACAATCACCTAAGGCGGGAGTGCCCTCAGAGAGGCCCCCCACAAGGGAGGAGCGCGCCATCGGAGACGCCGGTAATCATGGGGGATCCTTCCGCAATGGTTTCCTCACCTTCCACTATGTCTGCTCACAAACGTAAGTTCACTGAGTCTCAGCCACAGACAGTTCTTCCATCGTTGCCACAGTACCTTGTTGTTTCTCGGTCTGACGAAGGTCACGACTTCTCCACAGTCAACCCTTTCATTATTCAGAAAGGTGTCGACGCAATTGCAGGTCCTGTAAAGTCTTGTTCCAGATTACGCAATGGCACCTTGTTGTTAGAAACAGTCAGTGCCCTCCAGGCACAAAAATTGCTGCGTACTTCACTGCTCCACACCTTCCCTGTCCGGGTTGAAGCGCACCGCACTTTAAATTCCTCGCGTGGAGTCGTTTATACACGCTCCCTCGATGGATTGTCTGACGAAGAAATTCAGCACTACCTGTCTGACCAGGGCGTAACGGCTGTTCATAGAGTTATGAAAAGGGTTGACACGAACATCATTCCAACCCGCACTGTCTTCTTGACATTTGACAAAGTTCAACTCCCATCGAAAATCAAAGCAGGCTATGAGAATTTCCGTTCGCCATTACGTCCCAAACCCTACGCGTTGCTATCGGTGTCAACGGTTCAATCACACCAGCCAGTCCTGTTCCAATCCGGCCAAATGTGTTACATGTGGCAAGGATGCCCATGAGGGTGCTTGTCCACCTCCATCCCCTCGCTGCATCAACTGCATGGGTGACCACGCTGCTTCCTCTCGTGATTGCCCCGTTTTTAAGGACGAAAAGCTCATCCAGGAAATCAGAGTGAAGGAAAAGGTGTCGACCTTTGCTGCTCGAAAGTTATTCGCCAGTCGAAAGCCCACCGTGACTCAGACAGGTAAATACAGCACTGTCCTTGCCTCTCCTCGGCCAACAAAGGAGGCGGCCACGCAGACATGCGACCTCACCTTTAGTGCCACGGTCGTCAGATCGGCCAGCGCAAAGATCGCCCGTTCAACCTCACCACTTTCGCCTGCCCACTCTATGGCTCACCCTTCATAGGGTTCTGCTAAATCTTGAGCCCAAAAGTCAGACACCAAGACTTCGAAAAAAGAGCATACTCGTGAAGATTTTTTACGTACCCCAACTTCACAACCATCGTTCCTCCTTCATTTCAACGTCCTGTTTCCAAGAAGGCTACAAAGAAACCCAGTTCATCTCCTTCTCCGCCAAGGCGTGTCCCATCTACAGCACCACCTGGCGGAAATCGGCCGTTTTCTGTGTCGCCGAGGCGCACTGCTGGCGGCCGATCAACCGGCCGATCGCTGGTGGCAGGAGCTGCTCCTGAACAACCTATGGATCAGGATCTTCTGCCTTCGGCTGAATGCCATTCCATGCTGTCGGTCGCAAGCTCTGAGCAGTCGTTGAGTTGACAGCAACTTTGGTCACATTCCTCCATTTTCTGTTCACCCTATGTCCATTATCCACAGGAATATCCGCAGCATTCGAGCCAATCGGGATGAATTGTCGATCCTCTTACGATCCTACTCGCCGGTCATCTTCTGTCTTCAGGAAACAAAGCTGCGTCCCCATGACCGCTTTGTTCTCCCTCATTTTTAGTCCGTCCGATATGATCTTCCCTCTGTTGAAGGCACTCCAGCCCATGGAGGACTCTTGATTCTTCTCCATGATACTCTCCATTATCACCCAATCCACTTAAACACTTCGTTCCGAGCTGTTGCCGTCCGTCTTTCTGGATACACGTTCTCTCTTTGTACTGTATACATTCCATCGTCCACACCAATGGCACGAGCTTATCTCCTTCATCTTCTTGGTCAGCTTCCACCCCCCCCCCCCCTATTTGCTGGTTGGGGACTTCGATGCCCACCACCCGCTTTGGGGATCTCCACATCCTTGTCCACATGGCTCACTATTGATAGACGTCTTCCACCAAGCGGATCTAGTTTGCCTCAACACTGGGGTCCCCACATTTTTGTCTGCGTCCACGACAAATTTATCTCATTTGGACCTTGCGGTCGGTATTGTTCCGCTAGCTCGGCGCTTCGAATGGTTCGCCCTTGATGATACACACTCGAGTGACCACTTTCCATGTGTCTTTAGACTGCAGCCTCAACTGCCATATATGCGCCCGCGACGCTGGAAGTTTGCCCAAGCCGATTGGGCACTTTTTTCGTCTCTAGCGACATTCGATGCCCGTCACTTTCCCAGCGTCGACGATGAGGTCACAAATATTACCGACGTTATTCTTACAGCTGCGGAACGTTCAATACCACGCACCTCCAAATTGCCCCGGCGCCCCCCAGGTCCTTGGTGGAACGAGGCATGCCGTGACGCAATACGTGAGCGGCGACGTGCTCTTCGCGTTTTCCGCCACCTTTTTGGCGGACTTTGGCAAACTGTATCCGCTATAAGCAGTTCCGTGCGCGATGCCGTCGTGTCATCCGCGATAGCAAGAACGCAAGCTGGAAACTCTTTATTAGCTCATTTAACACCTTCACTCCATCCTCGGAAGTTTGGAGTTGGCTTCGACGATTCTCAGGCGCGCCTAGTTTCTCCCCGGTCTCTGGGCTCACTGTCGCGCATGATACATTAGTGGACCCCGTCGCAATTTCTAACTCATTGGGTCAGCACTTTGCAGAGATTTCGAGCTCTTCAAATTACCCGCCAGCGTTTCTCCCGAAGAAACGTGCAGCGGAAGTGCGGCATCTTGCTTTCTCCCCCAAAATCGCGAAAGCTACAATACTGTTTTCTCCATGCGGGAACTCCAACATGCACTCTCTTCTTCTCGCTCCTCCGCCCCAGGACCGGATGGTATCCACGTCCAAATGTTGCTGCATTTATCAACCCATAGTCTGCGTTACCTCCTTCGCCTTTATAATCGAATTTGGACCGACAGTACTTTTCCCAGACGATGGCGGAAAGCTATCGTCGTTCCTGTTTCGAAACCTGGAAAGGACAAACATCTCCCCTCTAGCTATCGCCCCATTTCTCTCACGAGTAGTGTCTGTAAGGTTTTGGAGCGTATGGTGAATTACCGTTTAGCGTGGTGGCTGGAATCCTGCAGTCTTTAGCACCTGCCCAATGCGGATTTCGAAAGCATCGTTCTGCAGTTGACCATCTTGTTGCTCTCTCCACTTATATCATGAACAATTTTCTCCGGAAACGCCAAACAGTAGCAATATTTCTTGATCTGGAGAGAGCATACGATACCTGTTGGAGGACAGGCATCCTCCGCACACTGTTCTCTTGGTGCTTCGAGGTCGGCTGCCCCTTTTTCTTCGTGAATTTATGGCAGAGCGCACATTTAGGGTGCGGGTGAACACTACTCTCTCCCGTACTTTCTCCCAAGAAAACGGGGTACCCCAGGGCTCCGTGCTGAGTGTTGTACTGTTTGCCATTGCCATAAATCCAATTATGGATTGTCTCCTTCCTGATGTCTCGGGCTCCCTCTTCGTGGACGATTTTGCGATCTACTACAGCTCTCAACGGACCAGCCTTCTTGAACGACGTCTTCAAGGATGTCTCGATCGCCTCCACTCTTGGAGCATCGAAACCGGCTTCCGTTTTTCTCCCAGTAAGACCGTTTGTGTTAATTTTTGGCGACGTAAGGAGTTTCTTCCGCCTCCTTACATCTAGGTCTTGTCAACCTTCCGTTTGCGGACGTCGCTAAATTCTTGGGTCTTATGTTTGAAAGAAAATTGTGCTGGTCCTCCCACGTTCCCTATCTTTCGGCTCGCTGTCTGCGATCCCTTAACACCCTCCGTGGTCCTTCTCCGCCTCTATCGCGCCTTAGTCCGCTCGAAATTGCACTATGGAAGCATAGTCTACTCCTCTGCTCGGCCGTCTATTCTTCGGCGTCTCGGCTCTATCCACCACCGTGGATTACGTTTAGTGTCTGGAGCTTTTTACACCAGCCCTGTGGAAAGCCTTTATGCTGAGACTGCTGAACCTCCGCTGTCCAATCGGCGAGCAGTTCTTCTGAGTCGTTATGCTAGCCATGTGTCTTCCATGCCTGCTAATCCAGCCTATGACCTTTTTTTCGACGCCTCCTTTGATGTAGGGTATGCAGGCCGCCCCTCCTCCCTACTACCACCGGGAGTTCGCTTCCGTCAACTACTCCATTCTCTTTCCTTCCGCTTTCCTAAAACCTTCTTGTTAACTTGGGGTACAGCACCGCCTTGGCTCCGTCCCCGGATCTGCCTGCTCTGTGACCTTTGTCGATTTCCCAAGGATGGTACCCCTTCACTTGTTTATCGTCGGGCATTTGCTGCTCTATGTGCACAAATGACGGAAGCCACATTTATTTACACCGATGGCTCGAAAACATGGTTAGGTGTAGGGAGTGCCTATATTGTTGGCGACACCCCAAATCACTTTCGGCTTCCCGACCAGTGTTCGGTTTATACTGCGGAGCTTTACGCTGTTCTCCAGGCTGTCCACTACATCCGCCGCCATCAGCGGATACAGTACGTAATCTGCTCAGATTCTCTCAGCTCTCTTCTCAGTCTCCAAGCTCTTTACCCTGTGCACCCTCTGGTCCATCGGATTCAGGACTGTCTGCGCTTGCTCCACCTGGGGGGCGTCTCGGTGGCGTTCCTCTGGCTCCCGGGACACGTTGGTATCTGTGGAAATGAGGCGGCCGATATAGCAGCCAAGGCTGCCGTCTCTCTTCTTCGGCCAGCTATTCAATCGATTCCCTTCGCCGATCTACGGAGCGCTTTATGTCGTCGTGTTGGTTTTTTATGGCACGCGAAGTGGTACTGAATAGCATTTGGGGGGAAAAGAAATTTGTGCGACAAAGTTGACCAAAAGAAGGGATCGGTTGATAGGATAGGAGCGTCACTCCAAACTGGACAGGAATGTACGAGGGTCACTCCAAAAGAAATGCACACAATTTATTTAAATCCATCTTTTATTCTACATGTTTGAAAGTTTTACAGTGTGTAGATACATCCTTTCTGATCAATATTTTCATTTCTCCAATATTTCCATCCCTCCCAACTGCCTTACGCCATCTTGGAACCAGCGCCTGTATACCCGCATCTGGACAAAGCTGTTGGAGCCAATGTTTGGCAGCGTGCACAAGGGAGCCATCATCTTCAAACCTTGTTCCACGAAGAGTGTCTTTCAGTTTCCCAAAGAGATGATAGTCATACGGAACCAGGTCAGGACTATAAGGCAGGTGTTTCAGTGTTGTCCATCCGAGTTTTGTCATCGCTTCCATGGTTTTTTGACTGACATGTGGCCATGCATTGTCGTGCAAGAGCAAAACATCCTGCTTTTGCCGATGTGGTCGAATACGACTCGGTCGAGCTTGAAGTTTCTTCAGTGTCGTCACATACGCATCAGAATTTATGGTGGTTTCAAATGGCATGGTGTCGACAAGCAAGAGTCCTTCGGAATCGAAAAACACCGTAGCCATATGTTTTCCAGCAGAAGGTGTGGTTTTGAAAAATTTTTTTTCTTGGGTGAATTTGCATGATGCCACTCCATTGAGTGGCTCTTCGTTTCTGGTGAAAAATGACGGAGCCATGTTTCATCACCTGTCACAATTCTTCCAAGGAATTCATTTCCACCATTCTCGTACTGTTCCAAAAGTTCGCTGCATACCGTTTTTCTTGTTTCTTTGTGAGCCAATGTCAACATCTTGGGAACCATCCTGGCACAAACCTTTTTTAACGCCAACATTTCAGTATTCTGCAGACACTTCCTTCCCCTATCCCAACGTCGCGTGGAAATTCGTTCACTGTGATGCATCTGTCAGCAGTCACCAATTCGTTAACTCTCTGCACATTGTCTGGAGTGTGTGCAGTACGAGGCCTGCCGCTGCAAGTACAATCCTCAGTATTGCCGTGCCCGCTTTCATCACGTAACTTGCTTGCCCACCGACTAACTGTACTGCGATCGACAGCAGCATCTCCATACACCTTTTTCAACCTATTGTGGATGTTTTCCACTGTCTCGTTTTCAGAGCACAGGAATTCTACGACAGCACGTTGCTTCTGACGAACGGCAAGTGTAGCAGCCATCTCGAAGACATGCTGTGACGGCGCCACTCACGGGAACAGGTTGAACAAAGTTTGAAAACAAGCGGGAAGGATGTATCTGATTTCTGTAAAACTTTCACACATGCAGAATGAAAACTGTATTTTTACAAAAATAGTATGCATTTCTTTTGGAGTGACCCTCTCATTAGTTGGAAATGGGAACAAATGTATGAAGGAAGCCAGGCATGTCCATAAATGATGGATTGGTAAAGCTGGACTAGTAGGAAAGCTACTGTCTGAGGCTTCCACTCTCACCGCATCACTTTTTAACCCAAGTCTGCTAGCCTATTGAAAGACTAACTGGAGGAATGAATGCAGCTTCTACTAGGTTAGCATCCACTATTACAGTGGATGGCATAAAGGACCATCTCCAGGCATTGTAGTGTGTGATGCAACAGTTGGTAATTCTGAGCATGCTTTATTATGTGGCTGATATCAACAGATTACTAGTTGTTAAAAATTATATTTGGTGATGTGTTTTGGGTGTAGCCCGTCATAAAAATATTTGCTAAATGAAACATAACTGCCATGAAAGCCCCGCACAATGCACGCACAACATTCTTTTTGAGGACCCTCGTACATACTGAGACATCAAAGGATCACTAATTTAATACTGCAGGGAAGTGTGGGGGCAAACATCGTAGAGGGACACAGAGATGAATACAGTAAGCAGATTCGGGATAATGTGAGTTGCAGTAGGTATTTGGAGATGAGGCCTGCACAGGATAAAGCAGCATGGAGAGCTGCATCAAATAAGTTCTCGGGTTGAAAACAAAACTCACATCATCTTGGTAAGGATTTATTCACAGAACTTTAGCTGTAGTATGTAATGTCGCGTTATTAGTACACGTTTGGCCGTGGGGTGCTAGTTTCGCTACCAGACGATGTGAACCCTGCTTGGAGGACGTAGTGTGTCGTTTCCACGCTTTTGACATTGGACGTGCAGCCCCCTCCTCACGGTGGAGTACCGCACGCGGTGCATTACGGCGCAGCGGTAGCCTGTGGAAACGCGGCACGTCTCTGTTCCGGGGGGGATGTGTGGGAGCAGCTCGGCGACCCGAGACAATTCCGGGCTGGAGCTTCCGGCGCTCGTCGAGTAATCCGGCCGGCGGCGGCTGTGGCCGAGTTGCACTTGTTCTGGCCGGCAGCGGGCCGGGCCCGCCCTGCGCCGTCAATCGATACGGCGGCGCCGGAGCGCGCGCGGCGATCTGCGTGCGTGCGCGGCCACTGCGAGCAGCACGCCGCGCCGCGCCGCTAACAGGATTAACGATTGGCTGCGCGCCGAAGCGCCACGCCGCACCCACCCACGCGCCGCTCTGCTCCCATTGTGTCGGCGCCCCCGAATCTCGCAGACACTGGAGTAGCGCTGCCGCTGCCGCGTCTCCGTGACGTGCGTGCTCTCACCTCGATCCCACCCCGTTGTCCCGCTTCCGCTACCCTAGCGTCTGTCGAGGCGCAACCACGTGTAACTTGCTGTGTACGAGGTTACCTCTATGGTCTTTACGTCACTATGTTGTTGTTGTCGTCTTCAGTCCTGAGACTGCTTTGATGCAGCTCTCCATGCTACTCTATCCTGTGCAAGCTGATTCATCTCCCAGTACATACTGCAGCCTACATCCTTCTGAATCTCCTTAGTGTATTCATCTCTTGGTCTCCCTCGACGATTTTTACTCTCCACGCTGCCCTCCAATACTAAATTGGTGCTCCCTTGATGCCTCAAAACATGTCCTACCAACCGATCCCTCCTTCTAGACAAGTTTTGCCACAGACTTCTCTTCTCCCCAATTTTATTCAATATCTTCTCCTTAGTTACGTGATCTACCCACCCTATCTTCAGCATTCTTCTATAGCACCACATTTCAAAAGCTTCTATTCTCTTCTTGTCCAAACTATTTATCGTCCTCATTTCACTTCCATACATGGCTACACTCCATACAAATACTCTCAGAAACGACTTCCTGACACTTAAACCTATACTCGATGTTAACAAATTTCTCTTCTTCAGAAATGCTTTCCTTGCCATTGCCAGTCTACATTTTATGTCCTCTCTACTTCGACCATCATCAGTTATTTTGCTCCCCAAATAGCAAAACTCCTTTACTACTTTAAGTGTCTCATTTCCTAATCTAATCCCCTCAGCATCACCCGATTTAATTTGACTACATTCCATTATCCTCGTTTTGCTTTTGTTGATGTTCATCTTATATCCTCCTTTCAAGACACTGTCCATTCCGTTCAACTGCTCTTCCAAGTCCTTTGCTGTCTCTGACAGAATTACAATGTCATCGGCGAATCTCAAAGTTTTTATTTCTTCTCCACGCATTTTAATACCTACTCCGAACTTTTCTTTTGTTTCCTTTACTGCTTGCTCAATATACAGATTGAATAACATCGGCGATAGGCTACAACCCTGTCTCACTCCCTTCCCAACCATTGCTTCCCTTTCATGCCCCTCGACTCTTAAAACTGCCATCAGGTTTCTGTACAAATTGTAAATAGCCTTTCGCTCCCTGTATTTTACCCCTGCCATCTTCAGAATTTGAAGGACAGGTTTCCAGCCAACATTGCCAAAAGCTTTCTCTAAGTCTACAAATGCTAGAAACATAGGTTTGCCTTTCCTTAATCTAGCTTCTGAGATAAGCCGTAGGGTCACTATTGCCTCACGTGTTCCAACATTTCTACTGAATCCAAACTGATCATCCCCGAGGTCGGCTTCTACCAGTTTTTCCATTCGTCTGTAAATAATTCGTGTTAGTATTTTGCAGCTGTGACTTTTTAAACTGATAGTCCGGTAATTTTCGCATCTGTCAATACCTGCTTTCTTTGGGATTGGAATTATTATATTCTTCTTGAAGTCTGAGGATATTATGCATGTCTCATACATCTTGCTAATCAGATGGTAGAGTTTTCTCAGGACTGGCTCTCCCAAGGGTGTCAGTAGTTCTAATGGAATGTTGTCTACTCCCAGGGCCTTGTTTCGACTTCAGTCTTTCAGTGCGCTCTCTCTCTCTCTCTCTCTCTCTCTCTCTCTCTCTCTCTCTCTCTCTCTCTCTTCACGCAGTATCTTATCTCCCATTTCATCTTCATCTACATCCTCTTCCATTTCCATAACATTGCCCTCAAGTACATCGCCATTGTATAGACCCTCTATATACTCCTTCCCTGAAGTCTAAATTACTTTATTATATGAAGTCCGATTATTCTTGTGGTGCACTGCGACATATCTCATAGCATTCTGACGCATTTTAACACGATCAACCATCACCCCAACTTATTGGTCTCCTACAACGATCTCTCCACTGGTTTCATGATAACGGGAAAGAATGCGACACTAACGCGCAGAGTCAGAATCAGTCGGAAATGTTAACTGCAGACTATACACGATAATTTTCATCTTGCTGCAGTCTTCGTGCTTTATCGCACCTCAGAACAATTAGTAATCTGAGGCACAATGCAATCTAGCAATGTATCATTTTCACGAGATAAGAAGTCACAGTACGCTCTCAGAATTTGAAGAGTAAACACATTCGTGATAACATAACAACACTCTTGTATCGTCTGCCATTGAAGTTTTTTGAGCATCTCCGCAACGCCCTCGGCCTTAAACGAGGCGGTGATGAAACACGCCGCTCTTCGTGGGATCTTGTCTCTTTCTTCTGTTAATCATACTATGTAAGGGTTCCATATTGACGAACAGGGATGAGCAACTGTCTTGTAATCCACTTCTTTAGCGGATCAGTTACGTTTCCCTTAAGATTCTTGTAATTACTCACAGCCTCTCAACTGCTTTTCCTACAACTTTTTTTTTCTATGCGGCTATTCCACTTACTCATAGACGTCATGAGTTAGTTACTGTTTACACCGATTTTCATCAATATCGTAATCGAACAGTAATGGATCTTTTCGTATATTTATGCATAACACGTTAAATATTCTTACGTTCGGGTCAACCCGCCAGTCACTACACCATCGTCGATAATCTGCCGGTCTTCCTGCAATTCGCAACAAATATTCTGGCGCTGCTACCTCCTTAGAGACAAGCGTATCATTGTGAAAAGCGTCATGAAGATTCGTACTTTATACACTTATCATCGGCATAAATTTCAATCAGTAACCATCGATCGGACACTGACATTTTAGCGGCACCACACGAACCTAGTAAAGAAACTTGACTCTAGATTAAAACTACTCCCGGGAATAATTGAGAAGCAAGTGCAGATACGCCACGCAATGGTGCTATTTCATTTATGGAATTAGCTGCTACACATTGTGCCCTGCTTTGGTAAACAGCGCACCTACATCTAAGATAGATGTACGTCTGAATGAGGCCAGGAGGACCATTATTGGCAATGTCATGTACTCCAATTCACTTCTTGCCTCTCCTGTCGAATATTGCTCATCTGGATCTCGCAAGTAAAGCCTACGCGCAAGCTCTTAAGACGACAAGAGTTCCTAAAAACTCTTTTCTAAGTATCTCAAAAAATGGCTCTAACATCGGAGGTCATCAGTCCCCTAGACTTAGAACTACTTAAACCTAACTAACCTAAGAACATCACACACATCAATACCCGAGGCAGGATTCGAACCTGCGTCCGTATCAGCAGCGCGGTTCCGGACTGAAGCGCCTAGAACCGCTCGTCCACTGCGGCCGGCTAAGAATCTCTAACTATATTTCTGAAGACATACGAAGAGCTTTGGGTTGATCTTCCGTATACAGACGTTTCGGTTGTTAGAGAGATTGGAAAGAACACTGGAACAAATGTACACCCCAGAATGCCCACCTCATTCAAGACCCGACGAGGAATGTTTCAGGGTTTGACTCCCCGTCGCGAATGCTCGGCACTAAACCACATCCGAATGTGACGAGCGTGATATGGCCACGTCGTGAAGACGTGAGGTTATTGTGAAAGGGCTGTGTATGTCTGTTATGCGGAGGAACAGACAGTACACACATTGTGGATAATCGTCCACTCCATAATTGCACTGGTGGTCTTGGTCTGAAAGACAGGCATGAAGTGACAAGGAGTGCTGCTATCTGGTTGATTAGTTTAAACATTAACCTGCAAATACATAATTTTTGTAATGCCATATGATGATAATATAATTTATTATTATTATTAAAATTTGTAATTTCCGAACAGCTAAAGTCGTCTACTCCACTTGAAGACATTAGTAACTAACACAGATATCGGAGGAAAAAAGAAACTTATCGTATTCATAGCAAGAAATTGTGGGCGATAATATTGAAAAGAGGTTGCCGCAATAATCTCTGGACAAACCAAGAGGAATAACTTTACACCTGGAGTGCAGACCTTAGCGTGCTTGCGGATTTCTGTCGGTTGCTTTTTTTGCAAAGTTTCAGTAATTATGTTGTTTGTTACGGATTATTTACTTAATTCTGATTATAAACCTAATTTCATACGCTAGAAGAGTGTCGGCAGGAAACAATCAGATCAGTTCACGACTGCCGTAATCTATTAGATTACCTCCTCATATCTAAAATGATGACCTCTTTCATATAAGCTAGAATTTTACTCTATCTCCCGTCTTTTTGTTCCTGCAAACGGTAACAGAAAGTTGACATGGTTATTAAATTGTTGTGAAGGCGCGTTTACTCTGCAGGAAATTAACAATAATTTGCAACACTATTCCCAAAATCCATTATCTGCTACCTTGTGCACATATCTCTTTGACATGGAAATATGTAAAAATGTATTTCACTCAGACTGAAAACGAGGTGTCTTTGCACATGTTCATAATCAGTTTCCACTTAAGGAGTATTTGCGTAGCTCGTGCGAAATTTATCATGAGTGGTGGTGAGTCTGAGCAAATAATGTAAATTTTGTTCAAGGGCTGTCTGGGACACTTGATTTTACAAATAACTCTTACCTAATCATTTGCTAATACAATAACTGATTTACCGATTTAGTTCGCATCTCTTGATATTCCATCATCTTTTGGATATACATCGTGGGCATTATCTTTTCTTGTGATATTTCGGCCGACAATTGTACAACCATCTTAAAGGTGAGTCGGAGACACAATTAAAATAACTTGAACGCAGTACTGTTGGATATAGAAACACATTACTTCTCATGACATTGTTTTGCACAAACTCAAGTGAATTAACAAGGAAGTGAAAACAAAGAAGAATCTATTTTCTGATCAGCCTACACCCTAGGGAATCATGCAGGGATGTGATGCCCGCATCGCTATTTCGTATATACGAGGGTTAGCGTTAAAGTTTTGATTACCAACTCACAACAATACAGATTCGTAATTTTTATTATTTGTTTGCAGTTAGATGTCTGCAGTCCTTATACACAATTAAAACCCCGCCCCACTGTACCGTAGCACGGACTAGAGGAACCAAAACAAAATGGCGTCACGCATTGTTAAAGCGGAGATAAGTTGCGACGTCATGTTTTGGCGCTTCTAGCTCTGCCTACTGTACTTTGGCACGGTGATTTCAATACGTGCTAGAACTGCAGACATGTAACTGCAAACAAACAAGAAATAAATTACATAAATGTATTTCTCCGACGTGATAATTAAAACTTCATTAATACATCTTGTACATAAATGACTTCTAAGAATCTGGAAAGAGGGCAATTCTACTTAGAGACTCAAATTAGATAGTTAACAGTATGAGAACACTTTACTGTTCTTCAGTAAAGTAACCGTTCAAGAAAGTGAAAGTGAAAGCAAACTGCAAGGGCAGTATATAAGTTGCAGTTCTTGAGCTGCTAATTTAAAGTTAGGCATTACTTCTCATAGTACTATCTCAGAGTTTTAACGTAAAATGTAATTCCATTACATTTTTTATTTCCCATTATACGTGCTGCCAGGCCTTGCAGTGAAGCAGCGATTAACGTGGGAGGGACCAATCGATCTCCTGTATAGAGCCACCTGCTAGCCGTCAAGGTCTGATGTAATACAGGTTGATTATAATGAAACCTTCGCTTCTTGAGCCAGTGTAGACGGAAAACTACACTGCTGGCCACCGTAAATGCAACACCCTGAAGGAAGCATCCGAATCAAGTGAAATTTACACCATGAGTTTGCAGCGATGAGATATGCAACTGATTAGAATTTCAACGCAGACGCACATCACGCGCGCCTGTGGCGCCACCTCATAGCGCCATTTAAGGCTTGGCGATTTCGACGAGTGTACGTTCGGCACGTGTGTTTACCTTGTGGTTGTTTCACAAGACGATCAGTTATGCCTCGTAGACAACAGCGAACATCTTTTGATCAAGTATCCGAGTTCGACAGAGGAAGGATAGTGGCTTACCGAGATTGTGCATTATCATACAGAGAAATCGCTAGTCGTGTTGGACGAAACCAAACAACTGTAATGCGGATATGTGACCGTTGGATGCAGGAGGGTACGACGGACCGACGTGGTCGATCGCATTCACCTCGGTGCACCACTGCACGTGCCGATAGGCAAATTGTGCGCATGGCAGTGACGGATCGCTCAGTGACATCCCGAACCATAGCACAGCACATTGCGTCTGTAACGCATCACCCAGTGTCTGCGCGTACCATTCGACGCCGTTTACAGCAGAGTGGTCTGTCCGCAAGACGTCCATTGCTTCGTCTACCATTGACGCAGAACCACAGACGTCTCCGTCGCCAATGGTGTGATGACAGACGGATGTGGACGGCAGCATGGAATGACGTTGTCTTTACTGACGAGGCACGCTTCTGTCTGCAGCACCACGATGGTCGGATTCGAGTGTGGAGACACCGTGGAGAGAGGATGCTGGACAGCTGCATTATGCACCGCCACACTGGTCTTGCACCGGGTATTATGGTATGGGGCGGTATTGGATATTACTCTCGCACACCTCTAGTACGCATTGCCGGTACTTTAAATAGCCGGCGCTACATATCCGAGGTGCTGGAGCCAGTTGTCCTTCCTTACCTTCAGGGCTCGGCCACAGGCATATCTCAACAGGATAATACGCGACCACACGTGGCACGCATTGTCCAAAGGTTCTTCGTCAATGACCAGATTGAATTGCTTCCCTGGCCGGCTCGCTCTCCGGATCTTTCGCCGATAGAAAACATGTGGTCCATGGTTGCTCAACCAGTGACCCAGATTACATCCCCAGCTGCCACACCAGATGATCTTTGGCAACGTGTGGAAGCTGCTTGGGCTGCTGTACCCCAGGAACACATCCAACGTCTCTTTGACTCAATGCCGAGACGTGTGGCAGCGGTGATCTCCAACAATGGCGGCTACTCTGGCTACTGATTCTGGCAGGAACCACATGTCACAGACGTCTGTAAACGTAATCATTTGATACTTGGTCAACATGTTATCTACAAAATAAATTTTGTTGTGCTACCTCTTGTATTTCTTGGTGTTTCATTTACGGTGGCCAGCAGTGTATTTACAGTATTGGTACCTGAATGACGATCAGACTATGCGCTGCAGGATTTGCGTTTTAAGTAGTATTAGTGTCATGAGTTGCCAGTAGGCGCCGGTACTCCTAGGGCGACGTAGGGTTGAAACACAAACATGACTCTGAATTACAGCGTCAGTTAGTCAACACTGGTCTGGATAACGTGAGGAGGGCTTTGATCAAAACATCAGCAGCAGTGCTGCCCCTCTTCGTAAGTATCACGCTTTAAAGGAGTACGAAGTAGACTTTCCGCACTGGGTTTGAAGAACATGATTTGGAAGTGCTATTTCACTGGCTGTTTGAGAATTGTTCTTGCGAGGGGCCGATGATCAGTTGCTGAAGGTACTGTTCCCATGGCTGAGAATGCTGGACGCACTATGGGGTCTTCAAGCAGTGCGTGAGCATAGCGAGGGAGGTAGCCAGCATCCCATCTGAGTGTCATAGGCCCTCTGCTGTTCCTGATTTACATAAATGATCTAGGTGATAATCTGAGGAGCCCCCTTAGATTGTTTGCAGACGACACTGTAATTTTTCGTCTAGTAAAATCATCAGACGATCAATTCAAATTACAAAATGATCTAGAGAGAATTTCTGTATGGTGCGAAAAGTGGCAATTGGCACTAAACAAAGAAAAGTGCGAGGTCATCCACACGGGTACTAAAAGAAATCGGATAAATTTTGGCACTAAATACCTAGGAATTACAATTACGAGCAACTTAAATTGGAAAGACCACTTAGATATTATTGTGGGGAAGGCGAAACAAAGACTGCGCTTTGTTGGCAGAACACTTAGAAGATGCGACAAACCCACTAAAGAGACAGCCTACATTACACTCGTTCGTCCTCTGCTGGAATATTGCTGCGCGGTATGGGATCCTTACCAGGTAGGATTGACGGAGGACATCGAAAAAGTGCAAAGAAGGGCAGCTCGTTTCGTGTTATCGCGCAGTAGGGGTGAGAGTGTGACTGACATGATACGCGAGTTGGGGTGGCAGTCACTGAAACAAAGGCAGTTTTCTTTGCGGAGAGATTTATTTACGAAATTTCAACCACTAACTTTCTCTTATGAATGCGAAAATATATTGTTAACACCCACCTAAGTAGGGAGAAATGATCATCATAATAAGAGAAATCAGAGCTCGAACGGAAAGATTTAGGTGTTCCTTTTTCCCACGCGCCATTCGGGAGCAGAATGGTAGAGAAGTAGTATGAAAATGTTTCGATGAACCCTCTGCCAGGCACTTAAGTGTGAATTGCAGGGTAACCATGTAGATGTAATGTTTTGGGCGGCAGCAGCAGAGCAATCCCTGGTGCTGTTTGACTGTCGTCACATGGGGCAACGTTTATAGGGTGAAACTTGAATGTGGTATGCAATTGACAAATGTTAACCTCTCATGTGGAAAGTAACATGTGTTTCTTTCAATATTTCATTGGTTACTTCTCTTCCACATGTCACAAATGTTTCCACAAAGTTTCGTTATCCTCCGATCACTCGTTTTTCTTGGGGGCCCTCTCAGGTAGCGAAAGGTTATTCATAACCACCCTGTATGTGCGTGACTGCTCGTAGTTTTGTTGATATTGCTCACCTTAATGCTTTCATGTACGTCTTAACCTAAGAGGTGGCCGGCATTCTTCGGTACACTTTATGGGCTGAAAACACGTCATCTCCAGTGTAGTGATAAAAATTTTAATCGCTACTTTGCAGGTTACACGCTGCTTGTCTACGAAATCTAAGAATGCCAGCCAACCTCTAAGTTAGGACTTAGATGACTCTGTTTGCGAGCAGTATCAACAAGAATAAACATAGTATTAAAAACCAATATAAGCTATACTGTATCTGTACAGGAATGAAGTAGCCAAGATAAAAAAGAGCGAAACGTTTTGTATTTTGCAGAAGACGAAGATACACAAAGAGCTCTCCCTGTAAAGAAACATATGATTGTACACTAGATGAGATTTAAGGATTCTGTGACCTTATATAAGGAGTTAAAACTATTATCAGTTATTTGTTACATGGTCTCTAGATCATTTACACGATTTTCATCCGGATGATGCGAAACGAATCACTTTACAGGTTATATATAGTGTGTAGGATACGCTTATGAGTATCGTTACATTCTGACCATTTGCAGCGTCCTAAATAGCTCACCGACTTAAATTTAATAAGAATAAACAAATTAGTCTCTAATGTTTGAGAATGGCATTGAGTGACGTGTGAGCCTCTGAAATGAGAAGAGGGGGAACTGGTATCAGATCCTTAGTTATATCTAAACGAAAGGGCAAACGTAGTTTCTAGGAAACTGCACTATATTTAAGAAAAGAGATTACTTTCAAAATAATTGCACAGCCTACATTGGAAATCAAATTAAGGCGTGGTAAATCATATCAAAACAACGTACATTTATGGTATAGGAAGACAGGCAGCTCTAATATCACAGGCTTGTTTGCCTCGTAGAATGTGACACACATAAACATAAGTGTTTTCCGATATCTTTTTCACCCGACGTCTCTCTCGCCCTACACGCACTTAGAAATCTCATAGACTGCAAGGCAATGTTGTTGGTAGCTTTTGTGAAGGCTACGCGAATGATCATAATGATACTGCATTTAGGAGGGTAGCTTGCGTAGATGTACCACCCGTGTTACGGGAGAGTGTTGTATGTTGCATAACAGGAAGGGGCTACCACTATTCGTAACTTCGCTTTGTATGTCCGAAAGATCTCTCTTACTTCCCTGGAATGCTTGTTAAATGGCGCCTGGGGGCAGTTGTCACCATTGTCTGCGGTTTACAGAGAGAAGTAAATACTTCATGTGTACATTTTATACGCTAGCGGCACTTGGTGCGCACAACATTTATTTGTTTTGTTGGCAGTCTTCCTCTATGAATGAATTCTTGTTTAACCTTCATGGTATTCATGACAAGTGCCTATTGCTACTAGTTACTTATTTCGTATTGGTGTAAACAAGTTGGGCCAGGCATACAGTGATTCCAAGTGGGTGTTATAAAATTATAAACAGTTCTTTAAATGTGATATGTCATTACTATATAAGTAGCAGTCACGAGAAACGAAGAAATTAGTCGGTCAATCTGTATTCCTACCTATTTACTGCTGCTAACTGTAATAACTGCAGTAGGCATAGTTCTATGGGAGATGGTATGCCATTGCTTTCTAAGAGTCGAATTGTCTTTAAAGAACCAGTGATCGCCGGTCGATTGTTAGAGAGCAATTGCGTTTCCTCTGATGTATTAGCTCTGTTTACATTTCAATCTGTACTGTACTGCACTGAAAGTACCTGCACAATATTGCTAATGTAGACGGTTTGAATGTGTGTCTTACTCGGAAACAAAGTTCTTCCATTCATCTACGGTACTTGCTGTTGTCAGTAATGCCCAGTTTACTCTTGACTCTCGTGCTTCAATTCAGTACAACTCCGGTACGTCTCTGGTTTCTTTCCGGCAGCGTTAGTTGTAAGTCAACAGTGATACACAGCAGTGTAGATAGGTTTGCTGATGAAGACTTGGCCAACGAACATCTCGTGTAAAGGGTTCACTGAGTGTAACAGAAGAGCGGCTTCATGAAACTATGGTGAGCTGCTTCCGTAGAGACAGGAACTACATCACAGTACTTTTTCATCGGTGCTTTACTTTGTGTTTTGTAAGTTTTGGTGATAGCATATTTCAAATTTTCTCTCTGTTGAGTGTATTTTCACAGAAACAGAGCTTTTTGGGCTAACAAATTGAATAAATATGTAAATTTTTACTCTGTAGCGAGCCCCCGGAGACCACATAACCTTCATACTAAAGAACTCGGGGAATATATCTGTTATTTCCGAATTTTTATCGGTGAAACTCACGTTCACCCTTCCATGTGCACCGAAAGAGAGGGGTGGTTGTCGTTCGGGATAGGTCGTGTGGAGGCGCAGTTATCGGAAATCTGGAGGAGGAAAGCAGTTTATGATGAACGAACGAAGCGTGTGAATACACGGTGGCAGAATACGTATTAGCAGTCGGTCTTCAGGCCACACGTGGCCCACCGGGACCATCCGATCGCCGTGTCATCCTCAATTGAGGATGCGGATAGAGGGGCGTGGGGTCAACACACCGCTCTCCCGGTCGTTACGATGGTTTTCTGTGACCGCAGCCGCTACAAGTCGGTCGAGTAGCTCCTCAATTGGCATCACGAGGCTGAGTGCACCCCGAAAAATGGCAACAGCGCATGGCGGCTGGATGGTCAGCCATCCAAGTGCCGGCCACGCCCGACAGCGCTTAACTTCGGTGATCTGACGGGAACCGGTGTATCCACTGCGGCAAGGCCGTTGCCAGAATACGTATTACCTTTTTTTTTTTTAAAAAAAAAAAAGGTAATTGAGCTATTCTTGAGCTAGCCTTCCCCTTGCGGCCTTGGAGTTGCAGTTTCGTGCTAGTCGCCCTCACACTTTCGTGGCGTCCCTAATACTCATACCTGGTGCCGACCTTTGTGAGGAGGCCTGAGCCTCCTGTACAATCGGTGCTCTCGTATCGCTGCACTAGCGGCACCCCACGCCGCGTTCCTCAACAACAGCGGTGCAGCGCGAGCGTCCATTTAGCGCCTCCACTTGGCGCTTCGGCGCCCGCGCCACGTGTCACTTCTCGGCAGACGCCTAAACAGCCCATCCTGCCGCCACGCCCACGCCGCCTGCGCGGCGCGGTGCGGCACGGAGTCGAGGCGACCTGCTATCTCTGGCGTCCATCTGCCGGCCGCCGGAAGCTGCGGTCATCGTCCGCCGGAACGCCGCCGGCTGAGCTGGCCGACCGTGCGTCCGGCCCGGCCGTCCGCTTCTGCACCAACTCTGCTGCCAGACGAGCCCGCATCGAACCATGGGCCTGCAGGCGGTCGCCGCGTGGGTGCTGGTGGACGTCAGGAGGCCGTTGCTCGCCAAGGTAAGGGCGCAACCGGCGGCTGAGGCCGCCCTCACACGGGGCGCGGAAGCGAGCGTGGACGTGGAGCTGGCCGAGTTTTGACACGTCACAGCGTGGATTTCACCGTACAGCAGCACCAGACCCGTCGCACATTTCCTGCTTCGACAGGAACGTCGTCAAAGAGATGCAACAGGGCTGTTCATTAATGATTGTTAGCCTTGGTCGCAGTTACACAATTCACGGTATTGCCGGTTTCGGCTTTCTGTCATCTTGACTTCTAAAACAAAGTGGCAGTACACTGATACCATATATTATGTGCAATATGGCTGAAAGCCACGTCTTCTAAGAAAATCTTATTGTCGTTGTTGTGGTCTTCAGTCCTGAGACTGGTTTGATGCATCTCTCCATGCTAATCTATCCTGTGCAAGCTTCTTCATCTCCCAGTACCTACATTTGCTCCCCAAATAGCAAAACTCATTTACTACTTTAACTTGATGTTCATCTTATATCCTCCTTTCAAGACACTGTCCATTCCGTTCAACTGCTCCTCCAACTCGTTTGCTGTCTCTGACAGAATTGCAATGTCATCGGCGAACCTCCAAGTTTTTACTTCTTCTTCATGGATTTTAATACCTACTCCGAAGTTTTCTTTTGTTTCCTTTACTGCTTGCTCAATATACAGATTGAATAACATCGGGGAGAGGCTACAACCCTGTCTCACTCCTTTCCCAACCACTGCTTCCCTTTCATGCCCCTCGACTCTTATAACTGCCGTCTGGTTTCTGTACAAATTGTAAATAGCCTTTCGCTCCCTGTATTTTACCCCTGCCACCTTCAGAATGTGAAAGAGAGTATTCCAATCAACATTGTCAAAAGCTTTCTCTAAGTCTACAAATGCTAGAAACGTAAGTTTGCCTTTCCTTAATCTTTCTTCTAAGATAAGTCGTAGGGTCAGTATTGCCTCACGTGTTCCCATATTTCTACGGAATCCAAACTGATCTTCCCAGAGCTCGGCTTCTACCAGTTTTTCCATTCGTCTGTAAAGAATTCGTGTTTTGTTTTTTGCAGCTGTTACTTATTAAACTGATAGTTCGGTAATTTTTACATCTTTCAACACCTGCCTTCTTTGGGATTGGACTTATTATATTCTTCCTGAAGTCTGAGAGTACTTCGCCTGTCTCATACATCTTGCTCACCAGATGGTAGAGTTTTGTCATGACTGGCTCTCCCAAGGCCGCCAGTAGTTCTAATGGAACGTTGTCTACTCCCGGGGCCTTGTTTGTTGAGGAAATCTTAACAGAATAAAGACGAGGCGGCGGAAGGCCATAACATTCCATTAGGAGTGTCCTGATAAGAGTATCAACGCCAAATGCTTTGTGCACGCAGTTACATGAAAAAAAGCTAACTAGGGCGTTTTATACTTAGGTAGACACGAGCTGTAGCCTGTAGAAGAGTTTAGTGATGTGTGTCCAGCGTCATAGTTTAAACAGTTTAAAATGATAGCTTGGTCTTTAATTAATATGGATTCACTTCGCGAAAGTGTATATCTAGCAGCGAAACATAAGATATAATGCAACACGTAACAACGAAATATACGCACTTAAAATAAGATTAAAATGTGTATCACTACTATTAGCTTCCCCCTTTCAGCATTACAAAGTGAATAAGACTGTGCATAATAACTGCTTACGCTCAGTGGCCTAATGCAAGTCTTTCATTTGGACGCAAGTTGGGCAACTTGGACAACTTGGACAACCGGTGAAAGGGGACCTCCATGTTAACTTGGATTCTGAGTCACGTGTCGTTTCTGGCGACTGAGCACATTGGTGCTAGGTGAAGGCTAGGTTAAAGGTAGACTGAAAATTTCCGCGGTCCGACAGGGATCTGATCTCACCACGTCTCGATTTCCGCTGGACCGTCAGACCTGACAAATGCAGTGTGAAACGTGGCTAAATGACGTGATAGTCATTTAATTAGAAGTTTCGATGGTCGATAGCGCATTCAGACGCCAGTCCAGCTGGCAGTGCCTCGTGTCCTGTGCGGAACCTTTCGTTTTCCTGTGGATATGCTTGGGTGTGGGATGTAGGAGGGGGATGCAGTCTCGGTGTCGCTAATGGCCGGTGTACGCGAAACCGTGTTGTCGTTATTATGTATTGCCTCATTTTCTCAATAGACTTGGCCTTCAGCTATATTGTAACTATTATGTTAGGTTAGTATTTTTTTCCATTTTGTTTCAACAGATCATATGATGGCAGAAAGCTATACTGTTAGTGCTATCTAGACTGAAATTTTATTAATAAGTGCCATATATAATCGCTAATTCGTTTACAGTCTTCATTGGTAAGATGGATTTCTTCGTGACAAAACAGAACCTGAACGACACCATGCTGGATTCCGTCGTTTGCAGTTTTAGCCTGTATTTCATTTTTTTTAGCTTAACGTGCTTGGTATGAATATTTGCTGTTTCAAAGCATCGCCAAATCGACGGTCACTCGAAAAACGCGTTGTTTTTGGTATGAGTTGTTATCATAAAACGACGGGAAACGACATATTGGTGATCGAAGGTTTTTCATGTTCTTAACTGCGTGCTATGAAAGTATATCGGTTCAAGCCTCCGACACTTTGGGGATTTTCAAAGTTTCGTCTTTAGTCAGATCGTGAAATACCAGTGACTAAACCTTTCGTAAGACTAGACATCCACTTAAGAATATGACGAAATCGTTTGCAAAAAAAAAAAAAAAAAAAAAAAAAATTAGAGGCATATAGCTACAGGTGGTCATAAAGTTTTAATTATCACATCGGAAAACATAAGTAATTAATTTTGTGTCTCGTTGAAAGTACATGTCTGTAGTCTTGGTCCGTGTTTAAATCCTTGAGACACACGACTGTGACAACGGGACTAGAAGAAAAACAAAATAGTATATCCCTTGAAGAAGTGAGTATGGGCTGCACAATTTTGTTTGGACTCCTCTGCTGCCGTTGTTACTGTTCTGTGTCGCTAGGATTTAAACAAGGACTAGCACTAGAGACAGTATCTTCAGGCGCGCGCGCGTGTGTGTGTGTGTGTGTGTGTGTGTGTGTGTGTGTGTGTGTGTGTGTGTGTGTGTGTGTGTGTTAGCATAAGGTAGTTTAAGTAGTGTGTGAGTCTAGGGACCGATGACCTTAGCAGTTTGGTCCCTGAGGAATTCACGCACATTTGAACATATTATTAATAGAGGAAAGCAATTTCGTAAATGAGTAGGCGATCGCGTAATATGCCGTTATTTAAAGACCTTTTGGCTTCTGCCATCATGAGGTTATAATACTTCTCGTACTTTGTTTGAAAATTTTACTTATATTAAAGGATCCTAAAGTGAGTACTTAGATAAGGAGCCAGTGGTCGGAAACGAATATTTGGATTTTAATGGCGTAAAGAACTCGCACCTCGTAGCAACGTTTTAAATTCATCGCAACTGTTCAGAGGCATGACTGCCACTCTGTGCTTCCTTTGCAACGTAAACTATTTGCTATTAATGATAGCATGTGTAGTTAATGCTCCACCTCATTCTTCGAAGTGTGCGTTTCAAAGGCAAGTTAATGGGTAGCTGTTGGTGGACTATTTCTCCCACACGATCCAACACCTCAAGTTCGACTGTGGTAACAGTTCTTTGTCGAGAACCTGGCCAGCTTCCTGTGCCCAGAACGACGCAGTTTTCTTGCGCTTCTTTCCACAGCGACAAAGTTCTTCCATTTAGGGTTACTCCTGTTGCCAAACATTCCGTGCACATTTATTTAGCTCTCCGCGCAATTTATCCTACAGACCATATATTAAATTCGTATCTGCAAGTAATGATAAATTTTCGGCAACCAGTTGTGGGCTGTAAACAGTGGTAACCCACACTGTGGCCACACTAAACGATTATGTATTGTTTCTCAGTCATCGGCACAAACGTCTATGATGCAAGGATTTGTTCGTTGGGGGAGACGTTTGAAAGATTCATTTCGGACGGGTGATATCTCAAAATATTCAGTTTACTATCGTCTACCCTCTGTAATTTTGAGCCTATAAGTTCGAGACACATGTATCAGTAATCGTTTCTTCCACCACGTTACATAGTTACACGTTGTCGAATTATTTACAATTGAAGGTTATTATCAACAACAAGTGTCCAGTCTATGAATATGCTTATTCTGCTACAATGTACCGGTTACCTTTAAATCTATCACTCCAGAGAAGGAAAATGTCAATATTTACTCAAAAAAGTATTGGGAGATATTCAATAAATGGCGAGATTCTTTCTTCGTGTATACATGTGGTTCAAAGAAAGCCTTAAACAACTATGTACATTGCACATTTTAGTGCCCACTGCAATGAAAGTATAGAAAACATCAGTTACTAGAAGACAATTGAATTTTTACTGTGGAACCAATCGCTGTCCTTGGAACATTAAAGTACGCTATGCATACAACACCTAACAAAATGTTGGTAGTCACTGATCCTAAGTCCTTTTTAAAGTCAGTGATTACAAGAAACTGGGGAACAACATCTTGTAATAATTATGCCATCGGCACAATAAAACGGTGCTTTCAGTGTAACAGATAGGGAGACTCTAACAGATTACGTGGATGAAAGGTCAGTGCGGAGTCTGACATAGTGAAGACTTTGATGTACTTGTGAAGGAGGCAACATCATCATCGACGCATTCAAATATAATATTCTCCCACACATAGCTTCATAACATTGTCAAATCCAACATCAAATTCCTTTAAGAAGACTATCACTACGCATCAGTTACAGGAAAAATACCGGCCGAACCTTGTTTCCACAAAATCAGCTACGGCAGCAGATGCAGGATAAGACAAGGCGTTTGTACCGGTTTGGTCTTCATGAGATAGCTTCTTAAGAGTGCGGAAATGAAGTGTCGATGTGAATCACCTCGTATTTGTTTGCCCCCTTTAAGAATTCAACAACTAATGAAGAATCTTATTCAGAAAAATATTCCTTTCTCTGTGTTCAACAGCAGTCTCCTGAGATCACGGGTGGTTGGTATCTATTAACTAGCAACAAATGCCTCAACAAAAATAATTTATATATTTTGCGCAAGTTGACGAAAAAAATTATCTATATATGTACATAGAAAATTATGTAAAATAGATGACAGAAAAATTATGATTGTAGTGTTTATGATGTGTACGTTAATAATAATTATTCTGTTACTGTCATAAAACTTCAATCTACACACTCGTTGCTATTACATGACCTGGTCAGTACCTTAATTAAGCTTGTTGTTCTCTGTGTCTGTTTCCTGTAAATGTCTACGTGGAAAAATCTTATATGGCGTAAAGGCCGGAAACCAATAAACAAAAATAACGTTACATTATTGTTGAGCTCTCTACTGCCTTTTTGTAGTTGCCATCGTTTGGCTTCGGTGTGCGGTAACCTTGCAGAGAGGGAACGGAACTGAAAGACCGGTAGGAATGAATGACACGCTCAGAGCTCCTAAAGGCTCGGTACTGACGTACTGGATGTCCATGTGGCGAGTCGGCGTTACACAACTTCCGACTGCGAAACCCAGAAGGCTCAGAGGAAGCGACGACGTTATCGCGTCGCAGCTGCAAGCGACAGCTGACACAACCGGCCACAGTGGAAGTCACAGGGCTCGTGCAATATCCTCTGCAATTTTTCCAAATGCAAGATCTCTTAGACCATTTGAATAAAGCCTACGCAGGAGACATTTAAAACTTCGAACGTCCTCTTGGTCTGTTTTGTGGTTTTGTTTTCAAGACGCTAGATCGTATGTTAGACCTGCTGCAGCTTCCTAGTGCTCTTCTTAGTCACACACAAAGTTTTTTGTGAAGCAGATTAGAAATACACTGAAAATCCATTACAATACAGACGTAGGTGCTGAAATTACGAAACTGTGACAAAGCAAAATTCTGATTTTCCCCTCCAGATGATTATTTTAAAGTTACTACAAAAATGAATCATCAGGTTTCATGCCTTTACTTGGTTGGTTGGTTGGTTGGTTGTTTGGGGGAAGAGACCAAACAGCGAGGTTATCGGTCTCATAGGGTTAGGGAAGGATGGGGAAGGAAGTCGGCCGTGCCCTTTCAAAGGAACCATCCCGGTATTTGCCTGGAGCGATTTAGGGAAATCACGGAAAACCTAAATCAGGATGGCCGGACGCGGGATTGAACCGTCGTCCATCCGAATGCGAGTCCAGTGTGCTAACCACTGCGCCACCTCGCTCGGTTCATGCCTTTACTCTTCGTTCCACTTCTTTTAGCGCGGCAGCATTGTGGGTATTGCCTGTTAAGGAAAGAGTACTAGTGTTGGTAGTGTTAGTGGTTTCTCAAAGAAGTTTTAGCAGTCCATTGTTTCTAGGAAACGTGAAGGGAAAATATTGCAAAAGGCTACACAGTTGCTACAAGTCTTTTAGAAGAGAGATTACGTCGACCCTCTAGTGTCGAAGAGAGATGGGATAGCACAAAGCTGCAAGGGTGAAGTGTGTTGCGTAAAACGGTAAGTCAGCTGATGGCCGAGTACAGTTTTGCGTAACAGCACTGTTTTAATCTGGGAGATGACAACGATGTACATATCGATCTACCGGCTCAGCGCCTCGAGCGAAGCTGTTCTCCTTAATGAAGGTTTGACGATGTCATGACCTGAAAAGTACGGGTTTCTCACCGAACCTTAAAACTTCCTTTCTGGTGTACGGTGATAATATCGTGGACATCCTCAGTTTAGAATGACAGGACGAAGAAAACATAGATCGAAGTAAGTACAGAGCAGCAATTATCACATGAGAAAAGATCACGTTTTTCCGATTACTTAACTGAAATACGAACTACTTCGTGGTGTACACGTTTTTAGATCTTCGAGGAAGCGCCAAAGTCGTAATAACGGCAAAGTCATTTAATTCAAATGTCTTTCTTGCGATGTTTCTGTCACTGGCATTAAGTGCTTGTAATGTCTTATAAAGTAAACTTACAAGATAGCTGGCGTGCACAAAGTCTCAGTAAAATACATGCTCTGCAGTTTGTGAAACCTATATTGCAAAAGCAGTGAACCCCAGGATCACAGGTTCTCCAATATCAAGTTATTGGTCTTATAGTGGTCTTCGCAGCTCATGTCATTTAACTGATCATTATGTAGTTCTTTCCTGTCTGATGGACATCTACTCTTTCATATAAACCCGGAAAACTATTGTGAAGTTCATGCAGAAGATACATTGCACCAACATTGTCGATTTTCTTTCCTATACCATTCGCGGAATTTGCTAGTGAAAAATCACGGCCTGTATGCCTCTGTATGTATTTTAATTTTTCTTATTATCTTAATCTCTACGCTAAATGAACGGTGGTGGGAGCCAAATTGTCCCTGTCTTCTTCAAATACAGGTTGTCTGACGTCACTCAAGAGAAATACTATATCTTTAGTCCAAGTATTCCGTTTTACAGTTCCCGAGTATTCCCTTACATTCACATTTGATTGCGCAGAATGATATTTCATTCCACCCTTTTATATATGAGGTCTAAGACGTATCAAGCGTAGCGCATTCGTGCCAATAGTTTCTCTCACGAAGCGAAAATAGCATTCATTTCACTCGCGTAGAGATGGCTGGCGGACACAGTGCTACTGGCAAAAGCCTTCATCTATTTATCTTCCATTTGTACCCCCTAAATTTACGTTATGCTTCGTCTGTTATTGATTACGAGATAATTACGAGAAACGTCTTGGTTGACTTAATATTTTTCATATTGTTGAAGTATTGCCTTGGATTATGTACAGTGTTTTTATAATGAATGTTATATCTAGCTTTTAAATGCTGCACGGTATAATTAAGAGCGAAATTATGAATAGTAGTGAAGATGTACTTACCCAAAGAGTTCACCGTTCTCGTTAATCAACGCCATTGAGGTTAGCGTATTGTTCTTTTCCAGTGGGTACTCGCTGGCCTTGCCACTGCGGCGAGAGATTCCTGTCTCATTAGTGTTGGTACGTCTGCAGTGCCCGAAGTAAAAAGATTTATCATAATATTCTGCACTGCTAAAGTAATACGCAGACTGACCACAGGAGGCGTGAGAGAGGCTTCTCGGTGGGTAGTGTTGTGCTTACTGCCGCAAGGTGGCGCCCGTCTTGGAAGTCGATTTTGTGGGGGACTCGGAAATCCGCAGTGGGGCTTCCTCCCACCCAGCTGCGCTACTGCTGGCCACTTGTCTTGAGGAGTAACCTCCAGTCGCGTCTGGAAGCGTGCCGTGATAGACCCACAGGTAAATGCGTACGCTGCTCGTTTACTTATCATTGTAAACTGTACGTTGAAGGAGACATTGATATGAGAACTATATACCACAAAAAATTCTCCTGCTGTACTACTGTTAAACGTTAAAAGCATTTTCCTGCTCTGAGCCGCCATCGATGGTGATATTAGCCAACGAAGTCTTTTTCGTATACTCTTTTCTTTTTAACAGTAACACATGACTGAGTCGCCAGACAACGTCTGGCTATATGGAATGCCACGCAGGAGTGTGAACCTGTTCCCTTGATCTTCCTAAATTTTATGTGGAATCGGCAATTGTTGACGTTTGAATTCAGTTGTTTGTAGTACTTTCTCCCAATCTAGAGTGCCTTCTTTACAATTCGGTTCAAACTCTTGGTAGCCCTCTGTCAACACCGGGAGTTTCTCGAGTAGTTAATTTTCGGTGCAAACGGCAACTGCTGTCCGGTGACAGTGTGGTGGTAACCATCCACATCAGTAACAGGAAATCGTGCGTTTCTTTCGTAGCCCTGAAGTATAACTGGTACTCATTCGCAGCGGCGTAGTTTTTAGCGCCCCCTTACTTTATGGAATTCAACGGCGTGGGATTAATCTGTCATGTCGATAGCGTGATCGTGGGGCGAAAAAATTACGTACTTCCCTTGGCGAGCTTTGTCGGGAACAGCTATTTTCCCGCATTTCTAACTGGTAAATATTCACTGGATACGAGTAAGGACAAATGACAAGAGAATAACAGAACAAAAACAATGGTACGCGTGGACGCTATGTGTGGAATATCATAATGTCTCTCGAAACTAAAATACATATTGATCACATTATACTTATCTAGCGCTGCATTTGCTCTGAGAATTTCTTACTTATTTTACTTTCTGGAGCGCCGCCACGCAACATCTGTGGCAGCTGAACGGTTCAACACAATATGTGCTGACAGGATTTCTAGGATCTTCACTATAACATTATTAAAATGCAACGTGCTGACGTTCGTTACTACTGAGATGGTTCTTTATAAAAATTACTATGAATCGTTCAGGTTTTTCTATGCTTGTCTGATCTTCTGAAAAAAGTTACAGTGAAACGGACTAAAGTGTTGTGATGAATGGCTGTCGTGGGGAAGCTATGGCACAAGGCAGGCATTAAATTCATGAGACGTACTGTTTGTCAATTGTATTGCTCATTTTAGTTGAATCCCATTGAAAAAGAAAGCAGAGTAGTATTTATAGCACGCCTTTTGGAGCAGAAATTAGTGATACATGATTTCGTATGTGTGTTTTGTGTTGGGTGAAGGCAGAAAGTCCGATTTCGGATAGTTATATTCGAATGTATTGTGTGTGAACACCTCATACTGCGTTGAGCAGTTTTTGAACTAGAAATATTCATTGTTGTGGGATTTAGGGAACCATGATACGATATTTGAGAGATCATCTTATCCTATTAGAATAATAAAAATTTAAGAGCTTTTCTTCCATCTCTTTCGTAAATAGTAATTTTTAACTGTCTTGCATCGAAATTTTGTATACTATTTAACTATAGCTCTGTTTTAGGTGACGCACTATTGCCTTCGCAGCTGCATTTAGTACATAGGTATTCCGTTTAACAAGTGTGACAGTTGTGCCATCCGGGAACAGTGTAGTGTAGGATGACGTGTTGTTGATACGCAGCTTAAGCTGTTTACTCTGTCAACAAAGTTACACGGACTGTTAAGGCCTGTTTGCTGAGTGCTTTGATATTAGGAACCAGTGGTCTCCAGTGGATCCTTGCCGAGCAGTTGCTTTTGGTTAAATTTTTTACGCTAGTAACCTTTAGGTATATCGGTCTACACCGGACGAGAGTCGAGTTTCCGACGGAAACTTATCCGCTGACTCAGGGTGCTCATTGTCAACAACTAGCTTCAATACTCCTATTAGCTCTTAGCTCCCAGGCTTGAACTCTTGATATACCACTTGTGCAAAGACAGATCAGCCGCAGTGCTCATTTTTCGTGGTCGGCTCTGTTTGCAGTCACGATACCAGTGAACTAAGACGTCGATAATGTGAAGAATGTACATAACGATATTCACTTGACGATCGCATGGACACGCTCGCCTGGATTTTAGCAGCAGCTGAAAATATATATACTAGTCTTTTGGGATCGTCTACATCACCGTACTGTTGCCGTGACCAGAGTGTTTTTGTTTTGAACAGATGCTGTAAAGAAATAAGTCCGTTCAGGAATTCTTACTTATCAGTATTCTGCCGAAAGTACATATTTTGCGTGAGAATTGTTTCAGTACTGTCGTATTTTGTTTTCCAAGATTTACGTCTAATTCAGATACACACTTTAGTAGTCATGTCGTAAAAGCTTAATTCGCTTTTAATATGGAATGTTGTGTGTTATACGGTCCATAGACTACGCTGTTCAAGCTGTTAGTGGCGGTGTGATAATTAAACAGGAGTTCAGGTGCACAATGAATAATAGGCGGAAAAAATTGTATCAACGACAGGACCTCCAGACATCCTAGAAGTCCCTTTCGCTCCACAGTGCTTGGTCCTTGAGTCGTCTGAGGAATTTAAATCCTCTTTGACATCGTAGAAAGTAGAGTATTTATTCCTTTATCTCCTATTTTCGTAGCGTACCGAAAAATTAGGTAGCGATATCGCTAAGTTATTTTGAAATTCAGTATTCGTTTTCTCTTAATATCAAATCATAGGACGTTTGAGGATGGCACCTTAGGGAGCAGTTGGCCACTGGAGATTGAGGGCTTCCCTTCATTAAACTTTAACTACTAACAAAAATTGTTGGTTAAGAATTTGTTTCGTCCCAGTTCGCTAGAGTCTGATTTCAAATTGTAAATAAGATCTGTTTGGGATGTGATTTTTCTTCAGTTTCTCGAAGTTGATATAGCCGTACTCCTAGAAGAACGAAATCCCGTATTAATAACCCGGACGAGGTCCTGATGGAGGTGATCTGTCATTTCTCTGTAGGATCTGCTATGTGGATCTGCTTCGTGTAGATACGTGGTTGTGCGTGTGGATTTTTGATTATGAATAAGTAGGAGCTGTAAGAAAGGGAACAGATGCAACCGAATGACTACTACTCTCCAGTAGCAAGCACCATGGGGGCCGGCGAGCTCAACGTTCCTCATTTAACGGGTGGATCACCATCAATAGCATCACGCCGACCCGATGCTCGGGACACTGCGGGGGCGAGAGTTAAACTTCTCAGCTATACACCTGAACTTCAAACCAGCAACTCTTTACTGATGTGCGTTAACGACCACGTCTAGTGGAGACGACTGAGATGAGGCTTTGGAAATATTCTACGCAAACTAATTTCAAACGTAGCGACGCTGTGCTGCGATAACGATTCATTTTTGAGACGTACACTAGTTTGCAACGTCGTCTTGGCTGGCTCTTCACTTTCGTGGAAAGAACACACGGTAACGGTAACTCAAAACCTATGTCTGCAGGGTGTTGCAGACACGAGTGAGAGTGTGCAACCTGAGTGATGTGGTAGGAGCGTGTATCGGGTGGGCGTCTGAGAGTCACTGGAGCTTTGGAGTTGTTCATCACGAGAGTCGTCCAGAAAGTAACTTCTTATGACATAATTGAAATACAGAAATAGTTAATTTTATTACTTCTCTACTTTGTCATTCAGGTTTAAGGCCGTACCTTATCTCATAACGATTTGACAAGCTCCTTCTGCATAAAGTTCTACCGTGTGAAATTCCTAACAGCCCGTGGCAACGTCTTCCGTTCTTCGTCGCAGACGAAGCGATAGGAGCCAAACCACTTTCTCACGAGCACGTGGAGGTGGGAGTCCCATGGAGCCAAATCTCGACTATAGAGTGGATTTTCGAAAACGTCCCATTTGAACTTAAAATAATTCTTTTTTGCCAGGATGTATTTGGCCTCTCATTAAAAGAACACGTCATCGGTAGTACAAAGAAACTGCGTTGCTTATTTTGACTTTTCTAAGTTCTTTAATGTCTCATAGTAGCCTTCATAACTGGTGTTCGCGCACGTTCCATAAAGTCTTCAAAGAGAAGAGCGTGAGGTTTGCTTTTCCGAAGCTATATAAAATCACACCATTCTCTGGTTTACTCTCCGTGTCAGCATAGGAAGCCCATGTCTCGTCTCTTTTAAGTTTCGTGATTCTCAGAAAGGACTTTCGGAGTCGACAAGCGTAGAACTCGCGGTACCCAAATTCTCGCGTCAGTTTCCTGTAAAAAGAAGTTAGTGTAAGTGTAGAAGTTGTCAGACAGTTGAGATGTAGTGAGACGCCAGTTTCTGGATTTTTTTTTCTTAAAGTTTCTGTACTAGCACATTGCTAATTAGACGGTCACTACTGCCGCAATCAAGACATTCGTCCACTCCTGTACAGAATAGACGAAAATGGACTAGTCAAACGAGTATTTGGTTATAACTAAATTGGAATCCATTGGATACGGTGGTGCACAGAGATCGTTGAATATTCAAATGTAAAGGAGGATGGCAGTCAGTCTCAGAATCAGTAATTTATTGTAGATCTGGATTTAGACTATAACATACTCTTCGTGTGTGCATTACCAGAAGAGTCACATAGACAAAACGATGTCAGAGCATTACATACATACACCAATATGACTCTTCTGGTAATGCACTGATGAAGACTGCATTACAGTCGAAATCTAGATCTGCAGTAAATTACGGTTTCTGCGACTGGCTGATTACCTCTGAAATAAAAAAAACCGCCACTGTGTGGATTAAAGGAGGTCGGAAAGACCTTGAAACGCCCTGACATCCCAGAAGCCCTCATGTTAGAGCGGGACTTGCTTCGAAGCAAAATACACAGTTTGTAAGAGTAAAGAACTACAAAGGCGGGAAGAACAAAAGCAACAGTATCGTGAGCGTATGGAAGTGTTGGAAAGAGGGGAAACTCTGGACAAAGTGAAATTGTAGCTTGATCCTAAGTGGTCATTTCGGAAAAAAAAGCTTTGACGCACACCATCTTTGCTCATTGCTTTCGTACGTATACGAGTACGCCAAAAATTTGACTATATATGTCAAAAAGTATAGAGTTTTTTTTTTCACTAAAACCTTTAGTGTTGTGGCCTTCAGTCGGATGAGTGGTCTGATGCTCCTCTCCGCACTAGTCTGTGATGTTCCAGCCGCTTTATCTCTCGTAACTACGGCAACCTGCATGCATTCGAACTCGCTTACCGTAGTCATCCTCCGCCTCTAAGTTCAACGCCGCCCCTCCACACTACCCTTCCCTCTATCACCAAACTGAGTATGTATTGATCCTTTAGGATGTGTCCGGCCAGTCGATCCCTATTTTAGTCAAGTTAAACCTAAATTTCTTTTCCCTTGTGTTCGATTCAGTAAGTCCCCATTAGTTATTCGATCTACCCATCTAAATTGCAGGGTACTTCTGTAGCACAACATTACGCGAGTTCCGACATAAGGAGAACAGAAATTTCCGTAAAGTTACACACCAGACAAAAAGTAGCTGGAAAAGATTTCCTAACACTCAAATCTATATTCGATGTCAATAAATTCCTCTGCTTTAGAACCCTTTCATTGCCTTTACCAGTCTACATTTTATGTTATGTCTACTTCGGCCAACATCAGTTAAGAAAGAAAAGAAAAACATACTATCCAAAGGACTGCGCATTCGGCGAAATTTTCAACTGCGAAGCTCATTTTGTTCAGCTACTGTTGGTGAACGAGAAGCAGTGTAGCCTTCTCGCTGTACGGCAAGAAATGAAGAATGAATTCAATGTTGGTGTTAATAACTGTCATCCTCATTTACCTCCTCTGCATTACTGCAGATGACGTGTCACTGAGCACATTTGTTCTGTGCATGCAGTACACGTGAGGCGCCTAGTTGTTTCCACTGCACTGTGTGGAATACGAAGGTTCTGTTATGGTTCACTAACCTGCTGTCTTCAAGTTGATGTCCCCAGCGCAAAAAACAGCACGCAGGTCGTAGGTTCTGTTTCTTGAGGCTGAAACTGACGTTCAGCGAGGTTCTGTTCTGAAATAATGTATCACTTCTTTGGGATGCCACTCGCGTATTTTAATATAGACACACGAGAAGACTACGTGATCGTAACCCAACACCTTCTGATACAGCAAAGTACATGATCAAACACAATGTTTACGAAAATGTATCTTTACACTATTTGTGGCACGTGTCTGTGCCTCATGACTACCGGAGTGAACCTTTTAATACTGAATACTGGAAAGCACATCTTGACACAGACAACATGTCTCTTCTTCTCGACTGCCCAATCCAGAGTGACGAACAGCCCGAAACACTTCGCGCGCCATACCAGAAA
Organism: Schistocerca nitens; assembly: GCF_023898315.1. NCBI lineage: Eukaryota > Metazoa > Arthropoda > Insecta > Orthoptera > Acrididae > Schistocerca > Schistocerca nitens. The sequence continues at coordinate 968,450,735 of NC_064617.1, forward strand.
AGGCGTGAACCGAACGCTTCCGAAGTGCGTCGTCTGCAGTTTCGTCAGTCTTTTGTTTTTTATTTAAATTGTTTTTCATAATTCTAAAATGACTGGGTGATAGTCAGCTGTTGAGAGATACTTGTATTAAAAGGTGAAGTCATTCCAGTGAGTAGTTTAACTAATAATAATAACTATACTTTAACGTTTTGGCGTCCTTGCTCCGAACGCAGCAACCAATCACAGAGCAGTAGCATTATGCAGGCGGTCTTTCTCACGGGAATGGTACCGAATCTAACATCTGTCACAGGTACCTCACACCACATTTCGTCGTCTATATAGGGTGTTACAAAAAGGTACGGCCAAACTTTCAGGAAACATTCCTCTCACACAAATAAAGAAAAGATGTAATGTGGACATGTGTCCGGAAACGCTTAATTTCCATATTAGAGCTCATTTTAGTTTCGTCAGTATGTGCTGTACTTCCTCGATTCACCGCCAGTTGGCCCAATTGAAGGAAGGTAACGTTGCGATTGTGCAATCACGTCATCAACAAAGATTTTCTGTGAACGTTTGAGCAGGCATTGTTGGTGATGCCTTGATTGGGCCCCATGTTCTTCCACCTACGCTCAATGGAGCACGTTATCATGATTTCATACGGGATACTCTACCTGTGCTGCTAGAACATGTGCCTTTACAAGTACGACACAACATGTGGTTCATGCACGATGGAGCTCCTGCATATTTCAGTCGAAGTGTTCGTACGCTTCTCAACAACAGATTCGTAGATTGGTAGAGGCGGACCAATTCCATGGCCTCCACGCTCCCCTGACCTCAACCCTCTTGACTTTCATTTATGGGGGCATTTGAAAGCTCTTGTCTACGCAACCCCGGTACCAAATGTAGAGACTCTTCGTGCTCGTATTGTGGACGGCTGTGATACAATACGCCATTCTCCAGGGCTGCATCAGCGCATCAGGGATTCCATGTGATGGAGGGTGGATGCATGTATCCTCGCTAACGGAGGACATTTTGAACATTTCCTGTAACAAAGTGTTTGAAGTCACGCTGGTACGTTCTGTTGCTGTGTGTTTCCATTCGATGATTAATGTGATTTGAAGAGAAGTAATAAAATGAGCTCTAAGATGGAAAGTAAGCGTTACCGGACACATGTCCACATAACATATTTTCTTTCTTTGTGTGTGAGGAATGTTTCCTGAAAGTTTGGCCGTACCTTTTTGTAACACCTTGTATACATCTTACATCTCCACTGCTCTGGGAACAGCTTCTTGGAGCCTAATATGATGGCTGACTAAGCCAGAAATATTACAGCTGTCGCAGATATAAGTACTCTGGCTTACTGCCTGAGTCAGTGTACTACGAGCGCGCCACGAGACCGAGGTAACTTCCGTATACATATGCACAACAAGAGTAGCGGCGTCCCAGCAGTGGGGTAAGTGGGGAATGTTGGTTGTTGACACAGTGGCGCCGGCGCCAGCTAATTTTCCTACAAGCGACTGCGACTTCTGGTGCAGCAATAGTAGCGACAGTTTTACCGTCACTCCCCTCATCCTACCCCTGTCTTCTCTGGTGCTCCATGTGACCTAAGTCGTGTTTGACGACGCTACCGGCGCCTTTGTGGAGGACGGCGGTAAGCGGGGCCGTGCCGGCGGAATGTGACCCCGCGTGGCTTAACAGCGCGAGGAGCGCCGCGTAGGCCGCGGCGGGCTCGGGCAGCCGCGTCACGCGCCGCCAGCCCGCCGCACGCCGCCCACTATCACCAGTGGCAGCCGGCAGCCGGCAGCAGGCGGCAGCAGCAGCTCGCCGTGCCGTCGCCGTCGCTCAGTGCGCTACCGCCGCGGCCGCCATGGTGGACGACTGCCCCGTGCAGTGCATCGTGCTGCGCTACCGCGCCGCCATGTTCCTCGACTCGGTCGTAGCCGCCCTCGGCTGCGTCGCCTGCAGCGCCCGCTCGCAGGTACAGAACGCAACCAGTCGGTCCTCGCGCCGGCTTCTCTCACGCAACCACTGGCGCCTCAGCTCGTGACACCGCGTGCTCTGTTCACATATCGTGGCACTAAACTGTACCTAGTGGCGTCACGTGATAAGACTCTACATCTACAGCTATGTTCACCAAGCCACCTTAAGGCGTGTGGCGTAGGGTACTTTGTGTACCACTGTCAGTTCGCCTCTATCTTGTTTGTCGCTAGTTGTGGACAGTAAGCCTTTGTGTGAGATCGAATCCGTCTAATGTTAACTTCAACGTCTTCTCGCGAGATATGCATAGGAGGAAGGCAATATATGGTGACTCTTTCAGGAACGTATGCTTTGGGGATTTTAACAGTAAATCGCACCGTGATACACAACGCCTCTCTCGTAGCTTCTGCCACTAGAGCTGGATGAGCGTTTACGAGACGCTATTGCGCTTACTAAGTGAACAGAGCTTCTGTATTTCCTCTGTCAGTCCTGATACGGATTCCAGGGGGACTAGTAATACTGAAGCATTGCATGAACGAGGATTTTATAAGTTGCTTTCTTCATAGGTGGACTACACTGATCTGCCTGACATCTGCCTTACCTAAATAACTAGTTTTAGGCGATGGTTACACTTCATACCGCTAAGTAAGTATATTTTTAGTTATTTTATGGCTGTGACTGCTTCCAGAGAGAGTTCCACAATGTGTAATCGTACAATAATGCGTATTCCTGCCTGTTTGTGCACAATATGTCTCTCTCTCTCTCTCTCTCTCTCTCTCTCTCTCTCTCTCTCTCTCTCTCTTCGTTTAGTCGGTTCCGACTCTACGTGACCCCATGAACCAAATCACGTCACTTTTTCCTGTCTTGCACTTTCTCCCGTAGACCTTCCAGGTTGGAACACATTGCTTCTGTGATGCCATCGATCCATCTCATCCTCTGATGTCCTCTTCTTCTAGTTCTTTCAATTTTTCCCAGCTTTAATGTTTTTTCCGGCGAGGCATGCCTTCGCATTGTGTGCCCAAAGTAGGTCAGCTTTTGTTTTAACATTAGACCTTCCGGGGAGAAATCTGGTTTTATTTTTTCCAATATTGATCTGTTGGTTCTCTTTGCAGTCCACGATATTATTGCACTTGGCCTCCCGTGGCCGTTATCGTAAACAGGCGGTGACGTTATAGTAAACAAATACAGTGGTGACTAACAAAAAAAACATCGTACTGTGAATAATTTCAATACAGTTGTACATGGACTAAGAAGTGGTTCAGCGTGTCCTCTTGAAATGTCGCGAGAAAAACTCACGATAAGCTGACCGAAGGGCCCTCGCTTCCAGGTGCAGTAATGCTGTAGTCAGCTAATACGTTCCATTTGTTTATGTTGTGGGTCAGCTGGCAATGGCTGCACCAGGCGTCGATCCTCTGCGGGTCTTCCTGCATTTCGCTCCAATTTTGTAGTGTTCAGACTTCCCTGTATACAAAGAAAAGAAAACACAAAAAGGAGTGGAACTCATAGGTTGGTGCCCACTAGGCATAATGTATCATCCGGCACTGCAGATATAACGAGCATACGACGTTGGTGCTGCAGTGTTACGTCCGTCCACTAGAGATTACACTGGCGCTACCGTTGAGAGTCTTGCAGAGTCATAATTCCAGTCACGATGTCGAGTGCAGAGCATGCTGCTCTTTAGTGCCCATATGTTTGTATTTTGTGTTCCACCCGTGCTGGATACAGCGCTGGGAAACGTCAAATAGTCTGTTGCAAGTATCATATGCAAATGTCATATCAAAATTCATTCGTGTCGTTATCCCACTGATGAGTCTCTATGACACTGCATCTCTTCTGGCGAGATAGAGGTGACATAAAAATAAGTAACAGGCCAACGTTGGGCACTGAGCCTGTAGTGTCCGAAAAAATTCAAGTCGTGGAGCTGCAGTTCCATCAGGAGCTACGTGCTCGAAGACTAATGACTCCAGTGGCGCTTCGAGTAATTGGTACTGGGACATCGTCTTCAACAGTTGAACCTGCCTCTTTATACGTCGATGAGCTGTTTCGAGCCAAGTCTCTCGTAGACACTGATGTTATTAGAAACGATGACAAAGCACCTAACCAACCGCCGATTCACAACTATACAGAAGTTCGGCAAGGCGTCATGATGAGGACGCAGAAGCCGATGCAAGCTTCTTCTCTAAAGGTACAGGGTGTTTCAAAAATGACCGGTGTATTTGAAACGGCAATACAAACTAAACGAGGAGCGATATAAATACACCGTTTGTTGCAATATGCTTGGGACAACAGTACATATTCAGGCAGACAAACTTTCGAAATTACAGTAGTTACAATTTTCAACAACAGATGGCGCTGCGGTCTGAGAAACTCTATAGTACGATATTTTCCACATATCCACCATGCGTAGCAATAATATGGCGTAGTCTCTGAATGAAATTACCCGCAACCTTTGACAACGTGTCTGGCGGAATGGCTTCACATGCAGATGAGATGTACTGCTTCAGCTGTTCAATTGTTTCTGGATTCTGGCGGTACACCTGATCTTTCAAGTGTCCCCACAGAAAGAAGTCACAGGGGTTCATGTCTGGCGAATAGGGAGGCCAATCCACGCCGCCTCCTGTATGTTTCGGATAGCCCAAAGCAATCACACGATAATCGAAATATTCATTCAGGAAATTAAAAGACGTCGGCCGTGCGATGTGGCCGGGATCCATCTTGCATAAACCACGAGGTGTTCGCAGTGTCGTCTAAGGCAGTTTGTACCGCCACAAATTCACGAAGAATGTCCAGATAGCGTGATGCAGTAATCGTTTCGGATCTGAAAAATGGGCCAATGATTCCTTTGGAAGAAATGGCGGCCCAGACCAGTACTTTTTGAGGATGCAGGGACGATGGGACTGCAACATGGGGCTTTTCGGTTCCCCATATGCGCCATTTCTGTTTATTGACGAAGCCGTCCAGGTAAAAATAAGCTTCGTCAGTAAACCAAATGCTGCCCACATACATATCGCCGTCATCAATCCTGTGCACTATATCGTTAGCGAATGTCTCTCGTGCAGCAATGGTAGCGGCGCTGAGGGGTTGCCGCGTTTGAATTTTGTATGGATAGAGGTGTAAACTCTGGCGCATGAGACGATACGTGGACGTTGGCGTCATTTGGACCACAGCTGCAACACGGCGAACGGAAACCCGAGGCCGCTGTTGGATCACCTGCTGCACTAGCTGCGCGTTGCCCTCTGTGGTTGCCGTACGCGGTCGCCCTACCTTTCCAGCACGTTCATCCGTCACGTTCCCAGTCCGTTGAAATTTTGCAAACAGATCCTTTATTGTATCGCTTTTCGGTCCTTTGGTTACATTAAACCTCCGTTGAAAACTTCGTCTTGTTGCAACAACACTGTGTTCTAGGCGGTGGAATTCCAACACCAGAAAAATCCTCTGTTCTAAGGAATAAACCATGTTGTCCACAGCACACTTGCACGTTGTAAACAGCACACGCTTACAGCAGAAAGACGACGTACAGAATGGCGCACCCACAGACTGCGTTGTCTTCTATATCTTTCACATCACTTGCAGCGCCATCTGTTGTTGAAAATTGTAACTACTGTAATTTCGAAAGTTTGTGCGCCTGAAAAGGTACTGTTGTCCCAAGCATATTGCAACAAACGGTGTATTTCTATCGCTGCTCGTTTAGTTTTTATTGCCGTTTCAAATATACCGGTCATTTTTGAAACACCGTGTATTAACCTTTTGGTCCACCGACTGAACACATGTTTCTACGACGACGAAAAGAAATGAAAACCAGTGTTGTACTCAATTGTCAGTAAACAAGAAACTCTAATGAAAAGACTTCGTCTAAACGGCTGTCTGTAGCCTTTCATCTTCGTACATCTCCGGAATGGGACTTGAGGGCAAAGTAAACGATTATGCCGCGTGCAAAGATGTCAAGAATGTCATTCTTTAGCTACCTATTATTTTGAGAAGGTAGGAATACTAGTGCCATGCTTCAGTGTGTTGATTACCATTGTAATAAGATTTGTTCATGCCAGATCTTATTATGTTAGAAAGACTGAGCTTTCGGGATCAACCGGGCTATTTCTTACAGTACGGTAAGTCGAGAAAATCGGAAAGGGCGTTTCAGATAGTCATTTCCAGTTTTTTGTTGCGAGATAACAGGAGGTATCTCACGCTAGATTGTGGTGTTTTAATGGATAGTTATTGAGACAAGTTCAATTTGTTTCTGTGGAAATAAAAATGTTTTTGTTGAGTGGACCGACAGGAGTTCTTAGGTGCAAGTTGTGGGCCGTGTGTGAGCTGTTAACGGTGAGAATATTCCAGTTCAGTGGTCTGAGCTTGGAACTCGGAATCTTTGTGAGAGTAGCTGGATTCCTACAGGGCTTAGATTATTGTCGTTGCAGTAGTCTGAAGTTTAACCTTGACTCTTGGATCAAAGTGAGGCTAGCGACCCTTATTTAGAATGATTCGATGGGTTAGCAGAATAGAAATTTAATTCTAGTCCGCCAGTAAATTCTGTTAAAGTCCTATTACATCTACTGATCTGTGCGTTGCGTAATTGTCTCGCGGTCCTCGCATTGCCAAGAATGCGTGGATTCTTGCTTCAGTCGTGAGAGTGCGCTCGCGCGACGCCACGGGATCTCCTAGGCGCGGACGATAAGAATGTTTCAACCCTGTCAGCATGGATCTGAATGTTTCAAATTCTTTCTCCGGGTCGACCTAGTGAGAATCCTAAATATCTTAATACTATTTTCGAGCAGGCCCCACGTGTTTTCACTGCCCCCTACACACCAAAGAGCTAAAGAAACTGTCTAGTATCGTGTAGGGCCCCTGCGAACACGCAGAAGTGCCGCAGTAAGACCTGGCATGGACTCGACTAATGTCTGAAGTAGTGCTGGAAGGAATTGGCACGATGAATCCTACAGGACTGTCCATAAATCCGTAATATACGAGGGGTTGGAGATCTCTTCGGAACAGAACGTTGCAAGGTATTCCAGATACGCTCAATAATGTTCATGTCTGGGGAGTTTGGTGGCCAGCGGAAGCGTTTAAACTCAGAAGAGTGTTCCTGGAGCGACTCCGTAGCAATTCTGGACGTTTGGGGTGGCGCATTGTCTTGCTGGAATTGCCCAAGTCCGTCGGAATGCTCAATGGACATGAATGGATGCAGGTGATTAGACAGTATGCTTACGTACAAGTCTGGTGTCAGAGTCGTAGCTAGACATATTAGGAGCCCCACATCCCTCCAACTGCACACGCCCCGCACCTTTACAGAGCCTCAACCAGCTTGAACAGTCCCCTGCTGACATCCAGGATCCATGTATTCATGAAGTTGTCTACATACCCGTCCACATCCATCCGCTCGATACATTTTGAAACGAGACTCCTCCGACCACGCAACATAGTTCCTGTCATCAACAGCCCAATGTCAGTGTTGAGAGGCCCAGGCGTAAAGCTTTGTGTCGTGCAGTCATCACGGGGTCACCAGTGGGCCTTCGACTTCGAAAGTCCATATCGATGATGTTTCGTTGAATAATTCGCACGCTAACACTTGTTGATGGCCCAGCACTGAAATCTGCAGCAGTTTGCGGAAGGGTTGCACTTGTCATGTTGAGTGGTTCTCTTCAGCCGTCGTTGGCTCCGTTCTTGCAGGCTCTTTTTCAGGCCGCAGCGATGTCGGAGATTTGATGTTTTACCGGATTTTTGATATTCACGGTGCAGTCGTGGAATAGTCGTACGGGAAAATCCCCACTTCATCACTACCTCGAAGATGCTGTGTCGCATCGCTCGTTCGCCGACTAAAACACAACGTTCAAACTCAAATCTTGATAACCTGCCATTGTAACAGCAGTCTAAGTACTGCGCCAGACACTTGCCTCATATAGGCGTTGCCGACCGAAGCCCCGTATTCTGCCTGTTTACATATCTCCGTAAGTGAATACGCATACCTATACCAGTTTCTTTGGCGCTTTAAAGCGTTTTGGTTGGAATTATTGCAAACCTGTTTCTGTTTAGCCCATAATGCAGATAGTCATAAAACTTATTTTGCGGGCGTATTTTCATAGTAGCCTAGTAATGGTAAGTGCGTAGAGGTCTGTGCGGTATTGGAAATTGCTGTTCTTTTATTCTGCTTTTTTTCGGTACGAAACCGCAACACACAGCACTTTATATTTATTAGTTGTTATCGCCCCAGCAAGACTATAGTGACAAACACAGCGTTCGCAATCGTAATTTAAAATATCAAATTCATTTTAAGTGAAAGAAATGTCTGTTGTTTCCTGTTATACGCATTTTCCCCGTTATTAACTTTCGAAGGATATGAATCATACCCAGCTCAAAAGCCTAAATAATGTTTGCCACAAGGAATATTGTGCTAGCGGATTCTGTTGCGGTTGTTACTGTTGGGGTAGACACGTCGCAGACAAAGACGGTGCGTCAAGTTTTAACGGGGAACTTGGTTGTGAAATGGTCCGCGGTTGAGATGCTGTCGCTACTTGACGCATATGTAGCAACCGCTTCCGTCTCTCTCTTCGTTATTCGATGGACAGTTCTTTCCTCTTCGTGGCTCTTCCGTTGCTACTGTAACTGATCAATGACACCAAAGCCGTAACTAAAGAAAACAGGTCAGCAAGAGAAATTTTCTTCAGGGGTCATCGGTTGTTTGCAGATGACACTGCCGTCTGTCGACTAATAAAGTCATCAGAATATCAAAACAAACTGCAAAACGATTTAGAAAAGATATCTGAATGGTGCAAATAGTGACAGTTGACCCTAAAAAATGAAAAGTGAGGTCATCCAAATGAGTGCTAAAAGGAACTCGTTAAACTTCGGTTACACGATAAATCAATCTAATCTAAAACCCCTAAATTCAACTAAATACCTAGGTATTACAATTACGACCAACTTAAATTGGAAGGAACACACAGAAAATGTTGTGGGGAAGGATAACCAAAGACTGCGCTTTATTGGCAGGACACTTAGAAAATGTAACAGACCTACTAAGGAGACTGCCTACACTATGCTTGTCCGTCCTCTTTTTAGAATACTGCTGCGCGGTGTGGGATCCTTACCATATAGGACTGACGGAGTACATCGAAAAAGTGCAAAGAAAGGCAGCACGTTGTGTATTATCTTGAAATTTGGGAAAGAGTGTCACAGAAATGATACAGGATTTGGACTGGAAATCGTTAAAAGAAAGGCGTTTATCGTTGCGACCGGGACCTTCTCACGAAATTCCAATCACCAACTTTCTCCTCCGAATGCGAAAATATTTTGTTGACACCGACTTACGTAGGGAGGAACGATCACAAAGATAAAATAAAGAAAATCAGAGCTCGTACGGAAAGATATAGGTGTTCGTTCTTTCCGCGCGCTATACGAGATTGGAATAATAGAGAATTGTGAAGATGGTTCGATGAACCTTCTGTCAGGCACTTAAATGTGATTTGCAGAGTATCCATGTAGATGTAGACGTAGATCATGAAAGGCCGAGGAACAGTCCACGCAAATTGAGACTTTAAATTAAATCTGGATATAGTTGTACTCATATCCTAAGTATCCGGAGAATGAAATGCGCGACTTAGAAACATCATTGTGCGTGATAAGTATGACAAGGAAAGGCGTGACGTACTTCCTTAAACCTATTTTTAAATGCACGTTTTTTTCACAGTATAACGTGACAAGGCTGGAGAGAGAGAGGATCGGGCTGCCGTTAAGCGTTATTCGATAAAGCTCGGGGAAAGGTTCCACTGCTGCGGTAGGGCCCAGAAGCGTAAACAAGTAACAGAGGGTCCATAACGAGTGTTGTGGAAAACCAGAGCGGCGAAGGAGAATAACCATTAGTTTAAGCTGCTGAAAAACGCCAAGGATGGATCCCTTTCTGGAAACGTATCCAACACAGAATTACTATAGAAAACTGTTCATTGTGCTGTGTGTGTATATGAACGGAGGCTGGGCCATCGGTAGTGGTTTCCGCCGAGATCGGCATGACTAGGGCCTACGGACAAAGGAGGGATTAGCAGGGGTATGCCTGGCCTTAAGTGGTAAGCGCCGAGTGGGCCGCTAACAGCTACAGATGCCCAGAGATGTATTTGTAAATACCAAGACTCTGAACAGAACGAACACACTAATAACTTGGAATGCGGCAAGGAATGCTCGTACAGTGAGCGTAAGTGTTTCGTGAGAGTCCAAGAAATGCAGTCTTACGTACACAAACGCCAATTGTAATTACAAGCATAACTAGACTCTACACTGTGAACGTTTACGCACTCTAAATAACAAACTATGCTGTCTTACAAGGTAGACATAATATCGGGTAATGGCATTGCGCAGTAGCCTTTAGCACGAATAGCAACGGAAATTATATTTTTATTAAATAATCCATGATAAGTATTTATATTAAGTGTATGACACCAGAAAGTACTCCGCACATACACTTATAAATGAAGCGGTACGTAGTTAATAGTATAACAAATTAAAATTTAACATATTGACTGCGTCGACGGTTTTTGATTGAAAGTGCGTACATCCTTGTCTATGTAAATCATACTTCTGTGTTAAAAGGAAGAGTAATTAGTGTCAGTAGCACGGTACCAAATAATGTTTCAGGCAACATATGTAAAATAATTGTAGAATTATTAGAGTAGGAATAGTCGTCCAACTCCATTTACATTTTCAGTTCATTTCCATTCCATTTCTACTGCACACGATGCCCAGTGTTCTATGAAGTGCGTTATGTGATGGGAAGCTACTTGAGATCCCATTGGCTAAAGTTTGGCGACGTCTTTGGTCGGTCGTTGAGGTGGGAAATATGCTCTTGGGAGCCGCTGGAAAATGCAAGAAAGAAAGGTTCTGTTACGACCATCAGGACCTGTGTTTTTCTTTTCCTTCACGATCGGGAGTGCAGTCAAGAGAGAGATTCTGACTAGAGAGTTGCGACTTCAGCGTCGCAGCACGAGACACTATTTCGATATACATGGACTTTAGTTTACGCATCTGAGCGTCGAGTTAGGACATCTGTTGTATAACGCACATAGTAATCTGAGCATATTAAGTGGAGACTTCCATCACTCGTGTGCTGCTAGTTAAATTTCAAGTGGGACATTCGTACTAGATTATTTCATGTTGGACATTCGTACTAGATGATTTCATGTTTTATTTCATTAAAGACCACCGTTCAGTAAGACGTTAATTCTTGCTGAATAAACCAGTTACGTAAAATACAAATCTGGAGTGTAGTGTACGTTATTACAGTGACTGGTCTTTTACGTTTAATAACCCTTCGCTCACATCACGTGTCTGCGCTCAACCACTGGACCACAGGATGACCAATGTAGTGGACTGACATGTCAGGGCGTAAAGCAGACGGTGTACCACTCGACCCTGAGTCATCTACGAGCCAAGTTTTAACGAACTGTGCCGTATATTAGCCAAAGGAAGTAAAGTCACAATACCCGTCGGTCCTGCTCTGTTGGCAGCGTTTCAGTAGGTTCTGATGATAGTCCGTACCTGTTGACGGCAGTTAATATGAAAGCTTAGTACATACTGACGTCATTGACACGCGCTTGGTTTGCACTTGAAGAGAGTTAAGACAATTAACAGTGGAGCATCGTAGTTTGATGATCTTGTGTTCTGAAAAAAACCTTTGCTGGCACAGGAATTTTGTTGATCGAAGCTCTAGAATGGTGTTGATACAACTAAAAAAAAGGAGAGGTAATAGGCAAAAACCAGCTGTTTCTACTCCGTAGCACAGCAGCGCTGCCACACACACACACACACACACACACACACACACACACTTCGCTTAAGACGAACGTAGATCTGTTGCTTGCATTTTAGTGCAATTTTATGCGTTTCTTACGTAGGCCTTGCGCTCACTGGTTTGATTTTAGACCATCCCTCTCGATTTGTGATATAAGATTACCCGATATGTCTACGTGGAGGTGCAATATACAAAGTGTGTGGGAGCCATACAAAATTTCATTAACAGGGGATATTGGACGTATACAGAGAAGGGCAGCACAAAGGGTCACAGATTTGTCTTGAGACCGTCACGGAAGTGGTGAAGAACCTGAAGTAGTAAACTGCAAGTTTAAATACAGACTGCTCAGATTATCATGACCGTGGCTTGTGAATGTTATTTTGAAGTAAATAACTATAACTAGTCAGACTTGTATTGTTTTTTTCCCCTCTATCTATTGCGAGTTTCGACTGATGATTCCTCTATCATCGAGTAAATCTTTTTGAGTTACTAAGACAGGGGCGATTTGTGTATATGTTTCATTCTGCGCACTTGTGACACTGTCTTCCAAGCAGTTCATAGGGAGTATTCATTGGCAGAACATTTAGAAGGTGTAACAGATCTACTATAGAGACTGCTTACACTACACTTGTCCGCCCTATTCTGGAATATTGGTGTGCGGTGTGGGATCCGTATCAGGTGGGACTGACAGATGACATCGAAAAAGTTCAAAGAAGGGCTGCTCGATTTGTATTATCGCGAAATAGGGGAGATAGTGCCACAGACATGATACGTGAATTGGAGTGGCAATCGTTAAAACAAAGGCGTTTTTCGTTGCGACGGAATCTTCTCATGAAATTTCAATCATCAGTTTTCTCCTCCGATTGCGAAAACATTCAGACGGCACCCACCTACATAGGGAGAAATGATCATCACGATAAAATAAGAGAAATCAGGGCTCACACAGAAAAATTTAAATGCTAGTTTTTCTCGCGCGCCATTCGAGACTGGAACGGTAGAGAGACAGCATGAAGGTGGTTCATTGAGCTTTCTGCCAGGCACTTTATTGTGAATAGCAGAGCAATCGCGTAGATGTAGATGTTTCAATCCGATTGCAAAAATTTGCCTATGACGTTTAGTCACTATCAAATAGTACTTGCAGAGACTCTGTGCGTGCGCGCGCGCAGCGTTAGTTCAACCAAAAGATAGGCTTGTATTTTTTCCAAATTCTTTCTTGGACATTTTCAATTATTCCTTTTTCCTAAGTATGTCGTCCTTAATTTTGCGTGTACTGTATGTTTCATTAAGAAATTACTCATGTAAGAGATTTTAATACGCGTTTCTGGTCCCCCATGTGTGGGCCAGTGACATTATTTGCTTCATGTGTTAGTAAGACGAACACATGTAAAATGAATTTTTGATTAAACGAAAAAATTGTCACATTAAGGCATTGCTATTACAGGTGCGTGAGATAAGGCAAAGGGATTTGAAGTACGTGTTTCCAGCCACACGTGCATAATTAGATCTGACGCGATGTTCATTGCGACATGCATTGATGCGCCGTGCTGATGCTGTGTCCCTTAATTCCCGGAAGCGTCCCATACACTGCTGCTAATGAACAAAACACGAGCTAATGGAATGTCAGACCAGTTGTGTGACTGTATTGAAGAGCTTCTAGCAAAGAGAACACACCATGTCATTCTCAACGGCGAAAATTCTTCACAATACATATAAATGACCTAGTGGATAACGTCGGAAGTTCCACGAGGCTTTTCGCGTATGATGCTGTTGTAGACGTTAAAGTCGCAGCAAATGCAGGAATACTGGCGAGGATCGGCGCTTGGTATAGGGATCGCCAGTTCACTTTTATGTAAACAAATCTAACGTATTGCGAGTATATAGACAAAAAGAACCATTATTGTATGGTTACATAACTGCAGAGCAATCACTGGAAGTAGTAACATCCATAATATTTTCAGGGGTATGCATACGAAGCCATTTAAAGCGGAACAGCCACATAAAACTTATCGCAGGCAAGACAAATGGCAGATTGAGATGGTATTATAACAAAAAAATTAAAGGAGAGCATGAAGGAAATTTGATTGGTAATTGTCCTTTCGCTTGCAATGAAAAAAGAATATTAATTCAGTTGCATTATTATGAAATGTTGTGCGTGTTCTGAAATTGTGCTATTGTTCACTCACTTTACCTCGCGTCATTTGTTCTTCTGTGTCCATCATATATATATATATATATATATATATATATATATATATATATATATATATATATATATATATATATATATATTTGTCGTCTTACGGAAGCTTCTTCTTCTGTTAATTTTATGAAATTATGACCGTGGATTTTTTCCTCCATTTCAATTGTAGATGCAGGGAGCCGGCTCTAGGGACCACAAGTTCCTCTCAAGATGATATAAAATATGAAGGAATTCTTCTTAACTTGGTTCTGTTTCACTTTAATACCGTTATTAAGTCGTCTTATTCAGAAACACGCACGATACAAAACACTCGTAGCCCGTCATACTCGGAGCAGTACAGTGTAACCAAACTTCTACATACGAGGGAGTGAAACAAAATCCTGTACAAAAAAGTGAGTGATGTTTTATGGTGATTTGTCTACGCTTTACTGCGCATTCCTGACTGATGTCTTTGCCGACGCTTATATTCGGTCTTTGATTATCTCGTTATCACTGTCTCATTTTTTGGTAAATTTTAACTTTACCGTATCCGGGAGGTCTTTCACCATGTCCCTACACAGGATTCATATGAAGAATCCTCAGGAAATGTAGTACAGCCACAAAGAAGGTAACTTACAAAACCCTGTTCAAGCAGTATTCCTCGACACTACGGAATCACTACCGGGTACAAATGATGAAGGAACTAGAGAAGATCCAAAGAAGACAGTACGTCCCATTATAGCTTCATTTAGTAGGTGCCAGAATGTCAACAGATTCTCAACTACACTACTGGCCATTAAAATTGCTACACCACGAAGATGACGTGGCTACAGACGCGAAATTTAACCGACAGGAATAAGATGCTGTGATATGCAAATTATTAGCTTTTCAGAGCATTCACACAAGGTTGGCGCCGGTGGCGACACCTACAACGTGCTGACATCAGGAAAGTTTCCATCGGATTTCTCATACACAAACAGCAGTTGACCGGCGTTGCCTGGTGAAACGTTGTGATGCCTCGTGTAAGGAGGAGAAATGCGTACCATCACGCTTCCGACATTGAAAATAGTCGGATTGTAGCCTATTGCGATTGCGGTTTATCGTATCGCGACATTGCTGCTCGCGTTGGTCGAGATCCAATGACTGTTAGCAGAATATGGGATCGGTGGCTTCAGGAGGGCAATACGGAACGCCGTGCTGCATCCCAACGGCCTCGTATCACTAGCAGTCGAAATGACAGGCATCTTATCCGCATGGCTGTAACGGATCGTGCAGCCACGTCTCGATCCCTGAGTCAACAGATGGGACGTTTGCGAAGCAACAACCATCTGAACGAACAGTTCGACGACGTTTGCAGCACCACGGACTATCAGCTCGGATACCACGGCTGCGGTTACCCTTGACGCTGCATCACAGACAGGAGCGCCTGCGATGATGCACTCAAAGACGAACCTGGGTGCTCGAATGGCAGAACGTCACTTTTTCGAATGAATCCAGGTTCTGTTTGCAGCATCACGATGGGCGCATCCGTGTTTGGCGAGATCGCAGTGAACGCACATTGGAAGCGTGTATTCGTCATGGCCATACTGGCGTATCACCCGGCGTGATGGTATGGGGTGCCATTGGTTACACGTCTCGGTCACCTCTTGTTCGCATTGACGGCACTTTGAACAGTGGACGTTACATTTCAGATGTGTTACGACCCGTGGCTCTACCCTTCATTCGATGCCTGCGAAACCCTACATTTCAGCAGGATAATGCACGACCACATGTTGCAGGTCCTGTACAGGCTTTTCTGGATACAGAAAATGTTCGACTGCTGCCCTGGCCAGCACATTCTCCAGATCTCTCACCAATTGAAAACGTGTGGTCAATGGCGGCCGAGCAACTGGCTCGTCACAATACGCCAGTCACTACTCTTGATGAACTGTGGTATCGTGTAGAAGCTGCATGGGCAGCTGTACCTGCACACGCCATCCAAGCTCTGTCTGACTCAATGCCCAGGCGTATCAAGGCCGTTATTACGGCCAGAGGTGGTTGTCCTGGGTACTGATTTCTCAGGACCTATGCACCAAAATTGTGTGAAAGTGTAATCACATGTCAGTTCTAGTATAATATATTTGTCCAATGAATACCTGTTTATCATCTGCATTTCTTCATGGTGCAGCAATTTTAATGGCCAGTAGTGTAACTCCAGTGGTAGACGCTGCAACATAGGCGTTGTGAATCGGGGAGTTCAGACAACGTTCATTCCTGGAAAAGCCAATACATTGTTTCCTCCTGCGTAATCTCGCGAAAAGATCACAAAGGTAAAATTAGAGAGATTAGAGGTGAGTCGGAACCTTACAGAAATCTTTCTTCCCGCGAACCATTAGCGACTGGAAGAGGAGGAAGTGACAGTGGCGCACAAAATACTGAAGGAGTATAGATGTATAAGATGAAAACAGACTAGTCACCTGAGCCACGGAGGCACACTAATAAATGAGTGATTGCAATCATTTGTGCGTTTCAAATGAAACTGTAGCAAAACACAGTATATATCAGAGATGTTAATGTCGTAAACGGTGGAAGTGAAAATTTCCAGAAGTGTGAATTGTACAGTAGCTGGCTATTAGTAGGATTCGTAGTGTAGCAGTGTGTTGCTGTGTAGTTAGTGCAATAAAGCAGCGACAATCCGCTCGTGAGTTGCTCGTAAATCTGGGAGACATTCCTCGAGCACGTGTTTATGACGGCGTGAGTAAGCCGTAGGTCTTCTGAGGCGCGCTCAGTGTGCACGACGTAGTTTGCGAGACGGTGCTTCCAAGGAGAAGGTGCTTTGTCGCCGCCGCTGCCGGCCGTCGCCTTGACTACGCGGCGTGATTCCTACGCTGCGTCGTGCGCGGCGTAATTGTCCCCCCCCCCCCCCCTCTTCTTTGTGCCGCCCTAGCTTCCAGCAACAGAATTGTCTTCCAGCGGTTGACAACGTCGCGTGTAGCCGAACGCTTGCGGGTGCTCTTGTTTTGGAGGCGAGACCTCTACCAGCCTGTGAAGGTCATCGACTGACCTTAAGTCTGAGTTGTGACTCGGTGATTAGCGCAGAAACGCGCCGCCAACTCAAGGGAAGAGGAAGCAAATCGTTAACACGCGTTGCTAAATGCACCGAGGCGAACTTTGTTTCAGTTGTCTGACAAAGAACTCCATCTGCGCCATACGGTTGAGATCGGCAATTGTTTAATTCGTATGCATTTATCTATTAGAATCACGCGTGAGCACTCAGTTTATAAACGAGGAGATCAACTGTCATCAGCTTTAACCCATTAGGTATCGCATCAATTCACATCATTTGAAATAATTAAATCATTTGTGCTATCTCATATGTCATTGAATTTAAATTGTACGTGTACATGTTCACTGCTTTAGTCTCTGAAGGTAAATAATCAGAAAGGTGCCTTTTTTCCCCCTTATCGCGCACCTTTTTTTTTTCCTCCTTCAGCAGACGAATGTCCGAACGTTATTTGTCGTAGGGCGAAAGTAAGTGTTGGCAAGTGTTACCTAATAATATGCTATGTATTCTTTGTCAAAAAGATATAGATATTATTAGAAGTGTTTATATAAATATGTTAATAAAAACCACTACAGATGCTTATTACGACACGTCAGGTTTAATTCTAGATGAAGTGCAGATGACAAGCAATTAAAAAACACAAAGATTAGGCTTAAAGCAACTAAAACATGCACGTAAATAACATCGAAAGAACAGATGACACGTAACTCACTCCGAAAAATGTCTAAACGATTTACATAAAGTTTACAGGCACATTGTGGAACACATCGAGCACTCTAAAACATATCACCGATTGCCTGGCATAAGAACAACCATCAATAAGTCTACATGCAGCGAACGTACCAGATTGCGGCAAGTTACTGGATTAAGGTGGTTTTCATTCGCATCTACAGTATTCAGCTGTGCACGACTAAATGCTAAAGATTATTACGTTGATATTTCTAGGAAACAGTCGTTGTTAAGATCGATAACTGCTACAAAATTTTCATGGAATCAGCATTTTACTTTACATCGTGTTTAGCTTCAAACTAAACCAAAGAAATTTTCTGAATTTCATAATGTATTGTCTTACTCGCTTCTTTTAGAACCACGTCAGAGAAAATATACATTCCACGTTATCGGAACTGTGGATGAGGCACAAGTATAAATAAATCAATCTTGTAAATAGCAGGAAACCAAGAAAATGTGAAACAAACATCTAAAGAGGAATTTAATAAATCCGAAACCGGCAGCTGTTTGGATCACTTTTTAAACCATACTGATTGCTGTTTTCAATTACAAAACTTACGACGAGGTAACTCATACCGTTTGCCACCAAAACCAAAAACAGTCTTATGTGGTTGAAAGGATTAAATATCCTTAAAAAGGTTAATACGTTTTATTTTCGGAGTGAAAGCAGTTAATTTATGTTGTCGCTAATAAAGCATTAACCTGAATGTGATTAGTGCTTAGAGTCACTGAATCCGTAAGTTAACTTACGAATATTTTCTGAATGGAAGTGAAATATATGTTGCGGATTATTTGATTTGATAGACTTGAAGCCTGCTAGAAGCTGCACTAAAACTTAACAGTGGAGCCCCGCACGGCACCTCTCCGCTCAGTTAACACTAAATCAGAGGCTTATTTCTGTCTCAGTTGCTGTGACTCGATGTGTGCCAGATGCGATGGAAACGCACTTTTGCTTTCTGTGTTGGTTGGTTGGTGTACGCCTCGCAGACGGTAGCGAGTGGTGATCCTCCAGCCACAAAACAGTAGACTGAAAAAGGGCGCCGAACTTAACAATCTGCACGAGTATGCATTTTAAGTCATTTTATGCATCCACTTCTGTGTTGGATGCTGGTGCTTCCCGAAAGTGAACCTTGCCTGGGGACTGTTCAGAAATGCATTCAACAGGGACTTCAGTTATTCACACTCCAATATTAAAAGCAGTTTATTATCTTAACTGCGTAATTCCTCAGGATGACAATATTTTTTTGATTAACTTCTCATGGTTGGGATTGTCACATAATATTTCTTAAGACATCATAGTCGCCGTTGACTGTATAAAATATTTATTGTTACTATTGCAATTTCGGCCTTATGGCCATTTTCAAGTAACACTGCAAAGTTACATTCTGTCAGAATATAAAA
Organism: Schistocerca nitens; assembly: GCF_023898315.1. Taxonomy (NCBI): domain Eukaryota; kingdom Metazoa; phylum Arthropoda; class Insecta; order Orthoptera; family Acrididae; genus Schistocerca; species Schistocerca nitens. The sequence goes on from NC_064617.1 coordinate 968,469,815, forward strand.
CTATCTGACAGGAGTACGTGTCGTCGTCAAAATACAGCCTTTTGACTGTGAGAGTCCCACAAAATCTGATGAGTACGACACTTATTACATCGTAATGTGTTGTTAAATATATACTGAACTGTCGATGTTACCATCGTTCTAATAATCTATCACACATACAAGTTCAGGTGCGCTGACAACATGCGGAGCTAAGTCAGTTGGCGCGAAAATACACTGCTCCTCCACGCTCGTTCACGACAACTGCAGTGTCTCATTTCTGAATTGCCCCGTGTGTGGAACTAAATTGCCAACTAGCCGGCAACCAGTCGCCGATGTAGGGCGCCTGCCCATTGTGTTTCGTTTTCAGTCGCGCCTTCTGCGGGCGGCCTGACGACCAGTTTCAGTGATACATCATGTGTATGTATTTTTCGTAGCTCACACTGCGGAGAAGGCGGGGCTACTGTGGTGAACAGGTTCCTCTGCGTCTGATCTGCACTTAGTTCTCGCGTTTCGTTACGTCGTCGAATCTAATAGGACTTCTGCTCTAATCTTCGGTTTTGATTGCTACGGACGCATTTCCCTTGTCAGCCAGTACCAATACGCTCTGCTTAAGGCGTCTGATAGCTTGTAGCTCTTCCATTTTGAGATTACAAGCCAGTAGTTTTGTTGACGCTCATTTCCTCATTTTTTATTTATTTTTTATTTAATTTTTAATTTTTATTTTTTATTCTTTTTTATTTATTTTTTTATTTTTTGTTTTGTTTCCACACTGGAAGGTGCGGATAGCCGCTGCAGTCTTAGCAATGATATCCTCCGTTGTTGAACTCCTGGCAATGATACTGAAATTCCCTCCATTTTGAAGAAAGGGCAGTTCCTCATAGGTCAGTGTTGTTTTTCTTAGGCTGATTACTGTGCCTAACATGTGGGGAATAGACTTGTCGACGTGGTTTCCGTATGTTAAGAAGCATTTTTTTTTTCTGTTACTTGGTGCGGGAGTCGAGAACGTTCTGCATTCGCCTGTAAGTGATGCTGTCGATCTATTCCCAGTCGTCTCTGTGCATACTGTCACAGAATTGATACAAAATGTGCAAACGCTGCTCATCACTTATTTCCAAGTCTTTGGGTGTTGCGTGAATTTGCCCACGTTCCGCCTTGTAGATAGGATGCGCCTGGATGGTAGTGGATAAGCAATTACTTTTCAGGATGTTTGGTGTGTTCCCTTCATCCCGACACCACGATGAAAAGGCGAGGAAGCACTACCACCGAGCAGTCTTCTTCCGTCGTTGGTCAGGGCATCGCTACAACAGGAGCCAACAGGCAATACGTCCACTGACCGAGAGAGCCTCAACAATTTTTTAGTAAATTGTTTTAGTGCTGCTAAGGGTCACACTGTTTATTTTATTTTCATTTCAAACCCATTTAGAGCGTGTTTTCATCATAAGTAAATTTTTGCCATACATGTGACAACCAAGTTCCTAAACTAGCCTAAATGGAAGACACTTTTTGTAAGTTTTCTAAACTGCAATGTAGTTGTAGTACTCCCCACCTCCTGTATTGGCGGGCCCGCTTATCGTGTTATCTAGTGGTAGACTCCGGATCGGATGCATCTGATCAGATAGTGTATACAGGGTGAACCAGAACTTAACCCACTGACTTTCAGAGGTTGTTCAGGGATACTATCAGAGTGTTTTGGCATAACGGACGCACTGTCTCCGGCGGCTCTCTTCAGAGTTATTGCATTTCGTTCGGTTTATTATCCAACTTAGCTACTTATTCTTAGTACATCCGTAGCTGAAATGGAAGAGAATGGGACGTCAGCTGGTATAGATTTATGTTAAAAATGAAAAAATTTCTCCAACTGTATTTAATGTTTCGATTTTATTTTGTCAACTAGTTCCAACGTTGTAACAATGTCATCTTGAGGCCCGTACACTTGTTGACGTCAACTGCGTGCGGCTGATACTACAAGTCAGTGGTGGGACACGGACGTGCACCGTGTGGAAGGTGGTTAGCAACTCTTCTGCTTCTTATTTGCATTACACTGAAAATAGTGCAAAAGAGTGCAAATGTCAACGGTATGCGCTGCGTGTCTTGTTTCCATCCACTCACGGTGCCTTCTGTTGGAAACTGTAATGCCTTCTTCAACTCATTGCCCTCAAGTTTGCATTCCTTACTGATGGGTTCCGTCCAGGACTTTCTTTTCCGTCAGTGTTAGATGTGCGTAAACAGTTATACACAGCAGTAGTATGGATGGATTTACTGATGAGTTGCCCGATATGCACCTCGTTTGTGGGCTCACTGAATGCAATGCAAGGCCGGCACCACGACGACGCGATGATTTGTTCCCGATTTTATGTTTTACACTTGGGTTATTGCACATTACAGGCTTCATCACTGTGATGAAGCGATTTTCACACAAACAAGGGTAATTGTGGTAACAAATCGAACAAATCATAATTACATTATTACTCTCTAACTCGCCGGAGGACACCGTGGATCCAGTACACCAAAATACGCGGAAGGAATCCCTGAATGACTTCCGAAAGTTTGTCGGTAGATTTCTGGTTAACCTTTTATGTAGCAAGGATCGGCTGGATACCAATGGTGCCGGAGAAATTATTGCTGTAGGGAACTCTATAGTATCTAGTGAGGTTAGAAGAGATTCAGAGTGTGAAATACTTTTGGACGACGTAAGGCTCGGAAGTACTCAGATGCTTTTATAGACCACGTGTCTCAGAAGCTGTAACGGAAGAGCGCTGTAAAGAAAACTTGCAGAGTATCGCGAATAACTTTCGAATTAATGAAGTTGACTGTTATTGCCAACCACTGTTTATTTATATCGACAATAAGTTTTGAAGGTTTAAACCATCATCAAAGGGATTTACAAGCGTTAGTACGACGTGTGTGTGTGTGTGTGTGTGTGTGTGTGTGTGTGTGTGTGTGTTTTACGATACTGGTGTAGCCTGTGGCACCGCCTCCAGTGGCCAAAGGCTCCTTTCTCTGTCGCGATACATCGCACGTAAATTGCCATTCTTGTGAACAAAGTTTACATGTCATGTACTACGACAGATGGAGCCCGTGACCACTAGTGTCCGTGACGCACATTACCGCAAAGTCGTAACACCACACACACACACACACACACATGTCGTACTAACGCTCCTAAATTCACCTGACGATGGGGTTTAAACCTGCTAAACGCGTTGTGGATATAAATAATCAGCAAGCTTTTGTTTCTTTCGATTTCAATAAGTCACGGTAAAGCCTACTCTTAAATTTTTACGAGTAAGTTTCCTGGCCGTGCTGTTGTGACAGAGGGAGACTTCAACATGCCAACTATATAATCTGGAAGTAATGCGATTAAAACTGCAGTACTTGTGTCAAGATATTTGTGATGCCACCACACACATACATAGGGAAAGAAAATGCCACACTCATATTCTGTGACTGGATCCTGAGGAAGTGTGGAACACGAAAGTTGTCGCGTACAAATTTCTCATTCGAACAATTCTGGGACCTTCACAGAGTTCGATGAGATATATTCAAAGAAGAGCTGCACTGTGTCTCACGGATTTGTTTAGTCAGCGCTATTACCACAGAAATGCTCAGTTCAAATGGTTCAAATGTCTCTGAGCAGTATGGGACTTAACTTCTGAGGTCATCAGTCCCCTAGAACTTAGAACTACTTAAACCTAACTAACCTAGGGACAGCACACTCATTCATGCCCGAGGCAGGATTCGAACCTGCGACCGTAGCAGTCGCGCGGTTCCGGACTGTAGCGCCTAGAACCGCTCGGCCACACCGGCCGGCCAAATGCTCAGTAAATGCAGTGGGAGGCTATACATGAAAGTCGTGCACCGCCACGTTTGAAAACAGTCATGAAACTAATTACTTCCCCCGGTAGAGAAATATACCGACAGATCTTTTCACGGACTTCTGCGAAAGAAATAGATTTGGTGGCGGGGGGGGGGGGGGGGGGGGCGGGGGCGCTGATAGTGTTGACATTCCCACGCATCGTGCAGTAACTTGAGGAGTACAGATGTAGATACGTACACTGACGGAGGGGGAATCGCAATGCCAAGGAGGAATTGGGCGACGTAACGAAAATCGGTAGGCGTGTTTCTCCAGCTGAAACATGTCTATTCCAGTTTCTCGCCAGTCCCACAAAAGAGGCGCTAGTAACGCCACTATGAGCATGCAAATCAGATTTGCTTTAAATAGACACTGTAATGCTCGTGAGCGTTACTTACCTTTGAGATTTGGCGCGATGGGTTGGTGTTAATCAAGAATGCCTTTAAGGCGACAAAGAGGCCGTTAGCAGCACCTCACCCAGTTTGAACAAGGTTGTGTAATAGGGCTACGAGAAGCTAGATACGCTTCTGCGCTATTGCAGAAAGACTTGGCACGAATGTAGCCATTGGCCATGATTGCTGGCAGCGGTGGTCAAGACAGTGTGTGGTCGCAAGAAGACCGGATTCCGTCACTACTGTATGATTCTGGCGCATCGAACTGAGTCTGTGGCAGCGGTTGGCACCACAGTAACACAACCAACTTTTGCAAATCGCTTGCTTCAAGGATAGCTCCGAGCCAGACACCCTGTAGCGTGTATTCCGCTGACCCTAAACCATTTGCGACTTCAGTGGTGTCAAGCGAGAGCTGATCGGGTGGCAGGATGGAAGTGTCTTGTGTTTTCTGATGAAAGCTGGGACTGCATCGTTGCCAGTGGTGGCCGTGTGTTGGTAAGGAGGCCAGTCGAAGACCTGCCGTCTACCTGTCTGTGTGCTAGACACACTGGACCCACACCTGGAGTAATGGTCTGAGGTGCTATTTCGTATGAGAGAAGGAACAGTCTCGTGGTTATCCCACGCAACCTGACTGCAAATTTGTTCGTCAGTCTGGTGATTCGACTTGGAGTGCTGTCATTGGTGAACAGCATTCCAGGGAGTGTTTCCCAGCTGGGCAGCGTTCGCCCATATACCGTTGTTGTAGCCCAACATGCTTTACAGTGTGTCGACATATTGCCTTGGCATTTTCGATCACCAGATCTGTCTCCAGTCGAGTACATTCGGGAAATCATCGGATGTCAACTCCAGTGTCATCCACAAAGAACGTTAACCGTTCCTTTGCTGACAAAGTGCAACAGGCCTGGAACTCCATCCCACGTACTGGCATCCGGCACCTGTACAATACAATGCACGCATGTTCACATGCTTACATTCAACATGTGGCGGTTACACAGGTTTTTAATGCACCAGCATTTCACATTTGCAATCGCGTATCTCACACTGACATTAGTCTGTGATCTTGCAACGTTAACCACTTAAACATGTTACCTACACAAATATATTCCCGAAATTTCATTACATTAATTAAATTTTGATAATGACAGAACTGAAGAAATGAATTAACATTTATGCCACGGCTGGGACTTTTACGACAGTGTAGTACGTGCAAGTCCTGGTGTAAATGGAGAAATACGTGAATTAGTGGAGAAGTAGAAGTGCATCGAAATTTTATGTGCCTAGTGCAGTGTTACGCAAGAAGGGAGAAAATGGATTTTAGTTACGGCTATTGTCTGGGAGGGACTGCGACGCTGATCCCGAAACCCGTCAAGTCCGGGCTTATGCAGTCCTGGGCGCGGCGTTGTGCAACTCGCCGGCTCAGCTCTGTTTACCTATCACTACCTGTCCTCGCGCTGCTTCTCCGGCTTTGCTCAGTGTAATAAACACTGACACCTTAACAATACTGCCAATTCTCAAAACACGAGACAATCATTCTCTGGTTTCCATATTAGTCACCTCCGTGATTGTCAAATGATACTTTGAACGTTATGACACAATCAGCTAGACCACATTTTTCGCAGTACGTGGAAAAAAAGTTTGTGGTTAGGACTATGGGACCAACACATGCCCAAGGGAGGACTCGAACCCCCGACGGGGAGAGCCCGGCGAACCGTGACAAGACGCTCCAGACCACGCGGGAAATATTCTGTAGTAAAGCTGAACTCGGTATTTACGAATGTTGTTTCCTTGTATACTTGCTGGATGCGAGTAGCAAAATTCTGTTTCATATCTTTCGGAGAAAATTAAAAGATTTAGTCGCTTTCATTCTGTTTTACTTTACAATAAAGGTATTTTTAATTCAAGCTGTGCATCGACTTAGCCATTACACCTGCAGAACTAATTTTTACGGTGTGTATTGTGTATTCAACTGGGGACCTAGAAACAACGGAGACGCTTCGTCCCGCTATAGTAATTCACAACCCCACAACATGCCACGACAGTCCATCCACCCGACCGCCGCCCCACACCGAACCCAGGGTTTCTGTGCGGTTCGCCTCCCCCCCCCCCTCACCCTCCCACCCCCTACCATCCTCAGTGACCCCCCTCCCCAGGAAACCTCTCATACCAGACGAATGTAACACCAAATGTGTGCGTGGTAGAGAAATTATTGTGTACGCGTACGTGGAGACACTGTTCGCGCTGCAATCGCTGACATAGTGTAACTGAGGCGGAATAAGGGGAACCAGCCCGCATTGGCCGAGGCAGATGGAAAACCGCTTTAAAAACCATCCTAGGCCGGCCGGCACACCGGACCTCGACACTAATCCACGGGGTGGATTCGTACCGGGGACCGGCACGCCTTCCCGCTCGGGAAGCAGCGCCTTAGACCACGCGGCTAGCTGGGCGGGTACTTTTTACGGTACTCGGTACCTTTTCTTTGCGATAAGTAGTTGAAGTTCTTCCTGTTACCACCATTTCGAGTTACTACTGATCTACATTATGCTCCGCAAGCCACCTAATGGTGTGTGGCGGAGGGTACTTTCGGTACCACTATCTGATCCCTCCAGCCCTGTTCCATTCGCGAATAGTGCATGGGAAGAACGATTGTCGGTAAGCCTCTGCACTGGCTCTAATTTCTCGAATATTCTCCTCGTGGTCAATACGCGAGATGTGTGTGGGGGGAAGTAATATGTTGTCCGTCTCCTCCTGAAAAGTGCTGTCCCGAAATTTCAATAGTACATCTCCCCGTGACGCACAACGTCTCTCGTAACGCCTGCCAGTGGAGTTTTTTTTTTTTTTTAGCACCTCCGTAACGCTCTCTCGCCAGCTAAACGATCCCCTGACGAAATGCGCAGCTCTTCGTTGGATCTTCTCTCTCCCCTCAATCAGTCCTACCTGATAGGGATCCCAGGTAGATGACCAAAACACAAGGAGCGGGCGAACAAACGCCTTATAAGCCACTTCTTTCGTGGATGAGTCACATTCCCTTAAGATTCTTCCGATGAATCTGAGACTGATGTCTGCTTTTCCCACTATCTGTTTTATGTGGTCATTACTCTTAAGGTCGCTCTGGATAGATACGCCTAGATATTTTACAGCAGTTGTTTGTCATCAATATTGTAGATGTACAGTAGTGGATTTCTTTTCTTATGTATGCGCAGTATGTTACATTTATTTACGTTCAGGGTCAACTGCCAGAGCCTGCATCATTCATCAGTTCTCTGCAGATCGTTCTGCAAATTCTTACTACCTTCTGGCATTGCTACTTTGGTATATACAACTACATGATCTGCGAATAGCCTTAAAGAGCATCCGACGCTTTTTCGTCATTTATATATTTATTGTAAACAGCAACGGTCCTATCACACTTCCCTGTGGTGCTCCGAATATTACCTTTACATCTGTCGATTTTGTTCCGTTAAGAGCGACGTGTTGAGTTCTGTTTGCAAGAAAGTCTTCAATTCAGTCGCAAATCTGCTCCGATACTCTGTAAGCTCATATTTTTCTCATTAAACGGCAGTGCGGGACGGTGTCAAGTGCCTCACTGAAATCAAGGAACACGGCATCAACCTGAGCGCCGTGGTCCACTGCGCTGTGGATCTCAAGGAGGAACAGAGCGAGTTTAGTTTCGCAGCATCTCTGTTTGCGGAATCCATGATGATTTTATAGACCGTAAAACATGTTCCATACTTAATCAGATTGACGTCAACGATATAGGTCTATAATTGTGTGGATCCATCTTACGGCCTTTCTTAAAGATAGGAATGACCTGTGAATTTTTCCAGTCGTTCGGTACCTTTCGTTGATCAAGCGACCTATGTTAAATTACTGCTAGAAGGGGAAGAAGTTAGTATTGTGTATCACAGCCTCCGTTTTAGCTGTATAGCTAAAGTGCATGTTGCGATACTAGATTCAATTTACTTACGATAATTATTTTTCGTTCGTGCTGACTATTGTTGTTTCCACTGAGTATTGTTGTTTCCGCTAAACTGTAGAACTGATTTTTAGATACTCGTTTCGTTTACTTTTCAACAAATAGTTAAAGCTCTTGTTGTTAAACCTTTTTACGATTTACTACTGAAAAATACATACGTATGAAACTGTATCACCATCACTATTTGAACTATATAGCCAAAGTATATATTCCTATACTACCAAGATTTATTTACCATAAATAAAAATTTTGTTCATGTAGTGTATCGTGGTGATCATTAAAGATGTAGAGCTTTTGTTATGACACTCCATTCTTTTACATACCAAAAAACGCTTCGTTATTTGTTTGTGTTGATGATAATAGTTATATTGTTTCCCGATTTAGTATATTCTCGTAATTAAAACTGTCTGTGTCATTTATGTTTCAAAATATTGCCAGTGACATGACGTTACAATAGCGCACAGCAGACCACGCTGTTGGGTCCACTCAGTGTCAACCATCCGTGGAAAACCTAGTTGGAGCTGAATCCGATACACACAAGACAGACGTGATTATTTACTGCACAAGTGACTATAGGTTAGTTTTGCAAATTATGATTGATGCCTCCTTACAATCAGTTCGCCATATCGTTGCTGACTTTACGATTTGAGCGTACAAAGGAATATTGACGGACATTCCCCACATGTCATATGTGACGCGATCGAATGGGTCAGGGAACTAGATCTTGAGATGTAAGATTCTACGAGCATGTGATTGTGCATATTTGTCCAGAAACGTTGTGTATTTGTATTTACTTTCAGCGTACGACGAATAAATAAATAAATAAGTAGTTGCCTTGTTGTTTACATCATTTGTCGCCAGTTCACTGCGTCCCGGTCCAAAGCCGAGCTGTAGTATTGCAGTTTCCTCTTTATCCATGTATGGTTACCTTAATTTCGCTAACAAGGTTTTTTCTACTGTCGCCTCGCACGAGTCCGATCTTGGAAAGAATGTTCTCATAATCTTTTTACTTAACAGTTGAAATCCCCATTTGCTCTGATAAGTGTTGCAGGAAAATAGCGCATTTACTGCTTTATTTGCGCTTCAGTTTTGTTCGGTGCAACACTGTGCATTTGTACAATCAAACCGGAGATTATAGTATGATATAAATAAATTTTGTCCGTTCAACGTGCAATTAGATTCTTGTAAGTCTGATTGCAATGTATCATTTTAGATCCCTTTCTAGTTCACCCAAATGAAGCACCTGTAATACCCAGTCGGTGATCATTTAGTTTAAGTGCATATTGTCTGGTTTCTGTTGTCAGTTTCCGGCAACAACGGCAGCGACTGGAGGAGCGGAGCTTTGAAAACATCACATCTGCTGGTACTGGCACACGGAAGCTTTTCGTAGGGTGGATCGGTCGTTCGCGTTGTTTATCCGGTACCTCGGCCGGGTCAGCTCTGTGTCATGTTATAGTGTGCTGCACTGTTATCTCGCTTATAGCCACGACTTTGCCGTGTTACAGACAATAAAATCCCTTTAATCGCAAGAGAACGCAGCAAAAACTGATATTATCATTGCGCAACGTCGCGAATACAGCTTATTCTACTCACAGCATCATGTAATTTATCGAACATAGGCAGTGCCTCGGCGTGCAGTTTGTTCGATGTCAATGTAAGGGCGACAGCTCCTGTATGTTTCAGCCATCAAGTTAAGTGAACACTAAAGTAAGATCAGAAGGCAAAGTCTCGTAAGGGCATATGCAGTATTCTGTACAAATAACTTGCTGTGGATCATTGTTTTACGGTTTTGAATTAGAAATATACAGGAAAAGCTTTTTGCAGTATCCTTGACTACTGACACGTATTAGCCACTACTCAGTTTGGTGGAATTCATCGCCTGGAGATAAGTGACTCTCGTTGGCCACTTTGCCCATATTGACTGTCGGCCTTTGAGCAGAACCAGTAGAGATAGCGATGCCGGAGGGGGAGGATGACAGCAGCGGGGGCGGGGCGTTGGGGCGGCTGTGGCGCAAGGTGCAGGGGGGCGGCGCAGCGGCGGCGGCGGTGCTGCAGCTGCGGGGGCTGCAGCGGCCCGGAGGCGGCGGGGGCGCGGGGGCGGCGCTCGGCGGCGACGACGGCGACTCGGCCACGCTGACGCGCCGGCGGGCCTCCGCCGTGGACAGCGCGCTCGACAAGTGCGGCGACGCCAAGGTGAACCGGCGCGGACCCCTCGTAGATAGCCCCAGGCTTGCGCCCATTAGACCAGTAAACAGCTGCAGGAGTATTGCCATAGTGGTGAGCTACCCCCACCTAGTAGTGTGTAGAACCAGACGTAGCATCCAGAAACAGAACGAGTCCTCCTGGCAGTCGATGCCCACAAATCATCTGTAGTGGTCAGTTGACCGTTTAAAATTGGTGCACGGTGAAGACGACATGCAACTGACGTCCAGAGTTGACAGGATCCGACAGATCGTTCAAAAATAACGAATTTTTTTGGAGAGAATGGTCTTCATTCGTCTTCATCTGTGTTACCGCTTTCGAAACAATCTCCATTAGCAACTTGACCCAGCTTAGACGGGTATAACAAAACATCTACGGGGCTAATCTGTACTACTGTGTAAAGACGAATTGTAGTTTAGTGTTGTTACCAAAAATCTCGAAATGTTCTTGATCGATTTACTTCAAATTTTTACGCTACACCCTAATATAAATCCTGAGTGGACGGACACAGTTTCACATTTTTAATAGATTTGATGTATATTTGAAAGGGAAACTTTTATCAAAAATCTGGTATATTTCTTAGTTCTAGTTTTTACACTATACTCTAATAAACGTTCGGAGAGACATTTGCCGTATATTTTTTAATATATGTGATATGTAAATATATACTTTTATATAAAGGGGAAACGTTTTTAACCAACTTCTGGTAAAGTTGTAGATGTGTTGTACTTCATACTGTTGCAAAATACTTGACCAGCATTCAGGCGGACGTAGGCTAAAATTTTTTAAACAACGATGTACAGAGTTTCTGTTGAAACCGGTAGCGAAAAAGAAAAAGCTGTGCCTTGAAAATGTGCGGTTTCATTTTCTTTCTCGCAGTCAGTTTTAAGAAAAAAGTTGTATTTATGACTTATCGATTAACGATTAGGATAGTACTACAGAATCTTATATCCAAGGAACTTCTGAAATCATTCGTAATCTTGCAATCCTACCCTTTGACTGATTGATTATAACTGTGAGCTATGCTGTCTTTGATGCTACTATCCTCTCCAAATCAGCAGCCTTGGAGAGGCTTCTCATGAATCCGTTATATTCGTGATCCCAATCAAGGCTTCCTGTGCAATAACAATAAAAAAGACCTAAGGTCCGACAGAGGAGGGAAGAGGAGATGGAGAGAGATTGGTGTGGTGGGGGGTGTGGTCGAGGGAAGAGAATATGAACAGTAAGAGGGAGGTGGAAGAGATGGGAGAAGGTGAGGGGAGAGGGAAGGAGGGGGGGGGGAGATTAGGACGTATATACAATTCCCAGTTGCGAAGCATTGGCTGGTTCGCTAGTAAATTATAAACACAAACCCTCCACGTGAATCAGCTTACCTATCAATGAAAACTGTCAAAATCGCTACAGCACTGTGTGAGATTAATCGTCTTATACAGATGAGTAAAACAAGGCAAGAGACTTTAAATTAACAATATATGTAATTTAGTTTTTATAAACGCTTTCTCCTAGCCCCGAAACACTTCCAGAACTCGAACTTTTAGCTATCGTAGCGAAGCATTTTTAACCTCATCCATGCTCATAAAACGACGGGTTGGTGCTGCTTTTATTTTTGGGAACATGGGGCCACGATTGGCGTATGTGGAGACTGGGCACCACTAGAGTCTAAAAATACACGATCAAGTAACGAAATGTGCGCAGATGCATTATGGCGGAGCAAAACCTATGAATTTCTTCGCCACATTCTGGGTGTGGTGCTTTTTCCGGATTGCTAAACGCAAACTGCGCTTCTACTTCTTAGTAGAACTCCTTATTGGCCGTTCGTTCGACATATGCCGTTAAAATCGAAGAGTATGATGAGCGCAGCCCCCACATTTGACTGCACTTGTGGAGCTTTCTCAGTCTTGTCGGTCCAGAATGCTTCCATTCGCACGACAGAGCCTCAGCACTGACGTCGTATCCTTAAACCCTTGCTTCACCACCTTTTAGGAGCTGTTTCAACAGTTCTGTATCGTCGTTGACCATCTAGCGACACCTGTGCGACCTGCATTCGGCTCTGGTTTTGTTCGAAATTTCATACTTTTCGAACAAATTTTGCTGACACAAGTTTCATTGACAAAACATCGGAAGAAAAATTCAAGGCATCTGCCTGTTGATTCGCCAAGATCATCAGCGACATCCCTGATTGTGATTCGGCGATCGCTGATCATCCTTTCCGTCCCTTTTCTACGATTTCATGGCTCGATGTGGTAGGGCGTCCAGGATGCTAGTTACCTTCAACGTCTTCAAGGCCTCCTTCGAAACGCGTGTACTGCTGGTAAACCCTTGTTGTAATCATATCACACTCACCAAAAACAGTAATTAACTTTTCTGAAATTTAGTTACAGTTGATTCCGTTCTAATAGGAAAACGTAATGTAAATTCTCATATCTATTTTTACGCAACGTAAGTAATCCCTGATTACACTCGTAAAACAATAGTGATGGCATCAATCAAGGATGAGACACCAGCTGTTCAACTAAACAATAAACACACTAACATTATAAATAAGTTCAAATATCTTCGTGGCATCTTAGTTACGAACTCAAACGAGAGAGCCTCATTAGAAAGCGGAACAGCTAATGTGAAACGAGAACAACGAAACACCTGGCCAACGTACAAGTAGCAGTCTCTCTCAGGCCAAATTCAAACACAATTCGGTTGTTAAACTTGAAGGAACGAAGCTCAACTAATCAATTTAGGCATCAAATCAACAACAGGTAAATTACAGAAGGCAGACACGAAAAGTCACAAAGTGCACGAAAGGACAGTCCATTCCACTCTTCTGAAGACTGTCTCACGAAGATCTTATCATAAACTGTAGTTTAAGACTGATACAAAAATGTGTGATGCAGTGGACGCATTTATAAGCAATAATCAGATGCTTTCCACCAAGGAGCCTACCTTTAACCTGACGTGTAATGGTATACGCAGGTAGCTTAAGCGAAACTAGCCGCACGCGCACGCACTACAGTAGCTTTCAGTGGTTTCGTGATGCCGTTCTGTAAACCCTGGCAAAGCAGGATGCATGCACGACCTAAACGGTGGAATATTCCAAGCGTCGTTCACCCACAATATGCCCGCGAACTGCGCTCGGCCATCATATTGGTAACTTTTACAAGGTCTGACGGCGTTCCATTCAAGTAACACTTCGAAATGTTCTCTCTTCGTGCTCCAACGTCTCTGGAAAGTATCTGAGTTACGTCCTTCCCCATCACTTCCCCATTAACATTAATTTAAAATCAACGCCGTGTCTAGTCTTATTTTACTATTTTTTATTTAATAATTGCTCAATGTAGTAACGTTTACAGATCATGGTCCACTGATACAGTATTTCTGTGAAATAAAATATATATGACGTAACTCTGTAGCGTTATAATATTAACAATAATAAAACTGTGTTAACTACACACATTTACTACCACACTGCTGCAAACGTTGATCGATGTCAGTATATTAACAAAGCAAAGACGAATGGAAAATGTTTCTAGCTGCCTTAGGGGCCGCAGAGACCAGACAGCGAGGTCTTCGGTCTCATCCGATTAGGGAAGGACGGGTAAGGAAGTCGGCCGTGCCCTTTCAAAGGAACCATCTCGGAATTTGCTTGGAGTGATTTAGGGAATTCACGGAAAACCTAAATCAGGATGGCCGGACGGAAACAGGGAAATCGAATTAAATAATCGGCGTCTGTTAACAAGCAGCGAGTAATCGGCGAAGCTGGTCGGCCGTTGGCGTGCTGCTATGGTGAGCATCTATGGAAAATCGTTGAAGCCATGACTGGACGACTAGATGTACGACGTCCACGCCTCGTCACAGAACTTGGAGCTCGAAGGCTCGCTCACTCTGTAAAATGGTATAGATGGCGGTATATGGAAGACCTGACAACAGAAGTCGGTGCTGGTGCAGGCGCAAGTGTTGCGGGGCACATTGTTGAACATGGGGCTCCGCGGAACGCGATCCCTTCCTGTTCCCATGTTAACCAAACGGCGTCATCAGTTAAGATTTCAGTGGCACAGTATAATCGGGATAGATCATCAGGTGACTCGTTTCCATTGATCCACGGTCCAATCACGTATCTTGTTAGACAAGACCTGGTCGTGTCCGTATACTCGTACGCCTTCATCCAGGCAAACTCTGCTCAGAAAGTGCACTTCGCCACGGTCACAGGTACGTGCTGGTAATATGAACACTTGGAATTTCGTGGAACGTGAGAGAGTATTGGAAGGCACCAAAGCATCCGTCCATGTTTGATGTCTTCCCCGACGGCAATGGCACCTCCCAGCAGGATAACAGTCCATATGCTACAGTGGTTTGAAGAGTGTGATAGCGAACTTACGTTTATATTTTGGCCACCAAATTCGCCTGATCTGAATCGATGGAACAGATTTGGGGCGATATTGGGCGCTAGCCCCGCGTTTACAAACCAAGGGAACTGAGTTGCATGTGCGAAGACATACGGTGCCACATACATCCTGACACGTACCGTCAGTTGTCGGTTCAGGCCACACACAATCGTTGCTGCATCGCGCACTAAAGGTGGACCCAACACACTGTTACGTAGTTCGCCATAATGTTCTGGCTCATTAGTGTAAGCGAGATACGCCCGCCTTACATCCAGCTCGGACCAGTCCCCTCGAGTTGAGGGGGCAGTCGAGCGTTCGTTACTCAGACTGACTCTCCAATCTTTTCGGTGTCGCGCGTGGAGTGGTGCCGCGTCTTGTCGCCGGTCATCAGGTCAAAGCTGTGCTGCTCGCTGCTAGCGGCGAGGGGCAAATGGCTCAGTTCACCACTGCGCATACCCTTAATTCTGTCCGTTTCAGTAACAGTCACACTTCAGTATTTCTGTGAAGAAGGTTAATATGCAAGAGAAATAGGCTATCAAACAAAATGTGTGACTCTATTGCGGATTTCTTGCTAGGAAGTACGCAACATGTTATCTTGGATCGATAGTCATCGACAAAAGTAACTTCAGGCGTGCCCCAAGGAAGTGTATTGGGACCGTTGTGTATTAATATGTCAGGCAATATTAATTGTAAGCACAGACATTATGCAAATGATGTCTTTTATGAAGTATTATATGTAAAAGCTGCATAAATATCCGTCAATCCTTATCGAGGTTCCAAAGTGGTGCAAAGATTGGCAACTGCGTTAAATTTATGGAAATGGGAATTACGCACGTCACTCAACATAGAAACGTACTATTCCGTGACTACAATGTCAGTGACTCACAGCTGGAATCAGTCAACTCGGAGAACGTGTGTAACATATCATATGGATTTGAAATGCAATCACGACATGGGCTCAGTCGTAAGAAAGACAGGTGGCAAACTTCAGTTAATTGGTAGGTTACTGGGAAAATGCAGTTAGTCTACAAAGGAGGCAGCCTACAAATCACTTGTGCATCCTGTCGTAGAATATTGCTAAACTGTTTGGGACCCATACCAGATAGGACTAACAGGGGAGACGGAACGCGTACGAAGAATGGCAACTCGGAGTATCACAGGGTTGTTTGACTCATTGGAGAGTGTCACGGAACATTGAAAAATCAAAAATAGACACACTGGAAGATATACGCCTGTTGTCTCGCCTACTTCGAGATGTTCGATAACCAGTATTAAGTGAAGGCTCTATAGGTGTCCTACAGTTCCGTACGTATGGCTCCGTGAAGTTAAGACTAATTACAGCGCTCGCAGAGGATTTTCGGCAGCCATTCTTCACGGAAAGAAACCCTAATATATGGTGTAATGTTAAGTACCCACTACCATGCGCTTCAGTGGTTTGCAGAGTGTTTATAACAGGAGAGAACCTCCTTCACTGTGAATACATTGTTTGTCACTACACCACCTGTCATTTCTTACGGAAGCCCGCTGAAAACAATTGCCGCAGGGAGTTGTCCAGTTTCGTCGACAAGGACGTGTTCTCCCTGTTGAGTCTATTCATCGTCTTTGGTTCAGCTGTTCTATCGTCCTTGATTCAACTGTACTTTTCAAACCTTTCCTTGTTAGCAAAAACATCCCTCATGGTAGAGTAGATTTATTGGCACTTCAGTACAACCACCCCAACTCATTAAACAGCGGTTTTGAATGTTAAACAGTGGTCTCAAATGTGGTTGGTGACTTAAACCGACATTTGGCGTGGATTGTTCGGTTATGGAAGAATGCTGTCGTAGCTTAAGCTATTATTGTAAGTAGTAGTTTCCCACTCTAAGAGAACTGCATATGATCAGAAGTATATATCGCGTTATATTTAACATGTGAGATAACCTATTAGCAGATTCTGTAAGAGTTACGTGTAATTAAAAGTACTTTGGGATTACTACTTTGAGATTCTCAGGCAGCGGCTGGAATTAAAATAATATTTTCAAATATAGTCAGACGCTTTACCTGCTTGAATTGCAACCCCAGTTTCTATCCATACATAGATTAGCTACAAAAATATGAATATATAGTAGCAAACTTGATTCGCAAGTTGCTTGTAGGCTTTTAGCTCTTACTGTTGATAATTTAAAATAGTTTGTAGAAATGTGGAAATATCGACTTTCGTCGATAAAAGGCCTGATGTAACTGGTGCCATGTGGTTCAGTGAATGTGAATCTTTTCAGGAGATTGTTTCTTTTTTATTTACATTAAGTTTACTTCCAAATAAAAGCACCAAGCGGGACGATATAAGTTTATTTAATAATTAGGACTGTCCTTTGGAATTCACGGGGGTTCATGTGCGTGTCACCCCCTCGAATGCTCGCGATATGTCTTGACAATGGGGATAATATTACGTAGGAAAATGCTGGATCTTTCTAGTGGTCTCGATGAAAGTGCTTGATTGTTCTTGTAGCGTCGCATATAAACCTGGAAAGCAACTAGACGGCTTTATATTAAATCATAATGCAGACCACTGTGGAGAAAACTGTTAGTAGTATTATTATTGCCTATAAAGTAAATGGACTAGCAGAAAAAAGGTACTGTGTAATGAAATACTTCACATGTAGAAAATGCTCAATTGCTCGCTTTTGAACTGAACAATACAAGGTTGAGATTCATTTGGTCTGAATTCACGTTGTACGTGACACTTGCTATTACGTTCGCTGTTACTTGATTTTTTTTTCTTTAGACAAAACATTAGTGCATTGTATGTGATTCATTGATGACACCCATGTGTCTTCTTGTAACGAGGACACTGAATTACTATGTGATAGTTGAATGCTGTCGAACCCGTGCAGTAGAAGACTCTCAGTGCTCTCCCTAGTACGTCTTCCAGCCTCAGATGCCCCTCTCCTCGGCTCATAGTTGTGAGCTACGATTAGAAGTTAGTTGCGTTTTTGTAAGTCTAAATTCATTCAGTCATTTGTTTTGTTTTGAAAGCAGCCGTCCGTTCGTTTAGCAAGCCAGTTAGTCTGTCTCCAGCTCCCATCTGATATACCTCTACAGAGCGGCAAGTTAAGTGTTTCATTTTTGTGTAATCCGCATACTGTGTTTATTAAATTTCGTGCGTGTTTTTCTATTTAAGAGATTTAATCTGGCATTTTAGTAACTATAAATTCATTCACTCTGTAGCACAGTAGTTGTTCACTGAATAGCCAACAACGTAGCTCATTAACGCATCAGCGTCCATTGTTGACGCATCAGGAATATAGCAAGTTGCATATCTAAGATTGTCTGATTTTACTAAAAAGTTTACTTCTTTAGTTAGTCCTGCTAGGATGGTTAGGATGTTTTCAAGCTGTGCGCGGATGCAGGAGTTGGCCGCAGTTCGCGAACGGCTGAATGCGCTTTTGGCTACCGTCAGGCATCTTCAGGCTGCTGCTTCGGGATGTAGCGGTGGCGGATAAACTGGCGCGTCGCGTGGGACACCTCAGGTGTCGCTTTTTTTTTTTTTTTTTTTTTTTACCCACGGACTCTGCTTCCGAGGCACCTCTTAGTGCACCCAACACGGTGGATTCCCCCTCACAGCAGGGTGAGTGGCGGACGGTAACACCTTCGTGTCGCTCGAGGCGGAGGGTCAGTGTGGAGACTGGTCGCCTCGCATCGTCCATTCACCCTGTGAGTGGACAGGTGGCCGCTGTTCAGTAGGGTCCGAGCAGGCACAAGGGAGGGAGTAGTTTTGCTTGTTAGCGGGAACAGTAACGTTAGGCGCTTTATGGAGCCTCTTAGGCAGATAGCGTTCAGTGCTGGGAAGAAAGCCAATGTGCATTCATCCGAGAAGTAGAGGCGGCCTCGCCTGCGGCTGTAGAGCGTGCTGGATGCAGTCGTCTGCAAGTTGTGGCTCACTTCGGCACCAACGAAGCATGTCGCCTGGATCTCAGTTCGTACATCGGCTGGCTGAGATGGTGAAGACTGCTAGCCTCGCTCGTAATTTGCAGCATTGTTTCTGGAGTTGGTCGGGGTCCTCTCGTTTGCAGCCAGGTGGAGGGTCTCAACCGACGGCTTCGTCAACCCTTGGCTGCAGATTTCTAGACCTGCAATATCGTGTGGGGATTTGTAGGACTCCCCGTGAGGGTTGCACTACACAAAGGAAGCAGCTACTCGGCTAGCTGAGTACTTGTGGGGTGCACATAAGGGGTTTCTGTAGGCTAGACGGTAGTTTGAGGTGCTCAGATGAACACTCGCCATTCGATATATGCAGCAAGGGAAGTTAGACGGCGTTAAGAATAAAGACTCTTAGAGTGTCAAAATTTTATCAGTAAACTGTCCAAGTATTCGTAATAAAGTTCCCGAATCTGCTTCCCTCCAGGAAAAGTTATCGCGCTCAAATTATTCTCGGGACCGAGAGCTGGCTGAAACCCGAGGTGGAAAGCTCTGATATTTAGCAAGTCGTGGAACATGTATCGGAATGACAAATTAGAGGCCTTCGGAGGGGAGGGGGGTGTTCATTGCAATTGACAAAAATATACTTGCTAAAAGAGACAGCATTGGTCGTATATTTTTACTATTGCAGAATCGATTTTCTGTCACTGAGTGACCATCTTCAGTGCTATATTGTATAACTTAAATTGGGATGCACTGTTGACACTATGCATTACGGCGATCACATAGAGTCGCCAATCAATTGACAAAAATGTCTCTATTGAGGTCGAAATAGTGTGTGACAGTTATCTGGTGGCTTGTAACTGGTGTGGGAGGTGAAACAAAGTTAATTGTTGGATATTTTTACCTTCCACACGATTGTGCTAAGACAGTTCTAAGAGTCATTCAAAGAAAGTACGGTTAATAGTGCTAAATAGCCAGATCATGCAATACTAGTTGGAGGCGACTTAAACCTGCCGAGTATTTACTGGGATGTCGATGGATTCACTGCGGAGGATAAAGACAGTCATGCGAAATACTTTCCTGAATTCTGCCTAGAGCAGCTCACTCGGCAGCCCACACGCAATGGAAATATCTTAGACCTTGTAGCTACGAATAGGCCGGACTTTATCGACAGTGTCAGTATGGAAATGGAGATTAGCGATCATGTCATTATAGCAACTATGGTTACGAAAGTTAACAAATCATTCAAGAAAGCTAGGAAAATGTTTCTGCTACACAGAACAGATAAGCAGTTGTTAACATCTCACTTACACAGTGAACTGACATCACTTACTTCCGGTAAGATAGGTGTAGAGGAATTATGGGGAAAATTATAGACCAATATTCGTAACTTTGGTTTGCTGCTGAATCCGTGAAAATATTTTCAGTGCGAATGTATTAAACTTTTTTGAGACTGAGAAGCTTATGTCTACGAATCAACATGGTTTTAGAAACCATCGCTCGTGCGAAACTCAGCTTGCTCTTTTCTCACATGATATACTGCAAACTATGGATGAAGGTGAACAGGCAGATTCCATATTTCTAGATTCCCGGAAATCATTTGACAGGCTGGCAACGACGGAACGAGCATATGCAATACGTTCACAGATATGAGAGTGGCTCGAAGACTTCTTAAGTAATAGAATCCAGTATGTTGTCCTCCACGTAGAGTGTTCACCACAGACGAGATGGTATCGTCTGGAGTGCCCCAGGAAAGTGTGATAAGACCACTGTGTTGTCGTAGTCTATATACACTCCTGGAAATTGAAATAAGAACACCGTGAATTCATTGTCCCAGGAAGGGGAAACTTTATTGACACATTCCTGGGGTCAGATACATCACATGATCACACTGACAGAACCACAGGCACATAGACACAGGCAACAGAGCATGCACAATGTCGGCACTAGTACAGTGTATATCCACCTTTCGCAGCAATGCAGGCTGCTATTCTCCCATGGAGACGATCGTAGAGATGCTGGATGTAGTCCTGTGGAACGGCTTGCCATGCCATTTCCACCTGGCGCCTCAGTTGGACCAGCGTTCGTGCTGGACGTGCAGACCGCGTGAGACGACGCTTCATCCAGTCCCAAACATGCTCAATGGGGGACAGATCCGGAGATCTTGCTGGCCAGGGTAGTTGACTTACACCTTCTAGAGCACGTTGGGTGGCACGGGATACATGCGGACGTGCATTGTCCTGTTGGAACAGCAAGTTCCCTTGCCGGTCTAGGAATGGTAGAACGATGGGTTCGATGACGGTTTGGATGTACCGTGCACTATTCAGTGTCCCCTCGACGATCACTAGTGGTGTACGGCCAGTGTAGGAGATCGCTCCCCACACCATGATGCCGGTTGTTGGCCCTGTGTGCCTCGGTCGTATGCAGTCCCGATTGTGGCGCTCACCTGCACGGCGCCAAACACGCATACGACCATCATTGGCACCAAGGCAGAAGCGACTCTCATCGCTGAAGACGACACGTCTCCATTCGTCCCTCCATTCACGCCTGTTGCGACACCACTGGAGGCGGGCTGCACAATGTTGGGGCGTGAGCGGAAGACGGCCTAACGGTGTGCGGGACCGTAGCCCAGCTTCATGGAGACGGTTGCGAATGGTCCTCGCCAATACCCCAGGAGCAACAGTGTCCCTAATTTGCTGGGAAGTGGCGGTGCGGTCCCCTACGGCACTGCGTAGGATCCTACGGTCTTGGCGTGCATCCGTGCGTCGCTGCGGTCCGGTCCCAGGTCGACGGGCACGTGCACCTTCCGCCGACCACTGGCGACAACATCGATGTACTGTGGAGACCTCACGCCCCACGTGTTGAGCAATTCGGCGGTATGTCCACCCGGCCTCCCGCAAGCCCACTATACGCCCTCGCTCAAAGTCCGTCAACTGCACATACGGTTCACGTCCACGCTGTCGCGGCATGCTACCAGTGTTAAAGACTGCGATGGAGCTCCGTATGCCACGGCAAACTGGCTGACACTGACGGCGGCGGTGCACAAATGCTGCGCAGCTAGCGCCATTCGACGGCCAACACCGTGGTTCCTGGTGTGTCCGCTGTGCCGTGCGTGTGATCATTGCTTGTACAGCCCTCTCGCAGTGTCCGGAGCAAGTATGGTGGGTCTGACACACCGGTGTCAATGTGTTCTTTTTTCCATTTCCAGGAGTGTACATTAATGATTTGGCGAACGGAGTGGGTAGCAACTGCGGTTGTTTGCTCATGATGCTGTGGTGTACGGTAAAGTGTCGAAGTTGAGTGACTGTAGGAAGACATGAGACGACTTCGACAAAATTTCCAGTTAGTGTGGTGATTGGCAACTAGCTCTGGATGTGGAAAAATGTACGTTAATTTGGATGATTAAGAAGAACAAACCTGTAATGTTCGGATACAGCATTAGTAGTGTCTTGCTGGACGCAGTCAAGACGTTTAAATATCTGGACGTAACGTTGCAAAGCGATATGAAATGGAACGAGCGTGTGAGAACTGTGGTGGGGAAAGCGGATGATCGACTTCGGTGTAGTGCGAGAAGTTTAGGAAAGAGTAGTTCATCTGTAAAGGAGGCCGCATATAGGACGCCGATGAGACGTATTCTTGAGTACTGCTGGAGTGTTTGGGATCCGTACCAAGTCGGATCGAAGGAAGGCGCCGAAGCAATTCAGAGGCGGGCTGTTAAATTTGTTACCAGTAGGTTCGGACAACACGTAAGTGTTATGGAGTGCTTTGGGACTGAAATGGGAATCCCTCCAGAGAAAGCGACGTTCTTTTCGAGAAATATTACTGAAAAAATTTAGAGAACCGGCATTGGAGCTGACTGCCAAACGATTCTGTTGCCGCCAGCATACATTGCGCATGAGGGCGACGAAGACACGATAAATTAGGGCTCATACGGAGGCATATAGACAGTCGTTCTATTTGCGAGAGGAACAGGAAAGGAAATTAGTAGTAGTAGTGGTACAGGGTACCCTCCGCCACGCACCGTACGGTGGCCTGCAGAGTATCTGTGTGGATGTAGATATAGACGTCAGTTTTAGCATTTATCCTGTTTGTAAAGACTGTCTCATTTTATGATTCTTGTTGTTTGTTTTTCTTTCAGGTGAGTCCCTTGCGTCAGAAATGGCTTCAGCTTTTTAGTTACCAAGAGAGCCGGCTTCCAGGTTAGTAAAGGCATATGCTCCTTCTACTACTCTAGTAGTCCGCAAGTGCCAACGCTTCTATAATGAAAGAAATCTGTGGTCTGAGTTACGCAGCTCAGTCTTCCCAAGAGCAACGGACGAAACAAGAGGCCAGTAACTGCAAAATTGACATTTCCATTGTGAGTTGCGTCTTCTTACTTGAAGTCCTGTCCTGCATTTCCCGTTAGTGCTGCACCTTTCATTACCGTGTGTAGATTTTCTTCGAACGGTTAAACTCAGTGACGCACAGGTAGATAATTAATTTTATTTTTTCTCAGTTGTGTGACTCTGAGGTGTGGCATCCGCGTAACTACCAAGCCACGAAGGATCGGAGTTAGATGTCGCTCGTCTTAATTTTTTTTTTTTTTAATTTTACTTTACGTGAATTTTTCAACTTGGGAAATACTTTTATGTATTCACCGTGGTACGGATTTTATGTAAAACTTTTAAGTCCCCGGATCCCTTGATAGGTAGCTTAAATCGCTCCATGTGTGTTCAAACCAACTTCACTATGTAGATACTGTGTGTGTGTCCGCAGAACAATCACACAAATACCGTCAGTGAAAGAGAGATACTTACTCGAAAATAAACAAATTGCCTATTTTCTTATGCTGCTTTCCTAGTGTCATTTTTAGATTTCTTGTATATTTGCACAAGAGAGAGGGTGGTTCAAAAATTATTTCAACTGGTCCTTGTGTGCCGCCTACTTAGCCAAAGTGGGAAAAGATGATTAGGAATGTCATATGTTAACTACCACATTACTTGTGAGGGCATGGCATTCTTTCCAACATTGAAGACAACGTAATACTACAGGCACTCAGAAGTGTTAAGAATAATTTAGAGGGCAGCATTAATCGCAAACATAGTAGCTACTTGATCAGGTTTTGAGTTGTGTGTGTAATTTTTTAACGTGCGGCGTGGACTGGCCCATGAATGAAGTAGTAACTTGGTTTTGAATAAAGTAAGTTCCGTTGGAAGTCGATGCAGTACATACTGACAACACTTACTTGCAGGTTGTTTGTCAGCAAAACGCCTTTTAACTCGTAACTCGTG
Source organism: Schistocerca nitens (assembly GCF_023898315.1). Classification (NCBI taxonomy): domain Eukaryota; kingdom Metazoa; phylum Arthropoda; class Insecta; order Orthoptera; family Acrididae; genus Schistocerca; species Schistocerca nitens. The sequence goes on from NC_064617.1 coordinate 968,493,760, forward strand.
AATACACAACTCATCACATCTCGAAGATAACCAGTACGTGATTGAAGTTCCGTGTACTAAGAATTTTTATACATTCATCCTTTCCATTTCATGTTGCGGCTAACGTTCACACTGTAAAGAAAAAAAGTACTCCAACGTTTGATTACTGAGTTTGAAGTGGAACAAGAGAGGAATTTCATTGATTCTGACCTTTCATAGTTATTCACCAGAGTTCCAATCTTGGAATGTAAGTAACTTCATAGTTCTCGAATTTGCATATTGAAATAACTAGTGTCAAAATAAGAGCATTTTGACTGCAGGTCTTCCTCCGTCAGCACAGTATTATAAGCAGTATTTGCCGCTTAGCGAAAGCCATGTGTATTTACAATATGACTAAGAGAAAAAACGTAACTCCAGCAGATCAGAACGCAGTCGCTGAAAGCCATTACTCTCCTGCTTGTCACTTTTATGAAAGGCGGCGAATTTGCTCCCAAGAAAAGCCCTAAAGTTCGTTGTAAGACATTTTTGTCAGCAGGGAAGTTAACGTGCTCATGTTACAAGCATTATTGTGAAGCCGGCCGCAGAAATACCGACAGAGAAACTAGCAAATGCTGCCGAAAGTTACTGACAGATTATGCACAAATGAGCTAGCTGTAAATTTTGAAGAAACACACCGCATTTAGTTTGGAATTGTCAAAAATTTCACTTCCTATTAATTTAGTATACGTACCAACAAGAAATAATAAACAAAGTCGAACGTTCTTAGTTCTTTGTGTGCATATTGATGAAACCTTAAATTGGAAAAACCGTGTAGTATGCCTGCAAAAACTGATTATGTTCGGCTACTTCCGAACCTAAGGATACTAGAGTTAGTAAGGTAACATTTTATGTATTTTCATCCACTAATGTCATATGGGATAATATTCTGGGGTCATTCCACACTTAGAAAAAAGTATTCATTGCACAAAAGAAAGCAAATTTATGTCTGCGGTTCCTTCACATACATCTTGCAGGTTCCCTTTGAGCGAGTAGGAATATTAACTACGGGCTCACAGTACATCTATTCATTTTATGAAATTTATAAACAATCCGTCAAAGTTGTAGAGTAACAGATAGTCACAAGTAGAACACGAGAAGGAACAATTGTTTACATTACCTGCATTAATTGACTGCTCCGTCGGCTGTTGGTAGAATATTTTATGCATTATGAATGAAAACACATACAACACTGCTGTGGTATTCTACAATATTTACAATCTGTTTCACAAACAGGTTTTCGGCTGTTAACGCTATCATCAGGTACAAACATCAGTGTGTGGTGCACTTAAATTTTGTTGACTCAAAAATTTTAAACTAGTGCATCTACAGAGTATCTACGTTTACAGAGATGAAAATTGTTTAATGCTAGAATTGAGAATAAAACATGAGGGATTATTTCATTATAAATGCCGTGTGAGATTATTTAAATAAGCTAAAATATGTGACACATTAACTAATGTATTACAGACAAATTACAACAGTTGTTCATACAAGCGAACAATTGGTCAATAAACTTTGGTGACACATTCCAAAGATGTGGTAGAACAAAATAATCTTGTCTTTAATAGATCCTAAATTACTAACAGATAAGATAGAATAGTGATACTAAGCAGGTGAGTGAAGAAACAGCTGTGATTATACAAAGTAATTTAATTAGTGACAATGTCTTGGATGTTCAGCAGAGATGTGAGAGGAGATTTGAGGCGAAGGGAGGGGGTGATTGCGAGTTGTGGATCGATATATTTTTATTATTTTTGTGGGGAAGGTGATTTATAAGAAAGAAACTGGGAGAAGATGGTAATGGGAGCCACTATGGTTTTTTTGAACGTGGTAGTTCTCCTGTAAGGTGAGGAAGTGCTTTTTGTTGTTGTTTAGTCTTAAGATTTCCATGTCTGTGGTAAGTTTATGATGGGGTCGGTGTAAGTGTTGTGCAAAAGTTATAATTCCATGCTCTCATGTGTTCCTCGTATCTGGTGCCAAATGTCCCCTTGGTTTCGTTCCTGCAATCACCATCTCTTCCCCCCCCCCCCCCCCCCCCCTTCGCCTGCTCAAAAAATATATATCAATCCGCAATCCACCCCCAACTCCTCTCACATCTCTGCAGAACATACATTTTCACTAATTTGCTCTCTCTCTCTCTCTCTCTCTCTCTCTCTCTCTCTCTCTCTCTCTCTCTCTCTCTCTCACACACACACACACACACACACACACACACACACACACACACGCGCGCGCGCGCGATTGTTCTGTTGACACATTTCACATCATAACATACATCGAGAATGATATGTGAAATGTGTAACGAACAAACTCTAGAACACACATAGCCAGTAGAAGCCACTACAGAATTTACGAAACAGTTTTTATTATCCGTCCAAATTGCATGTATTTTCAAAATTGTGATTTCGGTCCCATACGTACTATAGGCAGGTCAGAGTATGACGGTGCCGAGAGTAATCTGTCCTATTCATCAGCACATTTACATGCTAGTTCACAGAACAACATACTGGTGTTTTAACATCCACATTGTTCATATAGCTCATAAGACCACAGCGTGCACTTTTTACAAAATTTTAAGAATACGTACAGTTTAGACGGGCAATAAAATGTTGTCCAAGCATTGATTGCAGATTTTCTACGAAAAAGGCGATGTATCATTTTTTGCAAAATACACAAAACTGCTTCACTTACAAACGCCCGGGCGGCAGGAATCACTGTGTTGGGTACTTCGGCACGCGAGAACAGTCCTATATTTGAGACACTGTACACGATGTACCACACCGCAGTGAGTGAGAAGTATTGAGCAAGCGAATCCATGGCACTGTGTGTGTTGCAACTCAACATTGGTGTACAAAATTCCAACCAATCACACAAGATGACTCAGGCTACCTTCTATTCAGAAGACTGTTGCACGCAGCGACTGTTATGTTGACTTGTAAATAATAGATTTCAGCTGTCAGTCGTCCTTTTTAAATTTTATTGGGAAATCTAGATTTGAGCTAGAAACTAGCCATTCTCAATGCACTATTATTTTCGCTCAATGCATGTACTGCCTGTTGGTTGAACTTCATCCACAGTTCATTGAATACTACATGCATCATTTTAGTGTGCATTGAAACGAATATAGTGACAGTCCATTCCCCCAAAGAAACTGGTATAGGCATGCATATTCAATACAGATAGATGTAAATAGGCAGAATACGGCTCTGCTGTCGGCAACGCCTATATAAGACAACAAGTGTCTGGCGTCGTTGGTAGATCGGTTACTGCTGCTAGAATGGCAGGTTATCAAGATTTGAGTGAGTTTGAACGTGGTGTTATAGTCGGCGCTTGAGCGATGGGATAGAGTATCTCCGAGGTAGCGATGAAGTGAGGATTTTCTCGTACGACCATTTCACGAGTGTACCGTGAATATCAGGAGTCCGGTAAAACGTCAAGTCTCTGACATATCTGCGGCCGGAAAATGATCCTGCAGGAACGGGACCGACGACAACTGAGGAGAATCACTCAACGTAACAGAAATGCAACCCTTTTGCAAATTGCTGCAGATTTCAATGCGGGACCATCAAAAAGTGTCAGCGTGCGAACCATTCAACGACACATCATCGATATGGGCTTGAATGCACGACACAAAGCTTTACGCCTCGCCTGGGCCCGTCAACGCCGATATTGGACTGTTGATGGCTAGAAACATGTTGCCTGGTCGGACGAGTCTCGTTTCAAAAAGTGGTAGGCTAGTACGGGTACGGAGACAACCTCATGAATCCATGGACCCTGCATGTCAGCTAGGGACTGTTTAAGCTGTTGGAGGCTCTGTAATGGTGTGGGGCGTGTGCAGTTGGAGTGATGTGGGACCCCTGATAAGTCTAGATACGACTCTGACAGGTGACACGTACATAAGCATCCTGTGTGATCACCTGAATCCATTCATGTCCACTGTGCATTCGAACGGACTAGGGCAATTCCAGCAGGAGAATGCGACACCCCACACGTCCAGAATTGCTACAGAGTGGCTCCAGGAACACTCTTCCAAGTTTAAACACTTCCGTTGGACACCTATCTCCCCAGACATGAACATTATTGAGCATATCTGGATGCCGGGCAACGCGCTGTTCAGAAGAGATCTCCGCTCCCTCGCGCTCTTACGGATTTATGGACAGCCCTGCAGGATTCATGGTGTCAGTTCCCTCCTGCATCACTTCAGACATTAGTAGAGTCGATGCCACGTCGTGATGTGATGGCCCTACATATTAGGCAGGTGTGCCAGTTTCCTTGGCTCTTCAGTGTATTACACACTTCAGGCAATATTTTGTCAATAAAACAGTCGAGATAGCTAACTAAAATTTCCTTACTTATGCGGTGTTTTGACTACTACCATCACGTATCAAGAAGCTTAGAACCTACAAAAGAAAGCCGTGTGTCAGTACTAAAACTTATGTCTAATAGGGGCGACTGACCAAATTAGGCATAGAGTTTAGTATTGACAGAGAACCTTCTTTTGTAAGTTATAAGCTTTTTGATATTTGATGATGGCAGTAGCTGAAACGACGTAATAAGTAAAGAAATTTTAATAAGCTATGTAGACGGTTTTAATCACAAAATATTCACTATGATAACGGCCTCTACAGGACATTGATTTCCTTTATTAATAACTTCAAACGATAATAATAGTTGTTATTGATCACATTTTATGCAGATAGACGAAACTCGTTGCGCTGACATTGACCTGCAACTTTTAAGAAAAAACGAAAAATTTTTTGCGGATATTCGCTGGCATACCGGTGGATACCCGCATCGGCTCAGCCTTTTACCTGCTGAGCAATTTCTGCCGAGGGTATCTGCGGATGTGCGCATCGACGCAGACCTCCAACTATCGGGCAGTAAACCAGCCTGGTTGGCGTAAGGCGTGGCGGCGGGGGCGGGCGGCGGTGGCTGCCGGCCGTCCTTTGTTCTGCGCGCGACAGCCGCGATAGCTGCAATCACCGCCGCCGCACCAACTCTCCCTCCTCCTTCCTTCCGCCCTTTTAATCGGAGTTCTTTTGTTTCAAGTGCTAAGTGAGCTCTTTGTTCAGTTTCCTGCAGCGGCGCTTTTTCCCTAGAAATACACTTAGCAGTCGTGCTCCAAATTAACCGAGTAGTGCTGGGGATGCCGGTTCTAAGACAGTTTAAATACCTGAAACTTCTCACCCGTGCTGCGGTGATCGTGGTGCTGTATGTGTTGCTCGATGACGTTGATGATAATACATCGTGTGGTATCAAAAGTACACTGAAGTATCTACAGTCAAATGGAAATATCCAAATTTTACATCGAGTCAAGAGCACTCGGGATCACTTGGTGTAGAGTCGTCAAATCACCATCAAATGCTCGAAGTAGGCACTCCTTAACAATGTGTTCTATTGTTTGCTCCTCCACTCCACAATCTTAATCAGCACATGAACGGAAATCTCCCTTGATGCATCTTGAGGCAGTTCAGCTTCGACTAGCTTTGACGCGGTAGTTGGAATTCCTCAATCTTCCTTGTTGGATCTTAAACCAAGGGAACATTGTCGAATGGATGTCCGCTCGAGGGTCGTCGCCACTTGGAGGTGATGTCGAAAGAACGTATCGATAAGGATGCAATAGCTTGCGCTGCCTAATGTGTTCCAAAACGCCCCCCATAAAACCGTGGGCTCCCACCTAGGATTCTGTTGGTGATAGAAAGGTAGGGTCAAGTGTTCTGGGTAGCCTTTGGGCTAGGAACCATTTGTATACCCAAAAAGAGGATCGTCGTAGTGTAACTATCCTACAGAACAGAGTCAAAGTATGAATATTTCACATTTTCTCTTTCTTAGGCAAATGGAGCAAATTGGTTGGTTCATCTCGCGTTTGATGTAGTGTATGATGAGCCTTAAGGGCTCTTGTGGAGACATTATTGGCTCAGGGGCGGTTGCTTAGGAACCCTCCCCCCACCCCCACCAAAAAAAAAGGTATCCGCGCCCTAAGTGCTTCCAGCAATCTTGTGAAGTAGATTCACTCTTCAGTCAAGCTTCTTAGATAATTTGATGCATAATTGTTTGAATGTTAAGGACCGATCCAGAGTGGTTACTAGATGTATTGGGTTGTAGTCATGGGGTGCTTCAATGCAATCGAAAGGCACATGTAGCTTCCTTTGCGCTTCTTTATTATTTAGATGGAATGCAGTAACCCCAGTTTTATTTAGGCTAGGCATGAAATCTCCACTTATGGAAGTAATGACTCAAATTCGGCAGATCACTTGTCACCGTATTCTCACAGTGCTTAAGATCTTCACTCCGGAAGACTAATGGTGGATCGTCTGCGTACTGGATTTTCATGGAATCCGTGTCTGGCGTGTCACAGATATACAGGTTCAACGGAATGGGAGCCAGGACTGAAGTAGGCCATTATTTAGAGTCCTCCATTTGCTAGATTGTCCATTCAGAAACATCTTAAAGTGGCGAAGTACGATGATGACGGATTTAGGATACTCAACAGCATTTTCATAAGCGCCCTGGAGTATCAGCATGCATATCTTGATGTCCGCTCTCGCAAGCGAAACTGTTATGACGATACGCCAGGGACAAACATTAACAGATTTGTTCAAATGTCTGGCTGTGCTGACAGAAGTATGTGGTTCGTGACTGATAAGATGAGTTTGACTGCAGCTGTCTCGCGTATTAAAATCCACCCATCGTTTGGAAGAACGTTCTTATGATTGGTTCAGCTAATCTCGCTAGTCAGTGTATTACCACATTGATCGCTTTGGAGCATGTAGATGGGATAGAACTGGTACGATGTGGTCATTGACCCACCATCGCTGACTTGACTGGAAGTGAAGTGGCTTCTGTGCCAGTCAATTTTATGGAATCGGCACAGTAACATGGATCACATACTTGGGTACGTAAAAGAATGTCGGAATAGAGCTGTCGTAATTTCTCTAGACGACACCGTGAATAATTTATTGGTATATCAATGTGGACTGTCCAATCTGGCTACGAGGAGTGGTGTAACAATCGCAGCCACATAACGCGGCTTAAGAACAGTGGTCGAAAAAAAAGATCCTATCAGGGACTGGAACGGAGGTGCACACCTTATGAATGAGAAGTCTGTTCCAAACCTAAGAGGAGTCCTCGCTGTCAGTGGGTGCAGCTCCACTTGAACCAGCGACCAGCGGGGTATTCTTCTGTTGGAATGTGGGAAACTACATAAAAACCACACCCATGCTGGCTAGCACACCGACCCTCGTCATTAATCCGCTGGGCGGATTCGATCCGTGGCCGACGTAGTTCCCCATCTGGGAAGCGGCGCTTTTACACGCATGGCTATCCAGGCGCCCACTTACAATAAGTTCTACCAGAAGTAGTTTCCACAAACTTCGCACGTTGGTGGAGCATCGCACTGGAGAAGGAAACTGTACGTCAGTGGACAGTATCCTGTTCCTGTTCACTTAATTCCATCGGTGTGGCTGGCGTGAGGTGGACCATGTTTGGATGATGGATTTCCTTGAACGTAGCTTGCTGTGCACCACCTCCAAATCACTTGTCTTCCCATTCTCACATGATCCTTGTGTCCGACAGAGAGATGTGACAGCATGCTGGGGGCGGTACACTTGGTTTTCTGTGTGCGCCTCACGACAGGACGCAGGTGGCTCACATAGTAGTTAAACCGAAAGGGGAGGGGTGTACAGTATCATATTACCTTTACTGTGCCAGAATAGCAATGACCGCGAGAGATCTACACATTGGCAGGGTGAATAAACTAGTTCGGCAGCTTTCAGATTTTCCTTGGTTAAAAATAAGCAGGACAGTGCTTCTGCACAGTGCTGAATGACTTACGTTCCAGCTCACATCGCCCACGACTCGTTTTTATTCACTTAGTGTAAACGTGCACCACATGAACTCCAGAACTGTTAATCTATGGATATAAAAAAAGCAAAGGGCTCTCTTTGGGTCACCACAGGTTGCACAGTGGGTTTCATGAAAAGCGACAATTAACAGAAAAAAAACTGAAACGCTAAGACGGATAGCATATAAGTGTTGAAACATTATTTCAGCAGTTTATTTACTGCTAAGGTGTATTTAAATTTGGGGCAAGCACTGATAATCTCATCAATGTTTAAAATGACTGTGAGGAGAAATTGGGTAACGTGCTATATTTATGATACGTGATATTTATGATATGCAACAGGTTTAAAGTTATCAGCGGTCCAGTGTCGATGTTGACGGACAAGGCGAGGCGTAAAGCTTTTAGTAGTGCAGTCATCAAGGGTACACGAGAGAGCCTTCGGCTCCGAAAGCCCATATCGATGACGTTTCGTTGAATGGTTCACACTCTGACACTTGTTGATGGCCCAGCATTGAAATATACAGCAATTTGCGGAAAGGTTGCACTTCTGTCACGTTGAACCATTCTCTTCAGTCGTCAGTGGTCCCGTTCTTACAGGATCGTTTCCCGGCCGCAGTGATGTCGGATATTTGGTGTTTCGTCGGATTCCCGATATTCACGGTGCACTCGTCAAATGGTCGTACGGGAAAATCTCCACTTCATCGCTACCTCGGATATGCTGTGTACCCTCACTCGTGCGCCGACTGTAATACCAGGTTCAGAATCACTCAAATTTTGATAACCTGCTATTGTAGCAACAGCAACCGATCAAACAACTGCACCGGACACTTGTTGTCTTGTACATGCGTTGCCGACCGCAGCGCCGTATTCTGCCAGTTTACATAACTCTGTATTTGAATGCGCATGCCCATACCCAGTTTCTTTGGCGCTTCAGTGTAGTACCAGATAAATTTCGTACAGTGGTCGCACGTCAACTGCTGGAAGAACAGGTGACTTAAAAAAATGACCAAACGTATTGAGCAGTACGTCGAGAAAAGGAAGAATTCGTATTTTCTGGCGCCAGCGGGAACGAAACCCTGTGGCTTTAGCATGAACCCTGTGACAGTTGGAAAAAACTACCAGTGTAAATAAAGTGTATTCCCTCTTCCCGGAAAGGTTCAGATCCTTGCACATGCATCCTGGGAAAGTCCTCACAATGTGTCTTCTTTTAGGGACGCTAGTCTGTCGCAAATTGCACCATTTACGAATACTTCTTGCACTGATAACAAGCATCATCATACTGAAAGAACGTGTGCTCTTCAATGAGTTTCAGGACCAAGTTCCGAGTACTGAAACACATCACACGTGTCATGCAAGGCAGCTTACATGTCGAGGCCCGGAACACTTGTTTCAAGGCAGTGAGGTGTAGGCAGCTCTGTAAAACAGGCTGATTTGGCAGGTCGATACTGTTCCGACACACAACATGACTGTCGTGCAGGGCAGCATATGCGAGGGGCTGGCAAGAATACCTTTTTGCATTTACCGTAACTTCTATTGGAGCTAGGAGATTATAAAACCCAAGGTACTGATACTTTTGAGGCCTGCTTTTTCTGTGCCAAATTTGGTTGCTACTGACCCAGGGGCGTGGGAGGAAATCCCCACCCCACACACACTGCTTTATATAATGTGGTCTCTGTGTGTGTGTGTGTGTGTGTGTGTGTGTGTGTGTGTGTGTGTGTGTGTGTCTGTCTGTCTTTTCAAAGAGTGCTGTGTTTATGGTTCAAATGGCTCTAAGTACTATGGGACTTGACATCTGAGGTCATCAGTCCCCTAACTAACTACTTAAACCTAACTAACCCAAGGACATCACACACATCCATGCCCGAGGCAGGATTCGAACCTGCGACCGTAGCAGCCACGTGGTTCCGGACTGAGGCGCCTAGAACCGCTCGTCCACCGCAGCCGGCGCTGTGTTTTAGTATTTAATCTCTGTAGAGATAATGTCTAAAAATTACATTGAGAGACACACTTTAGACAGATTGCTGTGTCCGTTGAAGACAGTTTAAGGAAACAGGACACGTTGATGAAGGGTATCCTATAAATGGTGGTCAATAATTTTAATAACATTGCAGCAGTCGTCGAAAAAGTTACTAGAACAAATGACACACTGCACAGCCTGCAATTATCCCATAAGCGGAAGTTAACATAACCAAAAGAATACACAACGTGTTTTTTGTCGAAGGAATGGAACAGTGACATTGCTGTATGCACTGTATTAGTTTGCCAGTGCACTTGTTTCCTCACGGTAGTAGTAGAGTGAACAAGAACACAACGAGATTGCATTGGACGAGTTTTGTGTGTTCTTAGTCAGAAGCGAGGGCTGTCGCATCGAACTTCTTCTGTTCCTCTCATGGAGCACATTTGCAGTTGTACACACTACAGAACTTAACGTTCATCTTTTGTTCTCCACAATCTCTCAAAACGTTGCTTCATCAGAGGTTATCTGATGCCGAGAGTCGGTCATCTTTGCCCTGTTAGTGCTCCTTTACAATAACGTCATACACTCAACTTCTGTGCTAAGTCAGAGGTTCGAGTCCTCCCTCGGGCGTGTGTATGTGTGTGTGTGTGTGTGTGTGTGTGTGTGTGTGTGTGTGTGTTGTCCCTAGCTTAAGTTAGATTAAGTAGTATGTAAGCTTAGGGACCGATGACCTCAGCAGTTTGATCCCATAAGACCATACCACAAATTTCCAAAATTTTAAGTCGAACTAGCCTCACGTTTCAGTAAGAGAGAACGAGTCGACGAGTACGAAGCAACCGCAGTGCCACCGTTCTCTGATTCGTCACATTTGGGAACTGTAGTGGGAAGGAAGGAAGCCTCTGTTTGCGACGTGCGCGTGTTGCTGTGCAAAACGCTGATGCAGCACCAAATCTTTGGCTGCTCCTGTTTGCATTACTCAAAAGCCCATTTCCGTGTATAACGGCAAGTGATTAGGCCCTGGAGAGCTCCTTGTTTCGAGGTAGTTACATTGCTGTCCTCTATAGTTCACGGCGCGCAGTAGCGCATCGGTGATCGTATCTCGGAGAAGCCAGATAAGCGGCAACCCTCGGATGCTGTCGATAAAGAGTAGTTAGGTGATCGTCGGCTTTAACGCAGGCAGGCAGGCAGTGCGCGTGCGCGGGGGCGGCGTTCCGGCGGGCGCGGCGCGGCGCGGCGTCCGAGCCTGCGCTCGCTCGGGATCGATCTGGGCGTGACGTCACGGGCGCTCCGCCCGCCGCCTCCCGCTGGCGGGAGGGGGCTGCCGCCGCCGCCAGTCGGCCGCCGCGTCGCTCGCATCCCGCGGGAGCTCCGCGTGTCTCGCGACGTGTCGAGTAAAGCTACAGTCCAGTCCAGTCGATTCGTTCTGCCGACGGCCAGTGTCTACAGCAGGCGTAATCTCCTCCGCCGGACCGGGCTCCACACTCTGCCAACACTCGCTCCTCCGGCTCGCTACTCGCGATCCGACTGCGTGTGTGCGTGCGCTCTTAGAGGTTCCGAAGTTCCTGCAGTCGACGTTCAGAATGCGTATTCAGAAGTCAGAGCACTAGTCGATTAGTAGAAGAGGCTACGCCCACAGACTGAAAAGGCTGCATTCGCGTTTGCTGCAAAGACTGTGCCTTTGTTCCAGCCGTAAATACAGTAATTCCTATTCGTCCTGCTGCGGCCGGTCAGAGGCACACTCGACGAAACTGCTTTCTTTCCAGGTGTGTTAACGTAATTGTCGGGTGAATCACTTCACTGGAGAGACAGATTTGGTGTGCAGCGTGTGTGTGTCTACCTGCCGATTCGCAGTGGCGGTCCTTGCTTGTCATAATGGAACTGATTAGCCTAGCGAGAGGGTCTTGCTTATTAGTCTCCACGGTTCACGGCCGTTCCTTCCATAGGTACCACTGCCAGAGAAGTTTTCTCACAGTCGACGCTGCAGGTGTTCAGTGTGATTTCTTCCTCTGTATATGGGCAACACAGTTAATTCAAACACTTCGAGAAATGACGCCCGCCTGAAACCATATATCTCTCTGCTTTCCTCCGCTAGATTGTATAGCGGATCAGTAATTCGAGGAAGTCATATTTCGTTGCAGTGTTAACCCTACTTCAAATTATTCTCGAACAGTAACTGAGAAAAGGAAGTTGTAATGCCTTGGCGCTTTATCATATATAAGTTGAAGACTGTAAAAAATTAGTTACTACGCACATAGACGCAGCATTTTGATTAGTTCCCCAAATGGAAATTTTTAACTCTTCAGACCTTCCACAATATAGTGTCGCTGGTGATCATTTAGAGTTAATTTCTGAAAATGTGACCTAGTATAAGACCATTGTATAACATTTGCGATATGTTGCGACTAAACTGTTTTACGTTGTTTGAAATGGACCCTCTACGAGCTTACTGGAGCGGCTGCGTCTGTACTGTCGGTGAAACAATATGTACTTGCATAGTTCGTTCTTGTCTCGGCATTTACGCACTGCTGCACCTCAGATTTTTCAGTGTGACCACAGGTTTACGCCCAGACGTTAACTATAATGCATAAGATTCGTAAGCAGTTTTCGTTGGCTTGCTCTGTCTTTTGAGACGTCGCGAACGCATTAATGATAGCTCTTGTCGCATGTAACAATACCATATGTAGTGCATGACTCTCACGAGAGAATTCAGCTTCGCTTTGCATACTGTTCTTGTAAGTTAGATTTGTTGAGAAAGTAGTTACGGCAGCGTACAGAGATAATTTCTTGTCGGAGTACTGAACTGTGTTAATTATTAGTGCTACGGAAACTCGAAACAGGCTTTTAAGGAAAACTTAAACTATATTCTGTTTGGGACGGTGGACGGGTTGTTGAAGGACAAGGTTAAAACACTTGGCCTTAGATTAATCTGTCAATTTGTTGACGCTTATCCAGCCAACATATCTGACTAAAGTTCATTTCATTTCACGTTTTGCCGAGCGTGTGTGCTCTATGGGTACCAATAAAAGTGTCGAAGGTATTCGCGGAGATCTCACAATCATTGAAATTTAGCATTGCCATAATATCAGCGCCGCCTTGCGATGATGCTACGTTGGCTTTCAACCATATTCGCTCCGAGGTTAGACAAACGTTGTTACAGATGGGAAATCCATCTGACATGCAGAATACGCAGTATTGGTCTCCATTACATCGTTTACTGGAAGAAATCTTAGTGTTACCTTTCATTTAACACCTGTCTTCAAACATTCATTTTGAAAACGTTTTTATCAACAAATTGTATCCATAAGAGGCGATAAAATTTCCGTTTGAGGGCGTTGCTGCTGCATACATGCAGTGTAGGCGACTCTGATGCGGATATATGACTGGGTTAGGGATTTATGTGGCATTCTTGTCTTTCTGACGAACGCGCGGTGACTGTGGGAACGTGAAAAGCGGCGACGTTATTTCCAAATGCGTCCAAACAGGACTAAAGTGAGGTTACTTTTTTTGGGAGGGGGGGGGGGGCTGCCGGAGCAGAACACCGGTAGGCATCCATTGGAGAAAGTCGAAAAGGCAACTGCAACAATGGGTGGTGGTGGTGGTGCTGCTGCTGCTGCTCCATGATGACGCACGTTCCCATATCGCTAATGTCTTAACAGAAGTTACGCCAACTCGAGCCCTGTAGTACTGATCTGTCCCAATGTGACTGTCACGCCTTCGATCCCTTAAAAAGGACCTCGATAGGTCGAAGGTTCCTGTCGGACGACGATGTGCAGCCGGCAGTTCCGGCTACTTCACGGAGCAGGACACAGTGTTTTACGAAACTGGTGTCTTCAATCTGGTGCGTCGGTGGGATGATAGCCTCACTGCCCACAGCGATGTTGCGTAATTAGCATTCCTATTCTGGACTGCACTGTCTTCGAATGTAAACTTTTTGATCGCCCCATTTGTTTTTAACGTTGTCCACAGTTTTACTGTAATGGATATAAATGACAAACAGCAACAACCCCTTCTCTCAGGCTCTAAATCGTACGTGTTGCTTTCCATTTTTCCTTTCCTATTCCTCGTATAAAATTTTGAATTGTTTATCTGCTGCTGCTGGCCAGTAATATCTCATGAGTTATGCTCCACCTTCCAATTCAGTTTCCTTTTGCCAGGTACAGCAACGAAAATCGGTTTTAGACATACTTTCCGAAGTGCTGCTTAGTGGTAAAACTACGAGCGCTCCACCAGTTTAGCTCATGAATAGACGGATTGTTAGTTCGATATTATCCCCTTTCTCGAACTTTATGACGCGAAAAAAATCCTGATTATTGTAAACGTTTGATTTACTGTGCAATGTCATAAATCTACGTTTACATAAATATGTCGCTGGGTAGGCAGAGATTTTGGAAAATTACTACCCCAAACGGTGGATTGTAAAATGTTGGTAACTATTTGAAATCTGACCATTTGGCCTTGAAATGTCCTATAACTTCTTAAGGTCAGTCATGTATTAATTTACGTGATACATTGTATGTTTCTCTACTTAAAGACATGGGGCAGATTTTTTGTGTACTGGTACAAAGAAGACTGTAAGAGACTAATGTCCAATGGATCATTTCCAGGAAACATAGATGGTATCCCCATATGTAGACTTTATTGTTGATTAGTCACTTGGAATGTTACCAGTCGTCCGTTGTAGCTGCTGAAATTTCAAGATGGAAAAACAACTGTGGGATATTATAGATATAGGCATTTAGTTAGCCTATAAAATTTTTACTGATGACACCAGCGAAAGTCTAAACCATACAGTTGTACCCGGTAATTCATGACAACTCGGCAAACTTTTTTTTAAATAAGTAGAGCCAATCTTACCGAAGAGGATTACTTTCCAACAAATTCCCTGCTCGCCCAGGTACAATAGTTTCGAAATCATAGGCAGTGTGCCACGTTTCTTTTGTTCGTAGTAAGGAAGCCTTTGACTTCCCATTGTCTTTGCATTTCCTGTACCTTTCACGGAGTACGAGACATAAGCAAAACAGTAATCGCACTGATACTCACAAAGAATGAAATACGGAGGCTTCTCTCGCAAAGGTTCTTCTCGAAGAGATACTCCATCTTTATCGAGCTTTTTGTACACTTCTGTGTTTCCCTCCCTTTAAGGAAATCCTTGTTTCATATCGTTTGCGAGTAAAACACCAATTGTTGAAGGACATAATAAGTATAAATCTGTCAACAGTGAAGTTTTTATAGTGGCTGTATAGTAAATACAAACGTTAGACCTGCTGAACAGCAATTACGAAATCAAATTTGCTATGTAACATCACAGTAAACAAATCCGAATTTTTGTGTGTTAAAAATTAATTTGTGCTTTGATGTGTATAAATAGAAATTTGAGTATTAACATGACGAGCAACTACCACTTGTGTTCTTTGTTGAGAGCGAATGATATGTTAAATCCCAAGTTGCTCGACATTATTAGAACCAAATTTATTCATTGTAATCCAAGATTTGATATCACCTACAGGACTTCGAGTTATCTGTTCGACATCTTGTCAGTCGATTTACAATAATTTTTTTACAATAAGATACATTTTTACTTGAAATTTCGAGAAAATATTAGTAAGTACTGTAAGCGAGTGTAAGTACAACTTTCGAGTACTTCTGATCCAAATTTGAATCAGAGACGCTAGAGGAATGTGACTATTTGCAAGATGGTAAATATTCAGAGAAGGGGGTGTCCAACATTTTAGTTTACCTGCGCCACGTTGGAAGAAGACGATTATTTTTAGACAGCTCGTAATATGGTTAACACTAACACGCCGATTAAAAAATGTTAGAGAGAGAGAGATTCGGGTGGAGCGGGAGTTTAGAATAGAATTTTATCGTAAGTTACCATAAAGTAGATCGTGTGATACTCACTTCTTGGGCCACATGTGGCCCGCCGGCTGCGCGTTGGACAGCCCTGGTGTCGACAGTCTGGAGAAGAAATCAGCTGCGGCCGATCCAGACTCTAGGAGTGCATCTGCTTCTTATGCGTCATCCACATTCTGCTATACGTGTTTCATTAATCCAACTAGATCAGTTGGACAACGACGGGGCAGAAAATCGAAGCATGGCCTATCTACAGAAAATATATTGGCACACACCTTGAGTGATTTATGAAGATAGCAGAAAACTAAGGTGTGGTTTGCTAATCGGATGTTTGAACCTCGACTCTCCCAAATGAGAGTCCCGGCGCCTTATTGCTTGTAGGTTTTGTCAGAAATAGCCACCAGCTGGTGCGGACTAGCAGAAGCAAACACCTCGTACCGCTGCAGGCTGGCCGTGGGGGCTTCGCTATGCTAGTGATCTCACATGTCGAGGGAGCTAAAATCGGAGCAAAAATAGACCAAAACGTACGCAGCGCGCAAGTCCCTTTGACGTGGATTTATGCTGAGATGCGTTTAAAACTGCGGGGACTCGCTCCTAGAGGCAATGAATCGTTTCATTTCCCAGAGTAAAATTTATCTTGTAATCCATTCCCCAGAAGTACACTCGTTGGCATCGATTTGAAAATTAATGTTGCATTGGAATACTGAAGCTAATCATAGTGAAATTCTTTGCGTTACCTATGTTTTATGAAGAAAATTGTAGCTAACTTGTAACAGTAGAACGAACGGTGATCTGGCATTGTCTTCTTTGCATTTTGATACTCACGTGTGATGGATGACAGTAAAAATCTTCCTGGCAGATTAAAACTGCACTTTCGCTGACAGTGATCTCCTGGTTGAGCTATCCGGGCTCGCTTAAAGAAGTTCATTGGTTCAAAAAAAATCCCTTCTAATATCCTATTTTCATATTAGAGGAGCTCCTCGTTCAGGCCCTGGAATTCCGAAGGCTGGCTACCGGCCACTGTGTAGAGGGGCAGGGGGTCAGCAACCATCTCTCCCGGACGTTTTGCCGAATTGCTAAACCTTGGAGCCGCTGTTTCTCACAAAAGTAGCTCCTCAGTTGGCATGACGAAGCTGAGAGCATCCCGTACCAGTCTTCCCACTACGAAAAAAAATTGATGGCAGTACAGGGAATCGAACCCGGTTCCTCCGCACGGCAGCCATTTACGCTGACAGCTACGGAGGCGGACACTTTCATATCTGCGTCAGTGTTATTTTCTGCCACTTTCGTGGCAGCTTTGTGATGTGTTAGTATCGTTCCCAAATTATTTGACATTCTTGACTCTGTTCAGGAATAGGGCATCTCCGTCTACATAATTTTGCTGAAACAAATGTTTTCGTGTACATGTTAACTGGGAACAAAGAGTAACGATTGCAGATTCGATGTTTTGACATCTACACATTACTCTTTTAGACATGACAAATTGGCACTTCATACTCCTACAGTTGTTGACGCCAGACGAAAAGATTTGACTTGTCACCGAACCGAATAAGCATGATTTTCTTTTCCGTATTGCGCAAATTTTTGACGAAATGCCAAGCCTAGTGGGGCAGTGGTTCATGATCTGGGCTCGTAGTCCAGAGGACCGCTTTCAGATCCGCATCTAGCCGCTCAATTTGCATTTTCCGGGTTTTGTTTAAATCGCTTGATGAAATGTCCGGCATGGTTCATTTGGAAAGTTTACTCTCTATTTCCTTTCTCATACTTCGCAACTATACGTTTTGATTCATCTCTAATGGGCTCACCGTCAGTTAGACATACTATTCGTCCTTCCTTGTAGATGAAATGTCAAATGACGTCGACCAAGCATTCTTGTGGGTAGATTCGTGTAGACATGAGGCGACTGAAAGCTGATAATGCGCTGCTGAGAATGGCGTGTCTCTAAGATACAACTTGCATTTTCTGTTTCCTCCGTCTTTCCATTCAGCAGATCCGCTGGTTGTGATTATCGGTTACACGGTAATGTGTCGTCAGCGACTTCTGGTTATGTAGCCTTTAGATTCGTTAACCTTCAAATGGCGGTTGTTTACAAATGCAGTTTTTTTTTTCAGACTAATGACTTTGATGACTGTCAGAACACCCATTCCCGTATTATGAAATCGTTTTATTTTCGGTTTTAGCCTTTGAAGCTGCGATACTTGCCTCGTAACAAATTTCAGGTTTCCAACTGCATTCACGTTATCGAAAGTGGGTGACGTCAGCTCAAAGACTACTCACACAACGCTCAGAGTCAGCGGTAAACGCCTTCCTCTGTTCTCTCTCTTGAAGCCATAAGTTGTTCGCAGCAGTGGAGCAGCGTGAGATATTAATGTCAGAGATATATATGTTGACGGGTACGGCAAAATACCAGTAGTAAACACACGTTACAAAGAACGATATCGAAAATTTCTTCTCGATGAGTTACTCTGTCGACCTTTTTGTACTCTTCCGTGTTTTCCTCCCTCTAAGGAAACCCTTGTTTCATATCATTTACGAGTAAAACACCAATAGTTGAAGAACATCGTAAGTGTAAATCTGTTAACAGGGAAGGATCGATAATGGTTCTAAAGTACATAGAAACATCAGAGCTGCTGAACAGCAATTAAGAAAACAAATTTGCGATGTGTTATGTAACCTCATAGTAAAGAAAACCCGAATTTTTGGTGTTAAAATTAATTTATGCTCTGATCTGTATGTAAATAGAAATTTGAGTATTATCAGGAAAGCATTACCTAATATTAAGAGATAATTGATGCCTTATATGTGACCGCTGTTTCCTGAGGTACGTACACAATGTTTTCTGTATGAGTACACTCCATATTCTTCCTATTACAAGTCCACTCTGTCCATGTTGCAAAGGCGCGTACTTTTCTCTTAAACAACAAAGCGATCGTGTGTGTTTACACTTTCCAACAACAGTAATAATTCTGCTGTTATCTAGCATCTCTGTAAACCAGAATACATTCTTGAGAACCTTTAATTAGAAAGTGAATAAGTGGTTCGGATCAAGATTTGAACCTGGTTCCGTTACTCAAACGGTCTGCTACTTCGCTCGACGCATGACGACTCAAAACAAACGTATGAAGGGGATGAATTTTTGTGGCATGTTTCAGTGTAATTCTTTAAATCTTAGAGCAATTTATTCCAAACATGGTGGCACGAAACTTACTATCTGAACTTACAGCAGATAATGATCTTTTTGTTGTTGTCGTTCTTGTCGTCGTCGTCGTCGTCGTCGTCGTCGTCGTAGTCGTAGTCTTCAGTCCGAAGACAGTCTTGATGTAACTGTCCATGGTAGTCTTTCCTCTGCAAGCTTCATCATCTCTGAATAACGACTGCAACCTGTATCAACAGATTTATTCTTTTATACGAGTTGTCATACATGTTATCCAGGAAAATATTTGGGCCTAGACCTAAAAATTTTCCTGGGTAGCGTTTAAGAGAGGCGTCCGTTGCTCGCCATAGGCCAACAGGAACACATTTTCATCGGTCAAGATGACAGTTCATCGTGATTTTAACACAGACTCGACTTTCACCATTGATGATGGTTTCACAAACTGAAGAAAACTGAGAAATTTACCCAACTGCGCCAACTGTTACTCTGTGGCATTCTGTAATAGTCCCCTATACATATGACGTAACATTATATTCACCAGAAGATGCAACGTAAAAGTTGCGAAACAGGTCGTGTGTGTGTCTAATAGATTTCAATAAATACAGCTATTGCGGAGTATTGGACTTTTCATTGTTTCACATTTTAACACTTGTCTGCAAACATCTTTTACGCTGTATGAGTAGTCTTACAAAATTCCAAGAGCTCACATTCCAAAAAGGCTCCAGAACATACACTACTTCTCGCGTAGTGATCACGACGCCGGAATTGGAGAATTTAGGACTTATAGAGAGACGCCCGTCAATATTTCTGGATGCATTCCATCCACAAATGGAACGGGAAAGGGGGCTAATGAAACTGGTGGACTGAGTACACTGCACAATGGCTAGGAGGGAGCAGGTGTACGTGCAAAAGCAGTAGAACATGGCCGATACTAGTGTACAAGTCATAGTTTCAGGAGTCGGTAGCGTGATTGGTGACAGTCCAAGTCCAAGATTGTCGAACAGATTCCTGCAGGGTGTTCTCTTAAAACAGAAAGACGAGCGTGCGTCACAATAGAATGGAATGATGGCAGGCTTGTTCCCCACGCCCGTTGTCTGTAGGTCTCTGTCGTTACAGCAGGGAGATGGGGAAGGCAGCTTTTATGGCCACAGTGCCCGAGATAGCATCGCTGCTTGTGTGCCGCAGCCACAGGGCTGCAGTGCAGTGTTGTGCACAGCTGTTACAGGGCTCGAGCGGGAGCAGCACCAACCTGGGCACCGTACCCACGTCGGGTGTCCCCGGTACACACTGCCTAAAACCACGTCCGGCCATCCAGACATACTCCATTCGTGATCTGGCTCGTTGTAATTGTTCATTTGACATTTCTACCACGTGTGTTGCTTTTTAAGTAGCATTCAAGGTCCACAGTCATTATTCATCATAGTTTTATCCACCTACAAATGCCGTTTTGGTTCCTATGTCTCATCTAACTTCACAAGAACCAGGAGTGCTTTTCCTTTTTTTAAAAAAAAATGCTCTTTTAAGTCATGATTTGGGCGCCTATAACTTAAGCTGTTTTGTACTCTAAAATTCCCACCCCTACCTCCCCTCTCCAGGAAAAAAACCTGAGCGACGTAAAACTGTCTATCTGGCTCTACGCGTACTCTTAATTTCTCGTGTGTTGTTCTCGTGATTGCTACGGGAGATACATTGTGGTTACAAAAAAATGGTCGCTCAGTCTTCTTCGAACACTGGTTCTCTGAATTTACCAAACAGCGCTTCGCGAGAGCTGCGCCGTCTTCCTTCCCAGGAATCTCATGTAAATTCCCATACAACATTTGTTACACTTTCTTATGGGCTATACCGAGCTGTTAGGATCACAGCAACGTGCGTCTCAATTCGTTCGATATATCGTGCCATGCCTGCTGGATAAAGACTCCAGCACTGGAACAGTACTCTAGAATTTGCGCCACTAGCGTCTTTCATCCATTTCCTTTACACATGCATTGTATTTACTCAGAGCCCTTGCAACAAACCAAGTCTTGCATTCCCTGATACTGATTTTACATGATCGTCCTACTTCATATCGCGCCTTAGTATTAACCCTAAATACTTAAAACGATGTGACGTTGTCAAATGTTCACCACGAATCTTGTAATCAGCTCCTATCGAGTTCATTCTCTTTGTTATAGGCACTGCGTTAAATTTACCTACGTTTAGAAAAAGCTGCCACTCATTACTCCAAGTGGAAATTTTGCATATTTCTGTCTTTCCTTAAAATAATCCGACGACGATGCTTTCCTGTACACAACCAAATCGTCAGCGAGCAATATGTTAATGCTGCTTATAACGTAATCGTGTATTGCGTATTGAAAAAGTAGAGGGCACACCCGACGTTCCTTTAATTTCTGTGGTCAGCCGTCCAATATAACCTGTTGGTTTCTTTTAGTCAAATATTCCTCGATGGAAACACATATTTGCGACTAATCTCAGTATGATCAGTTCTTAGTTACTAGCCGACGATATGGTACAGTGTTGAACGCCTGTCGGAAATCTGGGAATACAGGATTTATCTATTCACCTCTATCTGTTTGCGAGATGTCGTGTGTTAAGCAAGCTCCGTTTCACGCATCTGGTGTATCTTTGAGAGAAACTTGTTTTCCTCCAGGAACGTCATATTATTTGGACGTACAATGCACTCCAGGATCCTGCAAAAGACTGATGTTCATTTCAGGACACCGGCGATTTCCTACCCTAACATTTCCCTATCCGAGCTTGTACTCAATCTCTAATGACCTTCCCGTTGACAGGAGATTAGACGCTAATTAAACATCCTCCTTTCCTTCCTAGGGCGTCTGATAGTTCAGTGTTCGATGATTGTGGGGCAATCATGAATACGCCGACTCCTAAGAAAGTGAACTGACTATAAACTGCAGACACTGTCGTAATCTTCTTCTTCAGAACTTCTCTCGGGCTGCGAGTGGTAATCTTAAATCAATACTGACTACATACTTTGCGGATGCCGACTTCCCTTTGTCCACATGGTCTACATTAACGGTGTTGTCACTAAAACTCGCCAATTGAATTTCATTCCAACGCAGTTCAAGAGCGTAAAACGTGCGTATCAATAAGGTCTTTTACCCGTTAACTACACATGGTTTGTGTTAGTCATGTAATCTCTCGGGCAGTCGCCACGGTATTCGGTTCAGTGCAAACAGTAGTGCACGGCTATGCCATTTATTATTGCATTGCGAGGGAGCACTGATCTCGGTGCTCTCCCACAATAATAAATGCCACAGCTGTGTTACTGTTCGTAGCGAACAGTGAACTGTGTTAAACGTTTTGACTACACAGCCGAAACGTTATGGTATACAAGTAATTAAACGCAAATTAAAAACAGATGAGGAAACTTGTTTCTTTTTAGAAGTTTAGGCTAAGCTTGATAGTGACCGTTACGAATGCCAACTGAAACCACAAATTATTTGCAACCTGTCACTTTTATTATGCTTATCAGTTCGCGTTTCGAAGTATTATACTCACGTCGTCAGGTGAATTAATAAGGCGTGGATATGTTATATGTACGACTATAGGGTAACTTGATGCACCGTGTTTTAGCGGTCACAGTCTGCTTTTTCCAGTCCCATTTACACCGGTTAGTTTCCTGTAAACCGTTGGGTTCTAGTAAACTATCTTCGTTATGTATATGATGTGAATACGAATGGAAAAGAAACCTTTGACGACTGAAAGTGTGTACCAAAATATATCCAGGCCTTATTGACGAACATAAATCCGACAAGTAATAGTGTAATCATTCGAAACCTATATTAGGGAGTATAATAAACGCATCTGGTTACACTAGTTTGTAATTTTAATTGACTGACATTCTTTAATAAGCTTGGCACAAATTACAGATTGAGTCTACGCTCTCACTGCACAGTATTCCTTTCAGTTGTTCCGTTCCCTTCCTTTAGGAGAGAAACTTTGATCAGTAAATGTACACTAAGAGTGTAAATTCTTCTGCAGATGTACCACTACAGAAAATGGCGAAGATACTTAATCAAGAAACTGCAGTTAGATGGCTGTTAATAAATCTTTGTGAATTTCCACAATTATCTCGCCAGTTTTCCAGCGGCGTGGAAATTCTTTTTAATATCATTAAAATCATAAATTACCTAACGCAAAAGAAGTCGTGGAGATCTAAAGCAAGTTTGTTACTCATTAAAGTAAATCTAACAAATATAGTTGGAATTTTACTCCGTGTTTTAGCGACACTTCTGACGAATATGAGCTTTCAGTGAAATTATTAATGTGGCCAGTGATATAGCCGCATACACCAGCAGTTGGGTTGCATTGCGAGAATCGCAGTAAGTAGACTAGCATTTCTGCCAAACATTTCCCCCCTCCCTTCAAAAAAATAAATAAATAAATATAAAATAACTCGTCTTAGTTAGTTTGCTATAGCGGTGCATTTCATATTGACCAACCAGTCTGAACCGAATAATCTGTAGGACCGGCACTTACTCGTGGTTGTACGTCATGAAGAATAGGAATTCCGTCAAGAGGTTGTGATATTGTGTTTTAATATTAGTAATTGAGTTCAGTATTCCATCAGTTCAATTTGGGCCAGGAATAAGTTGAATAGTTCAGCGTTGTATTTTCAGCTAATAAGACCACAGGACAACAAATTAGTCAACCTTGTCAGGAAACATCGCGGTACTGCCGTAAAACACCACCTCTGATCTTGAAAATGACCTCAGTTCTGTAAGGAAGTGTGTCCACTTGTGTCTTCAGCTGTGCAATGTCCAGATGAAACCACTTATTGGTGATCAGGTCCCCTAAAGCTACCAAACTGCAGAGACGTTGTTTGCCACGTATCACCCGCTGTGCGAAATAGTTCGAGGCATTTTCTGTGGAAATAAAATCGGGTGATGCAGCGGGCTAATCGACGTGCTGGAGGGTGCCTTAATGTTCGTCAAACCAGGAACGTATGCTTGAAGCCCTGTGGACACAGCTGTTTATCATCTTGAAAGACGGATGTGTCGACGACATACTCATTATGAAGAAACAGAAGAAAGGGCAACACTTGGTCGCCGAGAATGTTCAAATGAACATCACCGCTCATGTTCACGGTGTCACGAGTGGGTTCAAGTCATGGTACGAACATCACCCCCAAAAAAATCACAGAACCACCTTCATCCTGAACTAAATCATCGAGAAACTGGAAGGTAAACTAATCATTGGGCGGTCTGTGCTCTCGACGCCTTTAATCAAGTGAAAGGTGAAGAAACTGAGACTCGTCGGACTACACTACGTCCTCTAGTCAGCTACTCTCCAGTTTGTATGTTTTTGTTCCATTGAATACGTGCAGCGTTTTGTTCCGCTGTGAGGAATGACCTTCTGACTCCAGTGGTCATTACATGCAGTTCCCTTCGCTCGGAAACTGGTGAGATGGACTTGCATTCACGGACAGCAGCAATTACTATGGGGTTTGATACCGATTGTGACTGACAATAAATGTTGTACAATTCCATTCCCTGTCGTTTAGGATCTTTTGACGATTACCTTTCTTCCGCCGTGTTAAAAGCTTAGAGTTGTATGAGTATACCACTCCTTGTTGGTGGACAGACCGCGTGTATTCACCCAGATTGGGCACTCCATTCACAATGAAGTCATGAGCAACTCCAAACAGGCTCCTTTTTGCAATTGTGTGTGCACGTCGACCCATCTTACTTCGTGATTCCAAACAACGGACTGTCACATAAGCACCACTACGCTGCCATGACTTAGGCCAAGCTGTACGGGGCCACATGACCATCTGCTACCAATTCTACACTATCTACAGCGCTCCAGAGAGACCTTTGTTTTCTTTTAAGGGGATTCAATAATAGTTTGTCTGGTAATGTAGAGTATCGTAAGTGACCTGTAGGGCCATCGTTTTGTCTACGGTTATCGTTGGTCTGTGACGTATCTATCGCACTTGGCAAAGTGTTGTGGGAAATGTCATCTCGCTCTGCGCTTCCGATCCCACGGTGAACTACAATTAAAAATACTGCTGGCTGAATGAACTGGTCCAATCATCTAGGCAAGACAAGGATAGGCCAAAACTTGTTGAATGAAACTCTTTAACTTATTCAAATTGCAGTAGAGCTTGCATATATCTGTAGTGATAGACTGTGGACCAGGAAGTGGCTGTGAGAGTGAGGTTGCTGCCAAGGATAGAAAGTGAAGCAAAAGTCAAACAGGGGATAATGTTTGTTTCAACTGGTGTTCGGTTAACGAACAACCCCATCCACATACGGATTACCTCGCATTCCCAAGCACTATACGTGGAATTTCATATACGCTGCATGTTAACTTCGCAGAGACGACATCTTGTCAACTGTCATCTCGTGATAAATGGAGTGTGGGCAAGTTCACTGACCAGAGATCACATTTCGTCCGTAAAATACAGGTAATTTTCATTTTGAAACTAGAGTTTGTTTTCTGATAATCAGATTGTATCGTCTTTCGAATCTAAAGTTTTCCGCCAGTAGCGACAGCATGCTAGTGGACTTTCTTACGCGTCCTAGAAGAATATACCAAGAGAGCTGCATTATGGATTGCCGCGACGCTCTCGTGAGAAGGCGCACTAGAGACAGTGTAACAGGGTCGTGCAAGCAATGGTACGGCTGATAGGAGCTTTGACAATTCTTGAGATGCAATATGTTATATAAGATCAAATAGTTGGCCGCAGAAAGTGTATCCGAAACAACGGTTTTGAGCATAGGTGTTATAGCACTGCGCAGGGTGTTTCAAAAAGAATGAGGTAATTTAAGAACTCCATATTCATTGACTAAAAAATAATGCAAACTTAGGATGAATTACAAAATGCTCAGAAAATCTTAAGTTTTTGCTACGCCATTACAAATACTCCGTGTATCCAGCAGCAGCACGAACAATATCTAGATGACAGCTAAATTCGTCATAAACCTTACACAAAGTATCTGCTTTTACAGAAGTTAAGGCTGCTGGTTTTCTGTTCTTCACTACTTCTGTGTCACGAGGTAAAGAGGGGTGAACACACTGTCCTTCACAAAAAAATTCACATGTATTCTAGTCTAGCGATCTTGGAGGCCAAGAATGCAGTGCGCCCTACCCAGCGTTGAGACAGTGTCCCATAGAGAAACTGACGCACGTTGTACCAGTGTGATGGAGTTCAATCCTGTTGGAAAATGAAGTCGTGGAAAAAGCCAGTTACGCATTTGAAGATATTTCAACTCTAGATAGGGCGCACTGGACCCCGAGCTACTGACCTGTATTCTTGGCCTCAAAGATCGCCAGATATGACCCCGTACGATTTTTTCCTTATATGGATACCTCGTGACACAGAAGTGGTGAGGAACAGAATAACAGGTACCATAACTTCCGTAAAAGCAGATACATTGTGTAAAGTTTGACAAATTTAGCTATTGTCGAGATATTGTTCGTTCTGCTGCTGCTGGACACATGAAGCGTTTGTAATAGCATAGAAAAAACCTTAAGATTTTGTGAGTATTGTATAATTCATTCCATGTTTGTAATATGTTTTCATCAATATATTTGGAGTTTTGAAATCAGGTCATTCTTTTTGTAACACCCTGTAACAGGGGGCTATCGAAAAGCTCCAGTTCGAAGACGGTACAGTGCAGATCCTGTATCCCAATCAGACAAATTCTCGCTGCACATGAAACGTCGTCCACTCAAGGCGGTTTTTAAGGGACCGAATGAGCGATAGTCGCATGGGAAGAGATAAGGAGTATAGAGCGGATATTAATGTGTGTCCCACTAGAGTGACATAAGTTCTGGGTTCTAACATTTTTTACATGGGGACGTGCGTTAACATGAGGCAGCAGCACCCGTTGTCGTTGTCGCAGTTTTCCCGGACTTTTCGCCTTAATTCCACGCCATAATTTTTCCAGCGTTGCGCAGTAACGTTTCCCTATTATGGGGACACCGACGATGCATGACACCACTACATCGTTGACACTTTAAGACTCCGATTCCCAGTAGTGGCACCAGCTTTCATCGGTGCAACCGTGCACTCGAGGAACGTGTTGCCTTCAATATTGAAACGAATCAGATGCTTCAGGCAAACAGCCCTCCGGATTGCATTTAGTTCGGCATTCAATGCCCGGGGTATCCACTGGCTGCAGACCTTACGGTAGCCTAACTCCTGCTGGATAATGTGCTGCATTCCACCGGAGATGATATCCTTTGCTAGCGCACGAATGTTTATGCCCCGGTCCGCCCTAATCGCATCATCAAAGTCCTCTTGTTGTTGTCCGCAGTGAATGAGGCTGATCTTCCAGATCAGCCGGCGTCTTCCTCGAATCGCGACCAACGCAGAACGTGGCGCACCATTCCACAACGGTGGCTTTCGACAGACATGCTGCCACGTGCACATTTTTCATTCTCCGTTCGCCAGTCAAGAAAAGAATAACAGCACATTGTTCCCGTTTAGATGCATTTACGTTGGCAAGACAGGAATGTCACACTAATTCCTTGTCGGTTTTTATATACCACACCAGAGTCGCGCTACGTTGCATATACGCTGCAGCAACGCCCTCAAACGGAATTTTTTTGTTCGCCCCCTTGTAACTGAGCATAGCGATTTTGAGAACGATGTTTACGGTAACAGCTGAGAGTGTCATTTTAATTGCTCTCATCTTATGTTCGAAATCTTAGTCCATATTGAGTTCTCTTTTGCTAGATGCCCTGAGAAAGATACGAAGGCAATTCGAAGGGGAAGGTGTGTCACCGCTCACTACTCTCACGCAGTAGATCCGTGTGCTTAGAGCTGCGTTAACTGGAAACGCACATTTCTTCTCTTTAGACTAAAACAGCCGTTTAAAATATCGCGAAATATGGAATCCGTTCTGTAATACGGGTTTTAGTGGCAACAAGTCTCAAAGCTGTGGACACTGATATTCAAATTCGTGTTGTGTATGGATCCGAAAGTGATATACGAAGGTGTTTAACAGGAAAGGATGAATGTTCATGGTAAGTTGACGTCCGTATGTAGACAGCAACGGAAGGGAACAGAATATTCACGATAAAAGTCGTTTTCCGCTATTTCAACTGATCAGCAGCTTTCTTCAGATGAACGATGACAGTTCTCGTGTTATTCGCTTTATTACTAGTGTAGCCCTTCAGCCGAGAAGACATTCAGATCTTCATTGTCCTGATGGTGACTTATTAAATGTTGGAACTCCGCTAGCACAATCATCACCATATTCCAAACTCACGCTTTGCGTTGAACATTTAACAGACTCCATCATGGCAATGAAGATCTAAAGGTGTTCTCGGTTGAACTAGTAATAAAGAAAATAATACCTGCCTGACCTTAGGCGGTTTATCGACATATCAATTCCTAATGGTCATTAAGTCCTCTGCGGGTGATGCGTGCCTGCATTTGCTAAATCCCTACGATTGTTTTGGAAAAAAACTGTGACTGAGCAGTCGAAGCACCAGAAGTTGTGCATTCACTGGTTCTTACCAAACAAGATAAATACTTCAATCTGAATGGCGACTGTGGAGGGGAATTATGCAAAGGTGTAGCTTTAAGATTTTCTCAATAAATTTATGTATTCGAGTATTCTACGTACAGCCTAATACAGTTTCGTTTCCGAACTACTGCTGCCAATTACGCCGCGATCATCTGCGACGTGTGTCAGCGATTTCCTATTTTAGATACTGACCCAAGTCGCCCTCTAGTTTCGTAGTTTCGTCTGTATCGACTTTATATATATATATATATATATATATATATATATATATATATATATATATATATATATATATATATATACTTGACGCGAGTTGTTTCATGCCTACCACACCCATGGTCTCGCTTAGTCCATGCCATAGCGAATCTCAAAGGGCATCAACTTTGAGGTATTAACCACTATTAGAACGGCTGTGACATCGTTTTTAGTCGTGTGAACTTGCCAACTCGAGCTTCTCTCACGTGGCACCCGGAAAACCATGGAGCGAGGCAAACACGTGGATGCGGTATTTATTGGCGTCTCAAGAGTTTTAGACTCAGCCCTACACCAACGCTTATTGAAGAAAGTTCAGTGATAAAATCTGCGAATGAGTTGGCGTCTTGGTAGGGAAGACTCAGTATGTTGTTTTGGATGTCGAGTTATCGACAGGGAAGTGAAATCTTTGCTGTTCACGTATATTAATTATCTGGAAAACAATAGTAACCTCAGACTTTTTTTTTTTTGCAGGTAATGAATTTGTGTATAAGACAGCGTCATATGAGAAAAGCATCGCTGCAGGCAAATCTCGATAAGAGTTCAAAGTATAGCGTAGACTGGAAACTTGCTTAAGATGTTAAGGTCTGAAAGTGTGCACTTTACAGAGTGCAGAAATGTAAAATCCTATGACTGAAATATCAGTGACACACAGTTGCAATCAGTTAACTCGTGCAATCACCTAGGTGCAACAGCTTGTGAGAAGATTAAAGATAACATAAGATCAGTCATAGGTAAAGTAGCAGACCTATTTTAGTTGATTGAACTGGTAGACGGTTGCTGATACCAACCATCCTGCGAAAGCCTACTTGCAAAGTTTCAAGAACTGCATATATACTCTGTGCAATACTGCGAAGTGCATACCAGAGGGTACTTGGCATGGTACCTCATAGGGTTTTTTCCCGTTCTGCCGCGTTTCGACTGTCGATAGAATGACGGCTACGGGACTGATACGTAGGTGGCTGAAGAACATCTCTAAATTCATTTAACACGGGCACAATGAACTTTATGTACCTCTTCATCACACTCTGGAAGCCACCTAATGGTATGCGGCGGAGAAGAATGAGTGTCATAAGCCTCTGTATGCTTGGGAAGAATGATTGCCATAAGCCTCTGTATTGCCTTTAATTTCTCGAATTTTATCTTCGTCATCGCGCGGGATGTATGTGGGAGAAAGTCCGACTCTTCCCGGATTGTGCTGTCTCGAAATTTCATTAATAAACTTCCCGGTGATGCACTTCTCTCTTGAATCATCTGCCAGAGAAGTCCGCTGAGCACTCGGTAACCCTCTCGCACCGACTGAACGACCCCGTGACGAAACACGCCGCTCTTCGTTGGATAGCTAGCGCTCTCTCTCTCTCTCTCTCTCTCTCTCTCTCTCTCTCTCCCCCTCCCCCTCCCCCTCCCCCTCCCCCTCCCTCCTTCCCCCTCCCACCTCGCCGCCTCCCTCCCCCTCTCCTTATAAGCCATGTCCTTAGCGGATGAGTTACACTTACTTAAGATTCTTCCTATGAATCTGTCTGGCATCTGCCTTTCCTACTGTTTTGTATGGTCATTCCACTTAAGATCGGTTTGGATAATTAATCCTAGATATTTTACGTTAGCTATTGTTTCCAGTAGTTGCTCATCAATTGTGTACTTGTACAATAGTGGGTTTCTTCTCCTATCTGTGCGCAGTATGTTACACTAACTTAGTGGTCCCGCTTCTCTCGCGTGAACTGTATGGCCTGCAGAGATTTTTGTTTTTATTTAACTGATTTTTTATGTTGTTCAGACTGCAACAGCTTCTAAGCTTTTCACGCTAAGGGAGGCCATATAAGCATGGGTTTTTCTGAATGAACTTCTGACTAAAAAGCTATTCTGTTAGCTGACGTACAAAGTTTTTGTTAATCGTACTTTCTGAGTTCTTGTTGAGATATTTCCATGGGAACTTTTCTCCCCTGACAGCTATTTCTTAATATCTGACCGAGAAGTGAATTACCAATTTTCATAAATTTAGCTTTAATATTTTTTTTAATGTAACTAAATATTTTCTGAAAAATTTTCATCCCCTATTGCACTCCCTTAGTGGTTGAACGTCCGGAAACAATAAACACGTACTTTTTATTTCTAACGGAGAAGTCAATCATAGATGTAGCCTTAAAAATCCTTTAGTAGTCCTTCCGTAATTATTTACTTTCAGAAAACTTTCACCCGCTATTTCACCCCCTTTGTGGTTGAATTTCCAAAAATGTTAAACACCCCTGTTTCACCCCCTTAGGATTGGAATTTCGGACAATTCCTTCTTAAGCGATGCGTACAGTACAAGATCTACACCCCCTCCAAACATCAAGTTTCTGTCCTCAGCAGTTTGGACTGGAGCCAGTGGATCAGGCTGACTGCTTCACACCCTTCTGTGTTGAATTTCAAAAACAGTGAAACACGTATTTTTCATCCTTAAGCGAGATGCCAAACAGGATTTAACTTTGAAAATGCTTTCGCTATGAAATATTTTCATAAAACGCTTCACCCCCTATTTTACCCCATTAGGCGTTGATTTCTAAAACCATTGAAGCACTATTTTTTTAATTTCTAACTGAGAAGCCAAATTTAAATTTTCATATATATATATATATATATAACTTTAAATCGCTTTCATAAAAAAATTCATGAAAATCTCACCCCCTATTTCATCCCCTTAGGGATTCAGTGTACAAAAACATTTCTGACCGAAAAACAGATACCAATTTTCGTAGGTCTGGCTTCAAAATTGCCTTAATAGCGACGTTAAAGAAAAAGCTTCATAGCCTGTTTCATCCACTTAGGGTTTGTATTTCAAAAAGATCCCTTCTCCAGATTTCAGGTTTCTATCCTTAGCGGTTTGGGCTGCGTGAGAGAGTCAGTCAGAACATAGCTCTTTTGCGTTCAGGATCAACTGCCAGAGCCTGCACTATTTATCAGTCCACTACAGGTCATTCTGCAAATCCATGCTGTCTTCTGGCGTTGATACTTGCTTATAGACCAACGCATCATCTGCGAACAGTCTTAAAGAGAATCCGACAATTTTGCTACATAATTTACGTACATTGTAAACAGTAACGGTCCTATCAAACTTCCATGGGGTACTCCGAAAATTATCGTCACATTTGTCGATATTTTTTTTTTTTTTTTTTTTTTACTAAACGGCCATGCCGCACGGTATCAAATGCCTTTCTGAAGCCTGCTTTACCTACGACAGCGCTATTTTGATAGCGCTACAAATTGTCTTACCCATGTATTCGTGTGAGATGACAGGTACCACTTTTGATCCATTGATGTTTCAGTCATACGATACTACCTTTCGGCGTTTTGTGAACTGCAAGTAGATAGTCTTTGTTACACTTGGAAACCTGACCTAATCTCCGACGATAGGTTACCAGCGAACTACGGTGTGCAGAACAATTATAGCTTGCACTTGTAGGCTGTTATTTTCCAGTTTGTTACCCCTCTGATCCTCCTCCACTCCCTATAGTCACATCGAATTACTTCACACCTGCCGACAGACAACCCGTTGAAAATATCTGCAAAGCGGGCTGGTGTCGTGTTTTCCCGGTCTGTTCGTGTCTTCGAACTTTTGCCGTGTCACACACAGTGCCCATATAGAGCACCTGTGATGTGAGATAAAAAGCTAGAAAGATGCTGTTTCACTCACGCGTCTCTGTTTTCTGTATGTCCTGTAGTTTTTACGTCGTCTACTGGTACTATGAATAACCCTGTATGCTCCTCCACTGCCCGTATCGGAAAACGAAACAGTGACAAATGTTTCTCTCATTTTGTTACTTCTGATTACGACAGTAATTAAAATAAACGTACATTGTCTGTCACCCTGAAAAAAATTGATAGTGAAAGGGTTAATAAGAAACATGAACAATAAAGTTACTAAAACACTTGTCTAGGCTAAGCCCAAAGTTAATTATATTTGTGTCGATGTCTCTCCAAGGTAATATGCTGCATCCTCATTACAGTAGCAAATTTTGTGTGCTATCCCTTATGATCGTACTTTGAATATGGAGTTGTGTGGTGCCGAGACAGATGCATTTGGGAAGTCGAGAAATACTGCATCCACCTGCCACGTGGCTTGCAGGATGTTGCGAGAAGAAAGCAAAAGTTTGGTTTGTCATGACCGACGTTTTCGGGCCGGCCGCTGTGGCCGAGCGGTTCTAGGCGCTTCAGTCTGGAACCGCGCGACCGCTACGGTCGCAGGTTCGAATCCTGCCTCGGGCACGGATGTGTGTGATGTCCTTAGGTTAGTTAGGTTTAAGTAGTTCCAAGTTCTAGGGGACTGATGACCTCAGACGAAGTCCCATAGTGCTCAGAGCCATTTGAAGCATTTTTTGACGTTTTCGGAATCCGTGGTGATTAGCGTGGAGAAGGTAAATCCATAGGAGACATCTCACTGTGTTCGAGATCAGAGAATATGTGTAAAATGGGGGATGAACGTATTCACAGTCGAATGGTTAGCACCGGTGCCTTCGACGCGGAAGTACCCGCTTTAGATTCCTCAGATTTTGTCTGAGGTAGGGAAGTCTGGAATGGGGTCCATTCAGCCTCGTGGGGCGAACGGAGGAGCTGCTGTAATAAAGCGGCATCATCAGGATCATCATAACGGCTGGGAGGTATTGGCGACATGCTGATCATATGTCCCACGACCGTAGCTCGTCATTAGGTCATGCGGTACAGGCTTAAGACCTGATCCGTGAGTTGTTTTTACGTTTTATTAAGTGCAGAATCTGGGAATAAGCTACTGCCTCTTTCGTATCGCTCGCGTGTCTTCTAAAACGCGCTCGACTCCCGATCGCTCCCACTGAGGTCGGTGACGTGTGGACAGCTGTCGGCGGGGAGGGCCAGAGGCAGCCGTGGCAGGTGGAGCGGCCGAGACTGCGGCGGCCGCGCCGCGCCACGGCCAGTCAGCTGCAGTATTGATCGCCGCCGACCTGCAGGCTGGGCGCGCGTCCTCGTTTGCCCCATTACTGCCCCCGCTGCCCCGATACAATACCCTGCATCCCGCCACGCTGCTGCCCGCCGCGCATTCGGTTACCAGTGGCACGGAGCGCGGGGGGCAAGCAGCTCGTCTCTCACTCCGTTAGGGTGACCTCCACGTCCACTCTGCAAGCAGCGGTGAAGTGCATGCCAGGGAGTACTTCACATTGCACATCGTAGAAGCGTTTCCGCCCTTCCATTCGCGAATGAAGCACAACAGCTACATTTATCAAACTTCCTGGCAGATTAAAACTGTGTCCCGGACCGAGACTCGAAATCGGGACCTTTGCTTTTCGCGGGCAAGTACTCTACCAACTGAGCTACCCAAGCACGGCTCACGCCCCCGTCCCCACAGCTTCACTTCTGCCAGTACCTCGTCTCCTACTTTCCAAACTTCACAGAAGCTCTCCTGCGAACCTTGCAGAACTAGAACTCCCGGAAGAAAGGATATTGCGGAGACATGGCTTAACCACAGCCTGGGGGATGTTTACAGAATGAGATTTTCACTCTGCAGCGGAGTGTGCGCTGATATGAAACTTCCTGGCAGATTAACTGTGTGCCGGACCGAGACTCTAACTCGGGACCTTTGCTTTTCGCGGGCAAGTGCTCTACCTTTCTTTCAGGAGTGCTAGTTCTGCAAGGTTCGCAGGAGAGCTTCTGTAAAGTTTGGAAGGTAGGAGACGAGGTACTGGCAGAAGTAAAGCCGTGAAGACGGGGCGTGAGTCGTGCTTGGGTAGCTCAGTTGGTAGAGCACTTGCCCGCGAAAGGCAAAGGTCCCGAGTTCGAGTCTCGGTCCGGCACACAGTTTTAATCTACCGGGAAGTTTCATATCAGCGCACACTCCGCTGCAGAGTGCAAATCTCATTCTAGCTACATTTATATCCCACAAACCGCAGTAACACTGTAGCGGAGGCTGCATTGTAACCATGTGACAGATTTTCTTTCTTGTCCTGATAAGGTCCCAGCAGCGCGTCACTTACTTCCTCCGATGTCTGTTCTCATACCTACCTGATAAGGGCACAAAACACTGGAACAACACTCTAGAATTTGTCGCTCTGGCATCTCGTATGCCATTTCCTTTACAGATGCACTACTCCCCAGAATCCTACTACCAAATCTGAGTGTTCCATTCGCCTTACCTAAACCGATTTTACTTTATCGTCCTACTTCATGTCCCTTCCTAGTATTCACCCTGAATACAGATAGTGTGGTGTGCTAATAAGGTTTAGTGACTAATCCTGTAATCTCATACGATAGGGTTATTTCTCTTTCTTATAGGCGTTATCTTGGATTTACATACATTTTACCCATTCGCGTACGATGAGGGTACACCCTACACAGTACGTGCATCTTTCCTGTAGTCGTTTCTTTGTGTAATAGTTGTGCAACTAAGACCGTAGTTGCAGGTTTGTGAAACTGAAGCGGTAATTCGAGCTTACGTGCATTTGGTCTGCGTCTCGTGATCTCATTGAGTGACAACATGGTTCACCACTGCGATGCAGAAGCAGCGAGAATTCGGCACTTTTTGAAAAAGTTAATTAAAATAATTTGAGTAATGGTGGAAATAATGTAAGCGACACGTTTTGAACTATAGGGAAATTGGAAGTACGCAACAAAGCTTGCAGACGCAGCAAACGTGTGCCAATGCGACAGCAAAGCGTCCTTCGATCTTGTTGTTGTTGCGATCTTCAGTCCAGACACTGGTTTGATGCAGCTCTCGATGCTACTCTATCCTGTGCAAGCCTCTTCATCTCCCAGTACTTACTGCAACCTAAATCCTTCCGAATCTGCTTGGTGTATTAATCTCTTGGTCTCCCTCTACGATTATTTACCCTCCACGCTGCTCTCCAATACTAAATTGGTGATCCCTTGATGCCTCAGAACATGTCCTACCAACCGATCCCTTCTTCTAGTAAAGTTGTGCCACAAACTTCTCTTCTTCCCAATTCTATTCAGTACCTCCTCATTAGTTATGTGATCTACTCATCTAATCTTCAGCATTCTTCTGTAGCACCACATTTCGAAAGCTTCTATTCTCTTCTTGTCCAAACTGGTTATCGTCCATGATTCACTTCCATACATGGCTACACTCCATACAAATACTTTCAGAAACGACTTCCTGACACTTAAATCTATACTAGATGTTAACAAATTTCTCTTCTTCAGAAACTTCAATCTTAAGTGAAGATATGTCAACGACTACCAGAAGATACAGTTACGAGCCAAAACATTATGATCACTGCCCCTGGTGAGGTCGATGGTGAGTAGTGGCACTGAGGGCACGTGACGCTGTAAGAAGAGTGTATGAGTGGAGCTGAGACGAATGGAGAATCATTCTACCGACGATTAGTGGAGCAAATGCGGAAATTCGCAGACTTCAGCAACATTGGCAAAAGCCGGATTGTTGTGGCCCAGTGCCTGCGAGCGAGCATCTTACAAGTAGTGAAGCTGGTCGGCTGTTCGCTTGCTGCTGTCGTGAGCATATATGCAGAGTGGTTGAGCGATGCTGAAGCCACGAGTAGATGACGTGAAGTTGGGCGTCCATGCCTCATCACAGAACATAGGGATCGGAGGCTTGCACGCTCTCTGAAGCAAGATAGGCTGCGATCTGACGACAGAGTACAGTGCTGTCACAGGCACAGGTGTTCAGTGCACAGTGTTGAACTTGGTGGTCCGCAGCACAGGACCCCTAGTGTTTCCACATTGACTCGCATCGTCAATTACGATTACAGTGGGCACGGCATCACAGAGACTGGACCGCGCATGAGTGCAATAGTGTCGCCTGGTCGCACGAATTCCGTTTATTATGAAATCAGATCGCCGGTCGGGTCCAGGTACGCTGTCATCCAGGCTGCTCGAACCATGTAGCGTACCACAGACGCAGGCCGGTGGGAGCAGTATTATGTTATGGGGAACATTCCCCTGGGCTTCCATGCGACCTGCAGTAGCAATCGAAGGCACCGTGACAGCTGTGGACGACGGAAACTTAGTTAGGGACCAGTTGTAAGCCCGTATGTTTGATGTCTCCCCAACAGCGATGGCATTTCCAGCAAGATGTCCTCGATTGTGAGGTTCATCGGAGGTGAGGGTATCATCTGGAGTGCCCCAGGGAAGTGTGGTAGGTCCGCTGTTGTTTTCTATCTACATAAATGATCTTTTGGATAGGGTGGATAGCAATGTGCGGCTGTTTGCTGATGATGCTGTGTTGTACGGAAAGGTGTCGTCGTTGAGTGACTGTAGGAGGATACAAGATGACTTGGACAGGATTTGTGATTGGTGTAAAGAATGGCAGCTAACTCTAAATATAGATAAATGTAAATTAATGCAGATGAATAGGAAAAAGAATCCCGTAATGTTTGAATACTCCATTAGTAGTGTAGCGCTTGACACAGTCACGTCGATTAAACATTTGGGCGTAACATTGCAGAGCGATATGAAGTGGGACAAGCATGTAATGGCAGTTGTGGGGAAGGCGGATGGTCGTCTTCGGTTCATTGGTAGAATTTTGGGAAGATGTGGTTCATCTGTAAAGGAGACCGCTTATAAAACACTAATACGACCTATTGTCGAGTACTGCTCGAGCGTGTGGGATCCCTATCAGGTCGGATTGAGGGAGGACATAGAAGTTATTCAGAGGCTTACTGGTAGGTCTGATCATCACGCGAGTGTTACGGAAATGCTTCAGGAACTCGGGTGGGAGTCTCTCGAGGAAAGAAGGCGTTCTTTTCGTGAATCGCTACTGAGGAAATATAGGGAACCAGCATTTGAGGCTGACTGCAGTACCATTTTACTGCCGCCAACTTATATTGCGCGGAAAGACCACAAAGA
Source organism: Schistocerca nitens (assembly GCF_023898315.1). Lineage (NCBI taxonomy): Eukaryota > Metazoa > Arthropoda > Insecta > Orthoptera > Acrididae > Schistocerca > Schistocerca nitens. The sequence goes on from NC_064617.1 coordinate 968,531,166, forward strand.
TAAGAGAGATTAGGGCTCGTACAGAGGCATATAAGCAGTTATTTTTCCCTCGTTCTGTTTTGGAGTGGAAGAGGGACAGAAGATGCTAGTTGTGATACGAGATACCCTCCGCCACGCACCGTATGGTGGATTGCGGAGTATCTATGTAGATGTAGATGTAAAAGATAACTGCACGTCACAAGGCCAGAATCGTGCTGCAAAGGTTTGAGGAGCATGATAGTGAACTCAGGTTGATTTCTTGGCCATCAAATTCGGCTTATCTGAATTTGACAAACTGCCTATTAGCTTCTGTATCGGGTTCTTCGGGGGACGTTCATCTAATGATTTTACTGACGTTTCGCCAGCACGAGTGGCTGACATTGTCAAAGCTCATTCACCCTCCAATGCCGGTGGTGAAGCAGCAACGGAGGGTGAAGCTTTGACAATGCCAGTCACTCGTTCAACAAGTGCCCACGAAAGCCTTAACAATTTTATCTGAATTTGATGAAACCCAGCTGGTCCGCTATCGGGCGTAAGCTCCGCGCCTACAAACAAACCGCTCATAAATGACGGGAAGTGTGTGACCTACGCGTAGGCATCCTGTCACAGACCAGTGGAAACTTACAATACTTGTCTAATGCATGGCATGCAGAATCACAGCTGAACTGCTTTCGAGACGTGCTTTTAAGTAGGTGGGCATAATGTTTTGGCTCATCGGTGTATATTTCTATCTTCAGGACATAGCAATGGTAAATGCAGGCACAGTTTACCACATACTGAACCCAGAACCCAAGAGGGTGGTGATTGAGAACAGAGAGCCGGCCGAAGTGGCCGTGCGGTTAAAGGCGCTGCAGTCTGGAACCGCAAGACCGCTACGGTCGCAGGTTCGAATCCTGCCTCGGGCATGGATGTTTGTGATGTCCTTAGGTTAGTTAGGTTTAACTAGTTCTAAGTTCTAGGGGACTAATGACCTCAGCAGTTGAGTCCCATAGTGCTCAGAGCCATTTGAACCATTTTTGAACAGAGTATTAGCTACTATCCTGAAACGGATGGACGTCGGCGATATTTGTATGTAAATCTGTGTATTTGGTATTTTACCTTTTTTGTAAGCAGCAGCCAGTTGCAATCGCAGGTGACGATTCGCCGCCCAACAGGTTCTCATTTATTAAGCACTAGAAAAGAAGCTATTTCCACGGCGTATTCAATGTAAAGGCTCTGCGCCCGTAATAATTCGTCTAATCTTGTTTTCGCACTCCATACGGAAGTGGTGGTTACATGCCTGTAATGTGTTCCTAGATCGTTCAGTTAATAATGGTCATTCAAAATCCGTAAATAGGCTTTCGCGGGATAGTTGGCGTCCATCTGCAACCGTCTACCACGCCAGGTTTTTGCATCTCACGTGGGTGAAACAAGCCTGTGACCTTCAGCGTTGCCCATCTTCAGTATCCTCTGTTAGCCGTATTAAGTATGGGTTCACAAGATTGTGCAATATTCTAGGATGGCCCGCATGAGTATTTCGTAAGCGTTCTCTTTGTGGACAAGCCGCATTCTCCCAGCATGCAGCCGATGAGCCCAAGTCTGCCACCTGTTTTACCTACGACTAAACCCCTGCCATCTTTCTGTTTTCGTTGGCGCAAATTGGCGTACCCAGTCCACCCGCTATTCGTATAAGCTGACGGATTGCAATCGTGACGCATCGTCGTATTATACTAGTTTCCTGCCTTTTGTAAGTCCAGGGTTTCACATCTCAACATTGAAATCAATTTACCAATGTTTGGTACATTTTGATCGTGGCCGATTATGGTAAAAGCTGTCTTCAAGTCTGTTATACATAAAAATGAATATTGGATATAGTCGAAGTTTCCTAATTATTTTTATAAAACTGTTTAATATATATATATACAAAATACGGTCTATTGGTTCGTTACTGAGAATTCTTCAACGTTCTTTCGCCGCGCGAAGTGGCCGCGCGGTTTGAGGCGTCATGTCACGGACTGCCCGGCCCCTCCCGCCGGAGTTTCGAGTCCTCCCTCGGGCGTGGGTGTCTGTGTTGTTCTTAGCATAAGTTAGTTTAAGTAGTGTGTAAGTCTAGGCACCGATGACCTAAGCAGTTTGGTCCCTTAGAAATACACACACATTTTTTCAATGTTCTTCGCCGTCAGTGTAGACACCAACCTTAAAATGGTGGCAGGGAAATTTGCAGGATGGTGCCTACATGGTGCCTATGTAGGCGTTAAAAAAAAAGCTGTACATAGGAAAGAGGAACACGGTGGGGGAAGAGGGTGAGATAAGCACAGGGATTCACAGTTGCCTAATGTGTGTTGCCTGCAACTTTTTTTCCCTCCGTGAAAATGCCAAGTTCAACTTTAAAACATTCAGAATAATAGAAAATCTCAAAACTTTTGGGGCCTGTTTTGAGTGAATGAAATTGGCTGGTTGAAACAGAATCCATAAATATAGGTAACTGTGTAGTCTAAATACAAAAATAACAATTATGGAAAAGCCGAGATGGAATAACGACAACATTAAGGAAAGGACAGATTGCTACAGGAGACGTTCAGTTGCAGAGAGGCACAACCAAGAGACTCCACGAACAGTTGCAAATGGTCTCAAAGTAGGCGAAGATCCAGAGGACCCAGTCCATTACAAGGAAACGTAGCCCACACCATCATAGAGTTACCACCAGCTTGCACAGTGTCTTGTTGACAACCTGGCTTCACGGGATTTGTGCCACTCTCGAATCCTACCGTCAGCTCTTACCAACCGAAACCGTGACTCATCTAACCAGGCCACGGTTTTCCAGTCGTCTAGGGTCCGACCGAGAAGTTAAAGAGTCCAGGAGAGGCGCTGCAGGCGGTGTCGTGCTGTTAGCAAAGGCACTCCCGTCGGTCGTCTGCTGCCGTAGCCCACTGACGCCACATTTCGCCGCACTGTCCTAACGGATACGCTGTGCTTATTTCACGCTGTGTTGCTTGTCTGTTAGCACTGGCAACTCTATGCACACGCCGCTGATCTCGGCCGTTAAGTGGAGGCCGTCGCCCACTGAATTGTCCGTGGTGAGAAGTAATGCCTGAAATGTGTTGTTCTCGGCGCACTCTTGACTGTGGATCTCGGAATATTGAGGGTCCTGACGATTACCGAAATCGAATGCTCCATGCGTCTAGCGTCAATTATCATTTCGCGCTCATAGGCTGTCAGTTCCCATCGGGCGGCCACAATCGCGTCAGGAACCTTTCCACATCAATCGCCTGAGTTTATATGACAGCTCCTCCAATGTACTGCCCCTTTATATCTTGTGTAATCGACACTCCCCCTATCTGTATGTGTGCACATCTCTATCCCCCGACTTTTAGCAGCTCAGTATACAGGGTGGCCGATGATAGTGACCGAGCCACATATCTCTCGAAATAAGCATCAAACGAAAAAACTACTCAGAACGAAACTCGTGTAGCTTGTAGGGGGAAACCAGATGGCGCTATGGTTGGCCCGCTAGATGGCGCTACCTACCGCTAGATGGCGCTACCATAGCTCAAACGGATATCAACTGCGTTTCTTTAAATAGGAACCCCCTCTTTTATTACATACGAGGTGTGGCTAGAAAAAAACCGGACTAGTACTGGTGAAACAATAAAACGAATGCAATAAGGCTGAAAGTCGCGTGGCCTGTCACGTGACTCTCGCTCCGCCTACTGCTCGAGTTTCATCTGCCTCCTGCACTCAGTCTGCCCGTGGCGTCTGTCTTAAGTAGTTGACGTTTTGTCTGTGCGTCGGAAAATGTTGAGTGTACAGAAAGAACAGCGTGTTAACATCAAATTTTGTTTCAAACTAGGAAAATCTGCAAGTGAAACGTTTGTAATGTTACAACAAGTGTACGGCGATGATTGTTTATCGCGAACACAAGTGTTTGAGTGGTTTAAAGATGGCCGCGAAGACACCAGTGATGACACTCGCACTGGCAGACCATTGTCAGCAAAAACTGATGCAAACATTGAAAAAATCGGTAAACTTGTTCGACAAGATCGCCGTTTAACAATCAGAGCAGTGTCTGAGTTAACAGGAGTTGGCAAGGAAAGTGTTAGGCAGATTCTTCATGAAAGTTTCAACATGAACAAAGTGTGCTCAAAAATGGTTCCAAAGTGTCTCACAATTGAACAGAAGGAACGCCGAAGAATGATTTGTTCTGACATCCTGGAAAACAATGAAAGTGATCCCACCTTCTTACAAAATGTTATTACTTGCGATGAATCGTGGTTTTTTACTTACGATCCCGAAACTAAACGCCAATCGATGCATTGGAAAACTCCTGGTTCTCCACGACAAAAAAAAAAGCACGAAAGTCAAAATCGAAATTCAAGGCAATGATGATTGTTTTTTTTTTGACATCAAAGGGATTGTGCACATTGATTGGGTACCAGAGGGACAAACAGTGAATCAGCATTACTACATTAGCGTCCTGGCTACCCTACGTGAGCGAGTACGGAGAAAACGGAACGATTTGTGGAGAAAAAAGTCATGGATCCTTCACCAAGACAATGCCCCAGCTCACAGTGCGTTGTCAGTGAAGACGTTTTTGGCAAAACACAACATTCCCATCTTAGATCATCCACCCTACTCACCTGATTTGGCCCCCTGTGACTTTTTTCTTTTCCCTAAAGTCAAGTCAGCTTTGAAAGGAACTAGATTTGAGACTGTTGAAGCAGTAAAAGAAAAAGCGACGGAAGTAATGTATTGACTTACCGAAAATGATCTGCAGCATTGCTATGAACAGTGGAAAATTCGTATGGAGCGATGTAGAGACCGAGGAGGAGAGTACATTGAAGGAGATAACATGAAATTGTAAATAATTGTAAATAAATGTATTTTCCAGCATCAGTCCGGTTTTTTTCTAGCCGCACCTCGTATTCGTGTAGTACGTAAAGTAATGTGAATGTTTTAGTTGGACCACTTTTTTCGCTTTGAGGCAGATGGCGCTGTAATAGTCACAAACGTATAAGTACGTGGTATCACGTAACATTCCGACAGTGCGGACGGTATTTGCTTCGTGATACATTACCCGTCTTAAAATGGACCGTTTATCAATTGCGGAAAAGGTCGATATCGTGTTGATGTATGGCTATTGTGATCAAAATGCCCAACGGGTGTGCTATGTATGCTGCTCGGTATCCTGGACATCATCCAAGTGTCCGAACCGTTCGCCGGATAGTTACGTTATTTAAGGAAGCAGGAAGTGTTCAGCCACATGTGAAACGTCAACCACGACCTGCAACAAGTGGTGATACCCAAGTAGGTGTTTTAGCTTTTGTCGCGGCTATTCCGCACATCAGTAGCAGACAAATTGCGTGAGAATCGGAAATCTCAAAAACGTCGGTGTTGAGAATGCTACATCAACATCGATTGCACCCGTACCATATTTCTTTGCACCAGGAATTGCATGGCGACGACTTTGAACGTGGTGTACAGTTCTGCCACTTGGCACAAGTGAAATTACGGGACGATGACAGATTTTTTGCACGCGTTCTATTTAGCGACGAAGCGTCGTTCACCAACAGCGGTAACGTAAACCGGCATAATATGCACTATTGGGCAACGGACAATCCACGATGGCTGCAAGTGGAACATCAGCGACCTTGGCGGGTTAATGTACGGTGCGGCAATATGGGAGAAAGGATAATTGGCCCCCATTTTATCGATGACAATCCAAATGGTACAGTGTATACTGATTTCCTACGTAATGTACAACCGATGTTACTACAAAATGTTTCACTGCATGATAGAATGGGGATGTACTTCCAACATGATGGACATCCGGTACATAGCTCGCCTCCGGTTGAAGCGGTATTGAATAGCATATTTCATGACAGGTGGATCGATCGTCCAAGCACCGTATCATGGCCCGCACGTTCACCGGATCTGACGTCCCCGGATTTCTTTCTGTGGGGAAAGTTGTAGGATATTTGCTATCGTGATCCACCGACAACGCCTGACAACATGCGTCAGCGCATTGTCAATGCATGTGCGAACGTTACGGAAGGCGAACTACTCGCTGTTGAGAGGAATGTCGTTACAAGTATTGCCAAATGCATTGAGGTTGACGGACATCATTTTGAGCATTTATTGCATTAATGTGGTATTTACAGGTAATTACGCTGTAACAGCATGCGTTCTCAGAAATAAGTTCAAAAAGGTACGTGTATCACATTGGAATAACCGAAATAAAATGTTCAAACGTACCTACCTACGTTCTGTATTTTAATTTAAGAAACCTGTTACCACCTGTTCGTCTAAAATTGTGAGCCATATGTTTGTGACTATTACGGCGCCATCTGTCACAAAGCGAAAAAAGTGGTCCAACTAAAACATTCATATTTCTTTACGTACTAAGCGAATATGTAATAAAAACTGTTGGTTCCCATTAAAAAAAAACGCAGTTGTTATCCGTTTGACCTATGGCAGCGCCCTCTAGCGGGCCGACCATAGCGCCATCTGGTTTCCCCCTTCAAGCTAGACAAGTTCCGTTCTTTGTAGTTTTTTCGTTTGACGCTTATTTCGTGAGATATTTGGCCCGGTCACGATCAATGGACCACACTGTATATGTAAGTAGCAATGAGTCTTTTCCATTATATTGCGAAAAAAATTATTACTTATGTTACAAGGATAGCTAATAATTTTATCGCTGTATTGCTTTAGGGTATTGTTCAAATTTAATAAAACAACATAGTGACGACTCCGATACTGTGGGATAAATGACATTGCACTTCTGCTAAAAATGCCTGCGTTGTATTCAGTGGCTTCTTAGCTGCCTGAAATGGTCATGAATCCCTGTATCATTTGACATCTATGAATTAAATAATCATTTTCGATTAATTAATATTTGCTTTATCTCTCGAAGACATCGTGTGAGCTTTTTATGTGGGAGAAGCTGCACAGAAAAGCGCTAATCGTCGTCTTTTTTCAGCGCGAGTGTCAAGAAACTGTTTGAAACTACTAAAAGTAAAACTACTGCGGTTAAATCACTAAGAAAAGTACAGGGTGTCCCACTCGAACCTCCCTGATTTCAAAGACCCAGGAAAAAAAAGCAGTAGACAAGACAATGAAAATTGCACTGCATTGTAGAGCATCTCAAAGAGTTTATATTCCCGCGTCAGAAGTGCCAAATATAGTCGCCAGAGAGCAGCATGGTCGCATGAAGTGAAAATGGCTATCACGAACATGTTCAAAGACAACGTGCGGATTTTTCGGACAGCAAATCCTACCATTGTGCCTATTAACCCTTTCTGATAGATGAAAGGTTGCCTCACCTGAGAATAAACATCTTTCCATGAAGCTGGATCCATACCAATGCGTTGCAGCATATCCGCGAGCAAATTGTGTGCGGTTTGTCGTTCGGCGTCAGATGTTGCAGAATTTGCACTTCGTAAGCACACATACGAAGACGCCGGTGAACTTCACGATGCAATGTTGATCACGGTACATAAGGTTGCCAAGATGGTTGACGAATTGACTTACGTAGGCGTCTGAGAAACGTTTGTCTGATGTCCTCCGCTCTCTCATTTGAAACTCCGTAAGGCGCACCGCCAGAATGTTTCAGAAGACTTGCTGTTGCCAGAAAAACTTCCTATACTATTGCTTAATGGTTTTCACATCAGATGGACCACATTCATACACACTACGATAATTTCTTTGCACAGCAATCGGCGATCACATCAGATGGACCACATTCATACACACTACGATAATTTCTTTGCACAGCAATCGGCGATTCGTTTCTGCTAACCACACTGCTGCTTGGTGCGCGGCTCTGGAGTCGCCATTTACAAATCATGCAACCATGCTGCACTCTGGCGACGATATTGATCAGTTCTGACGCGGGAATATAAATTGTTTGAGATGCTCTACATGTGGTGCATTTTTCACTGTCGTATCTACTGCGGTTTTTCTCTCCTGGGTCCTTGGGATGTTTGAGTGGGACACCCTGTATAAATCAAGAGTGTGGTTCGATAGCAGGACGTGAAACTAAAATATGAAAGCCCACAGTAACTGCAGTAACTTTGAGTGCCCTTGTCGTGCGTGAGGGACTTCGGTGAAAATTTCAAGTATTCTGATTGCCCAGCAGAGTCGTTGAACACAGAATTACCTCGACGTCCTCTGCGCTTCATACCCTCTTGGCTGTGTGGCAGATTTACATGCTGATGAAGGGCGTTTCAGCGCTCGAATGAGAGCACGCATTTAATCTTACTGACAGTTAGCGAACTCGGTGAAAGCCGTTTAACTGCGCAGCAGAGGGGAAACAGAGGAGAATGGTGTCGAAAGCCCCTGGCGGTACGATTTGATGTGCTGAGGATCAATTGAAATGCTTGATTGGAGCAGCTATGATGCTTGAGAGAGGCGTTCAGCCGTTCTTTATCTATTTCTCCCCTCCCACCGCCCCCACTCTTTTTCTTGTAACGTGTGTCTGCCTTAGCGTCGTTTCTTATTGTTGTAGCCTTCATTCCGAAGACGGTTCGGTGCGGATGGCGACGCTAGCTTACCCTGCACAAGCCTCTTTGCATAACAACCTGCATCCATTGAACTGTGTTATAGAAGTCAGATCTTTATTTCGCTGTAACTATTATATGTTGCTATAATGTTTTTTTTCTCAAAATTATCTCATGTGAGAAAGCGAAGTCAAGCTGTAGGGTGCTTAAACTCCCCCCCCTCCTCCTCCCCCCCCCCCCCCCCCCGAACTGACTGTTCTTCTATGTCTCATGAAAACTTCTATCGACTGATCTCTTCTTTTAGTCTAATTGTGCGATAAATGTCTTTCCCGCTCCATTCGATTCAGTACTTCTTAGCTAGTTATCCGATCAGTAGATCTAAACTTACGCAGTTCTCTGTAGCATGACATTTCAAAAGCTCCTAACCTCCTCTTATATGAATTGCTTACTGTCTACGTTGCTCTTCCGTACAAGGCTATAATCAAGACGAATATCTTCGGAAAAGACCTAACGCTTCAGTTAAATTCGATGTCAACAAATTTCTCATTTTTAGAAAAGCCTGTGTTATTGCCAGTTGCATTTTACGTCTCTACTTCGGCCATGATCAGTTTTTTTTTTTTTTTTTTTTCTGCGCAAAAGAAGTAGAACTCGCGGGTTACATCTAATATGTCATTTACTAACTTAATTCCCTCAGCATCGCCTGGTTTAATTCGACTGCATCTCATAGCCCTTGTATTACTTTAGTTCATGTTCATCTTGTAACAGCGTTTCAAGAGAGGATCCATTCCGTTCAACTGCTCTTCAGTTATTTGGTGTCCCTGACAAATTACAATGTCATCGGCAAGCCTCAAAATTTTTATTTCTTGTCCTGAAATTTAATTTGCCTCTCAGATTTTTAGTTGGCTTCCTTTATTGCGTGTTCAGTATACAGATTGAATAATTTCGAGGAGTGGCTCCAACGCTGTCTCATTCTCTTCTAAAGCATCACATCTCATTCGTGTTCCTCGACCCTTTTGACTGCAGACTGGTTTCTTTACAAGTTTTGGACAACCTTCGCTCCCTGTGTGTTATCCGTATTACATTCAGAATTTCGAAGTGTGTAGTCCACTTAAGTTCCAAAAGCTTAATCTAAATCTACAAATTCTATAAACGCAGGTTTACCTTTCTTTAACTTATCTTCTCGGTGTCAGTGTTGCTTTGCAAGTTCGTACATTTTACCGGAGCTCAAACTAGTGTTACCCAAGATCGGCTTCATTCTTCTGTAAATAGTTCGTGTCAATATTTTTCATTCATGCCTTATAAAACTGATAGGTTGGCGGTATTCACACCTGTCGTCAAGCATGCCCTTTTTGGAATTATCAAATTATTCTTGAACTGTGAGGGATATTTCGCATATCTCATCAGTCTTGCATACTAGGTGGAATAGTTTTGTCGTGAGATGTTCTCGTAGGAATCTCAAGAGTTCGGTTGTCAGTTCCAGGTGTCTCGTTGCGATATCTTGTTCTCTATAACAGTGATGTTTTAATTTAGCGTCACAAAAACAAAACAGATCAAAAACAAAATTCGAGAAGAGGCGCTTGTTTTCACCAAGGCGTAATTCTGTTCAGCGCCGTCGCGCTGCAGACGGCAGGAAATTGCGAAGCAGCCACGCATGTTGTCGACCCTCGAGTTTCCCGCTGTGGAGCCCGGCCGGCCGGCGGTGGCGGCGCCCTTGAAGTTTGCCCGTAAAGTGTAGGAGGAGGGCGACCCCTGGATGAGCAGCACGCGCATGCAGCCATCGTGACGGCCACAGCTGGGGCGACACCCGCGGTCGCCATGGCGGCCAACCAGATAGCGCAGGTGAGTGAGCGAGCGTGCGTGGGGCGCGGGGGCGTGCCACAGCGCGCGGAACGTGAGGGTGCAAGAGGGGCCGCCCGTCGAGGAATGTGCGACTGCTGCGAGGCTTGAAAATGTCACAGCTCGTGATACCGGCTCTCACGAACTCTGCGACTTGCCAAACTGACCTTAAGGCGATATCTATGTAGGTGGTGTTTTGTTAAGCCGCTCACTGTAGTGTTACACGGGTTGTGTGTGTGGAAAAGAAAAGAAAAAAAAAATAATGCAGAACTGCTTTTGGAATGTTCCACTACCTAATAATACAAGTGACACCTTCTGGACAAATTGGCCAGGTGTTTACGACACATATTTAGTTCCACATAAAAAATAAAGACGCGTTTGATGCTGAGCAAGGCAGTAAATACCTTGTCATAAATAGTTTACTGCCAACTTAACACACTTACAGTCGTATTTAACAGATACTTCCTTCAGCTATAGTTTTCTATTGTTATATCGGACTTCGTCTCCACGTAATACATTTCATAGAGTTGCAGAATGTATTGAAATAAATATTCTTTTGAACCACAATTCATATGGAATATGAATTCTATTATGGCATTGGAAGAGGATGTAGATGAAGATGAAATGAGATATGATACTGCGTGAAGAGTTTGACAGAGCACTGAAAGACCTGAGTCGAAACAAGGCCCCCGGAGTAGACAATATTCCACTAGAACTACTGACAGCCTTGGGAGAGCCAGTCCTGACAAAACTCTACCATCTGGTGAGCAATATGTATGAGACAGGCGAAATACCCTCAGACTTCAAGAAGAATATAATAATTCCAATCCCAAAGAAAGCAGGTGTTGACAGATGAGAGAATTACCGAACTATCAATTTAATAAGTCACGGATGCAAAATACTAACGCGTATTCTCTACAGACGAATGGAAAAACTGGTAGAAGCTGACCTCCGGGAAGATCAGTTTGAGTTCCGTAGAAATATTGGAACACGTGAGGCAATACTGACCCTACGACTTATCTTAGAAAATAGATTAAGGAAAGGCAAACCTACATTTCTAGCATTTGTAGACTTAGAGAAAGCTTTTGACAATGTTGACTGGAATACTCTCTTTCAAATTCTGAAGGTGGCAGGGGTAAAATACACGGAGTGAAAGGCTATTTACAATTTGTACAGAAAGCAGATGGCAGTAATAACAAAAGCAAAACGAGGATAATGGAATGTAGTAGAATTAAATCGGGCGATGCTGAGGGAATTAGTTTAGGAAATGACACGCTTAAAGTAGTAAAGGAGTTTTGCTATTTGGCGAGCAAAATAACTGATGATAGTCGAAGTAGAGAGGATATAAAATGTAGACTGGCAACGGTAGGGAAAGCGTTTCTGAAGAAGAGAAATTTGTTAACATCGAGTATAGATTTAAGTGTGAGGAAGTCGTTTCTGAAAGTATTTGTATGGAGTGTAGCCATGTATGGAAGCGAAACATGGACGATAAATAGTTTGGACAAGAAGAGAATATAAGCTTTCGAAATGTGGTGCTACAGAAGAATGCTGAAAATTAGATTGGTAGATCACATAACTAATGAGGAGGTATTGAATAGAATTGGGGAAAAGAGGAGTTTGTGGCACAACTTGACTAGAAGAAGGGACCGATTAGTAGGACATGTTCTGAAACATCGAGGGATCACCAATTTGGTACTGGAGGGCAGTGTGGAGGGTAAAAATCGTAGAGGGAGACCAAGAGATGAATACACTAAGCAGATTCAGAAGGATGTAGGCTGCAGTAGGTACAGGGAGATGAAGCAGCTTGCACAGGATATAGCATGGAGAGCTGCATCAAACCAGTCTCAGGACTGAAGACCACAACAACAACAACCCAAATTATTCTCAACTCTGAAGGAATGAGTCTTACTTAAACGACACAAAGCTAAGAAAAAGGTGCTACAGAAAAATGAAAATCATTCAACTGTTTTCACAGGCAGCGCCTCCTTTGCATTCGGAGGTGTACATGCGACTTATTAGAATACAAAAGACAAATATTTAATACACGAACAAGAGTTCTTAAGTTATTACTTGTCTAACGTGCAAGATGCAGTAGGCTATACTCCTAGCGACAGAGTCGGATAATCCAAATCACCAGACAAGTTTTGCGGCTGTTCCGCGACTGTCGCGGTGCAGAAGTTGCGCGACTTGTTTTAGTTGAGTACATTTTCCGAGTCAGTTTCTATTTGCTGCCCTGGAGAGAACACTGTATATTTCAAGTCTTCCCAGTCTTTGTGATGTGACATACCAAGACTACAGAAGCAGAAAGAGGGATGCTTTCTAGCATTTGACAAAAAAGAAAATGAAATGCTACATGAGATATATATTAAAAAAATGCTCTATTTAAAATAACAGTTCACGAGAGAATACAAGAAGCTGTGTGGATAAAGTAGTAGTATTTCATCTCCGAAAAAGTCAAAACGGTTTTGTTACAACCCATTACAACAGAAAGATCCCAGAACTGCTCTGATTAATAAAAGGTCTCAATGCCCACATAGTACTAGGGACGGAAAGTTGGCTGAAACCAAATGTGAACAATAAAGAAGTTCTAAACTCAGACTGGAATGAAACTTCCTGGCACATTAAAATTGTGTGCTGGACCGAGACTCGAACTCGGGACCTTTGCCTTTCGCGGGCAAGTGCTCTGCCATCTGAGCTACCCAAGCACGACTCACGACCCGTCCTCACAGCTTCAATTCTGCCAGTACCTCGTCTCCTACCTTCGAAACTTAACAGAAACCCTCCTGCGAACCTTGCAGAACTAGCACTCCTGAAAGAAAGGATATTGCGGAGACATGGCTTAGCCACAGCCTGGCGGATTTTTCCAGAATGAGATTTCCACTCTGCAGCGGAGTGTGCGCTGATATGAAATTTCCTGGCAGATTAAAACTGTGTGCTCAGATGGCAGAACACGTGCCCGCGAAAGACATAGGTCCCGAGTTCGAGTCTCGGTCCGGCACATAGTTTTAACCTGCCAGGAAGCTTCATATCAGCGCACGCTCCGCTGCAGAGTGAAAATCTCATTCTCAGATTGGAATGTATACCGCAGAGACAGGCTGGTCAGTGAAACGGGGGAGGGGGGGGGGGGGCGGCGTGTTTATAGCGATAAAAAGTGCAATACTATAGAAGGAAAATTGACGGAGATCCAAAATGTGAAATAATTTGGGCGAAGGTCACGGTTAAACCAGGCTCAAACATGGTAATTGGATGTCTCTATAGACCCTCTGGCTCAACAGCTGTTGTGGCAGAACACCTGAAGGAAAATTTGGAAAATATTTCGAGTAGATTTCCCGACCATGTTATAGTTTTGGGTGGAGATTTTAATTTACCAGATATAGACTGGAAGACTCAAACGTTTATAACAGGTGGCAGGGAGAAAGAACCAAGTGAAATTTGTTAAGTGCATTATCTGAAAACTACCTTGAGGAGTTAAACAGAGAACCGACTCGTGGCGTTAACATATTAGACCTTCTGGTGACAAATAGACCTGAACTATTTGAAACAGTTAACGCAAAACAGGGAATCAGCGATCATAAACCGGTTACAGCATCGGTGATTTCAGCCGTAAATAGAAATGCTAAAAAAGGTAGGAAGATTTTTCTGTTTAGCAAAAATGACAAAAAGCAGATTACAGAGTACTTGATGGCTGAACACAAAAGTTTTGTCTCAAGTACAGATAGTGTTGAGGATCAGTGGACGAAGTTCAAAACCATTGTGCAATATGCATTAGATGAGTATGTGCCAAGCAAGATCATAAGAGATGGAAAAGAGCCGCCGTGGTACAACAACCGAGTTAGAAAACTGCTGTGGAAGCAAAGGGAACTTCACAGCATACATAAACATAGCCAAAGCCTTGCAGACAAACAAAAATTACACGAAGCGAAATTTAATCAGAGGAGGGCTATGCGAGAGGCGTTCAACGAATCCGAAAGTAAAGTTCTATGTACTGACTTGGCAGAAAATCATAAGAAATTTTGGTCTTGTGTCAAAGCGGTAGGTGGACATTTATGCCATCATCCTGTTTTGTAAATTCACCTAAACTATGGTGAGAGTCGAATCTTAACGTTGTTTACTTGCTTATTACATTTACCTGATCAGCAAAAATTCTTAAATCGCATTTGCGTTCAGGAACATATTCTGGCCCTTTATCAGAGTCGTAATTATCCACATCTTCCTCAATTTCGTAAAATTCGCCCCTGAAACGCATTTTCCTGACACGAACACCGCTGGCTTTCTACTACTAGCAGCTGTTTTGCTGGCACCATTGTTTACATGCACGCATCCTGACAAAGTTGTTATTATTCAGAATCTGAAATTGGAGACAGAGCTGCCATTCCATGGTTTATCGTGGAAGTATCAACTAATACGAATAAATCACATCACTTACTATGTTTTGCCGGCCGGGTGGCCGAGCGGGCCTAGGCGCTACAGTCTGGAACCGCGCGATCGCTACGGTCGCAGGTTCGAATCCTGCCTCGGGCATGAATGTGTGTTGAGTCCTTAGGTTAGTTAGGTTTAAGTAGTTCTAAGTTCTAGGGCACTGATGACCTCAGATGTTAAGTCCCATAGTGTTCAGAGCCATGTGAACCAACTTACCGTGTTTTGCATACAGTAACTTTCTTTCCCATCGACTGTAGCTTGCCATTATTTACAGCCAGTGTCTTCCATATGCTCTCCTATATTATGACAATCCTTCAGTGATATAACTAAACACACTGTAGATTTAAAAACAGCTAATCACGCGTTTGGGTACAAATTAATCTTCCATTATAGGACGAGCAAGTTCAGAATATTGTGCGACCTAGTCCCTCGATAAATTTCATTAATAATATTGGAGTCCACACAAGAGAGACGGTTCAGTCCGATAGTGCTACTGAAGTTTTCTGTAATGCAGTCACAACCCTATCGATAAGAATTCGTGATTGCACTACAATAAACCAGCTCCCCCCTGCGGGTTCGGGGGTAAGAATAGGCCCGCGGTATTCCTGCCTGTCGTAAGAGGCGACTAAAAGGAGTCTCAAATGTTTCGGCCTTATGTGATGGTCCCCTCTCGGGTTTGACCTCCATCTTTCTAAATTATTCCGAAGAGCGAGCCAATTGGGGAAGGGCGCCTTACTTGGTGCCTTGTGTCCATGTTGTGTTCAGAACTTTCGCCATCTTCTTCGTCGTTGCATTGCAGTCCTGCCCGCTCTCCATCGCTTGGGCATGGCTACGCTCTTGCGTACACTTTCTGCCAAACACTGTGCAGGGCCATTTTCTGCACTGACGGTGACCATGGACCACATGTCACCTAACATCCAGCACGGTAGCCAGTCCGTTGTGGTGGGGCCGCCATGTACCCTCTTGGTTGTAGCCCCCTGACAACACAGGGATCGCTCTACTGATGCCTGCGCCGTTAACTCCCCACGTATGCCAAGGAGTAGATGCCCATCTCCATGGGGCATCAGGACTCCCGGCAATGGCCGTCCTGCCAGATGGCTATTGCTGCGGCTGGGTGGCGCCCGTGGGGAGGGCCCTTGGTCGGAGTAGGTGGCATCAGGGCGGATGACCCGCAATGAAGCGTGGTACATCATCTATCGCTGGTGGGCCTCCACCAGCAGTCTCTAAGCGATCGAGGTCTAACCTCAACGGGAAAAAATTTTTATCAGAGATCGTTTCCCTCCCTAGCTACTCCATGGGAGGAACGTCTTGCTAAAGAAGGTAGTGGAGAATATTCACCCCGGTACCTCGTGTGTACGCGGGTTGATGGAGAATCGTTCATGTCGACCAAGCCCCAGTTTTTTGTGGAGCATTTAGAGGACAAGTTCGGGGAGGTGGAGGGCTTGTCCAAGATGCGCTCTGGTTCTGTGCTCATCAAAACGGCATCCTCTGCCCAGTCACGGAGGTTGTTCAATTGTGACAAGTTGGGGGATGTTTCCGTTAGCATCACGCCGCATAAGAGTCTCAACATGGTCCAGGGTATTATATTCCACAGGGATCTTCTTCTGCAGTCCGACGATGAATTACGCGCCAACCTCGAACGACGAGGTGTTCACTTCGTCCGGCGCGTCCATCGGGGTCCGAGGCATAATCAGGTAGCCACCGGTGCCTTCATCTTGGCCTTCGAAGGTGATGTATTACCCGAAAAGGTCAAGGTGATGGTTTACCGTTGTGATGTGAAGCCATATATCCCTCCTCCGATGCGGTGTTTTAAATGCTGGAAGTTCGGGCACATGTCATCTCGTTGTACTTCCAGCCTCATGTGTCGGGATTGTGGACGTCCTTCGCATCCCGATACTCCATGTGCCCCGCCTCCTATCTGTGTTAACTGCGGAGAACACCATTCCCCCTGCTCGCCGGACTGTAGGATATTGCAGAAAGAAAGGAAGATAATGGAATATAAGACCCTGGACCGGCTGACCTACCCCGAGGCTAGACGGAAATATGAGAGGCTCCATCCTGTGGCAATGACGTCAACCTACGCCGCTGCTGCAACGACGGTTCTCCCATCATCACGAATCGGCTCTAAGATCGGTCAGCATCCACCAGCCCCCTTGCTTGTGGGGGGCACTTCACACCCTGTTGCTCCTGCTCCATCTTCTCCAGGAGCAACTCCCTCCCAACCATCGGGGACATCAGCTCCCCCTTCCCAGCCGGAGAAGCGTAAGACTTCTTCGGCTACTCTCGCCAGGAAGGGATCCCTCGGGGACCTCCCTTCGCAAGTTCCGACCAGTGGAAAAGCGGACGCCCGCAAGTGGTTGAAACAACCGCCAGTCCCTGGTCGTCGTCTGTCCCTGAGACTGACCCAGTGAAGCCCATGAAGCCTGAACCGCCGAAGGCACAGCGTGACAAGCAGAAAAAGAAGAAAGTCCCCAAGACCAACGATATTGCGGTGGCACCGATCCCACCGCTTCCTACAAGCTCTGCCTCTGAGGACGAGGTGGAGATTCTGGCGTCCGCTGAGGACCTCGCTCTTGCCGGTCCCTCGGACGCAATGGATGGCATTTGCATGGATGCTCCATCGGAGGCAGCAGGTGACCCAGTGGCGTAATCTGCCTTCCCAGTCCCGTCACGCCTTTCCCAGCCATGGACAACACCATCCTCCAGTGGAACTGCAGCGGTTTCTTCCACCATCTAGCTGAGCTCCGCCAACTTATCAGCCTTTACCCTTTCTTCTGCATTGCTCTCCAGGAAACTTGGTTTCCAGAAATGCGAACCCCCGCCCTCCGTGGCTATCGGGGTTATTATAAGAACCGAGCAGCTTATGAAAGGGTGTCTGGTGGCGTCTGCATATATGTCCTTCACACTCTGCACAGCGAGTCTGTCCCTCTCCAGACGCCTTTAGAGGCTGTCGCTGTACGCGTGTGGACGCCACAGGCTGTTACCGTCTGCAGTCTTTACCTTCCACCGGATGGTGATGTCTCGCAGCATGTCCTGGCCGCACTGGTCGCCCAATTGCCGCCACCTTTCTTGCTATTGGGCGACTTCAACGCCCATAACCCTCTGTGGGGTGGGTCAGTGGCAACAGGTCGAGGCGCCATCGTTGAGCATTTATTGTCGCAGCTCGATCTCTCGCTGTTAAATGATGGTGCCTTCACACACTTCAGTGTGGCGCATGGCACCTACTCCGCCATTGACCTTTCAGTCTGTAGCCATAGCCTCTTACCGTCTGTCCAATGGGGTGTGCATGACGACCTGTGTGGTAGTGACCACTTTCCGATATTTTTGTCACTACCACGGCGCCACTCTTCTGGACGCCCTAGCAGATGGGCTATGGATAAGGCTGACTGGGACTTGTTCTCCTCCACTGCCGCTTTTGAGCCTCTCTCTACTGATGACATTGATGCGGTGGTTCAATCGGTCACCACCGGCATCGTTACTGCCGCCGAATCAGCCATTCCCCGTTCCTCTGGGTCCCCTCGGCGGCGGACTGTGCCTTGGTGGTCGCCTGAGATCGCTGAAGCGATTAACGATCGCCGGCGGGCGCTCCAGCGTCACAAGCGACATCCCTCCATCGACCACCTTATCGCCTTCAAACGCTTGCGTGCGCGGGCCCGCCTCCTTATCCGCCAAGGCAAGAAGGAGTGCTGGGAGCGGTATGTATCCACTATTGGCCTCCATGTCACTCCATCGCAGGTCTGGGCCAAGATTCGACGCGTCTACGGCTATCGGACCCCTGCCAGCGTCCCTGCGCTCTCACTGAATGGAGCAGTTTGTACTGACTCCGACGTCATTGCAAATCGCTTAGCAGAGCATTTTGCTATGAGTTCCGCCTCTGCGAATTACCCCCAGGCCTTCCGCTCCATTAAAGAGCGGATGGAACGTCGGAGCCTTTCGTTTCGCACCAACCACCCAGAATCTTACAATGCTCCATTTAGTGAGTGGGAATTTCGCAGTGCCCTAGCTGCTTGCCCTGATACCGCTCCTGGGCCAGATGGCATCCACTGTCAGATGCTGAAACACCTTTCAGTGGACTGCCAGCGGCGCCTTCTCGATCTTTACAACCGTCTTTGGGTCGAGGGGGAGTTTCCGTTGCAATGGCGGGAAGGCATTGTCATCCCGGTTTTGAAACCTGGAACGAACCCTCTGGAGGTGTACAGCTACCGTCCCATTAGCCTCACCAACGTTCTTTGCAAGTTACTTGAACGGATGGTGAGCCGGCGCTTGAATTGGGTATTGGAGTCTCGGGGCCTTCTGGCTCCGTCCCAGGGTGGGTTCCGTAAAGGCCGCTCCGCCACCGACAATCTGGTGAGCCTGGAGTCGGCCATCCGTACCGCCTTTGCCCGCCGTCAGCACCTGGTCGCTGTCTTTTTCGACATGCGGAAGGCGTACGATACGACATGGCGTCATCACATCCTTTCTACGCTTCATGGATGGGGTCTTCGGGGTCCTCTGCCGATTTTTATCCGCAATTTTCTGTCGTGTCGTACCTTCCGCGTGCAAGTCGCGGCCTCGTATAGTTCCTCCCACGTCCAGGAGAACGGTGTGCCACAGGGTTCTGTTTTAAGTGTCTGTCTGTTTTTAATAGCCATTAACGGGCTTGCTGCGGCCGTGGGAAATTCTGTCTTCGCTTCCCTGTATGCTGACGACTTTTGCCTTTACTACAGCTCTACTGGCATTGCAGTTGTTGAACGTCAGCTACAGGGCGCTATCCGTAAGGCGCAGTCTTGGGCTGTAGCGCATGGGTTTCAGTTTTCGGCAGCCAAGACCTGCGTTATGCATTTCTGCCGGCGACGTAGTGTCCACCCGGAGCCGCAGCTTTCTCTTAACGGCGAACTTCTTTCGGTCGTGGAATCACACAGGTTTTTGGGGGTGGTTCTCGATGCCCGGTTGACTTGGCTGCCTCATATTCGGCAGCTCAAACAGGCGTGTTGGCGGCATCTCACTGCACTGCGATGTTTGAGCCACACCCACTGGGGCGCCGACCGCTCTACCCTGTTCCGGCTCTACCAGGCGTTAATCCAGTCCCGTCTGGATTATGGGTGCCTGGCATATGGCTCAGCATCCCCGTCTGCGTTGCGGGTGCTGGACCCAATTCTCCACAGCGGGATACGCCTTGCCACTGGTGCTTTCCGCACCAGCCCTGTGGACAGCTTACTAGTGGAGGCAGGTGTCCCTCCACTGCGGTTCCGACGCCAACAATTACTGGCTGCTTATGCTGCCCATGTTTTTAGCTTGCCCGGGCATCCAAATTACCGTGTGCTGTTCCCACAGTCGGTCGTCCATCTGCCAGAGCGTCGGCCCCGGTCGGGTTGTCCGATCGCCGTACGCGTCAAGGAGCTTCTCTTCGGGCTTGGGCTTGTCCCTGTTCCACCTCCTTTCCGGGCCCCTCTGCGTACACCCCCGTGGTGCGTTCCTCGCCCTTGCCTTCGGCTAGACTTGGCACAGGGCTCGAAGGACTCAGTCCCTCCAGAGGCCTTCCGCCGCCGCTTTTATTCCATCCTGGCCACGTATCAGGGCTCTGGCATTGTTTACACCGACGGCTCGATGGTTGCTGGTCGAGTCGGTTATGCGCTCACTCTAGGGGACCATTCCGAACAACGTTCCTTGCCGGCTGGCTGCAGCGTTTACACTGCTGAGCTGGTCGCTATCTTTCGAGCCCTAGAGTATATACGCTCCTGCTCAGGTGAGTCCTTCGTTATCTGTAGCGATTCCCTGAGCAGTTTACGAGCTCTCGACCAGTGTTTTCCTCGTTCCCGTCTGGTGGTGGCTATCCAGGAGTCCCTGTCTACTCTTGACCGTTGCGGCCGCTCTGTGGTCTTTGTTTGGACCCCAGGCCATGTTGGGATCCCCGGGAATGAGAATGTTGACCGTCTGGCGAAAGAGGCCACGAGTACATCATCTCTTGATGTTGGCCTCCCAGAGACTGATTTGCGGGCAGTCTTCCGCCGCAAAATTTTGGCGCTATGGGCCGATGAATGGCGCGAACTGACGACGCGCAATAAACTCCGTGCTGTCAAGGAGACGACGGCTGTGTGACGGTCATCCCTGCGAGCCACTCGCAGGGACTCAGTAGTTCTTTGCCGGCTCCGCATTGGCCACTCCCGGCTGACACACAGTAGTTATTTACTGCGCCGGGAGGACCCTCCTCTATGTCGCTGTGGGGCGGCTTTGACGGTGGCCCACATTTTGATGGCCTGCCCCCTTTTAGCTGTGGTCAGGCAGACATTTAGGCTGCCTGATACGCTCCCTGCCCTTTTAACAGACGACTCCGCAATGGCTGACTTAGTTTTACGTTTTATTCGGGCAGGGGGCTTTTATCATTTAATCTGAGTGTTTCTATTTTATTGTTTTGTGTTGATTCTGGCCTTTGGCCTATGCTTTTAAACTGATTTTTTAACGTGTTTCTAAGTGGTTGGCTTTTCCTTTTTTTATTTCTATGGTCGGCCAACCACCGTCACACTCTGTGGTTTTAGTTCGTTTTGTCTTGTCTTTGTCTCAGTTTCTCTTGTTCTGTATCGTCTGTGTTCTATTCTGTTCCTCGTTTTTATTCTCTGTGGGTGTTCTTTGTCTTTGGAAAAAGGGACCGATGACCGTAGCAGTCTGGTCCCTTTGATCCCCCAAACCAACCAACCAACCAATAAACCAGCTGGCGACGGCGCAAGAGCCAAAACATTATGACCACCTGTTTAATAGCGTGCTTGCCCGTCTTCGAAACGAAATACACCACTGTTGGTAGGTTCGTCGAGGTATGCGACATTAGATGTCTGCGCACAGGTCACGTAATTCATGTAAATAACGGGCCGTTGATTTGCGTACGCGGTGATGCCATATAACGACCCAGCCGGATTCCATACGATTTACTTTCCCTAAATCGTTTGAGGCAAATGCCGGGATGGTTCCTTGGAAAGGGCACGGCCGATTTCCTTCCCTAACCCGAGCTTGCGCTCCGTCTCTAATGACCTCGTTGTTGACGGGACGTTAAACAACACTAACCTAACCTAACCATACGATTTACATCATGCGAGTTTGGTCGCCGAGACGCCAAATTGAGTTATAATGCACCTCAAACCATAGTAGCACGGTTCTGGCTAAGACACACGAACAATTGTCCTGCTGAAAGATGACATCGCTATCGGGGAAGACATCAACTATGAAGGGATGCAGGTGATCCGTGCTGAGAAGATCCTCGTCGATGTGGAACATCTCATTTTTTTTTTAAAGCTGAAATAACAGTACTAATAGTATGAATATACACATTTGCTTCTATTAAAAAATTCGTCAATGGAATAGAAGGAGTTGGCCACTAGTAAGTCTTGCGGGCTCCTTTTAAACTGATCTTTATTTGTAACTAAATTTTTTATGTTTGCTGGCAAATTATTGAAGATTAGTGTTCCTGAGTAGTGGACCCCTTTTTGAACTAAAGTAAGTGCTTTTAAGTCCTTGTGCAGATCATTTTTGTTCCTGGTATTGTATGTATCAACTGAGCTGTTTGTTGGAAAAAGAGAGATATTATTTAGGTCAAATTTCATTAAGGAGTAAATATACTGAGAGGCAGTAGTTAGTATACCCAGTTCTTTGAAGAGGTTTTTACAGGACGTCCGTGAATTTGCTCCACAAATAATACGTATTACACGCTTTGGGACTCTGAAAACTTTTGTTTGACTTGAAGAGTTACCCCAAAATATTATACCATATGACATTATGGAATGAAAGTAGGCAAAGTATGCAAGCTTTTTCATTTTTGTCGCCTATGTCTGCTAACACTCTAATTGCAAATACAGATTTGTTAAGGCGTTTCTGCAGTTCTGTGGTGTGCTCTTCCCAACTGAATTTATTATCAAGTTGTAATCCCAGGAATTTAAGACTGTCAACCTCTTCTATCTGCTCTTCTTCGTATTTTATGCATATGCTGGGTGGAAACCTCGTACAGGTTCTAAATTGCATATAGTGAGTCTTTTCAAAGTTTAATGTCAGTGAGTTGGCTTTAAACCATTTATTAATATCCATGAAAATGTCATTAGCAGATCTTTCTAGAACTACACTTGACATACTATTTATTGCAATACTTGTGTCATCTGCAAACAAAACGAACTCTGCTTCTGGCAGTGTAACTGATGAGAGACCATTAATGTACACAAGAAAAAGCAATGGCCCTAAGATGGATCCTTGTGGGACACCACATGTAATTTCTTCCCATTCTGATGATGACTGATGACTTAATTCACTAGTCCCTTGCACTGACACCCTTTGTTTCCTGTTAGTGAGGTATGACTTGAACCATTTTGCAGCACTGCCCATGACACCATAGAATTCTAATTTACTTAAAAGGATGTTGTGGTTCACACAATCAAATGCCTTTGACAAATCACAGAAGATACCTGCTGCTTGTAATTTGTTATTTAATGAATTAAGTACATTTTCACTGTAGGTGTAAATAGCCTTCTCAATATCAGAACCCTTCAGAAATCCAAACTGTGTTCTTGATAATATGTTATTTGTGGTCAGATGGTTGAGCAGCTGCCTGTACATTACTTTTTCTAAAATTTTTGAGAATGCTGAGAAAAGTGAAATCGGTCTGTAGTTTGATGGAATCTCTTTATCCCCTTTCTTGAATAGAGGCTTAACCTCTGCATATTTTAGCCAGTCAGGAAATGTCCCAGTTATAATTGACTGGTTACACAAGTAACTTAGAATTGTACTAAACTCACATGAACATGCCTTAATTAACTTTGTTGATATTTCATGGTAACCAGTAGGATTCTTTGTTTTTAAAGATTTTATTATGGAAGTTACTTCTTTTGGTGAAGTGAGTGACATATTCATGTACCTGAAGCTATTTGTAAAGCCTAGTTTCAGATATTCAAGGGCATTATTTACTGATCCTGACAATCCCATTCTATCAGTAATGGATATAAAGTACTTGTTAAATAGATTTGCCACACTATGCCCATCGGTTACTAATGTGTGATCTACCCTTAGTGCTATTTGCTCCTGTTCCTTTCTGGTTCTACCAGTCTCCTCTTTCACTATATCTCATATTGTTTTTATTTTGTTCCCTGACATTGCTATCTTCTTCTCGTAGTGCATTTGTTTAGATGTCTGAATTACTTTTTTTAATATTTTACAGTATTCCTTGTATTTAGCTAAATCATCAGCATTGGAGCTATTCTTGGTCGACAGATACATTTTCCTTCTTGTCTTACAGGAAATCTTTATTCCTTGTGTAATCCATGGTTTCATTATAGACTTCTGTTTAATTTGAGTAGAGGAAAACAGTTTTCAAACATGGTACTGACATTGTTCATGAATGTGTTATATTTTTCATTCATGTCATGAGCACTATAAACATCTTACCAGTTCATATCTTTGAGCAGTTTTCTAAAACACTCAATTTTTGGTTGATTGACTACTCTCCTGTACTCAGATTTAGCAGTCTTGATAATCTGCTTAGAATTTACATCTAAAACAAGGAGCTGCATGTCATGATCTGATAGTCCATTTATTACATGTTTTATGATATGGTTTTGTTCCTTTGATTTGTCTATAAAAATGTTATCAATGGCTGTCCTTGAAGATTTAATGATCCTAGTTGGTAAGTTTACAGTGTGAGTTAGACTGAAAGACAACATTACTAACTGCAGTAAATGTTTACTGGAAGACTGCATTAGAAAATCTGCATTAGTCACCAGCAATCAAAATTTCTTTGTTTCTTCCTGTTAAATAACCCAAAAGAGCTTCTAGATGATTTATGAATAGATTATAATTTCCTGCAGGTGCTCGGCAAATACACTCCTGGAAATTGAAATAAGAACACCGTGAATTCATTGTCCCAGGAAGGGGAAACTTTATTGACACATTCCTGGGGTCAGATACATCACATGATCACACTGACAGAACCACAGGCACATAGACACAGGCAACAGAGCATGCACAATGTCGGCACTAGTACAGTGTATATCCACCTTTCGCAGCAATGCAGGCTGCTATTCTCCCATGGAGACGATCGTAGAGATGCTGGATGTAGTCCTGTGGAACGGCTTGCCATGCCATTTCCACCTGGCGCCTCAGTTGGACCAGCGTTCGTGCTGGACGTGCAGACCGCGTGAGACGACGCTTCATCCAGTCCCACACATGCTCAATGGGGGACAGATCCAGAGATCTTGCTGGCCAGGGTAGTTGACTTACACCTTCTAGAGCACGTTGGGTGGCACGGGATGCATGCGGACGTGCATTGTCCTGTTGGAACAGCAAGTTCCCTTGCCGGTCTAGGAATGGTAGAACGATGGGTTCGATGACGGTTTGGATGTACCGTGCACTATTCAGTGTCCCCTCGACGATCACCAGTGGTGTACGGCCAGTGTAGGAGATCGCTCCCCACACCATGATGGCGGGTGTTGGCCCTGTGTGCCTCGGTCGTATGCAGTCCTGATTGTGGCACTCACCTGCACGGCGCCAAACACGCATACGACCATCATTGGCACCAAGGCAGAAGCGACTCTCATCGCTGAAGACGACACGTCTCCATTCGTCCCTCCATTCACGCCTGTCGCGACACCACTGGAGGCGGGCTGCACGATGTTGGGGCGTGAGCGGAAGACGGCCTAACGGTGTGCGGGACCGTAGCCCAGCTTCATGGAGACGGTTGCGAATGGTCCTCGCCGATACCCCAGGAGCAACAGTGTCCCTAATTTGCTGGGAAGTGGCGGTGCGGTCCCCTACGGCACTGCGTAGGATCCTACGGTCTTGGCGTGCATCCGTGCGTCGCTGCGGTCCAGTCCCAGGTCGACGGGCACGTGCACCTTCCGCCGACCACTGGCGACAACATCGATGTACTGTGGAGACCTCACGCCCCACGTGTTGAGCAATTCGGCGGTACGTCCACCCGGCCTCCCGCATGCCCACTATACGCCCTCGCTCAAAGTCCGTCAACTGCACATACGGTTCACGTCCACGCTGTCGCGGCATGCTACTAGTGTTAAAGACTGCGATGGAGCTCCGTATGCCACGGCAAACTGGCTGACACTGACGGCGGCGGTGCACAAATGCTGCGCAGCTAGCGCCATTCGACGGCCAACACCGCGGTTCCTGGTGTGTCCGCTGTGCCGTGCGTGTGATCATTGCTTGTACAGCCCTCGCGCAGTGTCCGGAGCAAGTATGGTGGGTCTGACACACCGGTGTCAATGTGTTCTTTTTTCCATTTCCAGGAGTGTAGTTACTATTATATAGGATCTGTTATGGAACTCTACTTCTGTTGCACATGCTTCTAGATGCTGCTCTAAACAGAATTTATTAATGTCAATGTTCTTGAATTTATGGCAGTTTTTGATAAATGTGGCAACTCCTCCTCCATCCATATATACTCTGCAGAAGTAGGAAGCTAGCTTAAATCCTGAAATATGTAACATATCTATACCAGTGGTCACTTGATGTTCAGAGAGGCAGATTATGTCAATTTGGTTAGATGAATTCATTTCACCGATAGAAATGAGTAGTTCATCAACTTTTTTTCTGAGTCCCGGAATGTTCTGGTGTAATAAAGATAACTGATACTGCATACTAATGGGATTATAACTGATTTGGCGAAGATAAACTGGCAGTTTCTGATTACTTTCTGTTAAACATTGTTTAAATGGAGGCTGTATGCTAAAACCTGACTCCTGTTCATCTGTTTTCTCAAACTGAGTGTGTCTGCCAATCTCTCTTAAAACTCGTTTTCTTTCCCTCTTCCCTATCCTAAAAAAGGCATCCCTCTGACACCTGTGACCACTGGTATTTTACCACTTGTGACAGTGTCCACCCTTAAGTTTTCTGCAATCAACCCAGACAGTTTTCCCTTCCCTTTCCTATTGAGGTGAAGGCCATGCCTAGTGTAGTCCCACCTATCGATAGCATCCACAGGAATCAAACCAATATGGGACCCTATATCCGTCCTAAGCAGCCACTCGAACTCCAAATTCACCCTCCCTACAGAAGAGTTCAAATGAGGCCGATCATGGCGTCTCAACACAGACACAAATCCCACACACGTATGCTTCGTTGCTGATGCTATCTTCACCAGGTCACTCTATGGAATATTCAAAGTCTCTGTCAGTGCTATTTCCCGGACCACCCACTATAACCACGGCATCCTCCTTTGTGAAATCCTTGCATAAATAGGACCCAGATCTGCACTAGGCTTGAAAATGTGACCTGGTACTCTGGACCTAGATTTTCCTGCAGTAGTTGGCCATCACCTCTACCGTGGGAACTACCCAACAACAGAACTTTCTTTCTCTTTACAAATTTCCCTCCCTTTTTCAAGTCCTTGAAAGCTTGTTGTGCCCTTTCTACAGCTTCAGCTACATGACGCTCATCCGATTCTGACTGAGGCAACAGGTCAAATGTTTCAAGATTAATGAAAAAGCTGTCTGATGCTCTCCTTTACCTGTTCCCCCTATTACCTGTTGCCGCTTCCCACCTCTGTTCACCCTTCTCCCTCTTTAACCTGTCCAGATCCTCCGTTGCCTTGTCTAGGTCAGCTTGAAGAGCTGCAATTTTCCCTTCCTGTTCCAGTATTTTCCTGTCTCTACTGCAGATCCTACAATACCACTGGTGAGCCTCATTGATGTCCCCATTTCCCACGCCACTACATTCGCCCCAATGAAAGAAACTACAGCACCCATCACACCATACCCCGGAACTAACGATCCTACGGCATGTCACACACCTCTCTCATGGTAAAAACAGAAATCGTATAAACTAATTTAAGTACTGACTAAAACGTAAACAAACGACCCTAGAAACTATTCAGGCAGATATAAATAAATGGAAAGAGTACTGAATAAAAAAACTGGTGATTACATATAAGTTTAAGTCACTGTTTACTTACGATACGCGCGCGTGAAATTAAGGTTAAAATCCGTGCTATAGGCGCGAGAAGGAAAATAAACTTCTTATCCCCTTTAATATTCTTTTAACACTTCACTAACACTTCCACTAATGTAATAGCACTTATATTACATTTATACCAACTGGAAACGTTTACCTATAAGTTTAGTTCACTGCTTACTTCGATTCGCGCGCGTGAAATTAGGCCTAGGATTCGTGCTACAGGCGCGAGAAGAAAAATACGCTTCTTACCCCGTTTAATCTTATTTTATACTTCACTAACACTTCCACTAATTTAACAACACGTATATTATATTTATAACACCTGTAAACGTTTAAAAATATCTTAATAACAACGCTTTTTATAATTAGTGCAGCAAATACTCGAAGAGTCCGCTCGGCGCAGTGTTTGCAACCTAGGTGGTTCGCAGCTGTCAGCGTGTCTTCGATTACTAAGGCAGGTCGTATGCAAGCCTAGGAGAATGTCTCCCATACCATAATATGTTTCGAGCCTCGATGGTGGCGTTTGTGGAGATAACCATCGACCAGTGTAGCAAAAATGTGTGTCACCCGAAGAGCTGACACGTTTCCATTGATCGAAGGTCAAAGTCCCTATGGTCCCGTGCCCACAGATCACCATCTATACTACTTTACCGAGCAGACAAGCATCTGAACCCCACTTTCTGCGTCATTGACGTCCACCCATTGAGCGCCTAGTGGTAGTTTCACTCTCGTCCTACCCCCTTCCGTAGATGCTCACGACAGTAGCACGTGAGCATTCGACCATGCCGCGCAGGATTAGCCGAGCGGTCTAAGGCGTGCAGTCATGGACTG
This sequence comes from Schistocerca nitens, assembly GCF_023898315.1. Classification (NCBI taxonomy): domain Eukaryota; kingdom Metazoa; phylum Arthropoda; class Insecta; order Orthoptera; family Acrididae; genus Schistocerca; species Schistocerca nitens. The sequence goes on from NC_064617.1 coordinate 968,559,617, forward strand.
TGCGGCTGGTACCGGCGGAGGTTCGAGTCCTCCCGTGTGTGTGTGTGTGTGTGTGTGTGTGTGTGTGTGTGTTTGTCCCTAGGACAATTTAGGTTAAGTAGTGTGTAAGCTTAGGGACTGATGACCTTAGCAGTTAAGTCCCATAAGATTTCACACACATTCGACCATCTTTGTCGTTTTTGAGATATTTGTTGATAGGCTCTACGTAATAATAACCTACCCTTTTTCAAAGTCTCTCATCTCAATGGATTTCCTCATTTGCAGCCCATATCTTCGTTAGGGTGACTCCCTGTCCGTGTCGCTCCGCTTACATACTTTAGTTACTGCGCCACGTGACCGCAACGGCACAAGGCGGCGTCCAGCCCCGCGATGGGCAGTGGTCATAATGTTTTGGCTAATCAGTGTACAGCACACTTCTATAGGAATACTTTCGCCTGATTCTTCACAACATTCAATCCACATTGCAATAAAATTTATAACATCAGAAGCATTACGAGATTCAGCATAACACGATTTACCGATAAGGCACTGTCTGGCTGCGGATGTCGGTTCCGACACACTCTCTCGCCCGCGCTGGCGAAAAAGTCAGTTCAGATTGCAAGCGGTGGCGCGCTACTTGAATGTTTAAAAACTTGTAAGGGGGAATGGCAGTACGGTTATTAAGTATACGAAATCCCCGGGTGGCAGCAGACTTGTGATTTTTCTCTTGGTTACTCAGAAGAAGCCGTCAAAAAGCCACATTGTAGGAGTGTAGCAATGTTAAGCCGTAGAATTCTATTACGTTTTAATTACCAAATCAGAGTAAATAGTACTGAACGGTGCCAAGAGATGGCAGAAAATGGCACGCAGTCGTTCTCTACAGATCCCTCAGATCACCTGGGAACGGAAAATAAGTCTCTAACCTCACTAATACAGAATTTACAAGCACATAAAAAGTAGTCAGGTTATAAGAGCGCATAAAACCAGGGAACCTCACTTACCTCTCAACACGAAATAATTTATATCTTTGTAACACAAATTTCTATCTCTGTAACAAATTCAACTCCGCACAAAGAATTTATCTCTCTGGAGCACAAACTGCTGTATTCAACTCCACACAAAGACAAGTGCCCTACGAAACTGAAAAACGGCGGGAAACCTTATACTGATTGGAATTGCACCTGAATCGAAATTGTACCACATTATCCTACGCGCGTAACTAATACATCCAGAGACAGCCTTTGGCATTCACTACCACAATCTGCGACATAAACAAAACATCACACATTACGTCACTGCTCTAAGCCGACAAATGGAATCTTACATTAGAACTTGTAACCTCCCCCTCACTTATCGACCTTAATGACAGTGAAAAATTAAACCGCGTGTACCTAATGGAAATTTGGGAAAAACAATCGTCACCGAGGTTAATTTGTCGGTAAAGAGGGAGGAAAGGGTTACATCTAAATGAAAGGAAAAATGCTAATGAAACTGGTGGAAATTAATTTTGAAATAGGGGTAAAGTTAATAAAGAAAGTAAATGTGCGGCCGTTACGTTAACAATCAACTAGCGGTAATCAGATATTTGAGATTTGGGGGAAATTACGGTCGCCAGTCCTAAGGACAATTACTATAGTAACTGAAAAAGAAAGATTATTACACATATAATTAGCACTAGAAGCGTGGCAACTGAAGGTTGACAAGTGTAGTGTGAAAACTGAAAGTTTGTCAGAAGTAATAAATTTCGCTACACTTAATTTAGCAAAAGAATTAATAAAACCGGAAAATCGAAAGTTAATTTAGTGACTGAAGTTAATTTAGTGACTGAAGTTAATAGTGAGCTTTCTTTCTGAAGCACATCGAAATTCAGTAAAATACGGTTAGTCTTGGACTACCTCAACAATCATTTCAAAAGCTACTTGAATCTACGCAATTTAGAAATAAGAGATTTAACTTTGAACTTGAATTAAATGATTCTGAACAATTAACAATAGTAAAATTTAGTACGTACCAAGATGAGCTGCAGTCACAGGTAAGCTAAAGTATGGTAACAAAACTAGCACTCTTAATTTGTGCTTGTGTAATCTAAGTATTGTAGCCAGCTATGAATACTTTAACTGAATTTTGAAATTAAAGCAGTGAAATGGAATTATGCTGGCGTTTGAATTTCAACGACACTCCGGTTCATTTCGGAAAAGGAAGGGACCCTGCTTGGTAATGCAATTGGGACAATGAGCAACAAAGGTTCATGGTAAGTAGCTGTAATTTTGTGATGCAACAATTTTAAAAGTTTGAAAAGCTGAGGTCTGCCATACAGTTCTAAAACTTTACGTGCTTCCAGTCTTCCTTGTTGGTTGATTGAAGGTTTCAAGCCGTCGATCGAGGATGTGGCGACAGTCACTCATTGTCGGCCGTCGCTGTTGCAGAAGCTGGATGTTGGCGCGCCTTCTCGACACGGTCACCAGACGAAACGGGCTCTTGATGTGCGCCAGCTAATGCTTCCCGTCCGCGACACCATGTCAGAAACTATCATCGCAAGTCGAGCGCAATTACATGCTGCCAAACCCCGAAAGCGCGGCAACTCGCGGGAGCTTCACACCACACACCTGCTCCACTCGCTACTCCCGCCAGACACTCTCATGCTCTGCCCGCGCTCCACGCGGCAGAGTTAACACTACCAAAGATCCTAAACACTTTGGTTCTCCACACGACCTATCGATGTATTCGTTCGATAGCATAGTTTTCCCTAGGCCAGACCCAGCGTATAAATACAAATAATATTCACAAAACAAACCAACATAAATGCATATATATATATATATATATATATATATATATATATATACAAACAGTAAAACAATTACGATATATATAGAGACAGAAACGTCATATCTTGAGGTAACTAACCAAGGAAAAAAATTATAGTACAATAGATGGAAATAGGAGGATATGCATTTCCGGCGTTACAAACTGACCCCACTTTGTCATCCCTTCATCACCGCCTTTTCACTTTTTCTTTCGGGTTTCATTCTGAGTGTCATCATTGCTATCACTACTCATAGCGCAAGCTAAGTTGACACTCGGTGCGGAGGCTGATGACAGCGACCATATGCATTTCCCATTTGCAGTTGCTCTCATCCGTCGCCGCGCCGAGTGTCAACTTAGTCTGCACGAATAATACACTCACTGTCACTGCTATTTATATTTCCACATAATCTACTGAACATTTTGAACTTTGGAAAACTCTAAAATCATCATTATATTGTTTACTCCTACCCAACACTGAAAGTACGAAACATATCAATACTCCTTCATTAGGTCATTTCGTAAGTACGTATAAAAGCTTGTTCGGCACTGTTATGAAAACGAGGTGGCAAAACAATTGGCTTTCAAAACGGTTGTTTAGTTGCTCCCTCGTGTGTTTTACACATGCTGGCTTCGACTAACACAAGTAATGAAGAGAAATATGAAATTAAAAATTAAGCACTATGATATAAAAACATAAAACTGTAAAAGTAAACAAAGTCGTCTCGCTCATGTAGGACACGGGACAGTTACAGAAAAGTAAGGACGATTCGTACAAAATCGGGACTGGTGGCAGCCCAAGCTGCAACAGTAAAGGAGGATGTGTTTAGAATGAGTTTGCCTTCATTTTATTTTAACTAACGTTACATTTTCAGACAGAGAAAAACTTCAAGAATAGTAATATTTTTTCACTTCATATTTAACAAAATCGTGTGTTCTATAAACGTACAATTACAAATTTGCGTGCGCCGTCATTCAGATGCAGCAACCACAACTGTATGCCTAAAAGCTGTGCTGCTAATTGTTTCTCCGACCGTAGATGTTTTAAAAGTGCTTCATGTAGGGCTAGGAATACGTGCATACCGCGAATCAGCTGCTCGCAGGCCCGTCATCAGATTCAGCAGGCAGTTGCAACACGACGTACATCAGGAGGCTGTAAACAAGCATGCAGTCGGCACTTGGAAAGGGGCGCATCACAATTTTAATATATTTCTGGTTCCTCGTGCCAGGGCTTCAGTTACACTACACCCCCCCCTCCCCCCCCCCACCCCACCGTGGCAGCATACTGAAAGTCAGGGACGGAGTGTTTGACCTGTGACCCACACGTAATAGGCTTGTGCGTGTTTAGAATTTGCCCTTTGATGTCGTAATCCGCCGCGTATTTAGCTCGCTGTTCCGGAACGCTTGGCGCTGAGGGTTCTTTTCGCATCCGTTCAAAGAAAGTATAAGACTTGAGGACGTGCTCGAAGTCACGTTAATACGATGACGAATACGTTATGCTACAGTGGAGCGTTTTGACACTTTCAAGAGGAAGTCTCGCATAGCTCCGCAGCAATTCTGTACGAGCTGTCCGGACATTATTATTAGTCACCCCCATTAAATCACCACACAGGTCGTTTTGTAGCGCTTTAGATGAGTGTAGCACTGCTAAGAGGCGATTATGTGACTCACCAGCAAGTTATGGCGGTTAGTTGTGTGTATGCATTTGTATGGAACCATTGCAGCAAGATACGAGATTGTGAGAAAAGTAATGACTGATTTTTTATCCACCAATTTTTTATTTTTTTCGAACAACAATATTGTGCCATTCAAAGTAGTTCCCTTAGGCAGCTACACACCGGCGGAGTCGTTGTTCCCAATCTTGGTAGCAACGCTGAATATCTTAACTTGGTAGAGCGTTTAACAAGCCTCCCACATCCTTTTCAGTCTTATCTAGAGTCCCTCTTAGGACATTTTTCAGTTTCGGAAAACAAAAGTCACGAAGACTCATAACGTGAATTGGGGGGCTGTGGAACAACAGCAATGCCTTTTGAGGTAAAAAATTCCGTGATGGAAGTGGTCGTGTAACGTGGGCGTTGTCACGATGCAGCATCTACTTAGTCAGCAATGGCCGGTCTCACTCGATTCAGTTTTCTCGAGCCTTTCAAGGACATCTTTGTAAAACACTCGATTGACAGTTTGTTCTGTCCAGTTTGTCTTAAAAGAGCACACGTTCGACATTTTCGTCCGATTTTAAACTTCTCCCTGAGCAAGGTTCATCTTCAACATGTTATCGGTCTTTCAAAAATGATTTGGGCCATCGAAAAACGTGGGCTCTTGATAAGGAAGGTTTCTCATGGGCCCGTTTCAACATTCCAAAGGTCGCACTCGCGGATTCCCCAAGTTTAACACAAATATTGGTGGCATAAAGTTGCTCTAAATTCCGCAGTTCCATTTCAGTAACTCACAACAAAAACTTCACTGACAGCACTCTCAAAAATCCCGCAATGGCTGTACGGAGCTGAAAGTCGTACTGAGCATCTGGAAGGGATCCAACAACACAGCGTCGCCAGATTGCTGGCATTGTTGTCAGTCTCACTGTTTTTCTCTCACTTTTTAAATCGACGTGGAAATTTTACGAACTGCAGAAACAAGCTATCATGTTTGTACATACATGTGACCAACTCGCGATTGAAGTTGGCCATTTGTTGGTGTCTCAATTCTGCAAAGAATGGAACGTCTCTCGCAGCCATATAACACGGCGTGATAACAGCGATGATAAAAAGGAAAAAAAAAAAACTAAATGGGAGACCAGAAACAGAACCTCGCATATCAAATACCTATCGGTATTCCGAAGGGAACGATCTATTGATACGTAATCAGCATTGTTTCAGAAAACATCGTTCTTGTGCAACGCAGCTAGCTCTTTATTCGCACGAAGTAATGGCCGCTATCGACAGGGGATCTAAAGTTGATTCTTTATTTCTAGATTTCCGGAAAGCTTTTGACACCGTTCCTCACAAGCTACTTCTAATCAAGCTGCGGGCCTATGGGGTATCGTCTCAGTTGTGCGACTGGATTCGTGATTACCTGTCAGGAAGGTCGCAGTTCGTAGTAATAGACGGCAAATCATCGAGTAAAACTGAAGTGATATCAAGTGTTCCCCAGGGAAGCGTCCTGGGACCTCTGCTGTTCCTGATCTATATAAATGACCTGGGTGACAATCTGAGCAGTTCTCTTAGGTTGTTCGCAGATGATGCTGTAATTTACCGTCTAGTAAGGTCATCATCCGAAGACCAATATCAGTTGCAAAGCGATTTAGAAAAGATTGCTGTATGGTGTGGCAGGTGGCAGTTGACGCTAAATAACGAAAAGTGTGAGGTGATCCACACGAGTTCCAAAAGAAATCCGTTGGAATTCGATTACTCGATAAATAGTACAATTCTCAAGGCTGTCAATTCAACTAAGTACCTGGGTGTTAAAGTTACGAACAACTTCAGTTGGAAAGACCACACAGACAATATTGTGGGGAAGGCGAGCCAAAGGTTGCGTTTCATTGGCAGGACACTTAGAAGATGCAACAAGTCCACTAAAGAGACAGCTTACACTACACTCGTTCGTCCTCTGTTAGAATATTGCTGCGCGGTTTGGGATCCTTACCAGGTGGGATTGACAGAGGACATCGAAAGGGTGCAAAAAAGGGCAGCTCGTTTTGTATTATCACGTAATAGGTGAGAGGGTGTGGCAGATATGATACGCGAGTTCGGATGGAACATTAAAGCAAAGACGTTTTTCGTCGCGGCGAGATCTATTTACGAAATTTCAGTCACCAACTTTCTCTTCCGAATGCGAAAATATTTTGTTGAGCCCAACCTACATAGGTAGGAATGATCATCAAAATAAAATAAGAGAAATCAGAGCTCGAAGAGAAAGGTTTAGGTGTTCGTTTTTCCCGCGCGCTGTTCGGGAGTGGAATGGTAGAGAGATAGTATGATTGTGGTTCGATGAACCCTCTGCCAAGCACTTAAATGTGAATTGCAGAGTAAACATGTAGATGTAGATGCAGCACGAGATGTACTACTGCCGGCAAGACATACCCATATAGAACGCTATAAATCTTTCCTCGTCTCCTCCTTCATTTCAGCCTTATGGTTTTGGGAGAAACCACCCCTGCATCCTGTCTGTAGTCACTCTACGCTCAACAAGAGACCAAAACTTTTAACATCAGCAATTTTGCTGCGCAAATAGCAAAGCTCATCTACTACTTTCATTTGCTAATATAATTCCTTCAGCGTCAGCTGATTTAATTCGGCTACGTGCCATTACCTTTGCTATACTTTTATTAATTATCTTGTAATTTCTTTCCAATATGCTGCCCATTCCGTTCTACTGTTTTTCTGTCATTTGTCGTCTTTGGCAGGATTACTAAGTCATCGGCAAACCTCAAAGCTTTTGTTTATATTTCTTCTCCTTGAACTTCAATTCCTTGTTGCTGGTATTTCACGGTGATTATCCAGTGATTTGCTATCGAACAGTAGTGGATCTCCTCGTCTGTTAGTACGCAGTTCACAAAATTCCTTTCTGTTGTTACTTAGAAGTTGTAAATGCGTTCTCCGTCACTAAATAGCTAAACTGTTCGCAGAAAAAGTACATAAAAACCTAGTAACTTGGGCTAACACTCCTGTAAGACATGCATAGCTTAGTCTTAATTCCTAGTCTGTAACGTCACCAGACCCTCAGTCAATAACAGAGCGTTTTCGATAACGTGACCACACTTGATGTGTAATGGTTTTTAAGCTTTAATTACATACAAATAAGATATTTTGTGAGAATATTTATCGCAAATGTAATTTGAATATTATAATCATCCCAAATAAGAACAATCCGAACCATATTTTTAACATAGGAAAATAACCTATTTGCTGGTATGAAAATAAATTTGAAATTTCTTCTCTTATAGTGCAGCGAACAAACACAGTGAGGTTCTCCATAAGGTATTGACCTCTCTGGCCGCCTATTGCTTGTTTAATAAGACACTGTTTCAAGATTATGTTGCAATAGTTATTGTGTAATTTATGCTGTGTTTTGGCAAAACAGCAAAATGAACCTGTCAACAATAGAAATGTAGCAGTTCCTCATAATAGCTGCTTCACAGGAGAAATAGTTAACAATTCAGACAAAAATAAATCGCCAATTCTGTTGCAATTTCTGGAGAATTCCGTAATCCCATGTATCTTTAATAATGAACAGTCGTAGGTGAAAATTGGGTGTCAAGGTTCAGATGGTGCCCATACATGTTCAACAGGAGGGGGGGGGGGGGGGGGAGAGAAAAAAGAAAGATAAGCCCGACAACAAACAAATACGATTTATTTAAACAGTTGCCATGATTTTCATTAATACCATCAAATAGGTAATAGGATAGAGACCTTCAACAAACAAACAACGCTGACTGAATGGTCAGCTGTAGGGGTAAGTTCACAGAGAAGTTAGCTGAATGTCTCAGATACAATTCCTATTAATTACCAAAACACCTGTCATAACAGTGAAACCAAAAACATTTCTTTTTCAAATAGCAAAGGATAATATTTAAAGGGTGGAAGGTAAGACAACAGTTTGCAATAAACAGTTTTACCTAATTAAAATCGGTAATCATTTAATTCACAATTACAGTCAGCTAAAATGCACTGAAGTTGGGGAGAATTTCACGTATACAGTTAAAATTAGTTATAAAAACCACCTGTCATTATATTGAAATCGCGAATACAGATTTTTATAAGCAGCAAACAATGAATATGAAGGGGAGAGGCAAGACAGTAGGTGTCAATAAACAGTTTCACCAGATCACATTTAAAGGGAGGCGTCTAAGACAAGAGCCGCCAATAAATAGTTTTAGTAAACAACCATGTTACGCAGCAATATTTAAGATTTCTAGACAAGATCAGCGACCACTAAATGGACAATAATAGACAGTTAACGTCTCAAAATTAATTTAAGATATTCTCTCATACACAGATGCCATCAGTGATAAAACACCTTTCGTACATTGAAACCAAGTACAGTTCTTTTCTGTAACAAACTACTTTTAAAGTGAGGAGGGGGACGCAAGCAGGCAGGCAAGAAAGCAGCGTTCAGTAAACACTTATAGCAAATAATCTTATTGTAGTGGGACTGATTGTGTGTCTGAAGGTAACACAAAACCCACCAGAAGGTGGAAGAGGAGGAGGAGGAGAGGCGAGAGGCAGAGGCAGTTGAAGTAGCTTGGGCAGGACGCGACGTTCCTTCCGCTCCTTAAGATGTCAAGAGACTGGGCCTCCGCTAGTGTCAAACCGGTCAAAAACAACTCAAAGTAGACGTCGGCTCCAAACTGCGCCAGGATGCCCACCAGCAGAAACCAATTGGTGGGACAGACTGAGACCACTTGTAAACCACACGCTCCACCGTCATCAGGTTCGACAGCTGGGTCCCGCACCATCAAAAGCCTCGAGCCCGCTCGTACTTTCGAAACAAACGCCATTCCTCACTGATCACGCAGCCTTCCTACATGGCGCTTTTCTCGTTAGCGACGACCATAGTTGAGGCAAAGTGGATCTTGGAAGGAGGAAATAGATTGAGTATCGAGACCACATGGCTCAAACAACTTGAAATGAAACTTATCAAAGGTTTTCTTTAAATTTTTTCTACACCTCAGTTATATCTGACATCTGAAAAAGTACAGCAAATAGTCTACCATCTTTCCTTTCCTTTCCTGCACATGGCGAGGGAATGAATCTTCTTACCACAAATATATTTGACTTCATGAGTGATATTTGCTTTAATGAATAGTGGGCAAGGTTCTGCAAGTTGTCAGTGTGCTTATGCACCATCAGAGCTACAAAAGAGTTTACTTGGGTCAATTCCACTCTGCAAAGAAAATGCAGTCGTGTTCTATGAGAAATAACAAATTTGGTGCTTCTGTATCTGTGGATAACAGAATTACAAAATCATGATAGTCGTTACTTTGTGAACCGCTGAAACTACTCATTAAATTTAAAATAGATTACTTACATGGTGAGCACAAAGTCTTGACAAAGACAGTCTTCGTCACACCAGGTGCTGACGTCGACGAACTGAAGGCTAGGATACAAGCTGCTCTGGGTACTGTGAGAGAACACATGTTACGAAACACCTGGCGGGAACCGGAATACCACCTAGACATTCTCCGAGCTACCAAGGGAGCACACGTTGAGGTTTACTAACGTAAGTGCTCTTAAAAAACTAGTAACACTAACCTATGTAACGGCATGAAATGTGAATTATTGTGTCAAACGGTTATTCTGTAATAGATTGTTATTATCAGGGCAAGACATTGTCCTCAGCATGCATATTAATAATCTATCTTTGACACATCAAAAGACAGTTAAGGTAAAGATGATCATCGCTTCACTCTGAAAAGGGATAGGAACAATAAGATAGCGCACTATTTGCTGCGAATTATTTTCATATCTTGAACATGAAGAAAATCCTTTGGTAAGTTTCCATTCCAATTGTTCACTGTTAAACATTCGATGGGTTAAGGGATTCTGCCAAAATTGCGACAGAGTTGTCGAGTTATTTTTGTCCGAATAGCTGACGTTTTGTCATTTAAAGAAGCATAATCAGTAATGAGTAGCAGCTACATTTCTCTTCTTGGCAGGTTTAATTTGCTTCTTTTTCCAAAACACAGTATAATTTGGATAAACTTGTCTTGCAGAGCTATGCGATGCAATTCTGAAGCAAGTGTCATATTAAGCAAGATATTGGCGACCAGAGAGGTCAATAGGTTACGGGAAACCTAGTTGTTCCTGACTGCAATAACGCAAGAAAAGAAATTTCAAGTTTGTGTTCATGTTAGCAAATTCTCTTTCCAACAGCTGTTGAAGACTCTTTACAAAATATGGTACTGGATTCAAAAATAAAATAAAAATCATATCGCCTTAGATAAGTAAGTTCGATGTGTTAACGGTATAGCAAAATACTCTCCTCTTCGCGTGCTATCATTTGCCCAAAATCTCTTATTGATATATCGAATGGTTTAGGATATACGAGAAATGTTAAGAGTATTCTGTTCTGTCGAGGGTGCGGTCGGACGTGACCGTGATACATAAATTCAAATTTCTCGAGATTGGAGACAGACGTCCTCGCAGGTCTAAAGGAAAAAAATCAGTATCTTTGCTAAATTTCCTTTGCCGGAACATACGGCGTAATATACACCAACCATTAAATCATAGGGACGCACATTTTTCACTGCAAACTTTTTGGAGTTTCGCACAGCATCTTACTTAAATGGGAATATCACATTATCTATAAGCTTCAGCGAGATGTTGGACACTTTAATATGGAGCTGACACACGTGAAAAATCTATTTTTTTTTTTTTACTGATTAGTTTCTGTAAAATCATTTGAAAAAGATTGGAGGGCTTGCGCCTCGATTCTGTCAGCACGGCGTGTCGCCAACCGGCGTGCCGAAAGCGGGCTATGGGTTGTTTTGAGGGAGGAGACTAGACAGCGAGGTCATCGGTCTTATCAGATTAGGGAAGGATGCGAAAGGAAGTCGACCGTGCCCTTTACAAAGGAACCATCCCGGCATTTGCCTGAAGAGATTTAGGGAAATCACGGAAAACCTAAGTCAGGATGGCCGGACGCGGGATTGAACCGTCGTCCTCTCGAATGCGAGTCCAGTGGCCGAAAGCGGGCAAAGAACGTCTCGTTCATTCTGGCTCGCCGGCAGTCGCCATTCGGCTATCATTTGTGCTGCCCCATTAGAGGACAAGGGGATATTTTCCGCGCCTCCTTTCTGTGCGCACCCGCACTCTGTGTATAAGTGCGAAGGAAAACTCGCGAAAGTCGCACGAACCTGTCGGACGAGTCCTCAGCGTGTTGAGACTGTTGATGTGGTGGTGAGTGCTGGTGGTGCGTGGGCGCGGCTGCACACTCGACGAGCGCGGTGGCCCGCGGGAGGCCCCGTCCCCGCCCTCGCCCCCGCGCCAGCCTGCGCCGCCTGCTCTTGGCGGCGGCGGCCGCCGCCGCAGTCGGCGAAGGCCGCGGCGTCCTGCGGGGGCGGCGGCGCGGCCTGCGGCGCCCGCCCCCGCGCCCGCCGCCCCGCGAGGCGCTCCGGCTGCGGCAGTGCGTGCAGCGGCAGCGCCTGACGCGGACGGCCGCCAGCGCGCGGCTGCGGCTGCGGGCGCGAACCCGCCCCCGCCGGGCGCGCCGCCGCCTCTTGCCCGCAGGGGGCGGCGGCTGCTGCTGCTGCTGCGGTGGCGGAGTGTCGCCCGCTGCCTTGCGGTCCTCCGCCCGGCTGGACTCGCCGGTCTGCTCGGACCGCGCGGGCCGCTCCTCGCCTTCGCTCTCGGTGCTAGAGTCAGTGCTGCACGCGCTCTCCAGCCGGTGGTAGTGAGTCCAGAACTCCGAGAGGTCCCTGCTGCTCAGCGCTTTCCCCAGTCGCTCTGCGGGCAGTCTAAACACGTTTTTCATTTAACGCCGTGCAGCTGTGTGGATCTGAAGGGAAATTACACTACTGGCCATTAAAACTGCTACAACACGAAGATGACGTGCTGCAGACGCGAAATTTAACCGACAGGAAGATGATGCTGTGATATGCAAATGATACACTTTTCAGAGAATTCACACAAAGTTGGCGCCGGTGGCGACACCTACAACGTGCTGACATGAGGAAAGTTTCCAACAGATTTCTCATACACAAACAGCAGTTGAGCGGCGTTGCCTGCTGAAACGTTGTTGTGATGCCTCGTGTAAGGAGGAGAAATGCGTACCATCACGCTTCCGACTTTGATAAAGGTCGGATTGTAGCCTGTCGCGTTTGCGGTTTATCGTATCGCGACACTGCCGCTCGCGTTGGTCGAGATCCAATAACTGTTAGCAGAATATGGAATCGGTGGGTTCAGGAGGGTAATACGGAACGCCGTGCTGGATCCCAACGGCCTCGTATCACTAGCAGTCGAGATGACAGGCATCTTATCCACATGGCTGTAAGGGATCGTGCAGCCACGTCTCGATCCCTGAGTCAACAGATGGGGACGTTTGCAAGACGACAACCATCTGCACGAACAGTTGGACAACGTTTGCAGCAGCATGGACTATCAGCTCGGAGACCGTGGCTGCGGTTACCCTTGACGGAGCATCACTGACAGGAGCGCCTGCGATGGTGTACTCGACGACGAACCTGGGTGCACGAATGGCGAAACGTCATTTTTTCGGATGAATCCAAGTTCTGTTTACAGGATCATGATGGTCGCATACGCGTTTGGCGACATCGCGGTGAACGCACATTGGAAGCGTGTATGCGTCATCGCCATACTGGCGTGTCACCCGGCGTGATGGTATAGGGTGCCATTGGTTACCCGTCTCGGTCACCTCTTGTTCGCATTGACGGCACTTTGAACAGTGGACGTTGCATTTCGGATGTGTTACGACCCGTGGCTCTACCCTTCATTCGATCCCTGCGAAATCCTACATTTCAGCAGGATAATGGACGACCGCATGTTGCACGTCCTGGATACAGAAAATGTTCGCCTGCTGCCTGGCCAGCACATTCTCCAGATCTCTCACCAATCGAAAACGTCTGGTCAATGGTGGCGGAGCAACTGGCTCGTCACAATGCGCCAGTCACCACTCTTGATGAACTGTGGTATGGTGTTGAAGCTGCATGGGCAGCTGTACTTGTACACGCCATCCAAGCTCTGTTTGACTCGATGTCCAGGCGTGTCAACGCAGTTATTACGGCCAGAGGTGGTTGTTCTGGGTACTGATTTCTCAGGATCTATGCACCCAAACTGCGTGAAAATGTAATCACATGTCAGTTCTAGTATACTATATTTGTCCAATGAATACCCGTTTATCATCTGCATTTATTCTTGGTGTAGCAATTTTAATCGTCAGTAGTGTATATTAATAATCTCGTGCTCCTAGCCGCTCCAACTGCTTAAATTGTAGCAGCTTATTTTTGGGCCACGCCCGTGTGCTCTCCCTGTGGATGGTTATCTCCCTGACAGGGCCAGCTTCGGGGAAGGAGGCTGTCTTCAGCCAGGAGTTGATGGGCAGGTCTTTCCATAATCCTCCTAAACGGATTGGGAGGAGATATAAAAGGCTGCCACGTGAGTGATATGTACCATTAATTTTTTTTAATTGCGTTGTTTCTGACTCCCACTAATCATGCAGATTTCCAAAGCCACAAATCACTTAAATATGCCTATCTTTTACTCACTTGTCGTGCAGGGTTCCAGGTCCCCTGCTTAATAAGTTGATTGAGGTTTTTCAACTTCATACAGTGCTCAAAAGAATTATGGGAACACTTGTACGAATGTTAAGTTTGTTAAAGCTATTTTAATACAGGCGGTACCAGTGGTCATGGTGCATAGCCTGAGGTCTAACTTTCATTGTAAGCAACAATTAATATCATTCGTGATGTACTGGCTGTGTTATGCATCATAGTGTAAGGTGATCCCTCAGAAGGAAGTGAGTACCAGAGTCTGTGTTTTGTAGTGAAGTACCCAGATGACAGTTGCCATTTGTGGACGTTGTACTCCCTCAAGCACATGCAATGCGACCTCTTAATGTTGCGCAAGTTGCATGGGCGGTCTGTTTCATACATATAGAATGGACTTTCGGTCGTGTTGGTGCAGATGCCAGCGCCTGTCTGTCATGCATAGGTTGTGGACACGCTGCAGGAAGACAAGTCACTACAAAAGGCCACTTGGTCAAGGTCAGCGACGCACTACAATCCCATGGTACCGGTGTCTGGTCATCTCTACGTTGCAGTGGCGTACGGCTATTGCCAGAGCACTGCCTCTGGAGTCGCTGTGTCCGATCGGACTATTTATTTATTTATTTGCTATTTTCTTTTAGTCTGATACCCAGGTACAAAAGCACACCAAATGTTGCTCATGAATTAGCATGTCTACAGCACATAATATTGTAACACAATTCCAAATGTGTTACTGGAACACTTTCGTCAATCAGAACACCATACTTACCTGATAGCCACTATGTCCACCTTTGGCACGCATAACAGTGGCGACGCATCATGGCATGGAAGCAGTGAGGCCGTGGTAGGTCTACACACACACACACACACACACACACACACACACACACACACACACACACACACACGTCGCCTAATACCTCCAAATTCTGGGGAGCGCGGCGACGAGCTCGGTCCTCAAACCACTCCACAACACTCCTGACCTTGTGGCGTATGCATTATCGCTACTGCCATGCGCAAACATATTTGTCGTGAAGGGGTGTGTGTTGGTCTGCGACCAATGTGTGTACTCTGTGGCTGTCATGGTATCTTGCACAAACCCCACCGGACCCATGGGCGCCCACTTGAATGTTTCCCGGAGCATAATGGTGCTGCCCCCCCCCCCCCCCCCCCCAGGTTATTCCGTCACGCAGTACAGGCGTCAAGCAGCTGTTGCCCTGAAAGACGACGGATTCGCGATGACCCATCGACATGGCGAACAAGGTATCAGGATTCACCAGCCCACGCAATGCTCTGCCACTGCGCCAACGTCCTATCCCGATGCTCGTGTGCCCATTTCAGTCGTAGTTGCTGCCGTCGTGGTGTTGTCATTGGCACACGCACGGGTCGTCGGCTAAAGAGGACCATCGTTAGGAGCGTTCGGTGCACTGTGTGTTCAGACACACTTGTACTCTGCCCAGCGATGTTAGTTCCACCACAGTCCGCCGCATGCCCTGCTTTACCAGTCTGCCCAGCCTGCAACGTGGGCGTGGATTCACCTTGGTTTCGCCCCGTGTTGAAGACACCACGGCGCTCCTCGAACACCCAACAAGTTGTGCAGTTTCAGAAATGCTCGAGCTGAGCCCCCGTGCCTTCACAATTGGGCCTCGGGCAAACTCAGATCACGCGTTTCCCATTCTACACGTAGACAGCACGCTCAGTGATACTACAGGCACCGTGCGTGTGTCTAACTGGCAGTCATTCCTCGCCAGGTGATGCTGCTATCGCCTGGGCGGGTTTGTATATATAGTAAGTCGGTTGTCGTAATGTTCTGGAGGACCAGTGTAAGACTGTAAGGAACAGGTAACGAGAATGTACCTTACGACCCAGACATCTGTTAGAGTACCCTACTTGAAACGATATCTCGTAGCTCGCCATCAATTCTGCCTTTCCCGTGTCAACTGGCAACTTTGTCACTGGTGAAACGTGTTTCTGATAGACGAGTCCAGATTTACTCTGATGCAAGGTGACGGCCGTGTTCATATGTACAGACGCCCATGTTGAGCGGAACCTGCCACATATTGTCCAGGAAACCGACAGATTTGGCCAAGATTTTAGTAGTGTCGTGAGGCACCAGTGTTGACCGCCGTACCGATCTTGGCGTTGTCCACTGTCGCCTTATTTTAAGGCAGCATAAAGGACAGCTCCTGTTGGACAATACGGTGGCTGCTGCATAACGTGGTGACCCTGGGTTCCTTCTCGCGCACGATAATGCAAGAACCCATGTGGCGGCCGTCACCAGGTATGTTTTGCGAAGCCTGAACATTGAAGTAATGGAATGGCCCGCGGTGAGTCCCACCCTAAACCCCATCCACCGTGTGTGCGACATGCTTGACATATACGTGTGTTTGCGGTAGTCCTCTCAAAGAACTCTAGAGGACCTTCTCTGAAGAATGTGGACAGGTACCACAGCGTTACATGGTGCATGCCACATGGGTGTCAGGTGATGGAGGGCATAAACGTTTTTGAAGCTCTCAAAGTCCAGTAAAAAGCACCCAGAACGACGGGATGAGCGATTGTTTCCATTTTGATTTTGACACCTGTCGAACATTTCATTTCTTGTTACCTCAATAAATGAGGATGTTACGATGTTTCGATGTGCACTTAATTGATGAAAGGTAAAGCCAAAATTTCCTAACATACATGATCTTCAGTTATTGTTCAATGGTGTGTGAGAGACGCCCAAAGTTACTTTCCCCTGTTTCTTTTGAGCAGTGTATACAACGAACAAAATCTTCGTGTAATGTTTGTTATTGTTCTGTCCATAGATAATAATACGAGATCGATACACTGAAATCTCAGTGCCTCAGTGTTGCCAGCTTCACCCTAAGCAAAATCAATAGGGCTCCGTCTTTGAAACATATTTGGTTGGCAAAGCGTCTGCTGCCTGCTATTTTCGTGTCCAGACCGTCACAATTGTCCACATGCCTAGTGGCCCCCCTTCAGCTGAGGCTGCTGCTTTTATTATAGTGGCCAGCGACTTTATTCTCATGGCGTCACACAAACCCAGCGTCACAATTGCGACGTGTGTTTTACATAAATGTACGGGGTGGCCGTGCGGTTCTAGGCGCTACAGTGTGGAACCGCGCGACCGCTACGGTTGCAGGTTCGAATCCTGCCTCGGGCATGGATGTGTGTGATGTCCCTAGGTTAGTTAGGTTTAAGTAGTTCTAAGTTCTAGGGGACTGATAACCTCAGCAGTTAAGTCCCATAGTGCTCAGAGCCATTTTACATAAATTTAAGCTGATTTGGTGGATCGTTATGCGAGGGTCAGTCAAAAAGTAATGCCTCATATTTTTTCCGTCTTAAGTTTAAGTGAACAATTTTGATTCGGCGCTACTCCGCAAAGTTTCTTCTCAAATCCACGTAGTGGTAACTTTTTGCGTCAACAGATGCCAGTACTGCAGTCGCTTGCAAAATGATCGATATTGGTATTAGACAGCGTTCTGTGAGAGAATTGCTGAATGCAGACAGTGAAAAGCCCATTGGAATTCATGAAAGAGTGGAAAATGTGTATGGTGATGCAGCAGTGGATATCAGCACTGTTAGACCTTGAGTTCGTCGCTGTAACAAAGCTGAAGGGCAAACACCGTTGGCTGACGAAACGCGGAGCGGCAGTCCGGCGACTGCAGTGACTTCACAAAACATTCGACGAGTCGATTTTTTGGAGCAGGTATTTACAATAAATCCTGCCCAACCCGTCGGAACCTCCAAACAACTTAAAGCACGCCTGCAGCTTGTTCTCCCAACAAAAGCTACGTCGGATGTTGTTCTTTTGCTTGACATTGCGAGACCACACACAAGTCGTCACACCATTGAAGAGATTGCCAAGTCTTCCCCCATACAGCCGTCACCTGGCACCATCGGACTTCAATATATTTGAGTCGTTAAAAGAAGCTGATCGTGAGATTCACTTCGAAAATGGAGGAGGCCGTGAAAACGTGTGCTTAATTGGCTTCAAAAGAACGACCATGCGTTTTACCATACTGGAATACGTGCTCTTATTGAAAGATAAACAAAAACTGTGGAAATGGACAGAGATCATACTGAAACGACATAAATTAATGGTCAGTGTTGGGGTTTTCAACTTGTAGTTGAAGTTGAAATTCTTGACAAATTAAAAAAAAAAAATTTCTTCTTCATACAAATAGTTCAGTGCATCCAAGTGACGTTGAGAGTCCCTTAGATATTCCCAGTTCTGATCCCATTCGAATCGTGTTACAGTGTATTAATTGAACCGGGTTGAAAGGTGACGGAAGGACAAAAAACATGAAAAAAACAAAAATGACTAGCAAAATGTCAGAATGAAAGAAGTGTTTGTCAGTTTGATCAGAGGCTTAAGAAACTGAAATCGAGTTTTGTCTGGGAGAAATTATTCAAAAATTATCGATATTTCTAATTAATAGTAATTAAAACATTTTAAAGTAAAACTAATTATCAGAAGCGATGAATTTCGACCTTGTGCTTAGATTGAAATACATAAATTTTTGAAAAAAGCGTTTCGGAAAAAGTGGTTTTCTCATATCAGGCTTTGGAGGATTAGTTGATAAAAGCTATCCCCCACAAAACCTGTCACGTTAGCACGAATATGAGTTAGTTGGTTCACGCTTTTATTGCATGTTAGTAAAGATGCGGTGTAACTTTTAAAATAGAAACCAAATACGAAAACTCGGACCACAAGAAGAAAGCTAATATAATAAATACAAGTAAAAAGATCTAAATAGAAAGGGACAAATAATTTCAATCGATTTTATGTAATGTCAATTACGTAATACTATAACAAAGATTTTTCATATATTTTCATAGTGAATAAAGCAGTGGAGAAGAAATAAAAACTTTGAGGTTCGCCGATGACATTGTAATTTTGTCAGAGACAGCAAAGGACTTGGAAGAGCAGTTGAACGGAATGGATAGTGTCATGAAGGGAGGATATAAGATGAACATCAACAAAAGCAAAACGAGGATAATGGAATGTAGTCGAATTAAGTCGGGTGATACTGAGGGAATTAGATTAGGAAATGAGACACTTAAAGTAGTTAAGGAGTTTTGCTATTTGGGGAGCAAAATAACTGATGATGGTCGAAGTAGAGAAGATATAAAATGTAGACTGGCAATGGCAAGGAAAGCATTTCTGAAGAACAAAAATTTGTTAACATCGAGTATAGATTTAAATGTCAGGAAGTCGTTTCTGAAAGTATTCATATGGAGTGTAGCCATGTATGGAAGTGAAAATGTGGATGATAAATAGTTTGGACAAGAAGGGAACAGAAACTTTCGAAATGTGGTGCTGCAGAAGAATGCTGAAGATTAGATGGGTAGATCACATAACTAATGAGGAAGTATTGAATAGAATTGGGGAGAAGAGGAGTTTGTGGCACAACTTGACTACAAGAAGGGATCGGTTGGTAGGACATGTTCTGGGGCATCAAGGGATCACCAATTTAGTATTGGAGGGAAGCGTGGAGGGTAAAAATCGTAGAGGGAGACCAAGAGATGAATACACTAAACAGATTCAGAAGGATGTAGGTTGCAGTAGGTACTGGGAGATGAAGAAGCTTGCACAGGATAGAGTAGCATGGAGAGCTGCATCAAACCAGTCTCAGGACTGAAGACCACAACGGATTTATGAAAAGAGTGGCGCGGTGAGTAGGATTATATTAAAAGGTCAACGCAGTGACCGACGGCGTTCACTTAACGCCCGAGAGCAGCTGCGTCAGCGCTGACAGACAAGCAAACTGCGCGTAATAATCGCAGAAGTTAATGTAAGACATACGACGAACGTATCCTTTAGGACAGTGCGGCGAAATTTGATGTTAATGGGCTATGGCAGAAGACTACCGACGCGAGTGCCTTTGCCAACAGCACATCGCCTGTAGCACCCTTCCTGGTCGCGCGAGTGCATCGGTTGGGCCACAGACGACTGGAAAACCGTGGCCTGTTCAGATGAGTCCCAATTTCAGTTGGTAAGAGCTGATGGGAGGGTTAGTGTGGCGCAGACACCACGAACCAATGGACCCAGGTTGTCAAGAAGACACTGTACTAGCTGGTGGTGTGTCTATAATGGCGTGGGCTGTTTTTACATGAAGTGTACTGGTCGTCTGGTCCAACTGAGCCGATCATTGACTGCAAATGGCTATGCTTGGTTACTTGAAGACAAATTGCAGCCCTACAGCGGCATTGTTTCCAAACAATGACGGAATTCTTATGGGTGACACTTCGCCACGTCAGAACATTATGGACAGTTCGAGCGAATGATTTGGCCACCCAGACAGCCCGACATGAATCCCATCGAACATTTATGGAACATCGAGAGGTCAGTTCGTGCATAAAATCCTGCACCGCCAACATTTTCACAGTTACGAACGGCGATAGAAGCAGCACGGAGCAATATTTCTGCGGGGACTTCCATCGAGTTCTTGAGCCTGTGCCACGTTACGTTCCTGCACTACGCGTTACTAGGTGGTGTATCATCACTTTCGTCACCTCGTTGTAATTCCCTGTGCATCAGAAGAGACAGTATTTTGTGTCTCATACACACCAGAGATTTTAAGTATATTTTCTGTGGAAACGAACGTAATTATGACAGCAAATATCTAACATTCTGCATGGTGTCTGTCTGTCTTCTAAGTCGTGTCTCCCTACCACCTTCGCGCAACGACAATCTGAGCGTGTTTTTTAGGGAATTGACAAGTTTGAACCTGGGACCTGTTGCTGGTAAGGAGACGCCAGACCACACACGACGTGTAGAGTTCAGAAGAGTTCAGTGAGACTAGTGATGATATAATCAAATACTTAATGATTTCAGCGTCAGCTCCACTGCACTCCCTGTAAAAAGAATAATACTAACTAAATTTAGTGGAAAGGGTTCAAGGCTTTCCTATTTTTAGTTAGCTGGTAAAATAATTCACAAAACATTGTTTATAAATTGCACTAGTGATAAAAGGAAATATTTTAATACAGGAAGATAAAAACCAACTGCATTCAACAAAAATGTGAACGAATATTCCCTGAATGGGTTTCCAAGTTCTACAGTGGATCGAAGGATGACCTATGCCATATCACATCTATAATCTAGGTTTAAATTAAGTTTCATAAAAGAGAAAACTATCCAAATGATCTGCAGTGACCCTCAATTATCTTTAATTACTTATCTAACTTGTCGTAAGTTACAGTGGCTTCTCAATATTTATATAACAGAAAAATCATCGTGTTTCAGATTTTTAACTTCTAGTAGCAAATGTGAATACCATGAGATTTAATTGACGATCGACACTAGTATTACGCAAAAAGGGGGTGTAACGGATGAGACTTCTGCAGTTCTGAGTGAAGCCTTATACGCTCTCATGCGGCATCGCGTGCGTTCATTACCTTGTCGGTGGTTAGGCAGCGTCAGGGGGTGTAGGGCGGCGCAGCTCCACACACCTCGCTGTCTCGGAAGCAACTATTTCTAACTTCTCCTTACTACAATTTACCGAAGTTGGTTTAAGAAAAGCTATCTGGCTGTGTTTACAACTGACCAATCAGGGTCTCAATGTTAACCTTAAGCTCCGCCTACAAAATTCTGTCTATCCAATGAGAAACGTTATATTTTTCGTGGTGGGGCAATGTTTTTAACGTTTGCAACGTAACAGAGACGCGAAAAAGTCTCACGCTAAAACTTGCGGCTGGTGTGGCCCTTTTAGTGTTATCGTAAGATCCATATGTTCTTCTGGAGGGCTCTATCTTTTAACATGGGCTGGGGGTTCTTGGCGGTCGGCTGGCGACGTGGGTGTCCGTCCCTTATCGTAGGGCCTCCTAGCCTACACGATTCTGCTCTCGGCTTCTGTTCTTGTTTCTCCCCTCGGAACTGCGTCTGTTTCATGGTGGGAAGGTATGACATGCATTTTAGGCGTTCTTGTGTTAGTCTGTGGTCTTCCATTTGCTCACTCGTTGATCGTATTACTTTGGTTAATTTAATGTCAGGATTTATTCGGAGCTATGTGACATACTGTCGGGTTTGCTATCATGTCAGGGTTTCATGGAAGGTGTTGGATTTGCCTGACACCTTACAAATAACGCAATAAATAAAAGCATATCAAAATCCTGTGCAAGAAATGACGTCAAAGCACTGGTCAAAAACAACGGTTTGGGTAATTTCCAAGAAAGCCTATCGAAGTCGCGGAATCCAAATGATACTTATCGAACGTGAGATTGCCAATCGATCATGCGAATCTGGCGGCGGCGTTATGATCGTCATTTCTATCAGTTTTACGTCATTCCCGTAGCTGCTCTAAGTTACATACTTTCGCCAATTGTTTATGAGTCGCTAGGGAAAACCAGACGATTTATGTCAGTAGTGAGTGAGATGTCTGGTGTCTTGACGTTTCTTCGGCGGATTCACTCACATAGAAGAATCTAATTCCATGCGTATCCAGCGTAGAAAATTTTCACTTTTTGTCGGAAATATGGAGTACTACTGGACGAGGAAAGGAAGGACTGAGTAGACTGTGGTGGTGCGAAGTGTGTAAAACTGCATTAAGAAGTATTTCGATGCTGAAATACCGTTAAAATTTCACTGCGGACAGTGCGGAAAACTGAGTACCAGGAGGAATACATGGTTCGACTCTTCCAGATTACCCATCCAGACCAGCGTAATTCTTCTATCCTGCTGGATTCGAGATTACACCTTGCAAGCAACAGCATCGGAAACTGACTTACCTGCTACTACCGTGTGCGACTATTTCGGGTTTTGCAGAGAAGTGTGTTATGTGGTAGTGACGAACGACAGTGGACATATTGGTGGACCGACTAAAGTTATTGAAGTAGACGAATCTCACACAGCAAGAAGGAGGAACCATAGAGGACGACCTTCAAAGAATGAATTCGAGCATATTAGGCTATTCGGTGGAATAGAGAGAGAGTCGCGGAGTGTTTCGTTGTCAGAGTATCGTCCAGAGACAAGATCACTTTAGTGCATCTGATAAAGGACTTCATACTGCCTGTTAGTAAAGTCATTACAGACGGGTTTCAGTCCTGCAAGACACTCAAAGCAGAAGGATTCGACCACGAGTTCGTCAACCACTCTGTAGAGTTTGTCTCTTCGGATGACCCCAGTGTGCACTCCGCGACTCCGATAGGCAATCATTCTTGGAAATTACCACGGTTTGTATCGCAGATTCCTTTCGATTCGTGAGACAGGGTTCGGTGAACAGACGGAGAGACTACCTACCTACCTGTAAGAGTAGCCCGTGTGGACGAATAGGCCGTGCTGCGTGGCGATGTGCAGCTTGCGCTCGACCTCCTTGAGCAGGCGGCGGTCTGCGTGCCGCATGGGGAAGCGCCGCTGCAGGTACATGGTGATGTCGGCGGCGCTGGAGGTGCGCCTCCGCGCCGAGATGTCGCGCACGGCGCTCACCAGCAGCTCCGGCGTGACGTAGGCGCCCTCTGCCGGCGCGGCCGCGGCCGCCGCCGCCGCCGCCGCTTCTAGCGACGCCGCCCTCAGCTCCATCGCGCGGCGCACTTCCCGCCCCCTTCTAGCGGTTGCCCAGCGACCGCCCATCTCGCCGTGTGGCTTCGCCAACTAGTGTCATCTATTTTCAATTAAGAATGGATCTTCTTCTGTTAAAAACAAAAGCCTGTCGAGTCGCCTCTGGCAATAACAAGCTGTACGTAAATCCTATTCTGCAGCCTTCATTTAGCAGGTAGAATTGGTGCAGTGGGTACAAAAGACTCAGTGGGAGCGCATTTCGCCAGGAGTTCCTTTATTCAGCTCACACGATCAATATTTATTGCGAAAAAATAGAGGGAAGTGCCCTATTATCGGGTACCATTTTTAAATTTAAAATTACCACTACATCAGCAGTCTTTGAATTATAGAAAATGGCTGTTACTAGGGAATATTTAAATAATACCCTTGCAAAAAGTCGTGAAAATATTTTCGCATTCTCCAATAGGAGAACAAAGAATTAAAACGTTTTACCTCCGGAAAATGTGGTTCCTAATTTCGGTTTGTAAGTAAGGACTAAAACTTAATGAATTAGTATCGCAGACTTTATTCGCACCAGATGTTGGTTTCAAAAGTAAAGAGTAGATTAGATTAGATTTACTTTCATTCCAATTGATCCGCAGTGAGGTGGTCCTCCAGGATGTAGAACATGTCAGAAAAACAATACATGACAAATATTTACAACTAAAATAAACTAATGTACCATTCCACAGGTCCCAAGTGGAATGTGGGTCATTTTTTAATGAACACTATATGAAAGAGTCATTTTACAAATACTAATGCACTGAATTTAAAATAAAGTTTTTTATTTATTTATAAGGTAATAAACATGTAATACAACTACTGTAATATTTGTTTACAATGAACAAATTACTGCACTGAAATGGTGCAGAATATTCAGTTGGTTTTACTGAGAAATCCATCAATGGAGTAGGAGGAGTTGGCCACCAAATAAATCCTTTAGGCTTCTCTTAAATAGCTATGCGTTACTCTGCAGACGTTTCAGCCATTACAGAAAATCTCAGTCTTTGTGTTTTTTGATGCAGAAGTCATATTTAGAAGCTTTCCAAGTATCATCGTCGACGCATACGTGCATGACCGAACTAACATTGCATAGGAATTCTGAATAAGACAGCCACTGCGATATCGTATTTATCCAACGACGCCGGACAAGCGACTTTCAGTTAAAATGCCTGTCCTGTGCAGGAATATACGTAATGGATCTAAGAGTGCAGGTTGGGATAACCTACTGGTAAGGCGACCGCTCGTGATAACCGGGTTTTAATTGCCATCATTCCATTACACAGCTGATGGTTGTTCATATTCGCAGTTGCGAGTAGATTTCATACATGTTAATGACTCCTTACGTCTGCTTGTTGGTAGGGTAGGATGCGAGGTGGTTTGCAAATATCGTATTTGTTACTGCACCCATTGCTGGGTACACCATTACAGCACTGTCAAGAGGCGTGTACAGCAGGATTTCCCAAATGTGCTCCACAAAACTCTGGTGAATAAGTGCTCCGCGAAAAACTATTAACAGAATGGTTTTTTCCGCCATTTTGGCGATACTATTTCTTTTCGATTTTAAGATTTCTTTTTTATTAGTTATGATTTAAAATAGAAGTAATCACTGAATAAATCAAATTTCTCACTTTTTTAAAAAAAATATTAACTTTGGAAATAAACAAGGTGTTCCATCAAAGTACCAGGATTCTCAGAATTTTCCATCGGAGGAAAGTTTGGGAACCCTTGTGTTTAGGGACATGGCGGCTAAAAATGCTCTAGTCTGATGCAGCACCGTGCTAGAAGCACGTACGGCGTTGCATATATTTACTAGTGATGACGTGACGGTTGTGTTGTAAAAGAACAACATTCAGCAACAATATTCTGCTTTTTCGTTGTGCGTATGGATCTGAGGACCCTCTGTTTGATGGTAACTTCTGTTAGTCTTCAGGCAAATCAATCTGTCTGAAGGAAGTAGTTTTCGATCTGATGTGAAGAAGAAATTCCAGTTTACACAATAAAAGGGGGGGGGGGGGTGGGGGAGAGTAGACCTCTTAGCCTCACACATTATTCATCCAAAGCACGCTCAACAGAATGAACATACATTGATGAGACAAAACATGGCCACTCCCCACGCGAAGCTGAGCGCCGCTTGGTGGCGTTGGGGGAACGTGATGCGGTTAAGAGAGAGAGAGTAGAAGCGGAGCAGAGGTGGTTCGATCAACCCTCTGCCGGGCACTTAAATCAGATTTGCAGAGTATCCGTGTAGATGAAGAAATATAGAATCTCTGTAGCGAGTGTAAAGGTTGCAAATGGAGAAATCCATTGACACAAGCGACTTTGACAAAGGGCAGATTGTCATGAGATATATATTATAGCTTCAGACAACTGTCAGTTTTCTAATGGAGTCGATTATGTAAAGCGAGAGACCCCAGCGCCTTGTTCCTGTCCCTCCCCCAGAAGATGACGAGTAGGAACCTTGCCGAAACTTCGCCGCAAAACGTCGTATTGACACAGCTGATAACCCGAGAACACTTCACCGTAGACGTATTTTATCTTCCCTTTTGCTATCTTATTTGTTTCCTGGTGGTGCTACTTCTTTCGTTTAAATAAGCACTGACAGTCTTAATTAAAGTTCGTGGTTTGGGAATGTACGGAGTTGTTTCTCATATATTAACCGCCTTTGGGGATTCTTGGCAGCAGCACCCACAAAATTTTCAAACAATATTGTCAACCAGCAAACTTTGAAATGTGCGGGAGCATCATATATTTATACAGGGTGTTACAAAAAGGTACGGCCAAACTTTCAGGAAATATTCCTCACACACAAATAAAGAAAAGATGTTATGTGGACATGTGTCCGGAAACGCTTAATTTCCATGTTGAGCTCATTTTAGTTTCGTCAGTATGTACTGTACTTCCTCGATTCACCGCCAGTTGGCCCAATTGAAGGAAGGTAATGTTGACTTCCGTGCTTGTGTTGACAGGCGACTCATTGCTCTACAGTACTAGCATCAAGCACGTCAGTACGTAGCATCAACAGGTTAGTGTTCATCACGAATGTGGTTTTGCAGTCAGTGCAATGTTTACAAATGCGGAGTTGGCAGGTGCCCATTTGATGTATGGAATAGCACGGGGCAATAGCCGTGGCGCGGTACATTTGTATGGAGACAGATTTCCAGAACGAAGGTATCCCGACAGGAAGACGTTCGAAGCAATTGATCGGCGTCTTAGGGAGCACGGAACGTTCCAGCCTATGACTCGCGACTGGGGAAGACCTAGAACGACGAGGACACCTGCAATGGACGAGGGAATTCTTCGTGCAGTTGACGATAACCCTAATGTCAGCGTCAGAGAAGTTGCTGCTGTACAAAGTAACGTTGACCACGTCACTGTATGGAGAGTGCTACGGGAGAACCAGTTGTTTCCGTACCATGTACAGCGTGTGCAGGCACTATCAACAGCTGATTGGCCTCCACCGGTAAACTTCTGCGAATGGTTCAGCCAACAATGTGTCAATCCTCATTTCAGTGCAAATGTTCTCTTTACGGATGAGGCTTCATTCCAACGTGATCAAATTGTAAATTTTCACAATCAACATGTGTGGGCTGACGAGAATCCGCACGCAATTGTGCAATCACGTCATCAACACAGATTTTCTGTGAACGTTTGGGCAGGCATTGTTGGTGACGTCTCGATTGGGTCCCATGTTCTTCCACCTACGCTCAATGGAGCACGTTATCATGATTTCATACGGGATACTCTACCTGTGCTGCTAGAACATGTGCCTTTACAAGTACGACACAACGTGTGGTTCATGCACGATGGACCTCCTGTACATTTCAGTCGAAGTGTTCGTACGCTTCTCAACAACATATTCAGTGACCGATGGATTGGTAGAGGCGGACCAATTCCATAGCCTCCACGCTCTCCTGACCTCAACCCTCTTGACTTTCATTTATGGGAGCATTTGAAAGATCTTGTCTACGCAACCCCGGTACCAAATGTAGAGACTCTTCGTGCTCGTATTGTGGACGGCTATGATACGCCATTCTCCAGGGATGCATCAGCGCATCAGGGATTCCATGCGACAGAGGGTGGATGCATGTATCCTCGCCAACGGAGGACATTTTGAACATTTCCTGTAACAAAGTGTTTGAAGCCACGCTGGTACGTTCTGTTGCTGTGTGTTTCCATTCCATGATTAATGTGATTTGAAGAGAAGTGATAAAATGAGCTCTACAATGGAAAGTAAGCGTTTCCGGACACATGTCCACATAACATATTTTCTTTCTTTGCGTGTGAGGAATGTTTCCTGAAAGTTTGGCCGTGCCTTTTTGTAACACCCTGTATTTTCGGTAGAAAAGCAGCAAGTATTGATTGTACATCGCAAACCAATTTCAAGCTACCATGATGCAACAGTAAGAATGCTGGTTGGAACTGTGCTCTTATCAGAGGGGCTATTCTAACCTCCTTTGCTCTTACTGAAATATTTGAAAATATCCACAGATCTTTAAGGGTAGGGCAGTTTGGTCCAAGGACTAATCTACATCTACATCTACATCTACATCTATACTCCGCGAGCCACCTTACGGTGTGTGGCGGAGGGTACTTATTGTACCACTATCTGATCCCCCCTTCCCTGTTCCATTCACGAATTGTGCGTGGGAAGAACGACTGCTTGTAAGTCTCCGTATTTGCTCTAATTTCTCGGATCTTTTCGTTGTGATCATTACGCGAGATATATGTGGGCGGTAGTAATATGTTGCCCATCTCTTCCCGGAATGTGCTCTCTCGTAATTTCGATAATAAACCTCTCCGTATTGCGTAACGCCTTTCTTGAAGTGTCCGCCACTGGAGCTTGTTCAGCATCTCCGTAACGCTCTCGCGCTGACTAAATGTCCCCATGACGAGTCGCGCTGCTTTTCGCTGGATCATGTCTATCTCTTCTATTAATCCAACCTGGTAAGGGTCCCATACTGATGAGCAATACTCAAGAATCGGACGAACAAGCGTTTTGTAAGCTACTTCTTTCGTCGATGAGTCACATTTTCTTAGAATTCTTCCTATGAATCTCAACCTGGCGCCTGCTTTTCCCACTATTTGTTTTATGTGATCATTCCACTTCAGATCGCTCCGGATAGTAACTCCTAAGTATTTTACGGTCGTTACCGCTTCCAATGATTTACCACCTATGGCATAATCGTACTGGAATGGATTTCTGCCCCTATGTATGCGCATTATATTACATTTATCTACGTTTAGGGAAAGCTGCCAGCTGTCGCACCATTCATTAATCCTCTGCAGGTCTTCCTGGAGTACGTACGAGTCTTCTGATGTTGCTACTCTCTTGTAGACAACCGTGTCATCTGCAAATAGCCTCACGGAGCTACCGATGTTGTCAACTAAGTCATTAATGTATATTGTAAACAATAAAGGTCCTATCACGCTTCCTTGCGGTACTCCCGAAATTACCTCTACATCTGCAGATTTTGAACCGTTAAGAATGACATGTTGTGTTCTTTCTTCTAGGAAATCCTGAATCCAATCACAAACCTGGTCCGATATTCCGTAAGCACGTATTTTTTTCACTAAACGTAAGTGCGGAACCGTATCAAATGCCTTCCTGAAGTCCAGGAATACGGCATCAATCTGCTCGCCAGTGTCTACGGCACTGTGAATTTCTTGGGCAAATAGGGCGAGCTGAGTTTCACATGATCTCTGTTTGCGGAATCCATGTTGGTTATGATGAAGGAGATTTGTATTATCTAAGAACGTCATAATACGAGAACACAAAACATGTTCCATTATTCTACAACAGATTGACGTAAGTGAAATAGGCCTATAATTATTCGCATCTGATTTATGACCCTTCTTGAAAATGGGAACGACCTGCGCTTTCTTCCAGTCGCTAGGTACTTTACGTTCTTCCAGAGATCTACGATAAATTGCTGATAGAAAGGGGGCAAGTTCTTTAGCATAATCACTGTAAAATCTTAAGGGTATCTCGTCTGGTCCGGATGCTTTTCCGCTACTAAGTGATAGCAGTTGTTTTTCAATTCCGATATCGTTTATTTCAATATTTTCCATTTTGGCGTCCGTGCGATGGCTGAAGTCAGGGACCGTGTTATGATTTTCCGCAGTGAAACAGTTTCGGAACACTGAATTCAGTATTTCTGCCTTTCTTCGGTCGTCCTCTGTTTCGGTGCCATCGTGGTCAACGAGTGACTGAATAGGGGATTTAGATCCGCTTACCGATTTTACATATGACCAAAACTTTTTAGGGTTCTTGTTTAGATTGTTTGCCAATGTTTTATGTTCGAATTCGTTGAATGCTTCTCTCATTGCTCTCTTTACGCTCTTTTTCGCTTCGTTCAGCTTTTCCTTATCAGCTATGATTCGACTACTCTTAAACCTATGATGAAGCTTTCTTTGTTTCCGTAGTACCTTTCGTACATGATTGTTATACCACGGTGGATCTTTCCCCTCGCTTTGGACCTTAGTCGGTACGAACTTATCTAAGGCGTACTGGACGATGTTTCTGAATTTTTTCCATTTTTGTTCCACATCCTCTTCCTCAGAAATGAACGTTTGATGGTGGTCACTCAGATATTCTGCGATTTGTGCCCTATCACTCTTGTTAAGCAAATATATTTTCCTTCCTTTCTTGGCATTTCTTATTACACTTGTAGTCATTGATGCAACCACTGACTTATGATCACTGATACCCTCTTCTACATTCACGGAGTCGAAAAGTTCCGGTCTATTTGTTGCTATGAGGTCTAAAACGTTAGCTTCACGAGTTGGTTCTCACAGTATAACAGAACATATAACTTCAGTCGTTCCAGTCAATGAAAGAAGAGAATATGGTGTTCATTTACTTAAGATTACAAGTAGATAAATGAGTGTATTATCTAGAAATCTAACCTGAACTTGATGAAGCACATGGTTACACACACATCGCAAAGCTAAGTTTGTTTTTATTATTTGTAATTTTTTTAAATTAAGAAATTAAGCTGACATTCTATATTCAGTCATGAGTTACGGAAGTATTCTCTTGAGAAAACAGACCATTGGAGAAATTTTTCGGAAATTTACAGGTGTGTTAGAAAACCTAATTATTTTGACAAACGTGCAATAATATATATTAGTTAGACCAATATTTAGCATTTCCTTTTCAATAATGCAAAACATTCTTATTAGAATATTTCCAAATTGATGTCTGTATAGACCTGTGATTCAAAAAGGGGGCAGATATACTGATATACTTTGTCAGTAATTTACCATACCTTATAAAATGTTTCGTGGGAATTGTAATGGAATTTGAGACTGGATTAAATAACTTTCTGTTCGGCATTCCCTTCTACTCCATTGACAAGCAAGCATCTTATGTGGAACTGTTAAAAATAATAATGTGAAACAAATGAAATTTTCTTACAATGTATTTGGTTATAATATAATGGATTTTTACTTTTATGAGGGAGTAGTGAAATGAAAACCGAACACCCGCCACAACGGGACCATGGGATGGTTCCATTCGAAAGTAATCGCCACACGCGTTACGATATTTATCCCAGCGAGAGGCGAGACGATTAATTCCTGTATCAGTGAAGTACCATGCTCCATTTGCTTTAAAAGATTAAGAGTGGGAGGGTCCGCAACCAACTTAGGGCATCACATAAGGAGGATTCCTAGCTTACAATAATAATAGAAAGCAGCTGATATGTTGCTTGTGTGCACATAATATGCCTTTAATATACAGGGTGAGTCACCTAACGTTACCGCTGGATGTATTTCGTAAACCACATCAAATACTGACGAACCGATTCCACAGACCGAACGTGAGGAGAGGGGCTAGTGTAATTGTTTAACACAAACCATACAAAAATGCACGGAAGTATGTTTTTAACACAAACCTACGTTTTTTTTAAATGGAACCACTGTAGTTTTGTTAGCACGTCTGAACATATAAACAAATACGTAATCAGTGCCGTGGTTTACGAAATATATCCAGCGGTAATGTTAGGTGACTCACCCTGTATTTCTCCAACCTCAGTTTTCACCCTTTAGCACTGACTATTCGTAACGCCCAAAAGTAGTGAAATGATCCACGATTACAACATGATTTTTGAGCAGAGTTTCAAAAAAGTTGAAGTAGTAGGAGAATACTTGTGGCCTTTTTTGTAATATTCAGCCATTTACTACTTTTTGAGAAAAGCAGCGGTGGACGGACCAACGTTTCTTCTATTTGACTATTTACTTTAGTATGTTTATTCCATATATCTTGAAACTGAGGGAATCAAGATTTTTCAATCTTTGTTCGATTTCTACGTTTATTACAGGAAAGAATAGGAAGAAAACAGAAGTTCGGTTGTTTCAGAAACCGGTTATTTTGAGCGGTTTTAACACTCAGGTTAAACTGGCGTTGAAAATAACCGGTATAACTGAAAACAAATTGAAAATGAAACTGAAAATAAAATAAGTTAAAATAACCGCAACAAGTAAAACAATAATGACACTCTCCCGAACCGATGTGCAACAACGGTATCAGCATTACCACGATAAAGTGCGTTGTGGAATGCGTATTACAACTCTTGACAGACATACATTATTTTTCTCTAGTGAAAAAATAGAAAAGTGGGATAGTTCGACCCAGTCCTTGACTTGTGACGGCACGCACAGTTTGGCCGTACCGGTACCTCTGACGAAATAATCAGAACCGCAAATTTTGAGATGTACTACGACAGAACTTTTTCTGCGGTTGAATCTAGGTAAAACAAATGCTGCATTCACACTTTTAAGGTACTCAGAGTGTTAAAATGACGTTTTAAGAAGTCTAAATTTCGGAAACACCTCATGGAAGGTCACAGTACCAGAACCTCTTTTTTTACACCTCAAACACTGGTTCAACCTATTTCTAAGAATGAAGTGCACAGTTGAATACTTCACACAAATTCAGTTTATGTAACAAATACCGGCCTGGTTTTTCTAAACTGTGGCTAAAATACTGCTCGAATTAAGGTAATTGAGGGCCGAAATTATGTGATAGGCAACCACAAGGCTACAGTATTGACAGAAAAAGCATCAGCGAAGCTTTTGCTGGCATCAACTTTGATAATACTAAACGGGAAACTGGGACAGCAGCAATGAAAAGTCTCCCTGGATTCGTTCCCTCAGAAGCGCCGCAGTTGTCAGTCCTGGGGCCATTGCTGTACACTGTGTACATCAGTGGCACATTGTCATTTCTGTCTTCCTATTTTGATAACCGCGAGCTTTACTTTAGAGACAGATCTGACGATATCAGTACTGCCGTTTCTCAAACGCCTTCAGTGCTCAAATGGGCACGAAATGTGTATTTAAACTAAATGCCGAAAAAACTTCCGAAGTTACTTTAGTACCCCATCATTAATTTAATTGCTTAATCAGTCAATTAATTCTAAATTTCGCGATTACTTGTTTCCTATTTTTCTTGACGGCATCCCAGTACCACCACATCAGAAAAGAGTGAAGAACTTTGGTGTAACGTTGAATAAGCACTTTAGATGGACAGAACGCCACATGTAGAAAGGGGTTCTGCTTGCTTCTGTGTCCTGGAGAAGATTCAGAATATATTTCCGCAGAATGTGAAACGTAAGTTTGTGCACTCCGTCACGCTGCCTTATCTCCACGATTAAACAAGTGGTGAAAGTTCTAGACGGTTCGAACTAATCATTAATGGTTGTATGTCTTACATGAGTAACGTTAGTCTGTTTGACCATGTCAGTGCTTGATACACCCAGTTAGGAAGCGTGCGGCTAGACAAATTATTTAACTACCATGCGCTATGTCTATTTCATTGTCCCCTTTAGTACACATGCACCACAGTGCCTCGCATTAGAAACTGGGTGCTTTTTATCTCATAATCACAACACGAAGTCTCTCTTGTTTTGTATCTTGCCTAAAAATTTCAATTCTACTTTCTGCACAGTTCAGTGCTCTGTAGCGTTTAAGAAAAAGCTGTAGAAACCATTTTGTGAACCTCATAATTTTTTGGGGTAAAAGTTAATTTTACACTGGCAAACAGTAAAGCAAATGCTCCTACCTCTCCCTGTCACACTTAATTCTATCTCCGTCCCCTCCACTCTCCAGTACACACGAGGGCGGTTTGAAAAGTTCTCTAAATCACTGCGACAGGTTAGCGCTAGCGCAGCGAGTTGTTCACGTGATAACAACAATGTAATCTCGGAACTCTCCCGATTGGTCCGTGTGTGCATAGAAAAACAATAATATCAGAAATTGAGTCCGCCTTGATGCAAAACAAACACCTTGTTATTTGTTTACTTATTTATTTTCCCCAACTAGTGTCGGCGACAAATATCACCATCAGTGGTTTTTTAATATTTATTGCATGTTTTAAGAATTATTCTCGCTGTTTGCGGCATATTTTCTGTGCTTTTTTTTTTGTTGCCGTTTTTTTTCTCAGCGCACGTCATCTGCAAGTTCGTTGGACGGCATGTACACAGAAAAACGAAACTTGCACACTTTATTTGTGATCAATAACATTACATAGCACAATGTTCTTCATCATAAACAAAGTGCGAAGTTTTGTTTTTCTGTGTACAGGATCAGCTACATGTCATCCAACGAACTTGCAGATGACATGATGTACGCTGAGAAAAAAAAGCACAGAAAATATGCCTCAAACAGCGAGAAAAATTCTTAAAAACCTGCCATAACATACAATAAATAAGATTAAAAACCCACTGATTGTGATATTTGTCGCTGAAACTAGTTAGGAAAATAAATAAGTAAACAAATAAAACTGTTTTGCAACAAGGCGGACTCAATTTTTGATATTGTTGTTGTTCACGTGACATTCATTGGACTGTTGTCTGTAAATACGTGCTACGTCAGTGCTCTTCCAAGAGAGCTACGGCGGTGACGTGGTTTTGTTGTTGCTCCCGCGTAGTGATTTGCGAAGATGGAAAAAATAGAGATTCGAGCAGTGAATTAAGTACTTCGTCAAGAAAGGTATGAAAGCAAAGGACATTCACGCCGATTTCCAGAATACATTGGGGATTCTACTCCTTCAATGCAACTGTTGCCAAGTGGGCGAATGAATTTAAATTTGGTAGGGAGAACTTAGATGATGATCCGCGCTGTGATCGGCCAAGATGTCACTGTTCCAGAAATCATTGCAAAAGTGCCCAAAATGGTCATGGAGAGTCGCCGATTAAAAGAGCGTGAAATTGCTCACGCTTGCCACATGTCATGCGAAAGGGTATATCACATTTTAACTGAAGAATTAGAAATAAAAAAAAATTACCTGCAAGATAAGATAGATACTGCCTACAGGAAAACTAAAGAGACCTTTGGAGAAAAGAGAACCACTTGTATGAATATCAAGGGCTCAGATGGAAACCCAGTTCTAAGCAAAGAGGGGAAAGCAGAAAGGTGGAAGGAGTATATAGAGGGTTATATACAAGGGCGATGTTCTTGAGAACAATATTATGGAAATGGAAGAGGAGGTAGATGAAGAGGAAATGGGAGATATGATACTGCGTGAAGAATTTGATAGAGCACTGAAAGACCTGAGTCGAAACAAGGCCCCCGGAGTAGACAACATTCCATTAGAACTACTGACAGCCTTGGGAGAGCCAGTCCTGACAAAAAACTACCATCTGGCGAGCAAGATGTAAGAGACAGGCGAAATACCCTCAGACTTCAAGAAGAACATAATAATTCCAATCCCAAAGAAAGCCGGTGTTGATAGATGTGAAAATTACCGAACTATCAGATTAATAACTCACGGCTGCAAAATAATAACGCGAATTCTTTACAGACAAATGGAAAAACTCGTAGAAGCCGACCTTGGGGAAGATCAGTTTGGATTCCGTGCAAATATTGGAACAGGTGAGGCAATACTGACCCTACGAATTATCTTAGAAACTAGATTAAGGAAAGGCAAACCTACGTTTCTAGCATTTGTAGACTTGGAGAAAGCTTTTGACAATGTTGACTGGAATAATATCTTTCAAATTCTGAAGGCGGCAGGGGTAAAATACAGGGAGCGAAAGGCTATTTACAATTTGTACAGAAACCAGATGGCAGTAATAATAGTCCAGGGGTATGAAAGGGAAGCAGTGGTTGGGAAGGGAGTGAGACAGGGTTGTAGCCTCTCCCCGATGTCATTCAATCTGTATATTGTGCAAACAGTAAAGGAAACAAAAGAAAAATTCGGAGTAGGTATTAAAATCCATGGAGAAGAAATAAAAACTTTGAGGTTCGCTGATGACATTGTAATTCTGTCAGAGACAGCAAAGGACTTGGAAGAGCAGGTGAACGGAATGGACAGTGTCTTGAAAGGAGGATATAAGATGAACATCAA
Source organism: Schistocerca nitens (assembly GCF_023898315.1). Classification (NCBI taxonomy): domain Eukaryota; kingdom Metazoa; phylum Arthropoda; class Insecta; order Orthoptera; family Acrididae; genus Schistocerca; species Schistocerca nitens. Next base: position 968,595,512 of record NC_064617.1, read on the forward strand.
CAAAAGCAAAACAAGGATAATGGAATGTAGTCGAATTAAGTCGGGTGATGCTGAGGGAATTAGATTAGGAAATGAGACACTTCAAGTAGTAAACGAGTTTTGCTATTTGGGGTGCAAAGTAACTGATGATGGTCGAAGTAGAGAAGATATAAAATGTAGACTGTCAATGGCAAGGAAAGCGTTTCTGAAGAGGAGTAATTTGTTAACATCGAGTATAGATTTAAACGTCAGGAAGTCGTTTCTGAAAGTATTTGTATGGAGTGTAGCCATGTATGGAAGTGAAACATGGACGATAAATAGTTTAGACAAGAAGAGAATAGAAGCTTTTTCGAAATGTGGTGCTACAGAAGAATGCTGAAGATTAGATGGGTAGATCACATAACTAATGAGGAGGTATTGAATAGGATTGGGGAGAAGAGGAGTTTGTGGCACAACTTGACAAGAAGAAGGGACCGGTTGGTAGGACATGTTCTGAGGCATCAAGGGATCACCAATTTAGTATTGGAGGGCAGCGTGGAGGGTAAAAATCGTAGAGGGAGACCAAGATATGAATACACTAAACAGATTCAGAAGGATGTAGGCTGCAGTACGTATTGGGAGATGAAGCAGCTTGCAGAGGATAGAGCAGCATGGAGAGCTGCATCAAACCTGTCTCAGGACTGAAGACCACAACAACTATCTGCAAGATGGGTGCCGCGACTCTTGACGCTGGATCAAAAAATCATGAGCATGGACGTAGCAAAATTACACGAACTAAGGTATGAATTATTGCCACACCCGCCTTATTCATCTGATATGGCTCCGTCAGACTTCCATTTCTTCCCCAAACTGAAAATTTTTCTTGGTGGATGAAGATTTACTTCAAACGAAGATTCGCTTTAAATGAAGAATTGATAGCCGGAATTGACAGCTATTTTGCAGGCCTAGAGGACACTCATTTTCGACATGGGATCGAGGCACTGGAACGTTTTAGGACCAAATGCATTTATCTACAAGGAGACTCCACTGAAAAATAAAAAAAAATGTTTCAGTGATGTAAGTACTTTTTTTCCTATTCCGTTCCGAGAACTTTTCAAACCACCCTCGTATGTTCTGTGACGTTACTCTTCTCTCGTCCCCATCCCCCTTACGTTACGTCACTTGCTGGCAGTGACCTGAATTTAAATTTTCCTATTTGTAATTCGTAATGGTTTCCTACTTTCATTGACAATTAAAAACTGCGTATCTTTTGTGCTATAGCTATTGCTGTTTCCACTATTTAAGTGGTATTTCTAGGTGTAAGAAATCGTATGACAGACTTTTTGTGTGTTTCGTAACAAACATAATGTAAAACAAGTGGATGTCTGGTAGGACGTAAGAGAGGGCGTGTGGCCCTTTCATGTCAAAATAGACAAATAACAAAAATTAACATACAATAAGAAAATCTTTTCTCCATTACAGGTGATTGCGTTCATCTGCGGCCTCATCGTGGTAATCTTGATGATAATGGCACTTGCATCAACAGATTGGTTGATGGCAGAGGGTTGGCGTCAAGGACTCTTTATGCACTGTATTGGTGAGAAGGCGCCTACACCACTTCCGTTTAATGTAGTGGACCAACCAGCCTGTTACCAAGCACGAAGTGTCGGTAAGTTTAAGCATTGTGCCTAGCATATTCTGATGATTAGATTTGTCACTATACGTTTTTTTTTTACAAATTTTAATTCGCCCTGTCTGCCAGATGCGTGAAGTGCCTCCACTCATTTTTTTCTGAATCGATTATGGGTATTCTATTTGAGTTGTGAAAAAAGGTTGGATAAAAAGAATAATTTGGTTCTTGTATGATAGTCTTATCTTCACAGACCATGCCATGTGCGAGTATGTACTGTTTATTATAGCTAGACACTAGTCTTCAAACATTTACTACATAACTGAAGGGACAAGAGACGCTGAATTGTGCTATTGAGCCCAGCCTCTGCAAAGTTTATGTTTCAAGTATAAAATAACATTCGAACTTCAAAAACTAAATTGGACTACTTAAACCCAAGAGCAAGACATTGAAATCTCTTAATAGTTAGTACACTTATCACAACGGCGTTTGAGCAGATAAATGTTGAAAATTCTGTTGTGTAAAAGTGCAGGAAGCAAAGCAGTTAGTGAAGCAGAGTACTGAATTAGAGGACACACAGCAAATATACGGAAAAGTGATTGTGGCAGTAATGTGACATAGCATTTGTTCTTGATTAGGGACATATAATAATTAATAATACTATGTCGTCAGTCAAAATATTTTCGTTTACTAATTACTGTCAAACATGTTTCGGAGCTACAACTCTATTTTTAAGGACTGTTCACATGCCGGCCGCGGTGGTCTCGCGGTTCTAGGCGCGCAGTCCGGAACCGTGGGACTGCTACGGTCGCAGGTTCGAATCCTGCCTCGGACATGGATGTGTGTGATGTCCTTAGGTTAGTTAGGTTTAAGTAGTTCTAAGTTCTAGGGGACTGATAACCACAGCAGTTGAGTCCCATAGTGCTCAGAGCCATTTGAACCATTTGACTGTACAGATGTAATGGGCGTTACACTTGCGTAAGTGTCCCACCAACACCTAGCAACAACAGAATGACACAATTGTTAGATGTAATGAGAAGTGTTCCACGCGGGGTTAACGAGAGAACTAAAGTATTGTAGCGCACGAACACGCACATCAAACCAGACCACTACGATTATGTTATATATGAGGTACTTCCTGAAACTTTTTGACAAATTAAAACTGTGTAGCGGGCCTGTAATTAAGCCCAATACCATTGCTTAAGCAGAAGAATATGAGGGTGGTTTGCGACTTTATACTTGGTCCAGCGACCCTCCAGCTTTTTCATCCCATCGAAGGTTCTGTCAAACTCGGCAAAATACACATCGACTGCAGCCGTCACTTCCTCATTGGATGAAAATTTCTTCCCAGCATGCCAAAGTTTCAAGTTACGGAGCAGTTTCAAACGATCTATCAGTAAAGCATAATAGGGTTGCATCAACAGTCACAAATCGGCGCTCTGAGTCTTACGTATTGCGATTAAACATCATCAGACGTTGTGTTGAAATGTTGGGTCGGATGCGCTTTTGGTCGGCTGTGAGCAATCGTGGCACACATCTCGTACACAGCTTCTTCCAAGCCAGTTCTCCATGCAGTCCATACGCCTGCAGTCTCAGCAATATCATGACTTTTTATTCTGTGGTCTTTCCGTACCATATCGTAGATTTTTGTCAGTGGTTACCTTTATGATAACCTCAACTAGATGGCCAGAGCGTGCTTAAAATCCTTTTTTGATTTGTAAGGCAGTCGAGCCCTCCAAATGAAAATGTTTAATAACAGCCCGAAACTGAATAATGAACTATACGCGGTACGTTGTTGAAATTCCTTATACGATCCTTGGAAGAGTCAAGCTTATCAACCACGAAGACACAACAAAAATGTTCAATTCCTTCATGGAAATTAAGATTGCCGTCGTAAATAAAAAGTAATTGAAAATAACTAAAATATTGTTAAACCTAACGATTGTGTTGTTTCATTACTGCTACATGAAAAACTGAAGCATATTTAACACCCTTTATGTCTATACAATCCTTGAAAATGGAGTTCTAGCACCGAAACGCGTTAGACAGTAATCAAAAAATAAAAATATTGTGATTGAAGACGGAATATTATTAGTGACTATTTCCCTAACCTAGAAGTTACAATCACAGATAGCACACAACTTACCGTCTATTATTAGCGCATTTGTAATTGTGAAAATAAGGCATTGGGAATGCTTTGCAACAAGTGCTGTATTTCCTCGTCTTTTATGACTAGCTCAGATGCCAAATAAGATAAAGTGTGTGTGTGTGTGTGTGTGTGTGTGTTTTTTTTTTTTTTTTTTTTTTTTTAAGGAAATGAGTGATTCATTTGAAACACTTTTTGGACATAATGAGTAAACATGTTGTACGACATAAGCATAACCAATGGTCTACGTTTGCACCAGCAGACACCACACATGCCCGATACTGATGGCGCATTGACTGCCGGACATGCTCGAACACATCGAAAGTTTCTTTGATTGCAGCAGCTGCGGAGATGATTCTTGTGACGAGATCCATTTGCGACTCCACAGGATTGGAATACACGAGATCTCATCGCTCCATACAGAAAGAAATAAAGACATGAGAAATCCGGTAAGCATCGGAGCCAGGGAACCGGTCCACCACGTCCAATCCATCGATGTGGGCATGACTGATTCAAATGCCTAAGAACAGTGTGTCCAAAATAAGCTGGTGTCCTATCATGTTGGAACCACATGCTGCGCCTCACATTTGCTGGAACATCTTCAAAGAAGCCAGGAAGAACCTATTCCAGGGAAGTCTAAAAATTTTGCGGTAGTCAAGTGGGGCAGTAAAATGTACGACCTGACTAAGCAGTCATTGACCAAACCTGTCAACACGCTAACTGTGAAGTGATGTGCCCCACACACAGTGGGGGTTTTCTGGTGCCCACAAATGGTCGTTATGGTGATTGAATAAGTCATCCCTAGTGAATGTGGCCTCATCAGCGAAAAACATGTAAACGACCACTTTGTTGCAGAACACTGTGCAAAATGCACACATGCACACATGCAGGATGGTCATTGCAGTGCAATAACTGCATCCTTTGGAGAGGAAAGTCGCGTAAGGAGTCGATGTTAAAGACACGCTGGACACTTCTAAGAGACATTAGTAAATCCAAGGGGACGTATGCAGGTGCTTGGATTAGTCTCCACAGCATCCGTGCCACTTAATATGCTATCTGATGTTTTCCCAGAGCTTTTATAGCTTGTAGAATTCTTGGGTGACCAGCCAGGACACGTAGTAATTACTCCACGATATTTCGGCAGACTGACTTGTTGCCATCTTCGGGAGGCCCCTGATGTCTGATGCTCAGCTGTTGTCGGCAACCTTCATATGCTGGCCATTACCCCTCTCCACCACTCTGCTCCAGTTGCTATCAGTGTGGCCACCTTGGTGGATTGTGGCAGTGGTGTGGATGTTGATGCCCAGCTCCAAACTCTGGTCTCCAGTGTCCATGCTATCGCTGTCAGGTGCGGACCTCACTGCAAGGGAACACTTTTCTTTTTCTAGGTTCATTGCAGGATTCCATGCCACCTCAGTTGTTGGCTGCCATCGTTGTTAATTGCAACATCATGGATCCTGATTCCAATGGCCCCTAATCACGAAATCCCAGGAGGAGGAAGATTGCCCAAGTATTTTTGATGTGCTTGTAGTTCACAGTACGACCAGTTTTTATACTATTGTAGGCCGTGGCTGATTTGGTGGTCTGGCGTGGTTCACTGTGACGTGTTCACAACACCTCTCTTTTACTGTGCTTACCGGTTCCCCATTGCATGCTCTGCTGCACTCGCAAGTGATTTCATAGACTCCTGGTCCGCAAAGCCCAAAATTGTACTTCAGTATATGTAATGGGGACGATGTTGTAGTGGGTGAAAACAAAATACACAATTAACATCATTTAGCTCAAAGATCCTGCCAATTTTTCCCTAGTATTGCCGACAAATGGGACGTATGTTGGTGACTTGTGCTCTTCCTTTTCCTCCTGCTGTTGTGTGGGTACAGCCTTATCTGCTTGCTGCTGTACCCATTTCTCCGGAATGTTGTTTTGAAGTGCTCCAGTTGAGTTGAAAGGCTGTCTAGGTCGCAGATGTTTTGCACACACCCGTTCACATAGCACTATCCTTCATGGTGGGAGCTGTGGTGACTACTCAAGGCATGTAGATAAAGATCACACACAGTGTCCCACATAGTGTCCCAGCTTGTCATCTGCTTTATGTTTCAGTAAGACGTCAAAGAATGAGAGGATGCCATCTTTCACCTCAATAATAAACATTATTGGGGTGCAGCAAATTCAGCTGATTGAGAAATTCACTTACGCTGTCCTCTACATGAGGCCAGGGAACAAGTGTGTCATCCATATAACGATAGAAACAAGTTGGTTTTTGCTGGCCATCTTCCAGGGATGATGTTGAGGAGAAGGCTCTGGAACACGGCCAACAAAAACCGACTTGTTTCTGCCGTTATGTGGACGACAAGTTTGTCACTTGGCCACATGTGCAGGACAGTGTAAGTGGATTTTTCAGTCGCCTGAATTTGCTGCACCCCCAACATACAATTTACCATGGAAGTGGAAGATAGCAACCTCCCATTCCTTGATGTACTAGGGAGTTAGTTACATGTTCAATGGATCATTTTGCACAGTAGATCATAATGATGTGGAACAAGTCATTTTCCATATATTCATTAAATTAATAGAAACTCTTCTATGGGATAGGAGGAGTTGTCAAGGAGAAAGTTTCTCAGTTTGTTTTCAGATTATATTATGCTGTCTGTTGGCCATTTTGTATCGCTGGGTAAGTTATCAAAAATTTTTGTTGCAGCATTGTGCGCCCTGTTTTGTGCTAAACATAATCTTAATGTGGGATAATGAATGTCATTTTTCCTCCTGATATTGTATGTATGTACATCGTTGTTCCTTTTGATCTCTAAAGAATTATTTACAACAAACTACATGAGGGAATAAATATACTGTGAAGCAGTGTACAAGATGAATTGATTGTGAGAACCACATATTATTCTTACAGCACATTTTTTGCACTATAATTTCTTTCTTAAAGATCAGTTACTCCAGAACATTATTCCATACAACATTACTGAATGAAAATATGTGAAATATGTTAACTTACTGATTTCTCTCTTCCCAATATTTGCTATGATCCTAAGTGGAAAATGGCTGAACTAAGTTGTTTGTAGGAGTTTCAAAATATACTTTTTCCAGCTTTAAGTTCTCATCAGTATGAGCACCTAAAAATTTTTAAGTTTCTACCCTTTTTCTTATTTTCTCACCATGTGTTACACTTATCATTGGTGCAGAACACCTGAATGTGCAGAACTAATATGTTGGTCAGTTATTATTGATTTCTCCATCTTAAGCATACTGCAATTTAATTAAAGGAATTTTACACCAGACTGTTTTGCTTTTATTTATAAAGGATCTTCTGTGGTTATTTTGCAAATTGAATACATAGGTTTGCACATTTTCAGTTGTGTTAGATTTCAAACAGCATTTTGATTGTAAAGTTGTGTAAGTTACTTATGGTGTTTCTGCATCCCGTTTACATATTCTCTAAACCATTGCTTCTTTGTCAGCAGAGGCTGCTGTCAAAATATGGCCATGCAAACATATATATAATGAATATGTTGTGTATTTTTAAAATTGTGCATAAGACCATGTGCAGAAAACAGTCAATGATACATGTCTTTCATTTCTGTATGCCTGGTTTAATTGATTACAATATTTGTGTTATCTGCAAAAGAAATAATTCTGTTTTTTTTTTATATTAGATGGAAGATCATTTACATGTTGTTGTTGTTGTTGTCTTCAGTCCTGAGACTGGTTTTATGCAGCTCTCCATGCTACACTATCCTGTGCAAGCTTCTTCATCTCCCAGTACTTACTGCCACCTACATCCTTCTGAATCTGTTTAGTGTATTCATCTCTTGGTCTCCCTCTACGATTTTTACCCTCCGCGCTGCCCTCCAATACAAAATTGGTGATCCCTTGAGGCCTCAGAACATGTCCTACCAACCGGTCCCTTGTTCTAGTCAAGTTGTGCCACAAACTCCTCTTCTTCCCATTTCTATTCAATACCTCCTCATTAGTTATGTGATCTACCCATCTAATCTTCAGCATTCTTCTGTAGCACCACATTTCAAAAGCTTCTATTTTCTTCTTGTCCAAACTATTTATCATCCATGTTTCACTTCCACACATGGCTACACTCCATACAAATAGTTTCAGAAATGACTTCCTGACACTTAAATCTATATTCGATGTTAACAAATTTCTCTTCTTCAGAAATGCTTTCCTTGCCATTGCCAGTCTACATTTTATATCTTCTCTACTTCGACCATCATTAGCTATTTTGCTCCCCAATTAGCAAAACTTATTTACTACTTTAAGTGTCTCATTTCCTAATCCAATTCCCTCAGCATCACCCGACTTAATTCGACTAAATTCCTTTATCCTCATTTTGCTTTTGTTGATGTTCATCTTGTATCCGCCTTTCAAGACACGATCCATTCCGTTCAACTGCTCTTCAAAGTCCTTTGCTGTCTCTCTGACAGAATTACAATGTCATCAGCGAACCTCAAAGTTTTTATTTCTTCACCATTGATTTTGATACCTACTCCGAATTTTTCTTTTGTTTCCTTTACTGCTTGCTCAATATACAGGTTGAATAGCATCGGGGAGAGGCTACAACCCTGTCTCACTCCCTTCCCAACCACTGCTTCCCTTTCATACCCCTCGACTCTTATATCTGCCATCTGCTTTCTGTACAAATTGTAAATAGCCTTTCGCTCCGTGTATTTTACCCCTGCCACCTTCAGAATTTGAAAGAAAGTATTCCAGTCAACATTGTCAAAAGCTTTCTCCAAGTCTACAAATGCTAGAAACGTAGGTTTGCCTTTTCTTAATCTAGCTTCTAAGATAAGTCGTAGGGTCAGTATTGCTCACGTATTCCCATATTTCTACGGAATCCAAACTGATCTTCCCCGAGGTCGGCTTCTATCAGTTTTTCCATTCGTCTGTGAAGAATTCGCATTAGTATTTTGCGGCTGTGACTTACTAAACTGACAGTTCGGTAATTTTCACATCTGTCAACACTTGCTTTATTTGGGATTGGGATTATTATATTCTTCTTGAAGTCTGAGAATATTGTGCGTGTGTCATACATTTTGCTCACCAGATGGTAGAGTTTTGTCAGGACTGGCTCTCCCAAGGCTGTCAGTAGTTCCAATGGAATGTTGTCTACTCCGGGGGCCTTGTTTCGACTCACGTCTTTCAGTGCTCTGTCAAATTCTTCACGCAGCATTGTATCTCCCATTTCATCTTTATCTACATTCTCTTCCATTTCGATAACATTGTCCTCAAGAACATCGCCCTTGCATACACCGTCTATATACTCCTTCCACCTTTCCGCTTTCCCTTCTTTGCTTAGAACTGGGTTTCCAACTGAGCTCTTGATATTCATACTAGTTGTTCTGTTTTCTCCAAAGGTCTCTTTAATTTTCCTGTATTCAGTATTTATCTTACCCCTAGTGAGATAAGCCTCTTGACTACCCAGTGTAATTTCAAGTCGAGCAGGCAAGCCCAACGGTACTTTAAAATTGCAGAATATATTGAGTGAGCAGTGGTGAGCTGATTAGTAATCATCTTCTAAGGTAAAATTTGGATTAGTTTGGGTGTCAAATCAGCAGTGTTGTCTAGGCTTTGTGACTGAATTTCTCCATCAAATTTTGCTTGCACAGACATAAAATTTTGTGGCCAATGTCCATTGTCATCATTGCCATTAGAGGTTCATTAGAAAATCAATTACTTCATTCGGATATGTGGATCAATATAAAAATAACCAATGAATAAGGGAAGGCAAGAAAGATACAGTTTCCAAATACACTCCTGGAAATGGAAAAAAGAACACATTGACACCGGTGTGTCAGACCTACCATACTTGCTCCGGACACTGCGAGAGGGCTGTACAAGCAATGATCACACGCACGGCACAGCGGACACACCAGGACCCGCGGTATTGGCCGTCGAATGGCGCTAGCTGCGCAGCATTTGTGCACCGCCGCCGTCAGTGTCAGCCAGTTTGCCGTGGCATACGGAGCTCCATCGCAGTCTTTAACACTGGTAGCATGCCGCGACAGTGTGGATGTGAACCGTATGTGCAGTTGACGGACTTTGAGCGAGGGCGTATAGTGGGCATGCGGGAGGCCGGGTGGACGTACCGCCGAATTGCTCAACACGTGGGGCGTGAGGTCTCCACAGTACATCGATGTTGTCGCCAGTGGTCGGCGGAAGGTGCACGTGCCCGTCGACCTGGGACCGGACCGCAGCGACGCACGGATGCACGCCAAGACCGTAGGATCCTACGCAGTGCCGTAGGGGACCGCACCGCCACTTCCCAGCAAATTAGGGACACTGTTGCTCCTGGGGTATCAGCGAGGACCATTCGCAACCGTCTCCATAAAGCTGGGCTACGGTCCCGCACACCGTTAGGCCGTCTTCCGCTCACGCCCCAACATCGTGCAGCCCGCCTCCAGTGGTGTCGCGACAGGCGTGAATGGAGGGACGAATGGAGACGTGTCGTCTTCAGCGATGAGAGTCGCTTCTGCCTTGGTGCCAATGATGGTCGTATGCGTGTTTGGCGCCGTGCAGGTGAGCGCCACAATCAGGACTGCATACGACCGAGGCACACAGGGCCAACACCCGGCATCATGGTGTGGGGAGCGATCTCCTACACTGGCCGTACACCACTGGTGATCGTCGAGGGGACACTGAATAGTGCACGGTACATCCATACCGTCATCGAACCCATCGTTCTACCATTCCTAGACCGGCAAGGGAACTTGCTGTTCCAACGGGACAATGCACGTCCGCATGTATCCCGTGCCACCCAACGTGCTCTAGAAGGTGTAAGTCAACTACCCTGGCCAGCAAGATCTCCGGATCTGTCCCCCATTGAGCATGTTTGGGACTGGATGAAGCGTCGTCTCACGCGGTCTGCACGTCCAGCACGAACGCTGGTCCAACTGAGGCGCCAGGTGGAAATGGCATGGCAAGCTGTTCCACAGGACTACATCCAGCATCTCTACGATCGTCTCCATGGGAGAATAGCAGCCTGCATTGCTGCGAAAGGTGGATATACACTGTACTAGTGCCGACATTGTGCATGCTCTGTTGCCTGTGTCTATGTGCCTGTGGTTCTGTCAGTGTGATCATGTGATGTATCTGACCCCAGGAATGTGTCAATAAAGTTTCCCCTTCCTGGGACAATGAATTCACGGTGTTCTTATTTCAATTTCCAGGAGTGTACAATGCCCATCTCCAGTATCCTGCAAGAAATAAAACCTTAGTAGTGCCAGGAAAATACAAACTTCAATGGTGCAGTCCATTACAACAAAGAGTGCATTCCATAAAGAACTCTAGTATAGAAAGTACTGGAATGACCAATTAACATACGTGTGAAGGACGTTTCCTGTGAAATATTGGCTGGCACTAATATACCAAAAAGAGATGACCATAAATATCAGAGAAACAAAAGGAGATTGAACAGGCTAGTTGACACCACCACCACCACCACGCCACTGATGCCTTGGCTTCTTCAGTTACTTGCCAACACAGAAAAAGGATCACATCAGGACTTTAGTGTGAAACACATCAGTCGCTGACATAAGCCTCCACTGGCAATCTCTTTTTTTACTTCTCTCTGTGCTTCACTATTTGTTGGTAGGCTCCCTATATATTATGGATAACAACACTGGAAAACAGTGGGTTACCTTTCCTTTCTAATGTATTACTGACAGAGACTGTCTTATTACTTAAGCATCTTGTACCTTCTGACTATATGCCCACTACAGCATCATTGGTGTATGTTGACTCCAAACAATGGAAGACCCGAGTTCTGTCGATCAATATTACTTACCGAGAATGATTAACATTTATGGGTGCAATTGGATTCTTAGCTTTCAGCTATACATCCTGAACACAATTTACTACCTGCACTTTGATTCCTTAGTATTTTATGAGGCCTGTGGGACTGTTGCACACTAATAAGAAAAATCAAAAATAAGCAACAAAAAGTCTTGCCAGTTGGGTAACACTAACTGTCTAGACCAGCACAAAGTAAGAAACAGTGCCAAAAAAGTAACAAATTATTCATTTATTCATAACTTGTAACAGTCTACACAACATGGTAACAATAGCATGACGAAATTTACACACAGACACATTCTAACAATAGAAAAAGTAAGCTCCATATGAACTACACATTGTGTTAAATAGTAGGAGATAAACCGTGGTGCAACTGCATACTGTATCTGTTGACTGACAGTAACCTGTTGACATGCAGTAAACATGCAAGTTTTTATGCTGGCTACTTAGCTGACGGAATTATATTGTTCAATATATGGAATCTGTCAATATGTAGAGAACTTTTTATGGGAATTTGTTTTCTTTCAGCATACAACATGAGGATTAAGAATGGTGTAACAACTTATCCCCGAAAACATTGCCATATGCTGCTAGGCGGTGCTGTACTTGAGAGTACTGGAGGGGAACTCGAGGATTCCTTCATTTGAGCACTAGACAGTATAATAGGAGAATGGAACAGCGAGCTTACAGATGTGCCTTTAATGTGTGGAAGGCCGAGTGCGATGGACGAGCCACACGGTACAATTATCGAGAATGCATTACAGTTTGTTTGCATGTCTGCTTCAAAATTTGTGCAAGTATGGGTCATAAAGAAGTGGCAGGCTAGTGAGGGCAGGCCGCAATCAGTGCGTTTGGTCATTAGGGAAGAAAGCGTGTTGAATTTCGTAAAATTCCCAGGTGACCTGCTGGGTCATGTCACAATTACTCTATGATATTTTGGCAAACAGACTTGTTGTCATCTCAGGTGGCCCCTGATGACTGTTGCTCCACTCCTGTTTGTGTCCATTCCACTGTAATTCTGGCAGAGACAGACTAATGAGGAAGTATTGAGTAGGATTGGGGAGAAGAGAAGTTTGTGGCACAACTTGACTAGAAGAAGGGATCGGTTGGTAGGACATGTTTTGAGGCATCAAGGGATCACCAATTTAGTATTGGAGGGCAGTGCGGAGGGTAAAAATTGTAGAGGGAGACCAAGAGATGAATACACTAAGCAGATGCAGAAGGATGTAGGTTGCAGTAGGTACTGGGAGATGAAGAAGCTTGCACAGGATAGAGTAGCATGGAGAGCGTCATCAAACCAGTCTCAGGTTTGAAGACAACAACAACAACAACAGTCAAGAAGGTAGAATATAGATAAATAAGTGTCCTGTAACTGCTTTCGGCAGTTGTATGTGTTTGGTAGACTCTGAAGTGTCATGTTAGGGTCAATTTTAATCTTCTAAAAGAAGCACAGGGTGTTGATAGCCTAAATTTTTGATTAGGTCATGGGGTGAAGTTTCCAATTTCTTGTAAAACTGGACTGGCATTCCCTGAATGAAAGCTTGGTTGGATGGTTCTGCTAACAGAGATCTGTGGTGGGGATGTATCTTGTCAGTGCCTGATGTTTTGGAAAGATCTTTTTGGAGTGTATGGGGGTGTGAAAATTGGATGTTTGACAAATAAGACAACTCTTCCAAGATAGGAGACGATGCCACAGTATTAGCTTTCAGTCTGCAGTATGCCCCCATATTTCTGTGCAGATGGTATAAGTGGAGTAAGATGGTGCCTGCACTCTTACATCGTGGTATGGCATCGGGCACCCTCCGTGTAATATAAGTGTAATAAATTTGTCACAATGATGATGATGGTGATGAAATTTATACCATTAATATTAGATTCAAACCAGTGGTATCAATTTGTGCATATTCCTGTCTTGTGTCCACTGATACCTCGTGGCATTCTGCTGTATTAATAGATTTTTAATGAATTACAAACAATTAATTACTGATGAAATTATCACTGATATTGATACTACCCTTACACATGGCACAGCATAGTATAATGCTTTCTTAAGTTCTTGAACCGTGGAGTCTCCGAATTGACGTGGTGATTATCAAATTCAAATTACAGCATTTAATTATGCTTATTAATGCTTAAACACCACAATTACACTCTCTGGTTTTCTTGGCATGGTTATTAATGATGTGTTTTTGGGAGGACATTTAAGTTGTTTATTTATGCACATTATTTCAACTATCATCCCAGGTGCCTAATTCATGTTCTGTGAGCTGTGTTGTAATACTTCCTGCCTGCACTCTAACAAGGCTGTGTAATATTCGTGATGTCGCACGACTATTTATAGTACTGGCACCCACTACACACTTTACTGTTCATTTGCTTTTCAGAACCCACTCTATTGTTTCATATAACACACATTATGTGTGGTGGAGGAGATGGCTGGTGAGATCTTAATTAATTGAGTGCTGGGCCAAGAGCCTTGCTTAAGTTGAAACTCTGTCATAGTTTATTAGGTTTTCCAAAATTTGTAATGTGATAAGACTCCTTAATTGCTCTCATGAATTTGACATTTGCTTCATGATATGAGTTTCATTGTATTTCGTTTCGTCATCATATTTGAAGTAGTGCAGTGTACTTATACATAGACTGCTTAGAAGCAAATGCACTAGAATCCCCAAAGTTCAGAATAACATATGCCTATCAATACATAGGCAACAAGTTTGTGGTTTGTCCACACGGAATAGAAAACTTCAAGCATTCCTGGGATATTTAAACTCTATAAGTATATAAAATTCATGGTGAATCTGAGTAAAATGGTCAGCTACCTTGGCTTGATCTGTTACTTAAGAGAAGAATGGACAGTTCCCTGGGTCACGCTGTATAGAGAAAACCCACCCACAGTGAACTCTTTCTCCTTGCCATGTGCCATCACCATCTGTTGCAAAGGTCTAAAGAGCTTGAATGTTCACACACAAGAAAGCCTTGTTGAAGAATTGCAACACCTATGAATACTGTTGTGGAGGTGTGTGTACTCATATTGACAAATTTAGCAGCCACTGCAGTGCCAGTAAACAGTTCCTGGGGAAGAAATTGAAACAGAGAGAGAAACTTAATCTGTCCCAATCTTTGGGAAGATCCATACTCTTTTATGGAAGCAAGGCATCCTGTGTATTATGCTCCTTTCAACAAAGATGAAATAATTATTTGTAATTTTAATGATGATCTAGGTCTCCAAAAGCCTGATGTGTACTATATTCAGTGTGAATAAGGCATGTCTTACGTGAACCAGACAATTAGAGCAGTCTAGAAAAGGAGCAAGAAATATCAGTGACACACCCGACTAAATCAACAAAGGAAACAAATTGTTGCCAACGTACATAAGAACAATAGCTCAGATGATAGATGAACATGTGGTTAACAGCTAACAGTTAAAGCCTTAATCTTACAAAGATTCGTATTACGTGATTTCAAACACTCAGCAATGATGATGACCTTTTGGCACCAGAAGTAGACATTAATGGTCATACACTAAATGAAGCATGCCATGTAAAATTCCTTGGGGCTCAGTTGAATAACTAGTTACAATGGAGTCAATACACACATAAAATAACCAAGCAGCTTGGTTCAGTGTGCTTTGCCCTTAAAAGCGTCTCATTGTGTTGTTCTGCAAAAACTGTGACTAGCAGCTTTATGTTTAACATCGTTGTATATATACAAAACAATAATGTACATCACAAAAGGTAGTGAGGACTGGATTACAAATGCTAGTGTACACACCCACAATACAAGAAGGAAGAATGGAGTACAGAGCATACTCCACCGACTGGCAATGCTAAAAAAAGGACCCCAGTACTCTGGTATCAGACTACTAAGAAGTCTGCCCAAAAACCTGCAAGATAGTGTACTTTACAATGACTTTCCAAAGAAACTTAAAGACTATCTCATTGAAAAAGAGTTTTACAGTGTGGCAGAATACTTATGCCATTAAATTTGTATATATTGTTATTCATTATCAGTGATGTAAAAATGTAAGCTAAAGGTGAAGAAAAATAAGTGATAAAGAATGTTAATACTTTGACATGTCCTATATTACACGTACATTTACTGTACACAATGTAATCTTACAAGATCAAATAAAATTCAATTCAATTCAACTTGTTTACATTTAGCTAAATAGCTTTAAACAGTATCTTGCTGATCCACGTTGTATTAACAATATTTTTATGGTTTGTTTGTATTTTGTTAATGTATATATTGATTATTTCACATCATAGAACGTTCTCTTACTCTTGACATCTACGGTACACAATTTATAGGTCATAAGTGAGATTAATGTTGAGTTTCTTCATTGTTGCATATATACTCAATGAGAACAAAGAGCAACCACTGCCCCCCCCCCCCAAAAAAAAAAAAAAAACCCACAGTAACTTCCTGCCACGATATTTCGGCGCAGAGTTTTCTGGCCATCTTCAGGTGAATGCCACTGTAGTTGTACTGGCGAGTACGCCCTGAGCTCCGCTATTTAAAGCCTTCTGAGGTGACATTGCGCATGCGCTGCTCAGCGTGCGCGTTCATAACGGCTCCGTGCGCTGCGCCTCGCGCCCTCCACTGTGAAAGCCTGGCGTATCGGTGTCGGGTCAATTTCCATCTTTATGCAGATAACTACGTCGACTACGAAGTTTCTCTACAACAGGATTCCAAACAGAGTTCAGCTGATAACCGCTGTCTCGATTGATGAGAGTCTCGTTGTCAGACAATCTTATTTCCACAGATTCATTGATAATCGAGCTCCAAAAGTTTGATGTATGGGCCAAAACTTTAAACATCACAACAAGACAGTATCTGTCAGACTGCCATTTTCCATAACCTTTTTGATCTTGTGAATTATGGAAGCACTATAATTTCACATAGTTATCACATACAAAAAGATCCAAAGAGATATATATATATATATATATATATATATATATATATATATATATATATCTCTGTGTGTGTGTGTGTGTGTGTGTGTGTGTGTGTGTGTGTGTGTGTGTGTGTGTGTGTGTGAGAGAGAGAGAGAGAGAGAGAGAGAGAGAGAGAGAGAGAGAGAGAGAGAGTGGGGGGGGGGCTGTTGCTGCTTATAATAGATAGTTTAAAGTATTATTCTAAATTGCAGTTTGCTTAAGAATTTAAAATTGTTGCAGTGTACATCCAGGCATCTGCAGCTCTTTGTGTTATCACACTGCTGACAGACGTTGTAGCTACACTCCTGACAGGTCTTGGTCTGCGGAGTAAAGACCACCGCACCAAGTACAAGTATTACAGGATTGCAGTGTATGTGATGGTGCTTTCTTGTGAGTATATACCTCAATAATGTTCATATTTAAACAAAATATTTCCACAGTTTAGTTAGCAACTTTGACACTGTTCTGTGAGTGATTAGTAATAGTTTAGATAATTAAAAAATAAACTCATATTTTAAATTACCTGTAGACATACTTGTGATTATTCATGCTTACTCGACTGTTTTTGTTGCAGTAATATCCATTCTCATTGCCTTGGTGGTTTACCCAGTATTCTTTGCTGCTGAATTAAATGAAGGTATATCTTCGTCTTTCCCAGTGATATATTGTTTGACTAGTGTTTATTTCCAGTAAACTACTTACAATAATGTTACACAAATATTTCATAATATTTAGCGTAACCAATGTATATAGTAGTTATTGTCTCTGATCAGTGGATCTTATCTATTTTGTAACAGTGCTACAGAAATGCAATGAAAATATTTCCATCAAATCAGAAAAAGGAAAGTGCTAAATACAGCTGATGGATGAATGTCAGAGTAATCGAAACCAGATTTTTAAAAAAGTGTTGAAAATTGTCTCTCAAACCATGTACAATGTGCAGTAAATTTTGTACTTGGATGACAGAGTGATTAGAAAGTGCAGTAGCTGAAATTTACAAATGTCAAAGTGAAATTTATAAGAATTACTGGGTTCTGTTTAAGTGCCAAACTTCAGATTTAATATATTATTGCAGGTGCTAACAATATGACCAGTTTCACATGTTGTTTACTTACTGTCAGTCAGTGATTTGAAACAGTGGTGGTTTATGCTGTTATATTTTTAGGATTTCAGAATTTATTTAGAATAAATCACTGCCTTGGGCACCTGCATTTGGGATTTGGAACTGTCTCCTTCCTTGTTGAAGGTGTTTAGTCTTCAACAGAAGTTCTTTATTGAATCAATCAATCAGTCAGTCTGTCTTTCTAGGCACTCAGTAACAGCTTTTATAGAAGAGCATATTTCACATTTGAGTAATTACTGAAGAATTGTAAAATGTACTAGGACATCCTTCACGCACAGTTGTTTTCATGTATAAGGCTTGCGGTCAGCTGATCAATTATTATTGATGAAAATTTATATTCAGTAAATACTCCTGATGAAATGTTGCTCTTCTAATTTGAACAGAAGCTTAAGTCTAGACCTTTCCCTATGCTCTATGATGCTTGTCTGGGAAGAGAGAGTAGAGTAAGCAAAAATATCGTGTACTATATTTGCTGGAACTGTTCAGCTTCCCAAAATCATATGTAAAGTGGGTAGGACAAAAACTATAGACTGCAGTTATATCATCTTAAATCCAGATATTTCTGCACCCAGAGCATCTATGGTACTTCTTTTGAGCTTTAGAAATTCTTTCTCAGTGGCACTGTTTCTGAGCAGTAATCCCAAGGAGGCATAATTGTGGAGTTTTCAACTAATGAAGAAAGCTACCACATTAAAGCAAAAAACCAGTTAATAGACTGTAACTAAAAATGTTGGGGAGAATCATGTGTCCACTGCTATCAGTTCCACAGTAGTTTTTAATTGTCAGCAGTTACTTGTAGTTGTGGTTTGTTTTCTAACCACCCTTTTATTCAAGAAATAGATCTTTCTAATAGGACTAGTGTTGCATCTTTGTCATTGGTCTTTAGAGTGGTAATGTTAAATTTTGCAGTCCTCTTAATGCTTAGGTTTATTTTAAGTATGGCCATAGAATTTCACTGTCTCTAATAAACAATTGTGTGTGTCAGTTTAGGGATTTTAGAGATCCAGGAAATTTGGGACTTAACAGGAGGCGGGGGAGGGGGGGTGGGAGAGAGGGGGGGGGGAGTGTCTGCTACAGAATGTTCTTACAACATTGCACATGCAACACAGGTCTGGTCTGTGAAGTCAGGATTCTTTATAGTTTCACATATTTGTTTCCTTCCCTCCACTTTTACCTAATTCTGCACCTCAGATGATGCCAGAAAGAGCAAATTGGCAGTGTTCTTTTCTTCTCCTAGAAACTTTCAGCCCTTAAAGGAAATGGAGACTGTTGATTTTGATGTTTAGTTACTTTTCATCTGTCTTAAAGACTAATCAGTTCTGTCATTCATTCTCTGGGGGTCAGATATTACCATCTATCAGATGGATCCCACATCTGAAAGCACCATGAAAAAGGCATGATGTTATTGTTACATTCCTAGTTGTCACGGCACCAGTATGAAACAGATACAGTAATCTACACGATCCTACCTCAGGTGAGAACATATTCATCCCTTTGGGGGGGATTGTTATGTGCACTATGGACAGCACATCAAATGAGCAGATGGTGAAATGCATTCTTCAGGCTACATTGTCACATCCATGAATAGGACATACACACTATCCCACTGTTCCTGGGTCGATTCAGGTGGATGACGTACAACATTCACGGAGATATGCAGAGTCATTTTACTAGAGGAATACATATGGCAGATAGACAAGTTTATAAAGCAATCTCTCAGATCTGATTATACACAGCCTTACTGGAGATGTATGATCCAAAAGCCACCAAAAGGTCTTGACCTTAACAATATTGCATATGTGTGTGATTGGTAATGCGGTATCTGCTGAACAGTACGGATTGCTTGCTAAGTACTTACATGGTTATTGAATTTTATTGGTTCCTGAGGAGAGCAAAATCAGCTGAAATGAACAATAGCACTTACAGTACTACATTCACCATTAAACTTATAAGCGAGCTACGCTGTGAATGAGTAACTCTTGAGTAAATAGCTTGGATAAATTGACATTAGAGGTGTGAGAATGCACCCAAACATTATATATGAAGATGTGGAATAAATAAATAAAATCTAAAAGTGATATGTATGTAGTTATGAAGATGGTTAAACATAACACTATTTCTTAAACAGAAATATGCTAATGATTCGTAAATAAAATTGAGACTATTATAGCAGACTCTTAGTTATTTTGGAGTTAAGGTACTGGTTGATTTCTTAATATTGATCATAAAGTATGGCAAACTTCTTAAGCTTCATTTCAGTTTACACCAAGTATATTTATGGTATGAAATGTTTTGATTCAATAGAAAAAGTTTTAATGACGGTTGTTAACAGAACCATGTTCAGAATCCATGGGAACATACTTAGGTCAGTTTATTTTTGAAAAATTTGTTGCAGAAGGGTTTATTACTCTAGCAAAAAGAGTGTTAGTTGCATTAATTTTATGTCTCTGAAAAAGAGAGCACTTGGTCATCTGACAGTGAGATAACCCGTGCTGGACTTAATCCAGAATAAAAAATTTACTGTTGTAATTGCATACATTTTGCTACTTTCTTGATATTCCGTTATTTTACAGGTAATCGCACTGTGTGGGAGTTTGGATGGGCGTATGGTGTTGGCTGGGGAGCAGCCATTTTCCTGTTCGGGGGTGTTATTCTGCTGCTTTGTGACAAGGAGTCAGAGGAGATATACTACAAGGAGCGAAAAATAGTGCACGACAACGACTCGCGAGCCTAGTGTCCGCCACCCCTGCCCGATGTCGTGCTTTGAACGTAAAAATTGCTGAAGAGGCCGTGGATGGTCAGAGCATAGAGTTGCAGGATTCTGGAATTGTCTGGTTGGTTTAAAAACCAAAAAAGTGAATAAGTTTGTGAGAGAGATACTTGTCTGTTCTTATAGATACATTTATCACCTTCAGTTAGATCTGTTAATACTTCATACATATAACCAACATAAATTTCATTGCAGTTATTTAGGAAGGTTGAATACATATTCTTCACAAATTAAGGAAAAAAGAAATCTTACCAGTTCCTTTACTATGATGACAAAATATACAGTACATCAGTAGGATGTCCAGTTTTAACATTTAATTTTGGAATTAAAAATTCCACTTTCCTTTCTAAACCTGGTTGGTATATTGTGCATCAGGAATCCTGCAGTTATGATCTGGCCTCCACAATGTGGGACACTGTGGATATCACAGTCAGTAGTTGGCTTTTTTGGACAAATACTGCAGTCTCTGGTTTCAAAGTAAAACAGGATGGATGTTGTGGATGAGTGAGGCTGCCAGTTGTATGTCTGTGCTAATGGTTTCTTTCTGTTTCATGTAGAAAACCCTATTTGTGTGAAACGTGATGCATGCATGTATACTTCCCACATCAGTCTCTAAAGCATTTATTATACAAAAATGGTTGTAAAATTTTGTATTTTAAGTCCAGTAATTATTTGGTTCCTCTTTTGCTCTAAAAGTTTACGTTTCTCATATTATGAAATTTTGATCATTTTCTGCCATATAACTGTGTTGTTTTAAAGTACAGCTAATTTAAACAGTTAAACATCATTACTAACCATTATATAGAGTTACACTTCATTACTTCAGGCAATGTTGTTAGTACTAGTGTGTTGGCTATCCTTTTTTAATTTTTATGTTAGCATACCGCTTTCCTTTTTTCCTCCGTGGATCTGTGGACCAAATTGATTTGGCTCCTGCATAAAGTTCACTGAATGAAATAGTCATTGTTTTCCAGCTTTTTGCCCTTTTTTGTTGCTGGCAAGTATGGTAGAACAATGGTGTGCTAGAGAGAGAGAGAGAGAGAGAGAGAGAGAGAGAGAGAGAGAGAGAGAATGTGTGTCCGTCTAAATGTGTATGTGTGTATTTGTGTGAGGTAGTTACGGCTCGGGCAGGAAAGGTGTGCACTTAAACAGAAGTGAACTTACAAACTGGTGATGCATGAATTCAACGAACATAGATTATATGTATTTTCATAGAGAAACAATGAAAAATTCTCATGTGACTACCATATGCACATTTTACAGCCACAGAGTGGGATCAGATGCTTGGAAGTTCTTTAGGAAGACAAAGGTTTTTAATATGGATTTTATAGAGCAGGACAATGTTTTACAAGAACACACATTTTTATAACAGAACAACTCGCTTAACACCAATGACTAACATTAATGTTTTAGCTGCAGCATCTATTCATGTGCAGATAAGGAGTGAGTGTGTGTGTTTTCTACTTGTTGGTAACTTTACTCTTTATATTGATGTATTCATCTTCTTGTAATTGTTTTGCGCAGTTCCTGTTTAGTATGAAGATTTCTGAACTGTTAATTTTAAAGTGGATAACATACTCAAGTTTAAGAAACTGCCACATTGGGAAGAAATTATGTCAGAATATAAGTCTGTATTGAGACTGTCTTTCTTTTTTTTGTACATAGTGTAAAATCTTGTAAATGAATACTATCATAAATAATGATCATTAACATCACATAATTTTAATTTACACAGTGGTTTGCTTGTAATTACATTTTTACTGTATTGATGTACATTTGGGCATATAGCAAATTTCCGTTTTAAAGTTCAAGTACAGAGTTTATCATCTCTGTGGTATTTGTTTGTTCACTACTTCCTTTAGATAATATATATTCATACAATTATTTTTAGGTAACTTCTCACAGAAACAGCATTGCCAAGGAAAAAAGCCTGTGAAAGTTTCTCATAGCATTACTCCATTCATTCTGTCACAATAGAAGTCTATAACTTCTTGATAGTTCATTTTTAACCATTTGTTAACCATTCACTCACTGGACTTTCCTTCAATGATTTGTATATAAAATATTAAATTTATTTGCTGAACTTTTATCTTTGAACAGAATGTTGCCTGTATCTATAATATGGTTGATAAATTTTGTAAATATGTGTGTTGTATAGTAAACATAGAAATTTATGAATTGTGGATTTAATTTAAGAAATGTGTAAATGTATATGATATTCTATATATGTAACTTGAAGATGGTATGGTATTATTTACCAGATAAAAACAAATAATTAGTGCTTCACGCATATATTTTCTTCCTAATTTAAAAAGACACAAACAGTTACCTATTTCAGATGCTTGTAAATGTCAAATATTGACTCACTTCATTTAATTAATTTTGAGTTTTAGAATTAATGCAGTAATAGCTGAACTAATGTAGGGATCGCTATAGATGAGGATCACTGCTAGGTTTGGAATGAGAGCAGGTAACAGGATTCACCCTGCATGCATGTTACCAT
Organism: Schistocerca nitens; assembly: GCF_023898315.1. Classification (NCBI taxonomy): domain Eukaryota; kingdom Metazoa; phylum Arthropoda; class Insecta; order Orthoptera; family Acrididae; genus Schistocerca; species Schistocerca nitens. The sequence goes on from NC_064617.1 coordinate 968,618,400, forward strand.
CAGTGAGATTTTCTATTATAAGTTCATTGAATTGAAATTCATGTACGTTCTATGACACTAATTAACATATAGAGCTGATAAGGCAGCCAGGAGCAACAAATTCCTTATGTTCCATCATTTCTTATTTATCTCTCTCTATCTCTCTGTACATATATATAACAATGAGAACAATCAATTATTGACAGAATTCTTGAACAGATTGTTATGTGAAAAATTCCTGAGAATCAGGTATATGTCAGGAGGTATGCATACAGAATGTATGTTTTTGTATTACATTATAATAACTTTTCACTTTACAGAATTATCTTGAACTTAATGAAATCACTGAATGCCATTTCATGCACTATTCGTCATGAACACTACACTTAAAAGTTATTTAATTTTTATGTTAACATAGTTCATTTTAATTATAGATTTCCGTAGTTGGCAGCTCCCTCTAGTCAGCCTTTTGTAGTGATAATTTATTAAAAAACAAGTATATATCAACTGGCCTGTTGAAAGAATATTGAATCATCTTCACAGAGAAATTTGTTTAAACTTTATTGTTCCTCTTTTTAACTTTATTGTTCCCCCTTTTTTAGTCAGTTTCAGATTGATAAAATTGTAAGATAACTCAAAGAATACATTTTTCTGTGAGGCTTTAGTGTGCATGGGTAACAATATTACATCACATATGAAATCAGAATTGTCCTCATTGTCATTTAATGGCAGTTACTAATTGTGTCAAGACTGCATAATTCAAACCTGCTGATGTTTGCAACAGGTTTTGTTGGTAAGCATAAGTAAATGTAGTTAAACATCACACTAACCGTTAACTTGACTGTTGTACAGAAACATCTTGTGTGTTTGTGTGTTTGTGTGTATATATAAAATACATATATAGACACTGGAATTCAGTGCAGAACAGTTTTGCAGACATGGTAACTCCAGGTAATTACTCCAGGGAAATGTGTACTGAGGAAACACAAGCCAATAAACTATGTGTACCAGTCACAACTGTCCCAAATGTGTGTGTCTAGAAAGAGTGTGTGTATAAACTGTGAAACTTAAATTTTAAAAATGATATGCAGTTTAATACTGAAGAGACTACTGCCTTCAAACTTCTTGTATTCATTGAAATGCATTATTTTGTTGTTGATTTTAAAGTTGGCTTTTTCCCATGTGTGTGTGACTTCAGTGATTGGTTGTTAAAGTAGATATATGGATCAGGATTGTTAAACTAAAAGTATTTTCTTCCAGTCAGTGCTGTTTCAGTACTTGGGCAATATACGGGCTAGAGAAACTGTCAGTGTACATAGTTTTGAAATAAAAGTTATGAGAATACATAAGCAATATTTGTCATGACTTGTACAGTAAGAAAATTGAATATTCAGTAATATTTATTGATTTAATAAAATATTTATTAGTATTGTTTAAATAAAGATTTATGTTAAGTCCATATAATATATAAATGATCAAAATTTTCTATGCTTGTAGAAATATTGGAACATAACTGAAAAACAAAAGTAAAATCTTTCCTTAAAAGTTATTTTGTGGTATAGTAACTGCACTTATCAGTAAGACAAGTGGTACATCACCTGAGGGTTGAAAATAAGTTACTTCTATTAACTTTAAAAATCAGTACAGGGATAACTGTCACTACTTGTTTTTAAGTGGCTCCTGCATCGTCAGTGCACATTTGAGCATTTTTCGTTCTTTATACATTTTAATCAAACATCATCATCACTAAAATTATGGACAACAGTGATAAAGAGGATACCAGAAAATAAGTCCCTACAATAAAAAATATCAATAGTTACTTGAAATTTTCTCTAGAGAATTGACTAAGTTAAGTCCAAAATCGTTCCCCTTTTTCATTTTCCATTCACTACCTTCTGTATTAAAAAAAGTGCACTGTGATACTGTGTCGTAGGAGAGTGCGTGTATCTACTTGCATAAAAAAAACACTGTATGTGAAACCAAATTTGGTCATCATAGTTTTTATTGTAAACCAATTTACAGCTATTCTAAAAGACATTGTTTGGACTCAGAGTGCTTAACGGGCAATGCAGGTAGGTGCCGTCGCAACCTCCACCAAATTTCAGCTCTACCATATTGCAAAATCAAGTCATTAATATTTGCTAATTTCACATACAGCTGTCTGAGTGCCATATTATGCGCACTGACTCTTGTCATATCTATACGCCAGTGCCTTGCATAGCACAAAAATTAAACACTGACTGGCACTTTTGTTTGACAATACTCTTGGACACTATCATTTCCTTCCTTAAAGGCTCAAGTCTAATGATTCCCAGAAAGAACAAGCTATGCCATTGTTATCTTGGTTTCAACTGTGAACTACTTGAACTATTAATTACACACAAAAAAATCACAAGTAACAATGACTGAACCAAACAGTTAATAGATAAGAAAAAATTAAAATAACTGTGATATACACAGGAGGCTGTACCTTCAGATACTGATAGGGAAATATTGGTGAAGTACTTAGTAATTTTTATCAGTCACTTAAGTGCAATAGAGAACAATTTTTGTGCCAGTGGAACAGTTCACAAACTGGCAAAGTAACCCCGTAAATACTATCCTTTAATAGAGTGTGTGATCACTGTAAATGATCATGACTGCTTGGCATGTGTGTCATTAATTTATGGAGATTACTGATGAAACTCTGAGTGACATTTCACACTTTGTCAAGAAGAGCAATGTATAGCTCTGGAACTAATAGGCAAGATTTTGATTGAGCCACACTATATCTTCCGAATGAATTTCCAACATTTCCGCAGACTCGAGCCTAGGGAGCACAGTGGTTATACCATTTAACTTATATCATTCAATGAAACTATCTTTTTCTTCAACTGACATCTGTGAGGAAGACCATTGTTGCTCATTAAAAGGAAAGAATCTTCACTAGTGCCATTCTACAGCAGAACAAAAAGTGACAGAATCTTATCACTATACCTTCATTTTATTAAAGAAGTATTTGTAAATAACAGAAAGTTCATACATCTACTGAAAGCCAAATGATTACTTTTTAAATTTTGCCAATGACAAAGGAATTAGAGAAAGGAGGTAATTAGGGTTTGAACCCAAGTTCAGTTGAAGAGGGAAAGGGAGAAAGGGCCATCTTGGATGACATACTAAACACAAAACTCCTTCACTGATGGGTGTAACCTGTCACTGTCTGCATGGGCTGCTGCAGTGTGCTGCTTGTCAAGAAATGCTGGTCAACCTCACCCAGCTATTCCTTTTCTACCTTCCATTATCTGAGACTGAATGAGGCAGTGCAGTGGTTTAGACAACAGTTTCATATTCAGGAGGAATGGGGTTGAATCCCCTGCCCAACTGTGCACTTTTAGATTTTCCATAATTTTCTGAAACCCCTTAAGGTTACTGCCAGGCTGGTTCCTTCAAAAAAGACTCGGAAAAATTTCTTGCTTCATGCTTGTCACTTCTAAGATTGTACTCAGTCTCTAAATACGTTGTCAACAACAGAGTGTAAGCAATAATCTTCATTCCTTTCCAGTGTTGGGAAGTGTGTCCACGAGTCGCAACACTCAAGATATTCCAATGCTATTTTATACTTCACAGAATGACAAGTTTCTATATTGCCAAAAATTTGCCTTCCCACCGCCGTTTATACTCCTCTGGCACACACTAATGATAACAGCATGTTAAGTTCATTGTGCCAGGGCATTTCTTCTAACGAGAATCTTTTGCCATTTTGTGCAGATGATGGTGTGATTTCTACGATATCTTTCAAACTTTGTCATGTGCCTTCCATGATATAGGCATTGCCATATGCAGGGCAGAATGATATTTACAGTTTCCTGGTGGAACAGTGTGTCCAGATGGTGGGTATGTGGTAGGTGACTTGAGAGACAAGGCACAGATGATATGTTACTGCACAAGACTGGGAGGGTAATTTGGGGAAAATAGAGTATGAAAATGTTTAATTCACACAGAGGGTTGGGTTTGACACTAATTGTTTTAAGAAGATTAAACTTCAAATAGAGCCAATAAAAATATTTAAAATAATACTTGTTAAAGACCATAGAGAGAATTTGATGCAGGTGTGCAGGACATTCATAGCATCAGTATGCTTAGTGTACGGGAGACGGGGACAAAGAATTTGAAGCTTAAGTTTAAAATGACCAATCAGTTTAACAGTAAATACAGCAAGGAACAAGATATCAAACAGGGTGGAAAAACAATAATATTTTGAAAACAAAAGTGGCTACCACAATACAGAGGAGACGTCGAGTCTCAGACAGGTACAGTGAAATACAATAAGTACCCTCCGCCACACACCGTAAGGTGGCTCGCGGAGTATAGATGTAGATGTAGAAAAGACTCACTGTCTGTGGCTGGACTGCAGACAGCAACTGTGCCTGATATTGCCCCAATAGTCTGGTATGAGTGGTGCAGATAAGGGGGTGGCACGGGTTGGGGAGGGAGAGGGATAGCAGGGTAGGGGTGGGGGAAAGTGTAATGCTGCTTGTAGGATAATGCGGGACGTGTTGGGAACAGGATAGGGATGCTAGGTGTAGTCTGGAGGTTTGGAGCAAGGGCTGGGTGGGGGTGTAGCGGAGAGAGAGGTAAGTAGAAAAGGCGAAAGACTAGTGAGGTCATTGGCAGAACAGAAGGCTGTATAGTGCTACAGTGGGAGCAGGGGAGGAAATATGTAGGTGGACGACAGTGACTAGTGAAGGTTGAGGCCAGGGGTTCGGGAATGTAGGATATATTGCAGGAAGCGTTCCCACTTGTGCAATTCAGAAAATCTGGTGTTTACAGGAAGCATCCAGATGGTGTGCACACTGTGAAGCAGAGATTGAAGCATAGCACAATGTATTGTGTGGCATGTTCGGCAACTGGGTGGTCCACCTGTCTCGGCCACCGTGCGTTGGTGGCCATTTGTGCAGACAGCCAGCTTGTTAGTTGTCATGCCCGTGTACAAAGTAGCACAGTTACTGTAGCTTAGTTTGTAGGTTACACGACTGCTTTCACAGGTAGCCCTGCCTTTGATGGGATAGGTGATGCCTGTTGTTAGAATGGAGTAAGTGGTGGTGGGAGAATGTATAGGACAGGTCTTGCATCTAGGTCTGTTACAGGGACATGAGCATTGAAGCAAGGGGAGGGAGGAGGGGCGGACTAGGGATGACCAAGGGTGTCTCATATGTTCAGTGCGTGGTGGAGAGGTGAGAAGGATAGTGGATAGTCTGTTCCTCATTTCAGGGCACTATGAGATCCTCATTTCAGGGCACTATGAGAGGTAGTTGAAACCTGGTGAATGTGATTCAGATGCTCCAGTCCTGAGTGGTGCTGAGTCACAAGGGGAGTGCTCCTTTGTGTCCAGATGGTGGGTATGTGGCAGGTGACTTCAGAGACAAGGCACAGATGATATGTTACTGCACAAGACTGGGAGGGTAATTTTGGTCTGTGAAAGCCCCGTTGAGACTCCCGCTCTGCCAACACACCCACAAGTCTTTTCCCCTTCTTTACCCCTCTCCTTTTCTACTCCCATCCCCCCTCTCCACACCTCGTGACTTCAACAAGTAGCTGTACCCTATCATCACTATGCCCCAGCACAATCCCACAAGCAGCAAGTGTGAAACGTAGTGGTACTTTTGTGATGATTTGGGCAGCCATACTGTGGTATTCCAGGCCCCATGGTCGCTCTGCAGGGTCACCAAAAGTCATGTGACCATTTTGGCTGATAAGGTCTTCCCACAGCAAAATGTTCATTATTCCCCAATGGTGATGCTGTGTTCCAAGATGACAGAGCCCCTTTTCACACAGGTTACACTGTCCAGGACAGACTTTGTGAGCACAAGGGTGAATTGTGGATCTTCCTTGCCCACCAGTTTTCAATATTATTGAGCCTGTGTGGTCTACTCTGGAGAGAAGGGTGCATGATAACTATCCACCTCTTTATCATCATCATCATCATCATCATTATCATTATCTGAACTTGCCATTATTTTTTAAAAATCATATAAAATTCCCTTGAAGACCATGCAGGACCTGTATTTATCCATTCCAAGGTGGTTGGAATATGTTCTGAAAACTTTACAGAACTAAAAATGATTGCACTGATTAAGAAAGAAAAAGATGTATTACCTATACTTCTAATGGCTTTTTATATTGTATTGGAAATGCCTGAGAACTGGATTTCCCCACAATTTTAGCTTTATTCGAATGACTTTAATTTTCCGTTAAGAAGAAACTAAACGAATTGGCACCGCAACGTCCCAGAACAATACAGTCTGTTAACATTTTATAAGGGCCTAAATAGAGAGAAATTTCAAAATATCACTTAGGTCCTGCAGCTCACTCTTTCCCCTTTAGGTGGAGCATTAAAGACATTGTATATGTGCCTCCACTTTTAAATATTGTGGGTAAACTTCAAAACCACATCAAAACTGCAGTAGCTCCAAATGTGTCCACAACTGTTTGGGATCATATTGTGTTTACTGCAAGGAAGCCACTTTGAGCACATGTAAACCTTTTGTGGAATTTTATGTAAACATTTATGTTTGGCTAAGAATTTTAAATGCAATGATTCCTGTTGTTACAATTAAAATATGCAGGCTTCTTAAATTGATGATTCTTTTTGTAGCATACTTTATTTTGCCATATCTGTTTCAATATTTTAGGTGCAACAGGATCTATAGCAATGATAAAGTTCTTGAATATAATTAGTTCCTTGCCTTTTTGCTTGTGTAGCTATTTTCAAGCAAATTGTTTAACACATTAAACACACATTTTCAATTAAAGTCATATAATTTAATGGGTGGTACATGGTTGGTTGGGCTTGGGAGCTGTCACCATGATATCCTGTTCTGTACAGACAGCAGTACTTGTTTGTCACAAGTTGTCGCCTCACACAGTTCCATGCTCTCTTGGCTGTATTCCACTGTTTGTACAGAACCAGATACACTATGTGATCAAAAGTATCCGGACACCCCCAAAAAACATATGTTTTTCATATTAGGTTCATTGTGCTGTCACCTACTGCCAGGTACTCCATATCAGTGACCCCAGTAGTCATTCGACTTTGTGAGAGAGCAGAATGGGGCTTCCAACATAGTCAGGTTATCACCACTTGTGTCATAAGTATGTAACGAGATTTCCACACTCCTAAACATCCATAGGTCCACTGTTTCCGATGTGACAGTGAAGTGGAAACGTGGAAGGGACATGTACAGCACAAAAGCATACCGGCAGACCTCGTCTGTTGACTGACACAGACCACTGACAGTTGAAGAGGGTCATAATGTGTAATAGGCAGACATATATGTAGACAATCATACAGGAATTCCTAAGTGCATCATGATCCACTGCAAGTACTATGAGAGTTAGCGGGAGATGAGGAAACTTGGATTTCTTGGTTGAGTGGCTGCTCATAAGCGACACATCACACTGGTAAATGCCAAACAACAGCTTGCTTGGTGTAAGGGGTATAAACATCTGGACAACTGAACAGTGTAAAAGTGTTGTGTGGAGCGATGAATCATGGTACACAATGCGGCAATCCAATGGCAGGGTGTGGGTATGGCAAATGCCTGATGAACGTCATCTGCCAGTGTGTGTAGTGGCGACAGTAAAATTCAGAGGCAGTGGTGTTATGGTGTGGTCACGTTTTCCATGGAGGGAGCTTGCACCCATTGTTGTTTTGCATGGCACTATCACAGCACAGGCCTACATTGATGTTTTAAGCACCTTCATGCTTCGCACTGTTGAAGAGCAATTCGGGGATGGCGATTGCATCTTTCAACATGATCAAACACCTGTTAATAATGCATGGCCTGTGGCTGAGTGGTTACACAACAATAACATCTATGTAATGGACTGGCCTCCGCAGAGTTCTGACATGAATCCTATAGAACACCTTTGGGATGTTTTGGAACACTGACTTCATGCCAGGCCTCACCAACTGACATCGATACCTCTCCTCAGTGCAGCACTCCATGAAGAATGGACTGCCATTCCCCAAGAAACCTTCCAGCTCCTGATTGAACATATGCTTGCAAAGAGTGGAAGCTGTCATCAAGGCTAAGGGTGGGCCATCACCATACTGAATTCCAGCATTGCTCATGGAGGGCACCACGAACTTGTAAGTCATTTTCAGCCAGGTGTCTAGATGCTTTTGATCATAGTGTATCACAGCTACAGCTCTGAAACCCAATCACACACCACGCATGAAATTTTAAACCTGTAACACAGAATGTGTGTTTAGCTGGGTTAAAAATTATGCTTGAAAATGTCTACACAGTTGAAATATTGTAGTACACAAAATAAAAATAAAATGGATATAAAAAAAGGCCACAGCAGGAAACTAATTTCTTTCAGGATATCTATTTAAATTCCAGCAATAAAGCAAGCATACTTACATTACAACATAATCTATGCCATTTGATAATAAACTAAGCTGAAATTCACATAGAAAATATAAACTGCATTTATCCAATAGTACACAGAAATAACCTCAAATCGTCACTAACAACATCTTGTGGGCACAAGCATCTACAAAATGGGGAAAACGTCACTGCAGTTTAGTGAGCCCACTGCCTGACCATGTAATTATGTTTGTTATCTTTGTTTCCAGTAACTACATATGTTTCTGGAACAAATATTATAGAGCATCTGAGCACAGCGAGGTCAACAGCTCAGTTAACTGAATAAATATGTTAGAAACCAACAAAGTAGTATCAAATCAGAACATTTGCTGTGTTCCACATGTGCTTCGTTTTTATCTAGTGATGAAAAAGGACACAGTAATAATAATTAACATCATGTTGAAAGGAAAAGAATAAGTGCTGTGTGTTGAACACTAATTAAAGGTTTATGAATAAAAAGGAAGAGTGTGAAACAAGGATTTCCTGATGTATTACATACATGAATGGAAACTTCTACTTGACAGAATAACTGTAGGAAACTGTGATGTGAGACATGCCATTCAGGTGTAAAGGACCTATTTAAAAATGGAAAAACTTTTTGTCCTAAAATTCCTTCACATACCAGCTGGTGACCATCTGAAGAACTGACATTATTAAAACAGGTAATCTTAATTCTGTACCCAGCAACATTTCAACAAAAGGAATAATTCTCAACAAAACTGACTGTATTTTAAGGACATTTTTGTTTCATCTTCATTGTTGTTTCTCCCACACACAGATAGAGTATGTTAACTGAAAAATATCCACTGATTGTGGATATGAAATTTATTTTTGTGATTGGGTATATTACAGTTTCCAGACATTCCAAAATTGTGTTGTGGACACACACACATTTCTGAATCAATAAAGTACTATGAGAAACATTTGTGCTGCTGATATCAGATATGGTAGTGGCAGATAGCAATCAATACAGATGCATGAGTACTTTAGAAATATATGTACACACTTTTCTCCCACTGATAGAAACAGCACTTCAAATGTAAAATAAGGAACAATGTGGTCAGATATAAATCTGTGGTTGGTAAGCACTGGAGGATGTTATCCGATTTTAAATTTTGTTGCATGTTTAGAAAACGCAATGCCTGAAAGGCAAATACCAGAAGCCAGAATGAATAAGTCTGCTAGCGAGTGCAAGTAAAAGGAGACGGCACCCTGGAACTAAGCACTCGTCCCGGAAGATGACCGTGGGCAGTGCATCCTCAGTGTCGGCAGATGGACGGTATCCAAGGTGGGGCGGACATCCTGGAAAGGGAGCCAGGAGTGGCAGACTGTGATGTGAGGCTACAGTTGGGGCACAGAGGCAGTGCAGTGGCACCAGCAGTTGCAGATGACAGTGAAGGACACATACGTCATGAGTGCAGGCAGCAGTGCAGATGGAGGGAGAAGATTGTGAACATTGGTGCAAAGTAATGGAAGGCAATCAGCATCAGCAGGGACAGTGACAAATGGATGGAAGTGTGAGTCACGAATGAGAACAATGCTTCACTTCATAGTGGATGACACACAGCAGTGTGGCAGCAGTAATAATTTCTATAGTGAGTTAAAAAAGAAAGCTAGCATGCATCTTACACTTATAAAAACAAATGGATGTGGAGATGAACTAAAAGTGTTGTACATGCATGCACTCAAAATGACCACACAGTCACTCTGTATCACATATACTCTTGCATCCTCTAAAACCAATTAGGAGGGAAGAGAGCCAATCAAAAAATTAAAACACAGAGAAAACAAAATGCAGAAGAACTGAAAGAAAAGCACAGGGAAATGTGACTGGCTGACCACTTACAAAAATCTGGGGTAAGCCAACCACCCTTTTACACATTAAGAACATCTCCCTAAAATTTTGTTAAAAACATTGGACAGTTCACAAAACTTTAAAGCCCTAACCACATTCATTTGATCATTACATAAAATAGATGGCAGATTCGCCAACAAATCTGCTGCAGTTCGCTGGTCGGCAAATAAAATTCAGTCCAATAAAATGTGGCACACTGTGATCTGCATGCCCCACAAGCACCACACGTTGGAGGGTCCCCTCGCTGAAGTATGAATCCGTATGTCAAACGGCTGAGGCCTATGGGAAGATGAGCTAGAAGGACCTCGTCCTGCCGATGTGGCTGAAAAGAAGTACTCCGTGGCCGAGCTGTGTGCTTGATGACATTGATATTGTTATCGATCACTGCCAGCCACTCGTCTTCCTGTCAACACATGACTTTGTACCCAAGGGGATGGCACACCAAAATACCAAAGGATCACAATGCACCTCCTTGGCACCCTTTCATTTCCCTCTCTACAGTCGCATAATAGCGATGAAACACTGGAACCTGACTTGCACTGGCAGTAGTTTGTGCAAAATGTTCGGCAACCGTCTGAGCAATGTCTCTGGGTGTTTTTTGGAGGTACTCCTGTTACAGCACTGCTGCTATTAGTAAACAGCTGCATTTACCAGAATTCCTCTAGGTGGCTTCCCATACTTTTATAGAGGAAGTGGAACGATTGACGGAGTCCAGGAATGCTTGCCAAGACCTTTTCTTACTCTCCCTAATGATGTGTCGAGCCTCGGCCCTCGCAACTCGAAAGGCCCTCAGGTTGTCTGCTGTCAGTGAGCATTTAAAATGTCGAAGAGCCACACGCCTTTCCCAGACAGAGGAATGGCACTCATCTGTCCACCAAGGTACTGGTCACCTCTGAAGATGACATGAGGACTGTGGGATGGCGAAGTCAGTGGCACGATGGATTACTAGTGTGATGTGGTCCACCCATCCTTGGACATCGTTGCAGTGTTCGAACACAGCCAGCTGGCTGAAACAAGTCCAGTTAGGCAAACTGATCATCCATTTTGAGGGCTTAACTTCATGTGGTGAGCCATTTAGTAGGTGAAGACGGATTGGGAAGTGGTCACGCGAATGAACGTCATCAATGACCTCCCACTGAAGAGAGTCATTGAGGACGGGAGAACAAAAAGAGAGGTCGATGGCTGAGAATGACCCAGTAGCAGTAGAGAAATGTGTGTGAGTACCTATGCTGAGGATGCATAGCTCGAGACATCATGAGGACATCATGAGGGCATCATGATGCCCCAAGGGCAGGTACAGGTTGAGCCCCTCAGGACATGATGAGCATTGAAGTCTCCCAGGAGGAGGAATGGTTGCGAGAGTTGTGCAATAGGATCTGTGAGCACCTTAGAGTCTATTGCATCTTGTGGAGGTAAATACAGTGAGCAAACAGTGATCCTTCAACACACATGAATTTGAGCTGCAACTGCCTGCAGGTCAGTAGCCAAGGGGAGAACAGAGGAGTGGTGCATATTAGTGACAAAACACTGTGACACCTCCCTTGGCCCAATAGGTCACACCGTTGTGGTATAGCATATATCCCTGTAGCACAGGGTCATCTGTATCTTTAAAACTGTGTTTCTTGTAAACAAAAGCACAAGGGACGAACCTGTGCTAAGAGTTTCAGTTCCTCCACATGGGTCCTGAACCCATTCGTGTTTCACTGTAGTATGGAAGCCATGTCATCGGTGCAGTTTTAATTTACCCTTATCTTTGCACTGGGGAGGTGAAGCTCTTGAAGAGCAAGAAGGGGAAATGGAGGGGCTGCCTCGATCCAAGGCATCTAGCTCCATGATAGCCTCCTCATCAGTCAGACTGGAAAGAATGACATCTGACGGCGCTCGGGACAGCTTTTGAACTGAACTTCGTGAGCTTTTCCCTGCAGCCTGTCCCTTCGAGGATGAGGGGATGGGGGGTGGGGGAAGGTGGTGTTGAGAGGGCTCTGCTTTTCTTGTACCTTGTGGATGTTTGCTGCAGTACCGTTATTGGTCTTTCCGTGTGCAGCTGCCTGGATTGCTTTCTCCTTACTCTTTTTTCCCTTGACAAGTACACATGCAATTACAGGTACTTGTAGTGGATACAGACACACTAGGTGTCATCTGTGTCAAAGCATCTGCCTTGGGAATAGGTTTCTGCGCCATGGAAGAATATGAGGTGGCAAAGACAGAAGGTTTCGTCGCCTTATATTCTTTTTTGGCTTCGGCATAATGGATCTGTTTGGTCACTTTTTATCTCCTGTATTTTGCATTCTTCAGCAAAAACAGGGCAGCTTCTGTGAGCCAACATCCTGAAGATGTTTGGGCTCATATGTGGTTCTCCTTTGTCAAAATGTCTTGGCTCAAACTTGTCTAGGGGTTGAACTGCACGTGTTGCATTACACACCCTAAATTAGACACTTGTGATCCTTTAGTTAAAATGTCTGGCTGAATATTGGGAACTAAGTTAATGACCCTCAAATGAAGTAGGCCACACAGTTGTGATTTGGTTAGAATAATGTTTATTCAGAAAGAAAAGTAATAGCGAAAGTGGTTGTATTTAGAATTACTATTACACTCGAGCGCATATCCATTTGACACAGTTCACAATCTCATCGTGAAACACAAGTCCAATACTCCACCTCGATATTTACATGAAAAGTTAGAGTTTACACCAGGCATGCGACTGTTCACCGCTCAGAGACTAAGTCCCATGATACCACACAACGCGAAATTTTCTAACTCGTTTCACTTCCTAGCTGCCTAAAGACTGACTGTTCTCTTTTGCGTCTCAATCCGAACTGTCCGCTTTCGCGTCTGCACCAGCACTGTCCCTCTGCCTGTCCCCGGCTGCACTTACCGCACGCCAAACATACTCGCTCAACTGACTAGAGCAGTTCCCTTACCTGAAGCCATCCATCTGACTGGCTACAGCTTATTCTACATTATTTTATATTTTGACATATTTAAATAATCAAAGCTTGACCATTTTCACATTCTAAATAAAGTAACAATAATATCCATTGTTAAAATCTTTTACATGAAACCAATACAATTTCCTTCTTAACTATGAATGTCACGGCCAGTAGCCTTGCACCAATGTGCTTTCTGATAAATAAAGAAAAAAGTAACTATTGTGCACTAAAATATTCTATTATTTAATGATTCAGTAAGGTGTCATGTTATCATTATTCAATGTGTTTTGTGTGGAGGAAATGATGATCTGATGCTTAACTGAAAATACTGATGATTTACATTTACTATATCTTTTAAACAAATGAAGTTACAGACTTGATATTTACAAAATTTGTCATTTTAATGATTCGCTTTCTATATGAAATGTCGATCGTTAAGATCGACTAAAGCGTTCAGATTTTAGCATTCAGCTCTTTGTTACAAAACTTGTTAATTTTACTTTAACAGTAAATCCTAAACTATTACAGATGTGATCAATATTCAAGTTTTATTGGGATCGCCATGAAAATTTATGAAGGATGGTAGATTAAAATTACTGTGGATTCATTCCCTGCATTACTACAGCATTAAATAGTTTCCATAAATGTTTCCTTTTATGGCTGATCTTAGGTCCACCATATTTAACACTGCTATGTCTCCCTGGCCACAAACGCCTTCTGCTGGGTTTCCCTATGACGTAGTTTCTCGTCTGTCTCACTCGCACACTACAGTGCTTAGGCCTCAATAGGACTGTGAGTTTCTCCATCTCGTGGTGAATCTGCACCCTTTGTTGCACACGGACCTGGATGACAGGGTTCGTTTCACAATTCCTGCAGGCTGACTCTTTGGGCCATATATTTAAATGAGAGCGCAATGCTCGTTAACTCACACACCTCCACTTCGTAACATAATGGTGTGCCATATATATTATGAAGTAGCACCCAAATTTACAAGACACAAATTCATAATACAATAACATAAATATCCTAAGCACCAGATCAGTAGTGTAATTATTTGTAGTGCTGTTCATGTGGCATGCTTTAAATTTAAATAAACTTACATCTAACGTAAATTATGAATTGCGGGAAATTAATTAAATGCCAAATAACACTATACATTTGTCAAAATCGACTGTCTATTGAAATGCTGCAGAAATATCAGTACTGTTGTGTGCTCATTTTTACGAAACCTTTTCTTCATAACGAAGTCTCCAGCGGCGATCCACAGATTTGGAGCCAAGTACCCCGCCAAAATTCTGTATGGCTCTGCATTCCATCGCCAACATTTTTCGGGAACAAATCTGTTGAAATTCGAATCAGGTGTAGATACCAGAAACCAAACACTTTCTGAAACCATCTAGGATCTGCACTGAACGCTTACCCCAGTGGAATCGATACAAGCAGACCTAAACTACAAAGTAAACAACTGAGTTACAGTGTTTGCAAGATGCTCGTAAATTATTTAATGGTTCTGACAAGTTATTCAAGTCCCACTAGAGACATGCATCTCGTGACAGATTCCCAATCGTGTTCATCGGCAAATTAATATTTTCTTTTAATTTAAATAACTCCTTTAGACTCAAAACTAACAACAAATATGAACAAATCTCACCTGTTGTTTAATTACACGCAGTGAAACTGCATATACAAATAGTTGCTCCATACAACTATTAATTATTCCCCCAAAATATTCTCAGATAAGTAGATAAACATCACATACCTACACATAAATAAATCCCATATATACCCCCAAAAACCTATTATATGCTTACTGTGCCCTGATTTTTGACTTTATATCGTTCACCAAATAATTGAGTTCTCTGACCTCCTCACACCCAAATGTGTGTCTAAACTATCTCTTTCTTGTGCCCAAAAAAAATATCATTATGCGATGAAACAAGCAAGTAAGCCATAATAAATCCTGAAATAAAACACTGCAAATTCCCCCTCCAAATAATCTTACAATCTAAACACAGATACACTTATTTCTTAGCCTACTTTACCCTTCTCAATGTTCACTCTCAATTCTGTCACATTTCTAATCCTAGAAGTTTTCCTGTAACAGGATATTTGAGTCGGTAGGCATTAGGGTGCACACATTCGGCCACTACAAATGGCCCATAGCACAGCTCAAACAACTTTTTTATTTCTCCATCCACTTTGCTGGACTTTTCTTTTGTACATACTAGGACTTTGTCTCTTATTCTATAATTAACTGGTTTGTAGTGCCCATCATACCATTCCTTCCTTTCCGCTGCCAACTTCCCCCTATGGGATTTTACTGCCTGCTCCCTCTCAGCAGCCGACTCAGGTGCTGCGGAAACTCCACAATTTCCATTAATAGAAATTTCAGTTTGATTCCCATCATCACCTCCAAGGGCAAATATCCAGTTGTGTTACTTTTCATGCTTTTTATAACCTCCTCAAATGAATGTGCGAATTCCATCCAATTTGAGTGACTACCACTCATGTAAGTCCGACACAGTCATCCAACTTCTTGCATATAACGCTCACAAGGCTTACTCGCCGGGTTGTACACATATATTTTGTTTTTTATATCCTGATCTTTCATAAATTTGTTCTAAATGTTTGATGTATACTGAGATCTGTTGTCAGATAACAGACCTTCTGGTTTGATTACATTTATAAAGAAATACTTTTCTAATTTGGCTATCAGTGTCTTGTTGTTAGCTTTCCATATCAGATAAAGTTTAATAAATTTTGAAAGAGGTCCACAACAATAAATATGTACTTCATACCACCACATTCTGTGGGCAGAGGGCCAAAGTTGTCAACCGCCAGTATCTCTCCTACCTTGGTCATGTTAAACTTTGCATTTCCTCTTGTTGAATTGTAGTGCAATATTTTACTTGCTGACATCGATCACAAGCAGCCAGCTGTGCGCATACTCGTCTGGTGAGGTTATTAATGTGGATGTATTGCTCTATAAGTTCCATGCACTTCTGGGCCCCATAATGACTGTGACTTACATGTATGTAATCTATCAGCTGTTCCACATATTTGTCTGTGAAGCACAGTCTCCAGTGATCCATCTTCTTGTCTCTGCTGTGAAACAGCAGACTTGCAGCCATGACAGAGCGTCAGCAATACAATTGTTGGTCCCTTTAATGTAGCATATCTGGTAACTAAATTGCTGCAGGAACATTGCCCAGCGCATCAAACAGTCGTTTAGTATTCTATAGTCTTGCATAAAGCTAAGGGGATTGCACTGTTACCTCTCTACCTTCCAAATACATACAGAACTTTTTGAATCCATACACAGTTGCAAGCAGCTCCTTCTCTGATATGCTGTATCTCCGTTCATGTTTGTTGAGCATGCGGCTGGCGAAAACTATGCTCTGGTGTTCTATCTTCCCGTCGATTTGGTTTTCTTGGAAGATTTTGCAACCTATCCCATAATCTGAACTGTCTGATGACAAACAGAACAGAAGTCAGGTCGGGATAATAGAGCATCTTGCTCGCACACAGTTTATCCTTTATGTTTTGAAATTGTTTTTCACGTTCCTCAGTCCATTTCCAGGATGAGTTTTTCTGTAATTTTTTCCATAAATTTGGGTTATTCATTCATCCATCCCCAAGAATTTTCGATAAAACCCACATAATCTGAGGTATAATTTTAATTGCTTTCTGTTGGTTGGCCTTTTACAATCTGTGATTGATTTTAGTTTCTTGGTACTCAGTAAAATTCCCTCAGATGTAAGAGTGTGTCCTAGAAACTGAATTTCCACTTGGACAAATTCGCATTTGGCAATCTTTAACGTCATCTCTCCTCATCTTAAGGCCGCAAGCACTTCCTCCAGCAGGATTCTGTTGCTATTAAAATGTCGTCCACATAGATCACCAACTTGCTCATTAAGCGTTCTCCTAAGACATGGCTTAGCGCTCTTACAAATACTGCCACACACTTGGGACCTAGGTCACAGAATGTCGTTAACTGTGAGAATTACAATCGTAATTTCACATCTATTAAAGAAACCTAATATTCAGTCCTGAACCGAATTTTTGCGAGAGGTCCTACCTATCGAAGTTCAGGCTTCAACAGACAATAGATGCCTGTGAGTTTTCCCATCTCGTGGTGAATCTGCGCCCTTTGTGGCACACGGTCCTGGATGACAGGGTTCGTTTCACAATTCCTGTAGGCTGACTGTTTCAGCCATATATTTAAATGAGAGTGCAATGTTCATTAACTCACATCTCGGCTCCAGACTGGGTGATTCCCAGGGCAGTTGATACAAGAGACGGACAGTCAGTTCCAGCGTCATGAGCGGTTTTTCCGCAATTCCCGCAGATAGCTTCACCTCCACAACTCGTGGTTGTATGGCTGAAATACTGGCATTTACAGTGCCGCATAGGGTTTGGAGGGAAATGCCGAACATTAAGTCGAAGAAATCCCACCATAAGATGTTCAGGCAGTGTCAGAGAATTGAATATGACAATGAACGTGGCAGTCTTTTCAGTTGCTCCATTATTCCTGCATATTCGTTGCTCCACATCGACTACCCCTGGGATGCCCATCTTTGCTTCAGTTCTGTTATGCTGTCCATGATATCTCGGCATGTGACAACCCCCTCACTGGAGTTGAGGGAGGTGTGCATCTCAACAATGATATCATAGGCACCCAGTTTCTGCAATTTCTTTAGGTGGTCTACCTGCTTTGACCTGTTAGTTTTGACCAACAGTGAGCCATTACACAATCGTTTTACAGATTTTAATGTTTCAGCAAGGCCTTCCAACCACTTATAGATATAAAAGGGGGACCAGAAACACATTGTTATTCATGACTCCATGAGCCCTGTTACTGCAGTCCAAAGTATTCTTATTATCAGGAGGACTAGCCTCTCTCATTCTTTTGGATGAATGGGTGTGAATACTCCCAGGTGGTACACCCTTCCTGCTGGGAGGAGAAGAAGATGATTTCGAGGGTTCCACGTCGGTCCCATGAGCAGCTAGGGAAATAAGGGTCCACTCACACAGAGCCCTGCGTGCTGAGTAAGTCTTATACAACAGAGGTGCATCAGGTGCCCCAGAGGTTGCCCGCTAATGACTGTTCCACCTCAACAGCCATGCATCCCATTCGTGTGCAGCACACCTTGAGATTGAGGTTTTATTTTATAGAGGTTTATCCAGTCCTTGCGATCCGGGTGGCCAAGCCAAGATCCCCATCCCCTGAGACACACAATGTTCCACCGCTGCATCGCACGATGGTCGCTGAAGCATGCCCAGAGCTTACAGTGACAGGGGACTGGGGTACTTACCAGTCCACAGCTCAGAACCCCAGGGTCACCAAGCACACATACTAAGTAAATTAATGCTGAGCCCCTGAGGGCTGCAGTCATTCAGTGGCACTAAAAGTCCTCTAAATGAGATCCCCAAGAACTCTTATACTGCATTTGACTTTATTGACCCAGAGCAACACGATGCTCACTGAAAATTTGTAAAAACTGTAATAGTTAATCAGCACACAGCAAAGTTGTTTGAAACTGGAATAGTTAGCTCAGCACATAGCAAAATTGTTTGTTAGAGAATTCAGACCACTTGGTGAGATAAGCATACCATACTAGTAGAAAACTAAGCCAGCAAAAGGACACATTTCTATGCATGTCAGATGTTTGCAAGTCTACAAGACTGTAAGAAAGTAGAGCACAGTGGGGCTCATGGTTGGGTAAAATGCAGCACCACTTCAGGGAACCTATCAGAGACACCATGCAAGAATCCGAGTTAGATGGCAGCCTTGTGCTCACCTGGAAGTTAAACTGAACGTATTGATCCAAGGGATGTGCAATGACAGGATGAAGACCATAGCACATGCATGAGGTGAGCAGTTCACATTAGCAGAGGCTACAGAGGAGTGAGTGATAGCCTTGGCCTGACAAAAGATCACCCAAGGCAGTGGTGCAGTACTGAAAAGTGGAAAGAAGGCCATGAACTGCTTCATGTGTGGTAAGCCGGGTCAAATGGCACAGTACTGTTGCACAGACAACAAGAGTATCAAAGACAGGGCCAGTTGTATCAGGAAATGGCTGGTTCGTGAGGAATGAGGTGCTTGTGGTTTAACTGGCACAGTCACAGAGGTCCCTGTGCCCAGATGAAAGTTGTGATGTGTTTTAAACACAACACATGAGGTCAGAGTGCATGTCATGCACAGGATGCGCATAGGAAAACTAAGTAAGGGCATAAGAAAGAGGTTGTCTTATGCCTTGCCTGGAAAGGTATTAACAATCGACCAGGAAAACAGAAATGAATTTATAAAATTGGAGCCCAGCAAGGCAAGGAGAATTGCCTGAAATTTCTTATAGATAGTGGAGTGCAGGTAAGCTTAGTTTGAAGAAACTGTCTGAGTAAATGAGTAAGGCGGAAATATAATCCAGCCAAAGGTGTTAGCATTTGGGGAATCACTAATACAGTTGCAAGGACACAGGGAACTGATTGAAATAAAGACAGAGTAAGAGTGTGAGCTCCACAGGGACTTGTTAAAACAGTTGCGCAGGTACGGGAAAGAGAAAGTCCTTTCCGGAAAAGCTAAGATATAGAGTGAACGGTGCATTGACAAATGAAGATGGATTCACAGGGTGAGCTCTTTCGAGAAAGGCTTGAGCATGAAAAGAGAAACATGTAGAAAGTTGAGAGTGAATAGGAACAGAAAGTAAAATCAATGCACAACAGAGGCAGGCAATAGGGATTGTCAAAGAGCAGCTAAAAGGGTGCAAGCAAAGTGAAATAAGACTAACAATAGGATCCCCAAGAGGAACAGGTGTGGCAAATAAAAATAGAGGCAAATGGAATGACAGAGGCTACCGTTATGGTACAGAAGGTCACAAACGGTTTGTATCCACCAGAGGCATTAGTAAAAGTAGGGTTGAGAGTATGCCTAAGAAATGTGCTGAACACTGCAGGTGAGAGTGTGTCAATAGAATGCCCACAGTTGACAGCATAAGTTGTTTCAGAGTGGCATTGATGTGCAAATAGTTCTGAATGAATCAAGTCAGTAAAAACAAAGCACAGTTGAAAGCAAATATCCAGGTGAGACATTTGAAAGTGGAAGAGAAAGCAGCAATTATATTACTATGCACGAAGTGCAGCAATGTTTTCCATTTGCGAGAAGACAAATTATCTTACCCAGATAGTAACATGCATGAAATTAAAATGCTACCAAAGACTGAAGGTAGTATGATATGCTCACAACCATACAGAATACTGCAAGCACAAAAATAGTCAGAACTTTCCATTGATTATGATTCTGATGCAAGTGGATGCCAGTGGAAAGCAAGATGGTGAACAGTTACAGATTATATGTGTGTACAGTGGGGGCCATTAATGAATGGATGTAATATTATAAAAATTTAATTTTTTATATTTCAATTGATGTTTGCCAGTGCCTTCTGCCTGGTGGCTAGTTTCAGCTCGTAAGTCACATTGCATTATACCAAACAGAACCACTTTGAAACTCACGTGTTGAACCATCAGCAGCTAAACTCACGTGCTGCTGACGCCACCGAACCGCACATCTACAATTTGGCTGTCCAATAGGTAGGTTTGGAGGTGGTCAACAATAACATACATTCACACACTATTAGCTGCGAATGTTTGAAACTGTCTTCCCACACTAACACTTCCTACTGTCAAGGCTATGCAACTTTCATAGTCCCAGGCAACGAGATGCCCCACCTCGTGTGGTTTGTGGCTGATTTTACTGTACGGTCCCCAAGCCACCCAAGAAGTTTTCTCATAATTTCACGACTCAGCTTCTTATAGTATTAGTAATTACCTCCACTCATGAGCAGATTTGCTACATGATGGTTGTGTCACAACTGACTCACACTTGCGCCCCACAGACTTTCCATTTATCTTGTTTTTTAAGGCCATCACACACCCCGAAGGTGCTATGTAATCGATTCACTGCCGGTTAACTAATGCCAGACCTGCATTGACCCACTGTAAACTGTTTAGTAGAGGGCAATTTTTGTTGACTCGGTTGCTTACTCACCTGCTAGGCCAATGGTAGGTGGCCGATTCTGCTGTGGAAGTCCCTGTGGACGGTGTGCCCTACTGCCCAATTAGTCACTGCAGATATTTTTGCCCTCCCCTTTTTTCTCTTACCCTGCTGCCGGCTCAATGTCTCTATTCTGTTTTTCCTTTCTTCTGTCAGGAAAGGGTAGCTTAACTATGTTTTCTGGCAGGGCCACAAGAGCTAATATAACACTGTATATTAGACATGCATTTCCAGCCATTTTATAGAATTATTGCTCCTCCCTTGATTACAATGACCCATTAGCTACTTTCTGAGGTATTATGGTTGGGGAAAATCTGTGTCTCGGCTAGTTACTCGAGCAAGTGTTCTATCACCCGGTAGACGTGTTTGTCTGATCTCATATCTCTGTACCCTGTGACTAGTGGATATATCACCGCTGAATCAATCTTATTCTGAAACCCGTTATCTGAACTTGTTCTTGATTATACCCAGTTCCTTATTCTTTAATGGGAGCCGGTTCACCACGAGTGGGCCACTCGGCATAAATGGCCAATATGTCGGGCTACCCTGGCGTTGCGATTGCGGGTGGCTGTCCACGAATATACCCAGAAAAAACCCTGCGTTAATTGCAACATAATTTTCTCATTGGTCAAATCCCTTTTCCTCCTAAGCCACAACATCCATTACTAAAGCTTCCGATTCAGCAAATCACTTACAAAACCACTAAATACCACAAATTCTGCCTATGCATCGATTGCAGGCACTGATTAACGCAACCCCACATATTTGCACTCATGCTGATTAAGATGACGAGTAAGCCTCTTTTCAGCACGACCATAACCCCCCCCCCCCCCCTGCTCCTTCCCTCACTACCCCGTTGCTACTTAAGTTCTTTGGAATTTTGGAATTGCCAGTTTAAATTGCCCAGTGACATAGTGCACACGAGTCTGTTAACCATCGACGTTTCACCTGCCACTACAACCTCAGGTAATTACTTACTACTTTTTCATCCACTGTAATACTTCCCTTTCGTAACATAACTACCAGATGGAGATAACAACATTAAGTCGTGCTTATAGGTACTCAAGCCTGACCACCTGTACTCTGCACTACCACCTATCGCCACGACACTCACTATTAGTGTTTTAATGTCTTCCTCTGTGTGTTAACACAATGACATATTATTTGGTGCTCACTCTAGTTGCTATTGTTGTCGGCCTTCCACCATTTTGGAATCACCTGCTCAGGAGTTATGTTAGAACAGTTCAATAACCTGTTGGATACCCCACACCAGGTAGTAATTTCTACAAACTTTGATTTATCTGCACTCAAGGAAGAAGAAACTGTGTTGCAAGAAGTGGTGAACAGATTGTTAGCCTGTGAGAGCTTATTAACACGTGCCGATCGGAGAGAAACTCTTCGCACGTTGCGCAATTTAAGATGAGTAATCATGCACAGTCAGGGACAACTGCATAGCATATGCGACACTGTACCCTTGTGCCATACTAAGTGAGCACAGTTTAATGCTGGCGGTACAATTTTATGAACAATTTTCGGTACCCCCCCAATCAATCAGATGCGGAACGTTGGAATGATGCCATACATCAGGCAGAGGACAGCCATGAGGCCATAATACATCAGGAAGTTCGCCTCACCCACATAGAAGATAGCATATTGGGAAGCACCCGCCAAGTATGCGAAACTGCTACTGAGTTAGTCCACCAATATGAAGAAATACGTGATTCAATTCAGCATGATCTCGCCTTTGTCCATCAGGAACTTAATAACGTAACCACCATGCTCACAGTGATGAAGACGTTGCAGATACTTCTATATAATACACAGGCGACCCAAGTACATGTTAGCTCTCTACGTAACATCATTCAGAGTGGTTTAGGACATCAGCTAAGTCCCCATCTACTACCAGCCAAACTTTCTCTGCTGATCTTAACCCATATCTCAACCCATCTAACGGCCCCTCTACAAATGATATATCCCATACAAGAGGCAACTCTCGCATTGTACTATTTTGTTCAGCTCGTGTCCAGATGGCTCGAGACCACGATTATTTGGATACCAAGATTCACCTACCAATCACTTGTGCTAACTGTGAATTTGAAAGCTACCGCATCCATGTTTTTCCAGTATACTGACCCGCCGTACAAGTTCACGTTATGTGGAAAATCCGTGAAATCCTTGTTGTCAGTAAGAACTGCCGGACTCATTCTGTCCTATCCGAGCACGCCTTGCAAAGCTGCCAACATGGGAAGTACTACATGTTTCCAACACTTACCCTTCGCACCCATAAAAAAGTGTGTGAAGTCGCATTGTTTCCCACTGAGCAAGCGACCCCCTCTGCAGCCATCTGGTGGTACCAATAATTTAACCTCAGTTTGCTGCTACAGGCAACAGCATTTTATACACCGTACCCCACTCAGTAACAGCCACTATTGTGTGTTATGAGTACCTGTGACAAGGGAACCTCCCCATCGCACACCCCTCAGATTTAGTTATAAGTTGGCACAGTGGATAGGCCTTGAAAAACTGAACACAGATCAATCGAGAAAACAGGAAGAAGTTGTGTGGAACTATGAAAAAAATAAGCAAAATATACAAACTGAGTAGTCCATCTGCAAGATAGGCAACATCAAGGATAGTACGAGCTCAGGAGTGCTGTGGTCCCGTGGTTAGCGTGAGCAGCTGCGGAACGAGAGGTCCTTGGTTCAAGTCTTCCCTCGAGCGAAAAATTTACTTTTTTTTTTAAATTTTTTAAAATTTTTTTTTTAAAGTTATGATCTGTCCATTTGTTCATTGACGTCTATGTTCACTGTAATAAGTTAAGTGTCTGTGTTTTGCGACCGCACCGCAAAACTGTGCAATTAGTAGACGAAAGGACGTGACTCTCAAATGGGAACCGAAAACATTTGATCGCAAGGTCATAGGTCAACCGACTCCTCCACAGGAAAACACATCTGATATATTCTATACGACACTGGTGACGGCATGTGCATCACATGACGGGAATATGTTGTCGACCCACCTAACTTGTACACTTGACGAATGGGTAAAAAGATTCTTCTACCTTGCCCGATACTACGGCGCAGTTATCTCACATTGGACGGACAGATAATAATTGTCTGAAAATAAAAAAATTAAACTCTTCACTCGAGGGAAGACTTGAACCAAGGACCTCTCGTTCCGCAACTGCTCACACTAACCACGGGACCACAGCGCTCCTGAGCTCATACTATCCTTGATGTTGCCTATCTTGTCATGGACTACTCAGTTTGTATATTTTGCTTATTTTTTTTCATAGTTCCACACAACTTCTTCCTGTTTTCTCGATTGATCTGTGTTCAGTTTTTCAAGGCCTATCCACTGTGCCAACTTACAACTAAATCTGAGGAGAGTGCGATGGGGAGGTTCCCTTGTGAGCAACCCAGCCCTACCGTGTGCTACTCAGCGGTAGCGGTTTATTATTTAATAGGTCTCACTGTGATATCACTACCCCCACCGAGGAAGTGTCTGCACACTTATCTTACGCCCATAACGTGCGACCCCCCTCTCATGTGGCATTTTCCAGAGCAACCGATGGTACTACCGTTGCCTGACAATTGGCTATCTCTCCCCAATCACTCACATTCCCAGCTGACCCAATCTTTAACCGACCTGGTAAACAAAGGGTCAGGGCAGATCACACTTGACCGTGCCACTGCGCATATCACGGATTGGGACAACCACCAGTATCTCAGTCGTATAGTCATTCCCAGTTCTGTATGTACACCTCTAATAATTATCCTTACTGGATTATTGCTATGGGTAGCTTTTAGAAAAGGACTTTTTGCGCGACTTCGGTCGCCCCTCCAAGCTGTCCCTGAACAGAAGCCACCTAGGAAATATCACGCTTAAGTTTTTGTAATGGGAACAGGAATGTTTCTTGTTGCCCCATACTGTAGTAGTCCAGTAGAAAATTACCATGGTCTGAGTACCATGTGAGTAGAAAAGGAATAATAAATAAATAAAATACCTCCAAAAAGAAAAGGCATGGCCCTCCTTTAGGTATAAGCAACAAAGTGAATCACCGTATGCATGGGAAGTAATGCAAAAGTATTAATCCCCTTCCCCACTTGTAATCTGTGCTTAACCCCTTCCGGAAGCCCCCCACTTATACACTACGGCAGAAGTTGCAGTGCGCCACAGCCTGCCGCTGCCATCGACCGTAACCGCTGCCAGCACCGACAGCTGATCGCCGCACCTTGCGCTGCCACTCACAGCGCCTCACAGCATCGCCGCACCATCTGCTGTCATCCAAATTTTGTCATGCCAGATATTAATACAAAAAATATTGTCATTCTTCCAATACTTAAGCAAAAAAAAAAGTATTGTCAAAAATCATGTAAGGCTCCCCTTCGCAGGAGCCCCATAGTAACTGTCAATTTTCCTCCCCTTGCTTCACTCCTGCGGAAGGGAGAAGGGTGTACAGTGGGGGCCATTACTGAATGGATGTAATACTATAAAAATTTAATTTTGTATATTTTTATTGATGTTCACTAGTGCCTTCTGCCTGGCAGCTAGTTTCAGCTTGTAAGTCACGTTGCATTATACCGGACAGAACCACTTCGAAAATCATGTGTTGAACCATCAGCAGCTAAACTCACGTGTTGCTGACAAGGTAACTCTACCGAACTGCACATCCACAATTTGGCTGTCCAATAGGGAGGTTTGAAGGTGGTCACATGGGGGTGGAGTCGTGGCCAGCTGCAGGGAGCGGACACACCGTACGCTCTCTTCTACTGGCAGCTTCCGACCCGGTTAGCCGCTCTGCTCTCCTGATCCCTTGGGCAGCAGCCCATTCAGTTTCGGCGGCTTCTCTAGGCCTGCCTTCAACCACTTTTTACTGAAATAAACCATCATGTCTATCATAAAATGTTTCACTTCATCACCTCAACAGCTTCCTACTGCTTCCCCTTCCTCGCCAATACTGACACATTAACAGCTGACTGAATGAGATTTATCTGCTGCCAAGGATAGCCAAAATTCTTGACTGTCTAGGAAAGGCAACACCTCTCAACCCTCGATCTAGTGGAAGGCTATTATCAGGTCTTATTAGATGAACAGGATCGAGAAAAGATGGCTTTCAGTACACTGTATGGGCATTACGAGTACAAATAAATCCCCTTGGGTCTTAAAGCAGCTCCAAGAAAATTTTAGAAATCACTGAATTCTGTTTTTACAGGGTTATAAGATGAAAAGTTGTTCATCTACTTGTATGATGTGGTAGTATTTGGTTCCTCCTTTGGTGAACACAATGTGCAGCTGACAGAAGTATTTGAAAGACTTAGGCTCCACAATTTAAAGCTATATGTGGACAAGTGCAAATTTTTGCGAAAAGAAGTATACTATTTGGGCCACATCCTGTCATCCAGGGGCTTCATGCCTGATCCACAGGGGGTTGAAGTGATATATCAATATTCAGAGCCCAAAACAACATAGCAACTAAATGCATATCTAGGCCTTGTAGAACACTACCAGTGTTTTACAAGCAACTTCAGCAAAATCTTGAAGCCACATAAGGAGGTTGTTTGTGTTGTTGCCCCAGATGATAATTACATGAAATATTTGTCAGGATTTGTAAGCAGTGGGTCCTTGAGGTACGGCAATACGTGAACACCGAGAAGTAAGTTTAAACAGTTTTATTAACAAAAGGCTGATTATAAAACACACACGTTATGTGCATCCATCATCACTGTGTTTGACATCCTAATTACGGTCATATCAAAAGGCTCCATAGTGAGCCACGAAAAGAGACATATTCGCACCCGAGGCCACGCTAGTTAATACGGTGCGCTGCAGACGGCGGCCAGTCACTTACTCCCTGCATCGCACTGTGGCCAGACACACGTGTACTGACCAAGAAAAATGGTCAGCATTTCAGATAGGTTGGCTGGTGAGCGTGTGTTACGTACCGTACGGCTGCATGCAACCCAGTAGACCCTTACATCACTCTCCCCAGAGAAAAAGTGCAACCATAGGTGGCTCAAAATTACCTCCTGGGCGTTATGAATCTATTTCGCCGTTTGTGGCATCAGAAGGCATTGCAACATCTATTTCATTTGCAGACACAGTAACATTCGGTACAGAGAAGCATGCCTTCAGGATGACAATTTCATACATGACAAATGCTGTTGACAAAAGACAAATTAATAAAAGCAATAAAAATACAATACTGACAATCAAGTATGCATTAACATTACTGGATGAATCGAAGGACTAAATTCTATTTGCTGCTTCAATGAAGTTTATCTCATTATTGGAAAAAATCAAATTTTCATGGATGTCTTTAATTAAATGATTGTCTTCAGAAAAACTTGATAAGGAATGCTTTCCATATGTTAATATGTATGAATCATTGTAATAAACAGATGACATTCTCGTTAATGGCAAATGTCCAGTTGCATGAAATGTAGTTGGCAATACACTAGGCATATCAAATAGTTCACATGATAAATCACAATGTGTGGCATTCAAGATTAATCCACTATTATTCAATTTGAGTGTAAAGGGTAGCTCATGTGTATCATAATTTTTACGTGTAAATGTGACATCAAGGTTGGAGTTAAATGAGAAAATTATACCTTCAGAACATCGTTTAAGAAATGGATGATAAAGATGCGTTAAAATTCTAGGGCAATCATCTCTTGGGGAATGATTCATAAACAATTCTTTCTCACAGCTGTACACTCTACTGTCTAAGAATACTGCCAATTCAGGGCAAATTAACTTATGTCTTTGTTTTCATTTAGGGACATAAAATATCTTCAATACTTGCTGATCAGTAGATAATCATTCAGTACATACTTTACACGAATACCTGCCTGTCTCCACTTCAAAGGGTAAGTATAAATCTTATACTTTTCAAAATTATGCTTTGATCTAGCAATGGGTATAGAAACAATAACAGTTAATTCATCTTCAATCATTAAATAGTGTGTGGTGGTTAACTTATATTACGCATATAAACTGTAAGAGTTAACAGGATAAATCATAGTATATGCTGCATCTAGCTTTCATTCAATTGATAGTAGGATCTCTAAAAATTGTTCTGGATGTAGTAGTACAGTGCTCAAACAATCATTTGAACTACTTTCTAAGGCTGTTCTTAAGTTAAGGGCATCAATTCTAGCATTTGATAAACAATCAGTAATCCTTAACAAAAGAGTGTTTAAATCTAAGTGTGCGCTCACAGCATTTAATCCTTGGAATACTTCTTGGATATTTGCATTTGTTTGGTTACGAATTACATGGAAATGTGAGACACATTGCTTTACAATCTGTTCAATGAAAACTGTGTGGTTAGTAATGGTTCTTTGCATATTCTCTAATACAATAATTTCATTAGAGAGGTTAGTTTAATCTGTACTGGACTGCTGCTCAAGAGCTGATATTCTGCCTTTAATTTCCAGTAGATCTTGACTAGTTAAAGGATACTCCCTCCAAAATCAAACCAGGCACACTTACGCCTAATTAAAGTTTTGTGTGGCAAAAGCTTTAAAAAACAGTAAATCTCTTGTTCATAAGTAGCAAATGTAGACTCTACCTGCATTTTGGTTGTGATCCGGTTATCATACCAAGATGTACCCATTCCCAAAATTGTATCATTACCCTTAACAGAACGAATTAGATCAATTTGCTTCTTTACAGAATTGAACTGTTGCTGGATTTTGCTCAGATTGTACTTGAGGATAAGTTTTGCATTACTTGTTGAAACTACCATGTCTGATTGTGGTTCAAACAAAACATCTGTACCATGTGGTACTATTACTACAGCATTACTAGAATATGCTATCATAGCAAACATTAGAATTAAAATGAACATGGTTAATTAGTTCTAAATACTAGAGTTAACAATGAATATAAAATAAATGAGTTTCTTGTGGTAACCTGTGGAATAAAAGGTTTAGTTTCACTTGAGCACTCATGTAATAGCTTCAACACTAAATTTTCACAACACATCCAAATAAGCACATGGCTGAAATAAACACACGCATTGCACTCTCATACACTACACACGCTTACGCAGATTGTAGTGGTGCCAGGAACAGGATCGCTCAGAACATGGCGATACCTCAGCCTCGAAGTCTGGACTACGACCTCGCGATTCTTGCTTCCTGGGTTTGAGGACAGCAGGTCTGCCTCTCGGTCAGTTCTCGTCGTCTTGCAATACTACAGGAAATCTACCCAGAAATGGCTTTACATGATTGACATGCACAACAATCAAACAAAAGGGCAGTTGGAGATTAAGAGTGACTGGTGACAATACCAAGATTGGATATGGTTGTTTCCAAAACTTATTAAACTTTTTGACTTGACTCTTCTTTACACCACGTTTCTCAGATACACAAGATCTCCAACTCGATACTGTGGCACTGCACTGCCGCTTGGCAGTCATGTTGTCTTGCTTGCTGAAGAAAGGGTTGATGATTTTGCTGTTTCACCCCCCCCCCTTCCCCCCCTCCATGCTTCCTTTAGCTTGTGTGCTAGATCCCTTACATGTTCATTGCTGATTCCGGCAGTTGATTGTACAAAGTCCAAGCGTGAATGCATTCTTCTTCTGTAGACGATCTCATATGGACTTAGGCCAGCTGAGCTGTGGATTTTGGCCATTGTAACAACTTACCAAGTTCGGTAAACAGACATCCCTTGTCGTGTTTGCTGCTCACATAGTGGCTAACCATTTTAATAATTGTTCTGTGGACTCGCTCGACTCTTCCATTTCCTTCAGAGTGTGCTGGTGTAGTCCTTAACTGAGTTATTTGCATGAGCTTACAAGTCTGTTTAAGTAATTCACTCATAAAATTCGTTCCTTGATCATTAATTATACTTAATGGTGATCCAAACTTAAGAATACATTCTTTTACAAAAACTTTAGCTATAGTCTCAGCGCTCTGATCAGGTATTGGTATCATGAGAAGGTATCTACAGAAATGATCTAACATTGTCAATATGTATTTGTTTCTTCCATCTTTAGTCTTAGGCAATGATCCTACGACATCTAGTCCTACTCGTTCAAATGGACCACTTGTCTCTGGCAGTTCTTACAATGGTGCTCTACTTTCTCCTACATTATTCTGTCTGTTACAGGAATCACATTGTGAAACAAACTCGAAAATGTCAGCTTTGTGGCTCGGCCACCAAAACATTTGAGCTATTTTAATATTAGTTGCTTCTTTTACTGCAATGTCCTGATAATAAAGAATCATGTTGTTCTCTCATGATTTTCTCTTTCATGCTTTCTGGAATAACTTAGCAGTTTCCTTTACTAGTGATTTTGTACAATAATCCATCTATTTCGACAAAACGTTGATCATTTTTCCATAATTTGCATTGTGGATCTTCTTCTTGAGCTGCCTTTAACTCTTCTTCTCAACTTATTGTAACACAAACATTAACTATTCGACTCGTTGCATCAGCATCATCATCAGAAACTGCAAAAAGGTGGGAAATTAAGGAGATGGGACCTGGATAAACTGACAGAACCAGAGGTTGTAGAGAGTTTCAGGGAGAGCATTAGGGAACGATTGACAAGAATGGGGAAAAGAAATACAGTAGAAGAAGAATGGGTAGTTTTAAGAGGTGAAATAGTAAAGGCAGCGGAGGATCAGGTAGGGCTAGTACAAATCCTTGGGTAACTGAAGAAATATTGAATTTAACTGATGAAAGAAGAAAGTACAAAAATGCAGTAAATGAAGCAGGCAAAAAGGAATACAAACATCTCAAAAATGAGATCGACAGGAAGTGCGAAACGGCTCAGCAGAGATGGCTAGAGGACAAATGTATGGATGTAGAGGCATATATCACTAGGGTTAAGATAGATACTGCCTACAGGAAAATAAGAGAGACCTTTGGAGAAAAGAGAACCACTTGTATGAATATCAAGAGCTCAGATGGAATCCTAGTTCTAAGTAAAGAAGGGAAAGCAGAAAGGTGGAAGGAGCATATAGAGGGTCTATACAAGGGCGATGTACTTGAGGACAATATTATGGAAATGGAAGAGGATGTAGGTGAAGATGAAATGGGAGATATGTTACTGCGTGAAGAGTTCGACAGAGCACTGAAAGACGGCTAAGTCAAAACAAGGCCCCGGGAGTAGACAACATTCCATTAGAACTACTGATAGCCTTGGGAGAGCCAGCCCTGACAAAACTCTACCATCTGGTGAGCAAGATGTATGAGGCAGGAGAAATACCCTCAGACTTCAAGAAGAATATAATAATTCCAATTGCAAAGAAAGCAGGTGTTGACTGATGTGAAAATTACCGAACTATCAGTTTAATAACTCACAGCTGCAAAATACTAACATGAATTCTTTACAGATAAATGGAAAATCTGGTAGAAGCTGACCTCAGGAAAGATCAGTTTGGATTCCATAGAAATGTTGGAACACGTGAGGCAATACTAACCTTACGACTTATCTTAGAAGAAAGATTAAGAAAAGGCAAACCTACGTTTCTAGCATTTGTAGACTTAGAGAAAGCTTTTGACAACGTTGACTGGAATACTCTCTTTCAAATTCTGAAGGTGGCAGGGGTAAAATACAGGGAGTGAAATGCTACTTACAATTTGTACAGAAACCTGATGGCAGTTATAAGAGTCGAGGGACATGAAAGGGAAGCAGTGGTTGGGAATGGAGTGAGACAGGGTTGTAACCTCTCCCCGATGTTATTCAATCTGTATATTGAGGAAGCAGTAAAGGAAACAAAAGAAAAATTCGGAGTAGGAATTAAAATCCATGGAGAAGAAATAAAAACTTTGAGGTTTGCCGATGACATTGTAATTCTGTCAGAGACAGCAAAGGACCTGGAAGAGCAGTTGAACGGAATGGACAGTGTCTTGAAAGGAGGATATAAGATGAACATCAACAAAAGCAAAACGAGGATAATGGAATGTGGTCGAATTAGATTAGCAAATGAGACACTTGATGGTCAAAGTACAGAGGATATAAAATGTAGAGTGCCAATGGCAAGGAAAGCATTTCTGAAGAAGAGAAATGTGTTAACATCGAGTATAGATTTAAGTGTTAGTGGACGATAAATAGTTTAGAGAAGAAGGGAACAGGAGGTTTCAAAATGTGGTGCTACACAAGAATGCTGAATATTAGATGGGTAGATCACATAACTAATGAGGAGGTATTGAATAGAATTGAGAAGAAGAGAAATTTGTGGCACAACTTGACTAAAAGAAGAGATCGGTTGGTAGGACATGAGGCATCAAGGGATCACCAATTTAGTACTGGAGGGCAGCGTGGAGGGTAAAAATCGTAGTGGGAGACCAAGAGATGAATACACTAAGCAGATTTAGAAGGATGTAGGTTGCAGTAGATACTGGGAGATGATGAAGCTTGCACAGGATAGAGTAGCATGGAGAGCTGCATCAAACCAGTCTCTGGACTGAAGACCACAACAACAACAACAACAACCACAACAACAACAGCAGCAGCATCAGTATTCACATGTTGTTTACCAGGTCAGTGAATAATCTTAAATTGGTACTCACTCAGTCGTAATGCCCATCTTGTTAATCTGGAACTTGGATCCTTTAAGCTTATTAACCATCTGTAATAACTTCCCGTTAAGAAACATCTGTTATGTGTTACACCAAAAACCAAAGTACAAAGCTCCTTCTCAGTAGTAGTATAATTACATTCTGCTTTGTTAATTGTCTGGAAGCAAATGAGATTGGATGTTCATGACAATCAACTTCTTGAGACAAGATTGCACCTATGGCAAAATTGGATGCATCTGTTGAAAGAATAAAAGGTTTCCAGAATGAGATTTTCACTCTGCAGCGGAGTGTGCGCTGATATGAAACTTTCCTGGCAGATTAAAACTGTGTGCCCGACCGAGACTCGAACTCGGGACCTTTGCCTTTCGCGGGCAAGTGCTCTACCAACTGAGCTACCGAAGCACGACTCACGCCCGGTACTCACAGCTTTACTTCTGCCAGTACCCCCAGGCTGTGGCTAAGCCATGTCTCCGCAATATCCTTTCTTTCAGGAGTGCTAGTTCTGCAAGTTTCGCAGGAGAGCTTCTGTAAAGTTTGGAACGTAGGAGACGAGGTACTGGCAGAAGTAAAGCTGTGAGTACCGGGCGTGAGTCGTGCTTCGGTAGCTCAGTTGGTAGAGCACTTGCCCGCGAAAGGCAAAGGTCCCGAGTTCGAGTCTCGGTCGGGCACACAGTTTTAATCTGCCAGGAAAGTTTCAATAAAAGGTTTACTGAAATCTGGATAGGCTAACACTGGGGCTGTGGTTAGAGCAGTTTTAAGTTCTTCCATTGTGTTTTTGCATTCTGTTGACCAATTAAATGTGGCTCCTTTCTTCAGTAGCTGTGTCATTGGACGTGCTATATTCGCATAACTGGCTATAAATCGTCTGTAGAAATTTGACAATCCCAAGAATGATTGTAGTTCTTCCAAATTCAGTGGTTTAGGAACATTCTTTACATCTTCAATTAATTTTGGATCAGGTCGAACACCTTCACTGGTGACAAAGATAGTTAACTATACTTTGTGCAAAATGACAGTT
Source organism: Schistocerca nitens (assembly GCF_023898315.1). Taxonomy (NCBI): domain Eukaryota; kingdom Metazoa; phylum Arthropoda; class Insecta; order Orthoptera; family Acrididae; genus Schistocerca; species Schistocerca nitens. Next base: position 968,652,187 of record NC_064617.1, read on the forward strand.
ATCTACTGATAAAGACAGGTTTGCACTTCTTATACGCTCAAAAACAGCTTGTAGTCTCTCAGTATGCTGCTTCATCTTTTCACCAAAAATTATTACATCATCAAGGTAAACAAGTGCTTGTGTTGGGGTGAGCCCTCGTAAAACTGAACCCATCAGGCGTTGAAATGTAGCTGCAGCATTAAGAAGTCCAAACTGCATATGAAGATAATTGTATACTCCTGTTGCAGTTGGAAATGAAGCTGATCATCTGGCTGCACTGTTAACTGGTGATAATCAATTGTTAAATCACATACTGAAAAAATTCGACATCTACTCAAGTAATCCAAGGTTTCCACTAAATTTGGTAAGGGGTAAATGTCAGGTGCGGCCGCAGCATTCAAAGATCAGTAATCAACACAAAAATGGAATTGTGGTTCTCCAGAAATTGATTTCTTCTTAGCAATCACAACAGGCAAACACCACGGTGGGTCTGAAGGATCTCTTGGTTTTATAATTCTGGCTTCTAATTGTTCTTTAACCATGTCTTCTACCAACTCTGTTTGACTAAATGGTATTTTGTAAGGTTTCTGTGTGACTGGGGCTGCATCCCGTGTATGAATACAATGCTGAACTAAATGAGTGACAGGTAAATTTGCACGTTCTCGGAATAAATCTGCATACTCCAACAAAACAGGCACTAAAATCTTCTGTTCATCAGCTGTCAAATGTTCTATCTTCTTCCAAATCTTGCGCTTCAGTTCATTATTAACTTCGCCTCCTTGTTGCAATTTTGCGGTACTGTTATAAAAATCTGTGTTTATAACTGCAGCATTTGTTACCTCATCTGGAATCTGTCTTATGTCACTTTTACTTACGCTCGACACTTCAGCAACTTTCGTTCCTTGTGGCAAAACAACATTCTCATTGCTCATATTCATTATTATAACCGGGAATTTGCAACATTCTGTATCAACATTGTAGCAACACATACACTTCTAGCAACATAACAATGCATTGTATAAAGTAACTCACTTTTCTTGGATTGTTGAATTAATAACAAAGTTCCTTCCATGCATTGGAGTGACTTAACTTCAACGTAGATTGTCTTTCCCTCTCCCTAGGGAATTTGCTGAGGCTGATCAATTTGAACATCAACTCAGACGGTCTGAACTAATGCATTGTTTGGGCAGTCCATTCCCATGACGTCAGTATTGCTACTCCTTTGAGTAAGATTTGAAGAACGATTTCCTAGGTTGTAGTTGCTAAGGACAAACACACACACCCATGCCCGAGGGAGGACTCGAACCTCCGCTGGGACCAGCCGCACAGCCCATGACTGCACGCCACTAGACCACTCAGCTAATCCCGCGCGGCGCTGTGTCTTTATCTTTATTTTCACTTTCATCTTGGCCTTGGCAAATTCTACGTCAACTTCTCCATAGTTATGTAGTTCTCCTCCGTTTAACCCTCAGACTTTTAATAGCGGCCGTTTCAATTTATCCTGTTTATCTGTGCCACACCACATTAACGAGGTCTGTACTCGTGTGTCAATAAGTACTTTGATGCTTCTCCCATGATATACACTACCTATCACTAAGTCATTTTCGGTCTGATTTTCAACTAACAGGAATCGCTGTCTCTGGCAACGGGCGGACGGAGTTGTGGCTCAAGGCCCGTTTTAAAAAAAAAAAAAAAAAAAAAAAAAAAAAAAAAAAAAAAAAAAAAAAACGTGGCCCATATGTCCCCGTGCTTGTTTATAGATCCGGCAGATTGTCTGCTGTTCGCATTACCTTTCTTCTTGTTGTGAAAATCTCTCGAAACATGACCCTGCATCCCGCAACGATAGCAGATTCGATTCTCTTTGCAATCCTTACACTTGTGACCCAGCTTATTGCATCTGTAGCATTGTACTGTTGTGTTGAAAACTCTGCGTTCTTGTTTCTGCATCTCATTTGGTCGTCTTAGTGCTTCAACGAAACCAACAGCTGATTCTACTGCTTCCTGAAACATTTTACATCATGCCAATTGAACAGCTTTGCTTACTTCCTCTCCATGCAACCCATGAATAAATGTGTCCAAGGCTCTCTGGTCGGCTTTGAACAACTGAATGCGATTTTCATTGTCATCTTCTACTAACTCATAAGTTTGAGCATTGATGTTTCGAATTCTGTCAGCAAACTGCTCGATAGATTTGTCTTGTCACATTCGCAAACTGTAAAGCTGTTCTCTGTAAAATCTTATAGCATTTTTATGTTTAAATCTCTGAACAACAATCGTTCTAAACTCATTGTAATCTTCTCTTTTCACACAAGTAGGCCTATGCTAATGAAATCTTGTGCTGTTCCCTGAATCCTTAATTTGGCAACCACTAGTTTATCAGAATCTGTCCAGGATCCTAACAGGGTGTCACCTTTAAGTTTACGAGAAAACACCTTCACATCATCTTCGGGTTTCCTGATAAACACAGGTACCAATGGCAATAATGAAAAATTCTTTATTGTAGTTGTACTTGTACTCCATGAACTATCATTTGACAAGTCCTTCAGAATGTTACGCTCGCTTCTTTTTGCTTTTAACTACCGCATCTCTTCTTGCAGTTCATTAATAACAGTTCGTAGATCGACAACGATACTCTGACTGGATTGTGACATTTCGTCTAATTTAACGCCAATGAGTCGCTCAAATGTAAAATAAAAATCCATCACTGCCTTTCATATTCTATCCAAACTGGAGTAGACCAACCTGAATTCCAACGGTGGATGTCCCCACGTAGTCAGAAGATGTTCATGCTGCTGCTGTTGCTTGAAGTTCACATAGTGCTGCACCTCTTCAGGCCTGTAGATTTTCTGTAATTATCCCCATTATAAGATGACAAGTTGTTCATCTATTTGTATGAAGTGGGAGTATTTGGTTCCTCCTTCGCTGAACACAATGTGCAGCTGGCAGAAGTATTTGAAAGACTTAGGCTCCACAATTTAAAGCTATATGTGGACAAGTGCAAATTTTTGCGAGAAGAAGTATGCTAGTTGGGCCACATCCTGTCATCCAGGGGCTTCATGTCTGATCCACAGGAGGTCAAAGTGATATATGAATATTCAGAGCCCAAAACAACAAAGCAACTAAAGGCATATCTAGGCCTTGTAGAATACTACCAGTGCTTTACAAGCAACTTCAGCAAAATCTTTAAGCCACATAAGGAGGTTGTTTGTGTTGTTGCCCCAGATGATAATTACATGAAATATTTGTCAGGATTTGTAAGCAGTGGGTCCTTGAGGTACGGCAATATGCGAACACCGAGAAGTAAGTTTAAACAGTTTTATTAACAAAAGGCTGATTATAAAACACACACACTATGCGCACCCATCATCACTGTATCTGACATCCTAATTACGGCCATATCGAATGGCTCCAAGCACGTGTAGGCCCTACTGACTAAACAAATTGTCAGCATTCCAGATAGGTTGACTGGTGAGCGCATGTTACGTACTGTACGGCTGCATGCAACCCAGAGACCCTTACAATGAATTATTAAACAAATAAGTACCTTACACCTGGGGTGTCACATAGGGAAACATGTTTCAGCATTTTCACATCTTCATCTTCATGCTGTCTCCACCCTCGAACACCGCATGGAAAACCGAGCACGTAAACTTTTGTCTGCGAGCCCTGATTTCTCTTATTTTATCATGATGATCATTTCTACATATGTAGGTGAGTGCCAACAGAACGTTATCACAATTGGAGGAGAAAACTGGTGATTGAAATTTAATGAGCAGATCCTGCCGCAGTGAAAAATGCCTTTGTTTTAATGATTGCCACTCGAATTCATGTATCACATCTGTGGCCTATCTCCCTATTTCATGATGATAAAAAACGAGCCACCCTTCTTTGAACTTTTTCAATGTCATCTGTCAGTCCCACCTGATGCGGATCCCACGCTGCACACCAATACTCCAGAGTAGGGTGGACAAGTGTAGTGTAAGCAGTCTATTTAGTATATCTTTTGCATCTTCTAAGTATTCTGCCAATGAATTGCAGTCTTTGATTTGCTCTATCCACAACATTATCTATGTGATCATTCCAATTTAGGTTATTTATAACTGTAATCCCTAAGTATTTAGTTGAATATACAGCCTTCAGATCGGTGTGACTTATCGCGAAATTGAAATTTAGTGGATTTCTTTTAGTACTCATGTGAATAACTTCACACTTTTCTTTATTCAGGATCACTTGCCACTCTTCGCACCACACATATATCTTATCTCAATCATTTTGCAATTCGTTTTGGTCATCTGATGCCTTTACAAGACAGCGTCATCTGCAAATAATCTAAGAGGGCTACTCAGTTTGTCTCCTATGTCGTTAATACAGATCAGGAACAATAGAGGGCCTATAACACTTCCTTGGGGAATGCCGGCTTGTGAGGAACGGTGTCGAAAGCCTTCTGGAAATCTAAAAATGTTGTTGTTGTTGTTGTTGTGGTCTTCAGTCCTGAGACTGGTTTGATGCAGCTCTCCATGCTACTCTATCCTGTACAAGCTTCTTCATCTCCCAGTACCTACTGCAACCTACATCCTTCTGAATCTGTTTAGTGTATTCATCTCTTGGTCTTCCTCTACGATTTTTACCCTCCACGCTGCCCTCCAATGCTAAATTTGTGATCCCTTGATGCCTCAGAACATGTCCTAAAACCGATCCCTTCTTCTAGTCAAGTTGTGCCACAAACTTCTCTTCTCCCCAATCCTATTCAATACTTCCTCATTAGTTATGTGATCTACCCATATAATCTTCAGCATTCTTCTGTAGCATCACATTTTGAAAGCTTCTATTCTCTTCTTGTCCAAACTATTTATCGTCCTCATTTCACTTCCATACATGGCTACACTCCATACAAATACTTTCAGAAACAACTTCCTGACACTTAAATCTACACTCGATGTTAACAAATTTCTCTTCTTCAGAAACGCTTTCCTTGCCATTGCCAGTCTACATTTTATATCCTCTCTACTTCGACCATCATCAGTTATTTTGCTCCCCAAATAGCAAAACTCCTTTACTACTTTAGGTGTCTCATTCCCTAATCTAATACCCTCAGCATCACGACTTAATTCGACTACATTCCATTATCCTCGTTTTGCTTTTGTTGATGTTCATCTTATATCCTCCTTTCAAGACACTGTCCATTCCGTTCAACTGCTCTTCCAAGTCCTTTGCTGTCTCTGACAGAATTACAATGTCATCGGCGAACCTCAAAGTTTTTATTTCTTCTCCATGGAGTTTAATAACTACTCCGAATTTTTCTTTTGTTTCCTTCACTGCTTGCTCAATATACAGATTGAATAACATCGGGGATAGGCTACAACCCTGTCTCACTCCCTTCCCAACCACTGCTTCCCTTTCATGCCCCTCAACTCTTATAACTGCCATTTGGTTTCTATAGAAATTGTAAATAGCCTTTCGCTCTCTATATTTTACCCCTGCCACCTTCAGAATTTGAAAGAGAGTATTCCAGTCAACATTGTCAAAAGCTTTCTCTAAGTCTACAAATGCTAGAAACGTAGGTTTGCCTTTCCTTAATCTAGTTTCTAAGATAATTCGTAGGGTCAGTATTGCCTCACCTGTTCCAATATTTCTACGGAATCCAAACTGATCTTCCCCAAGGTCGGCTTCTACGAGTTTTTCCATTTGTCTGTAAAGAATTCGCGTTATTATTTTGCAGCCGTGAGTTATTAATCTGATAGTTCGGTAATTTTCACATCTGTCAACACCTGCTTTCTTTGGGATTGGAACTATTATGTTCTTCTTGAAGTCTGAGGGTATTTCACCTGTATCATACATCTTGCTCACCAGATGGTAGAGTTTTGTCAAGACTGGCTCTCCCAAGGCTGTCAGTAGTTCTAATGGAATGTTGTCTACTCCCGGGGCCTTGTTTCGACTCAGGTCTTTCAGTGCTCTGTCAAACTCTTCACGCAGTATCATATCTCCCATTTCATCTACATCCTCTTCCATTTCCATAATACTGTCCTCAAGTACATCGCCCTTGTATAGACCCTCTATATACTCCTTCCATCTTTCTGCTTTCCCTTCTTTGCTTAGAGCTGGGTTTCCATCTGAGCACTTGATATTCATGCAAGTGGTTCTCCTTTCTCCAAAGGTCTCTCTAATTTTCCTGTAGGCTGTATCTATCTTACCCCTAGTGAGATAAGCCTCTACATCCTTACATTTGTCCTCTAGCCATCCCTGCTTAGCCATTTTGCACTTCCTGTCGATCTCATTTTTGAGACGTTTGTATTCCTTTTTGCCTGCTTCATTTACTGCATTTTTATATTTTCTCCTTTCATCAATTAAATTCAATATTTCTTCTGTTACCCAAGGATTTCTATTAGCCCTCGTCTTTTTACCTACTTGATCCTCTGCTGCCTTCACTACTTCATCCCTCAGAGCTACCCATTCTTCTTCTACTGTATTTCTTTCCCCCATTCCTGTCAATTGTTCCCTTATGCTCTCCCTGAAACTCTCTACAACCTCTGGTTCTTTCAGTTTATCCAGGTCCCATCTCCTTAAATTCCCACCTTTTTGCAGTTTCTTCAGTTTCAATCTGCAGTTCATAACCAATAGATTGTGGCCAGAATCCACATCTGCCCCTGGAAATGTCTTACAATTTAAAACCTGGTTCCTAAATCTCTATCTTACCATTATATAATCTATCTGATACTTTTAGTATCTCCAGGGTTCTTCCATGTATACAACCTTCTTTTATGATTCTTGAACCAAGTGTTAGCTATGATTAAGTTGTGCTCTACGCAAAATTCTACCAGGCGGCTTCCTCTTTCATTTCTTACCCCCAATCCATATTCACCTACTACGTTTCTTTCTCTCCCTTTTCCTACTACCGATTTCCAGTCACCCATGACTATTAAATTTTCGTCTCCCTTCACTATCTGAATAATTTCTTTGATTTCATCATACATTTCTTCAATTTCTTCATCATCTGCAGAGCTAGTTGGCATATAAACTTGTACTACTGTAGTAGGCATGGGCTTCGTGTCTATCTTGGCCACAATAATGCGTTCACTATGCTGTTTGTAGTAGCTTACCCGCATTCCTATTTTTTTTATTCATTATTAAACCTACTCCTGCATTACCCCTATTTGACTTTGTATTTATAACCCTGTATTCGCCTGACCAAAAGTATTGTTCCTCCTGCCACCGAACTTCACTAATTCCCACTATATCTAACTTTAACCTATCCATTTCCCTTTTTTTAATTTTCTAACCTACCTGCCCGATTAAGGGATCTGACATTCCACGGTCCGATCTGTAGAACACCAGTTTTCTTTCTCCTGATAACGACATCCTCGTGAGTAGTCCCCGCCCGGAGATCCGAATGGGGGACTATTTTACCTCCGGAATATTTTACCCAAGAGGACGCCATCATCATTAACCATACAGCAAAGCTGCATGCCCTCGGGAAAAATTACGGCTGTAGTTTCCCCTTGCTATCAACCGTTCGCAGTACCAGCACAGCAAGGCCGTTTTGGTTAGTGTTACAAGGCTAGATCAGTCAATCATCCAGACTGTTGCCCCTGCAACTACTGAAACGGCTGCTGCCCCTCTTCAGGAACCTCGCATTTGTCTGCCCTCTCAACAGATACCCCTCCGTTGTGGTTGCACCTACGGTACGGCTATCTGTATCGCTGAGGCACGCAAGCCTCCCCACCAACGGCAAGGTCCATGGTTCGTGGGGATGGAATCAATTTTACATCTCCTGACGATAGCACTCATTACCTCATGAGTATAAAGAGCTAGCTGTGTTTCAGAAGAACAACAGCAGTGGACTTATAGGGGGACATGTGGGTCGTGCTCGATGTCCCTTTCATGTCTGCCCCTTGGTAGCAGCCTCAAGCTGTGTGACGGAAGCCAACACTGCCTGGAGCTGTAAACGGAGGGTCACCAACTGAGCTCACATCTGTACACAGCAATCACAATGCCTATCTATTTCTGAAGTTGCTCCTGTTTGAAACTTGTAAAAATGTGTAATAAACAAAAGGTGTACTTGCCTTATTAGCAGCATGAACACGAGCAACTCTCTCCCTGATGGTCTAACCGACACTGAGCTGTTCTAAGCCAAACAAACAAAAGCCTGTACGATATGAGGGTCGATAGCAACGGTGGTACTCTATGCTACACTGTTTTTAAAATAAAAGCACTCAAACACACAAGAAATTACAAAAATATGATAGTAACTAGACAGGTAACTGGAAGTAAGTTGCTCCTGTTTCAAGCTCGTAAATTCATTAAGTCCCAAAGCACGCTCAATGTCAACAATAGGCTTACCTTTCTCATCGTGATTCATAATTTCCCCCTTTGTTCCTAAAGAATGTGGCCTTCATACATGCTTCTTCCCCTTGACAGGCAGGCTTTCTCTCCTTTTACCCGACTTTTTACATACGGACCCTGACAAGTGCAAATACACAGCTTTACTACATGAACTGACAATTCATGTCTCCACAAACATGACAGAAGGTATGCATTTAGATGCACTAATGCATTACTGCTTCTGTGTAATTCTAACAGATAGCAGCACTGGACTTATAACAAAAATGAAATACACACGAAAAAGAGGATAACGAATCTGCATATAACAGGGTCTACCTGTATCTACATAACAAGTTTTCTCTTGTCGCCATCATGTCATAGGCATTATTACGACCCCTCTCCCTCTATGGTACACACCAAATCTCCAAGGCAGGAACTGATGACATGGGACAAACAGGCTGACTAGCAGGTATTGCAAACTTGGTACGATGTTTATAATCATCTCGGCTTGCAGATACACTGTATACATCCATTCCACGATACATGTGCATAAATAGAACATGCATCCAAACAGCACATTATTGAATACATTACAAAAATAAAATTTTTATAGCTGCAATCATCATTTGTTGGTTTGAAAAATGCTTGTGCAGCACATCAATTCATCTAAGCAATATGTGCTACCTGTGTAAAATGAATTCTGCGCATCAACAAAATTTTGACAGTTCATTTATATACTTCAACATATTTAGATACTTTGACACATATAAACAAGAAATAAGTATGCATAATTTAATGTTATGGGTATATGGAATGGGTTTTTCAATGAGAAAATAGATTTTTGGCAAAATGCATTTTCGAAATGCTTAGAGTCTCCAGATTAAAACTGTGTGTAAAATACTGAGATGACATGCATGCATAGAAGTATTTTAAATATATTTTTTTAAAATTGCGGCACATGATGTTCCGCAGAGTGTTTATGAGACACAAGATGTGCCTGATACTCCGTGCCTTGTTAGAGATATAATTGAGCACAAGAGAGTTATCTTTTCTGTTGGCTACACTGGAACACAGTTGAAAATCAATTTTGCGCCATCTGTATTGTTTGCCTTGTGAGTAGATCCATGTGCTTGTTGTGAAAGTCATATTTGGTGAACTCATTAGGTTTTCTTCCCTTCTACATGCCAAGAACTAGCCTGAAGATGTTTAAAAAGCATGTATATTGGCACAAGAAAGTGAACGGTATTCAGAATGCATCCGATTCATCATCTACCTCAGTATTTGATGTTCCAGAAGTGCCTAACCCCTCCACTGGTAGTGATACATCGAGGGATGCTGCTGCGACTACACCTGAACATGATTCAGAAAGAAAACTAGTTGGAATTGAAGAACAGTGCAATAAACTAAATACTGAGACTACAAAATATGAGATAATTAATGTGTCTTTATTAGTAGATGTTTTGGAAAGCAATGTGTGCTGAAAACAATGTGGAAAATGAAGTGTTATGCTGAAAACTAACATATATGTAGGACTTGCTTGTGACTTATAGTTTGCAATTATTGCAAACACAGTGTTATTTTTTTCTGTTCCTTGCACGTTACTGCAGATACAGGTAAACTACTATATGATATCAATTTAGACTGCTATATGGATTACGGAGTATAGGGAAGGGCAAGGCTGCAGGTACGATGTTATGTGGCTGATGAACATCCCTGATCCATCCTCAAAATCTGACCATCACATCATTGCAAACAGGCTCTGCTGTTGAAGATGTAGCACAGAAACATATGAAACATGCTGTTGACATATCTATTGTTGAAAACAATAAGAACAGGGACTTGTCCATAGTTTTTTTTATGGAAGCTGGCAGGAGAAGCCACACATCTCTGAATAGTGTTGTAACAGGTACAAGTGTGGTCACTGGCAAGATAGTTGATGTGACAACACTTTCCAGATGTAAGGATAAAAGGAAACATAAATATGAAGAAGAGTGTGTAGCAAATTATTATGTTTCAACTGGTGGTACGGGAGGTGCTAGACTGAGAAGTATTTATCCATGCCCAGTAAAATGGTACAATGTCAGATACATAAATTAATTGGAGATGGTGATTCAAAGACATTCAAAGAAACTGAGGAACTGAGTCTTATGGGAGAGAAGTGAATATTAGCAAACTAGAGTGTCTTGGCCACACTCGGAAAAGGATGGGATTAAGACTTTGACAGCTCAAAGACTTTGATGGCTCAAGGCTAGCAAGAAAGGCAAGAAACTGAGGGATGGAAAAACTTTAGACGGAAAAAACAGACTGGCAGATACTGCTATACACCATATTCAGAAGTTCTTTGGTTCTAGCAATTATACAGACTCTGCAGACACACTGTTGACGAGAAGAGCAATCAGGGCTCCCCCCCCCCCCCCTCCCCCCCTGCAGAGCTTCAATCAATGAGAATCCCCAACATGGGCTATGCCAAAAAGGAAAAGATAGTTGGTGCAAATACAATAGTGGCAAGGTAACTAAACAATACAATCAACCTCATCATTTGCCCTACTCTACATGGCATCACACATTTCTTCTTGTGATCAGTCACTTCTACAAAGCAGAACAACCCCAAAACACAAGCGTTATGAGCTGGTAATGCAAAGAAGAATTGCACAGTTTTAATTAACGAAGGGAATCTAGTATTTTCATCACATCAATAAGGTAGTTTTCTTCCTCTGCTAAGTTGATGATATAACTATGAAAAATTCCTGGCAAATTGATTGAAGTATGATGAATTAAAATCCCTCATCGCTATGAAAATGCAATGTATGGCAGAACTTGAAATCGTGGTAGCTCGTGCGGCCTGGTGTTGCTGTTGGGCGGGTACGAGTACCAATGTTAAAGGGTGCTCTGTACTAATGTTACATGGTGAAGGATGCTTTGTATTGACGTTGTGTAGCAGAGCATGCTCCGCGCCAGTGTTAGGTGACAGAGGATGCTCTGTACCAATGTTGTGTGGCATAGGGTGCTGTGTACCAATGCATCGCACAGATGGTTTCGTGCCGTTGTTGTGTGGTAGAATGTGTTTCATTCTGATTTTGCATGGCAGAGGGTGTCATGTAGTGATGTTGCATTGCAAAGGGTGCTTCATACCAATTTTGCGAAGCAGAGAGTGGTTTGTACTTATGTTTTACGGTAGAAGGTGCTTTGTATTGGTGCTGTGTGGCAGAGCACGTTTCATACCGTGTTTTGAGGCTGAGGGTGATCTGTACCAATTGTGCATGACAGAGGGTGCTTTGTACAAATGTTGCATGGCAGAGGGTGCCTTGTATGAAAGTCACATGACAGAAGATGCTCTGTACCAATACTGTGTGGCAGAGAGTGCCTCACAACAGTGTTGCATGGCAACAGATGCTCTGTAGTGATGTTAGGTTGTGCAGGGCTCTTCAGCCCAATGTTGTGTGGCAGAGGGTGCTCTGTACTGGTTGTGCATGGCAGAAGATTCTTTGTACCAGTGTTGTATGGCAGCAGAGGGTGTATGTACCAATGTTTTGTGGCTGAGGGTGCAGGCTACTTGTGTTGTGTAGTGGAGGGTGCTTCACAGTGGTGTTACACAGGGAAAAGCCGAAAAAGATTACACAGATAATTTAGTTCACTCTGGACTATAGTTTCCTAAACTGTGTTCCACAGAAAAATGGTGTTCCTTGAGAAGTGAATAAGTGCTCTGCAAAAATCTGTTACTAACATGGCGTTTTTTCGACATTTTTTCCCCTTAACTAGTGATAACATTAAGTTTTTTTTAACATTTGTTCCTTATTTTTTAAAACTTTTATCATCATTTCTGTGTTATTAGTTATGGTTTAAAACTGAAGTAATCAATGAATAAAACAAGTTTTTCTCATTTTTTAATACACTGTTAACCTTCAAAGTAAACTAACTATTCCATTAAAGTATCAGGAGACTCACAGCATTCAATGAGAGGAAAGGTTTGGGTTTGGGAACCCTTGCTCTAAACTGGCACTGGTGTTGGGCGGCCTGAAGGTGCCTTTCAAGAGAACCATCTCAGTACTCGCCTTAAGTGATTTATGGAAATCATCGAAAACCTAAAATTCGGTGATTGAACTGGAATTTGAATCACCAGTCTCCTAAATATGAGTCTTAGTCTCTTACCAATACACCACCTCACTCATTGTTATTCAGTAAAATTTAATCGAAATCTTAGAAATATGGTACACAAATGAATATTTGTGGAATGCTGTACTTTAAAATGTAGAAGCCATGTACATTAACATTTGTTTTATTCTTCCCACAGTTGGTGAAAACAATTTCAGTTTCAGTTAGTGATGTATTTCATGGGTCAAGGGACCAATAAAGACTGCATGTATTAGAGTACAATTGTCACAATTCATAAGTGGTTTCGTCAGCAGAGCTAAAAGCTGGTCAAATGCTGTCTCATAGATTACACAGAAATTACAATTCACAAAATATTTTCTTATGTGCTACTGTTCACAGATGACATATCTTTGCCAATACAGCATTTTATACTACTTGTATGCCACTATCCCAAAAACCAAAAAGGAGGAGGGGTGGGGGTGGGGTGGGGGGTGGGGGGGAGATGGTGAGGAAGGAATGGATGGAAGAAGAGAGAGATAGAGAGAGAGAGAGAGAGAGAGAGAGAGAGAGAGAGAGAGAGAGAGAGAGAGGAGTAATGGAGTAATTCATTTATGGAGTAATTATCCAAGGGTATACTGCAGGCAAAGTCTCTTACTGTTATTACAACAATGTACCTAAAGTAACATATGCAGCACAAAAATAATTTCTTGCCAACAATTAATTATTTATCTGTTTCATTCAATGGAAGACCAAGATGTTATTGTTATATTCTTTTATATCTTAATGAGAAATGGAGATGTTTTATGCCAGCAGTTAAATCACTAACATTACACAGAAAGATAACGATACTAGAGTTTTTCATTAATGACAACAAAGACAAACTCATAAGCAGTCAGTTTTGGACTGATCTTTGTGCTTCTCTGTCCTCAGGCACAAACAGCGGTGACACACCATCCCAAAGATGCTTTTTCACTCTGTTATATACATCCCTTGGGACAGTCTTTGTAAATGAATTTTGTTCAAATTTCACATGCTGCTGAGGATCTACACTGACTGTTACACTTCCTACAGCATCCTTTACCTTTGCAGTTCCTGTCATCACCTCCTTCATTTTTCAAATTTTCACTGTGAGTATGACGGAATAGTCTCACCTAAAACAGCGTAAAAAAAGCATTAATCAGCAAACTTAGACATTGGTATATTGAAGCTAGTATAAACAATAATAATTTTTCTCTATGAATTGTCTGAAATCACTGAGACTCTCCAAATGAAACTTTACATTTAAATAACTTAACAGAGAAAATGCATCACCTGATATCAAGGGTGGTTAGTTATTTCATGCAGATTGGATCATCTGCAGCTAATCTAGAAAATATGAGCTGCTTAGGCATCTGGACATGAAGAATTAGCATAATCACAAGCTGTAATTTGTCACAGTAATTCTAGGACTAGGCCAGAGGAGTGGATTATAGTAAAAATATCAAGGAGACACTGTAAGTCTGATAGCTTCAGTCAAGAGATATCAAAAAGCTTCAATGCTTTGGAGACTGTGGACAAAAGCATGCGAATAACCCAACACGTTCAGTTGATTTACCACTCTGGTCATGGATGAACCATGAGATTAGTGTTGCAAACATGTGTATCAATGAAATACATACTCACTTCAAAAATGTAGATGTTACAGACAAAAGGAGCTTGGAGCAAAGGTTCCATACAGTCCATGAACTTCATTTAAATACATCAGAAAGGAGTTGTTAGCTGGTAAAATATATATTCATATTTTGAGGAACAATATGGAAAATAGGGTCAGTGGTGAACAAATGCTTATTACAAAGTGTCTTAGGCAAGTTGTAAACACTGAAGTCATACCATACAATGTAGGCTTTCATGACCGGTATTGTCTTCACTTAAAACTTCTGGGCTGATAGGCCGTGGTCGATGTATTCTCCCCTGATGTTTTGTCTCTGACTGCAGGAGACATCCTCTGAGGTAAAGTCCACTACTTTACCTCGGAGGATGTCTCCTGCAGTCGGCGATGAAACTTTAGGGGAGAGTTTTATATATCGACCACAGCCTATCAGCCCGGAAGTTTTAAGTGAAGAATGAACTCATACGTCAGACACAAATGACCAAGACAGAAGCAAACAACCATGTTACTGATAAACTTAGATTATAAGAACATGTATCTAAATACTTTCATTTTTTTATTCCCCCCTCCCGATACTAAATATAACTGTATCTTCATTTTGACCAGCTAAATATCAACTGAACAATTTGCACTGTATAATAACTCTGAACAAATAAAAAATCAATTGGTCAAGAAGGCTGATAGTACAGGGCAGAAGATGCAAACCAATGTTAGGAAGAGAAGTGTTAATTGTTATGTAGTAGTCATGGGAGGGGAATGCCACAGGTAGTATAAAATGCTTTGGGTAATAATTTTCAGATAAATATTATTTTATGCCAAGAATAAGACTCTGTTATGTCACTTCAGATTAAGACTGTTTGAAGAAAGATCTTTGTAATGAACATTATGAAATTATATTTGGGTTGCAAATGACAGTTTGGACCACAACCTTCAATACATTTTAAAGTGCCATTAAGAACATCACTGAGAATACTTATCATAGTAGTGGGAAAATCATGTAACCCTTTGAGCATCTGAGAAGCCTTGGATGAAGCATCTGTGGCACATGTTACTTGCACAGCTTGGATAGTTCCTCAGGAGAGAAGGTTTTCACACATGGGTATGACTAATGCATCATACCTCACTTGGTCACATATGCCACATGGTTGCATCTCAGTGCTTCTGATAAGAGGTAATCCTCATTCAGTCATGCAACAAATCAAGCTTGTGGATATCATCAATGTTGAGTGATGAATTTTAAAGGCTGCAGTCAATTCCGTGTTTATGCTCCCAGAGTTCATTTGTGCTATCAAGGTTTTGTAACTATGCACCACGATATTGATAACATTGATAAGTCAGCCAATTTATTCACAGTACAAATAACTTACAAAAGTTGCTCACAGTAACAACAGACATTGCACATGTTGCCAATTTATGTTTGGATGGCATGCGAAGAATTTGAAAGTATTACAGTTCATATGGACTACCGTAGCATCAATTCACTGTGAAATGGCACTTTGACTTGGTGGCTCTCTAAAATCTATTTTAAGGAATCCCTCTCCCTTCCACTTTAAGGGATGTGTGATCACACAATTAAGTACAAGGAAGTATTTAATTACAGAATTAAGATGCCTGGAAGCTAGCACTATTTGAATATATAATAGTATTAAATTAAGACTTTTTCCTTCACATATTACATTTGTTTGAATGTATATTAATGTGTAGCAGCCATATTTAATTCCACTACCTGCCACTTTAGCAAAATAAAATTAATGAAAACTTTACAAAATTTAAAACAATTGGGAACTGATGTGGAAAATGTCTTATCTTAAATGAATGCTGATTCCAAAACTGGTCTTAGATATTGTGAGACTGTAATAGTTCTGAAGTTATGGAAAATTTAATGCTTGTTGTTCTTGTTATGGCCTTCAGTCTGAAGACTGGTTTGATGCAGCTCTCCATCCTAGTCTATCTGTGCAAGGCTCTTCTCTGAATAACTACTGCAACCTACATCCAGTTTAACCTGTTTACTGTATTCATACTTACGTTTCCTTCAACAATTCTTAACCACCCACACTTTCCTCCATAACGAAATTTTGTATTATAATTTATATTTTAGTCATGTTAATTTGGCTGATACATTTGAGTTGCAGTTTTACATGTAAAGCAAGATCTTTCGTCTTCCATAATTTGCTGAAATATGTTCCTTTTCAAGTCAGTTATTTAATTGAATTATAATTTTGCACATTAGCTTCCTTTGTTAATGTGATACAATTCTGGAATTAGCCAAATTAGTACGTACCCCATGAGACCCATTATCTTATTATGATTTGTGGTTGGTATAGATCCTCAATTCATGGTAACAAAATATGGGGTGATGAATTAAATTGGTTTAAACAATCAAAATATCAATTTCTTCTGTGCATTGTAAAATATGGACTCAGCAATCAATTTTACGCTGACGTATAAGAAAGAAAAAGGAATTCACCAGATATAAATTTAGGTTGGGGATATGGTGTTTGTTGCTATGAGGCACAATTGACTTTTCTTCTATAATGGATAATCAATTTTGAAATTATATCACAAGTTGCAACAATAGCTGTAATAAGAAAGTAGTCAGGTCAAAACAGTATCCACCATGTCCTATTGATTTCCATTGTTGTCCCTTGGTTTTTCATCAGGTAAATTCTTGAAACAGAGCTTCAGATTAAATACAGTTATAGCTAAAAGAGATGTTTACCAAAACAAAACACTACAGCTTGCACAGAACCAAGGATCTAAATAGAGGAAACTGAAAAGATAAATGGACCGTCAGTAGAAATGTTATAACTATACAGGCATCGTATGGAAATCGCTGGAGCTGAATGGATACACATAGGTGGATAAAAACTAATATCATGCCATTATAGAACCAATACATGAAAAGAGCTTTATATACAAAAATTGATCAAGTTCCAGGACCAACAAGATGAACATTGTGTTAATTAACTTTTCATATTTTGCACCACAACAATAGCTGAATGGAGAGTCACTATTTGCAATGACTTAAAAATGGATTAACAGATTTAATTTAGCACTCCAGACCACCAAAGTTTTGCACATATGACCATTTTCAGATTTGCACACTATCGATTCTCATTCTATTCATGTTACATAGTAACTTGTCAGTTTAGGAGTTACAGAGCCTTGAGTTCCTTTGACACTAGGAGATTTTTTAGGTCTTAAAGAGACTAATTCATTTTTAAAGGAAAAGGATTGTTCACAAATCTAAAATGAGACAAACATAAAAAAATCGATAATGCTCAAAGTGATATACACACACACACTCCTGGAAATTGAAATAAGAACACCGTGAATTCATTGTCCCAGGAAGGGGAAACTTTATTGACACATTCCTGGGGTCAGATACATCACATGATCACACTAACAGAACCACAGGCACATAGAAACAGGCAACAGAGCATGCACAATGTCGGCACTAGTACAGTGTATATCCACCTTTCGCAGCAATGCAGGCTGCTATTCTCCCATGGAGACGATCGTAGAGATGCTGGATGTAGTCCTGTGGAACGGCTTGCCATGCCATTTCCACCTGGCGCCTCAGTTGGACCAGCGTTCGTGCTGGACGTGCAGACCGCGTGAGACGACGCTTCATCCAGTCCCAAACATGCTCAATGGGGGACAGATCCGGAGATCGTGCTGGCCAGGGTAGTTGACTTACACCTTCTAGAGCACGTTGGGTGGCACGGGATACATGCGGACGTGCATTGTCCTGTTGGAACAGCAAGTTCCCTTGCCGGTCTAGGAATGGTAGAACGATGGGTTCGATGACGGTTTGGATGTACCGTGCACTATTCAGTGTCCCCTCGACGATCACCAGTGGTGTACGGCCAGTGTAGGAGATCGCTCCCCACACCATGATGCCGGGTGTTGGCCCTGTGTGCCTCGGTCGTATGCAGTCCTGATTGTGGCGCTCACCTGCACGGCGCCAAACACGCATACGACCATCATTGGCACCAAGGCAGAAGCGACTCTCATCGCTGAAGATGACACGTCTCCATTCATCCCTCCATTCACGCCTGTCGCGACACCACTGGAGGCGGACTGCACGATGTTGGGGCGTGAGCGGAAGACGGCCTAACGGTGTGCGGGACCGTAGCCCAGCTTCATGGAGACGGTTGCGAATCGTCCTCGCCGATACCCCAGGAGCAACAGTGTCCCTAATTTGCTGGGAAGTGGCGGTGCGGTCCCCTACGGCACTGCGTAGGATCCTACGGTCTTGGCGTGCATCCGTGCGTCGTTGCGGTCCGGTCCCAGGTCGACGGGCACGTGCACCTTCCGCCGACCACTGGCGACAACATCGATGTACTGTGGAGACCTCACGCCCCACGTGTTGAGCAATTCGGCGGTACGTCCACCCGGCCTCCCGCATGCCCACTATACGCCCTCGCTCAAAGTCCGTCAACTGCACATACGGTTCACGTCCACGCTGTCGCGGCATGCTACCAGTGTTAAAGACTGCGATGGAGCTCCGTATGCCACGGCAAACTGGCTGACACTGACGGCGCCGGTGCACAAATGCTGCGCAGCTAGCACCATTCGACGGCCAACACCGCGGTTCCTGGTGTGTCCGCTGTGCCGTGCGTGTGATCATTGCTTGTACAGCACTCTCGCAGTGTCCGGAGCAAGTATCGTGGGTCTGACACACCGGTGTCAATGTGTTCTTTTTTCCATTTCCAGGAGTGTATATATATATAAGTGATAGTAAATTGTTTATCTCATAAATCTGATCAAATGTCAACAGTAAAATATGCTGATAAATTAAGTTTGGATCATAAAAACTGTATATCAGAAACAGAACAAATTACAGAATCACAATGTTTGCAAAGGGCATATAGAAAGAGCACTGGAAAGAGATTATAAAACAGACACTGTAAACAGAAATTTAACTATTTCCAAAACATATTCCTACAGCACTTTTGAGTTCTGGTTTCCCTAAAACGAAAGCGTATAAAATTAAAATTAAACAGAAACAGGTAGTGCGGATTAATAATATGTGAGATTAAATTACTTTGTGGCAGTAAGAAGAGCACTACCTAATTCAAATGACAGGCAATGTTAAAAAGGTTGACTCTCCTTTCCCTATGGTCTGTTCCAAGAAAAACAGACCCATCTACTATATACAAAAAATAAAACACAAGAAGACTGAAGTAAAAATAAACCAAAACAATGAGGAATCTTCATTGAGTTCCCAGATAACAGATGTGGAAGAAATGATAATACAGTGAAATCACTGGTCATCAAATTCACTGATTATTTCTTTGCAGCAACAGGAAACATTATAGCTTTTAATGAACAACTAAGTATACTCTGGTAAACATCACCAACAGCCATTAGTTTAAAAACTATAAATCCCAAAAGTGGTAATTCTTTTGCCTGCTGTGGTATTCCCTGGATACAAATTAAAATGTTAATACTGAATATGAGTTGACAGCTGTACCTCCCCCTACATCTATATTAGAAATCAGTCAATGGACTTAGGCATATTTCCTTGCTACCTTAAATGTGATGCCTATCTTTAATAGTGGAAGGAAAGAGGTTATTAGAGACAGAGCTTACACTTACAGTGAAGAACAATGACTGTGTTCTTTGCAAAGAAAACATTCCAGCATGTGCCTCATATAATTTAGGGGAAACACATAAAACATAAATCTGATGCCTAAATAGGGATTTTAACCACTCTCCTCCTGAATGTGAGTCCATTGTCTTACCACGGAAACATACAGATATAACAAATAAACAATTTTTTCAGCCTTCAGTTGCAAGGTAATTTTACTCGTTTACCTAGGTTTCGATTCCAGTAATGGAATCTTCTTCAGAACAAAAAATTAAATTATTTTGTGAGCCAAACACTGGCCATGTCACAGATTACAAATTAAAACAATAAAGACGCATAATCATAAGATTATGTCAGTCAAAATTAAAACCATTAAGGCGAACGTAGACGGAGCTACGCCGGCCAGAGATCAGGACCACACGTGTGGTCCTGATCTCTGGCCGGCGTAGCTCCGTCTACGTTCGCCTTAATGGTTTTAATTTTGACTGACATAATCTTATGATTATGCGTCTTTATTGTTTTAATTTGTAATCTGTGACATGGCCAGTGTTTGGCTCACAAAATAATTTAATTTTTTGTTCTGAAGAAGATTCCATTACTGGAATCGAAACCTAGGTAAACGAGTAAAATTACCTTGCAACTGAAGGCTGAAAAAATTGTTTATTTGTTGTACATTTCACAGTTGCTGACACGCTGCAATATGTTAAAGACATACAGATATGTGTTTTTGATCATGTAACTAGAGCAGACAGACATTATCTTATTCTGAATTCTAGGGAAACTTTTGGAGTGATTTGCTGTAAAATTTATTCCAAGAGCTACCTGTCAAGTGTTTATTCATTATGTGATTCTACACATTTACTTAAAACTCATCTATATCCATGTCCACACTCTGCAAACCACTGTGAAGTGCAAGGCAGAGGATACTTCCCACACTACCACATAACAGGGTCTCCTCAAGTCTCATTCAGTGGGAAAGTAGGAAGTATGAGTTGCTTAAATCCTGATGTGTCCACGGTAATTAGTCCAATCCTGTCCCTGTAGGGATGATACAAAGGGTGGAGCACAGTAAATTGCTTTTTTAGAATTCACATTGCAGTGGCATTGTTGGTTGAGTAGAGGGGAGAGTGGGTGTGGTTTATAGTGACTAATGGGAGGTTTGTATTCAGTTGCTGTTCAGTTGCGATAATTCAGTGGACACATGAGGAGTGCTCATTTTTTGTGTTGAAGTGTATTTCTCAAATTCCCACTTGATCATTAAAACCGTGCAGTGTGCTTTTCGTTTGCGATTTGCAGTACCCCCATGTGGACATGTTCCTGCACAGCAATTGATTTTAAATTGGGTAAATGCATTCAGAACAACAGGGGATGTGTCATCTGTACAAAGAGGACCTGAGAGAAGTGTTACAACACCACAAAGTGTCAAATGAGTTAGAGTAGCAGTACTGCAATCTCTGAAATGCTCAGCTTGGAAACATACACTTGCTCTTGGCATTTCTAGATGTTCTCTCCACCAGATTCTTCATAACAAACTGAATTTTCACCCTTATAAAATGTGCATGGTCCAGAAATTGTCAGTACAGGATTATGTAACACGAAGAACATATTAGAAGACCTGCTCGCAACCATACCCCGTGACGCAAATGTGTTCTTTTCTGATGAGGCACATTTTCACCTCAGTGGGTGTGTAACAAACAGAATATGCAGTATTGGAGTGACACGAACCCCAGGCAAATTCACCTGACTCCCACTGCACTCAGACTGCGGTAACTGTGTGGTGTACCCTATCACGAGTAGGCATCATTGGCCCTTACTTTTTCCAGGAAAATCATCGTGCTGTAACAGTGAATTTGGATCATTACTTAACTATGCTGCAAGAGTTTTTCCAACCGGCTTTCGAGGCAATGCAATTATAGGATACCTGGTTTCAACAAGACGGTGCCACTGCACACACAGCAGGCATTACCGTGAATTTCTCGAGGCAAATTTTTCCTGGAAGGCTTATCTCTCAGATGGGAGATCTCAACTGGCTCTCCCGATCGCCGGACTTAGCCCCATGCAATTTTTTTCTTTGGGGTTATCTGAAGTCAAAGGTGTATTGCAACTGTCCCAACACTCTGGAAGACCTACAGAACAATACTGAGGCTGAAATTGCAAGAATACCAGAATACATGCTTGAAAGAGTGCATGAGAATTTCAGAAAATGACTGTGGCAGTGTGTGGATTGTGAAGGTAGTGTGGCAGTGTGTGGATTGTGAAGGTAGACATTTGCCAGATACACTGTTTAAACCATGTAATTAGAAACATCCATTATTGTCCAGGAAGAGAAAAATAAAAATCTAAGTTTCTAAGTGTTCATATTTTTTTTTACTTCATTCCCAAATCAGCAATTTACCACAGTCCACCTTGTACAGGGGCTGTGATATATATCTAGACTCCTGACTTAACTGTGGTTTTTTCAACTTTGTAAGAAAGCATTTGTGGGAGTGTCTATCTCAAAACATCTGCCTTTGATTTTCCAGATATTTTGCAGCCAAAATTTGGAAATCAATAATTTTGCTGAGTGGAAGTGGCATCTTGTATTAATTCTGAATATAAATGAACAAGCTTTATTAGTAGAATTATATGCATTTTTGTTATCCAGGATAATTGTTCAGCATATAAAGTTTTAATTATTATGTATGATGATTTATTAGGGGACAAGTCCTGTTTTGTGTATTTTATTATTTGCATGAGGTATTCTGCCTGGTCTTCATGCTGATTGACAAGAGCTGAAGATATACTGGGAGTCTTGATGGGCAAAGTAGTCAAAGCTGGCAAAGAATCTTCTGCACCAGCCATGCTGTCAAGGAATACCAATGGCCAGAAGTTTATATCAATAATGAATATATGTATGTATTCAGGGGAAAAAAGAAAAAAAAAACACTTGTTATTTGTCTCCTGTAACAAGATATGTATCATATAATATATGTTGTATTTAAAGGCGCAATAAAAGCCTTAAAAGGTCAGAGTTGCCAAGTCCTGCTTTGTAGTAAAAATTAAGTTATTCTACAGATAAGAAGAATATTTAACAAGTTGGGGGTTCACAGACTACTCTGAGCTGAAGATCACAATGAGGTAACTTAAAATATAAACAAGCCCTCACAATCTCCATGACAATCTCTCATGGCTCAAACAAACCTGTCACAATTCATGCTGCCTTTCTATGCATCATGTTTGTCTACTTGGAATGGGTCCCACATGCTTGAGTAATATCCAAGGACAAGTTTCAAGGTAGTTCCGTAAGAAAACTACCTTCTAAACTGAATATATTCCATCAGTGTCCTGCCAGCGAACCCAAGTCTGCCACCAACTTTACCTATGACTAAGTCTATGTGATCATTCCACTTCATATCACTACAAACTGTTAAACCCAGATATTTCTATAAGCTGTCTGACTCCAATGATGACTCATTTATATATAGTGCAGCCACAGGATAATACAGTTTTGCATTTTGCAAAGTGCGCAGTTTTATATTTCTGAACATTTAAAGTAAGTTTCCAATCTCTGCACCAATTAAAATGATGTCAAGATCTGACCAAATATTAGTGCAACATTTTCACATAGTAGTTCATTACAGATAAATCCATCTTCTGCAAAAGCCTGAGGCTACTATTAATATTGTCTGCAAATCATTAATATACTACAGAAACAGCCGGCCGAAGTGGCCGTGCGGTTAAAGGCGCTGCAGTCTGAAACCGCAAGACCGCTACGGTCGCAGGTTCGAATCCTGCCTCGGGCATGGATGTTTGTGATGTCCTTAGGTTAGTTAGGTTTAACTAGTTCTAAGTTCTAGGGGACTAATGACCTCAGCAGTTGAGTCCCATAGTGCTCAGAGCCATTTGAACCATTTTGAACTACAGAAACAGCAGGGGTAACACACATTTCCTATGTGGACTCCTGAAGATACTTCTATATCTGTCAATGATTCTTGACAAAGATAACATGGTGTGTCCTCCCTACAAATAAATCCTCAATCAATCATAAATTTGGTTTGATACCCTATATGACCATAATGTTGTTAATAGGCATTGGAATAATAATGAGTCAAATGCTTTTTGGGAGACAAGAAAAACTGCATCTGACTGATTGCCTTGACCTCATTGCTTCCATGACTTTAAGGATTTAAAGTGAAGAAAAAGTGATTTGCATTTGCATGATTCATGTTCTCAGAATTCTGGTTGGCTGAATGGTAGTGCTGTTCCAGACATCTAGTTACATTGAGCTTAAAATATGCTCTAAGATCCTGTAACAGACTGATGTCACAAATCCTGGATCTGCAGATACTTTATGTTTTGAAAACTTCAGTTTTAATTGAGCTTTCCTCATTATTTTACCTGCTTTACAATGTAGATAGAGCAGGTGGTAGACTTCGGTTTATTGGAAGAATACTGGGGAAGTACACTCAATCTACAAAGGAGATTACTTACAAACCACTCATGCGACCGGTTGTAGAGTATTGCTCAAAAGCACAGGACCTATACCACAGAGGACTAACAGGGATTCTGGAATATATACAGAGAACGGCAGCACAAATCACCACAGGTTTGTTTAATCCGTGGGAGAATGTCACAGAGATACTGAAGGACTGAACTGGAAGACTCTTGAAGATAAACGTAAACTATCTGTAGAAAGTATATTCACAGTTTCATGAACTGCTTTAAATGATTGCTCTAGGAATATACTACAACTCCGTATGTATTGCTCACATAGGGATAGTGAGGATAAGATTAGAATAATTACTGCATGCACAGAAGCATTGAAACAATCATTCTTCCCATGCTCCATACATAAGTGGAACAGGAAGAGACCCTAATAACTGGTACGTACCTTTTGCCATGCACCTCAAGGTGGTTTGCAGGGCGTGGATGTAGCTACTTTGTTTAGTTTATATAGTAGTAAATGTTTAGTTTATATAGTAATAAATGACATCCCCCCGTGAGCCATGGACCTTGCCATTGGTGGGGAGGCTTGCGTGCCTCAGCGATACAGATAGCCGTACCGTAGGTGCAACCACAACGGAGGGGTATCTGTTGAGAGGCCAGACAAACGCGTGGTTCCTGAAGAGGGGCAGCAGCCTTTTCAGTAGTTGCAGGGGCAACAGTCTGGATGATGGACTGATCTGGCCTTGTAACACTAACCAAAACAGCCTTGCTGTGCTGGTACTGCGAACGGCTGAAAGCAAGGGGAAACTACAGCCGTATTTTTCCCGAGGGCATGCAGCTTTACTGTATGGTTAAATGATGATGGCGTCCTCTTGAGTAAAATATTCCGGAGGTAAAATAGTCCCCCATTTGGATCTCCGGGCGGGGACTACTCAAGAGGACGTCGTTATCAGGAGAAAGAAAACTGGCGTTCTACGGATCGGAGCGTGGAATGTCAGATCCCTTAATCGGGCAGGTAGGTTAGAAAATTTAAAAAGGGAAATGGATAGGTTAAAGTTAGATATAGTGGGAATAAGTGAAGTTCAGTGGCAGGAAGAACAAGACTTTTGGTCAGGCGAATACAGGATTATAAATACAAAATCAAATAGGGGTAATGCAGGAGTAGGTTTAATAATGAATAAAAAAATAGGAGTGTGGGTAAGCTACTACAAACAGCATAGTGAACGCATTATTGTGGCCAAGATAGACACGAAGCCCACGCCTACTACAGTAGTACAAGTTTATATGCCAACTAGCTCTGCAGATGACGAAGAAATTGAATAAATGTATGATGAAATCAAAGAAATTATTCAGATAGTGAAGGGAGACGAAAATTTAATAGTCATGGGTGACTGGAATTTGGTAGTAGGAAAAGGGAGAGAAGGAAACATAGTAGGTGAATATGGATTGGGGGAAAGAGGAAGCTGCCTGGTAGAATTTTGCACAGAGCACAACCTAATCATAGCTAACAATTGGTTCAAGAATCATACAAGAAGGCTGTATACATGGAAGAAGCCTGGAGATACTGACAGGTTTCAGATAGATTATATAATGGTAAGACAGAGATTTAGGAACCAGGTTTTAAATTGTAAGACATTTCCAGGGGCAGATGTGGACTCTGACCATAATCTATTGGTTATGAACTGTAGATTAAAACTGAAGAAACTGCAAAAAGGTGGAAATTTAAGGAGATGGGACCTGGATAAACTGATTAAACCAGAGGTTGTACAGAGTTTCAAGGAGAGCATAAGGGAACAATTGACAGGAATGGGGGAAAGAAATACAGTAGAAGAAGAATGGGTAGTTTTAAGAGGTGAAATAGTAAAGGCAGCGGAGGATCAAGTAGGTAAAAACATGAGGGCTAGTACAAATCCTTGGGTAACTGAAGAAATATTGAATTTAATTGATGAAAGGAGAAAATATAAAAATGCAGTAAATGAAGTAGGCAAAAAGGAATACAAACGTCTCAAAAATGAGATTGACAGGAAGTGCAAAATGGCTAAGCAGGGTTGGCTAGAGAACAAATGTAAGGATGTAGAGGTCTATATCACTAGGGGTAAGATAGATACTGCCTACAGGAAAATTAAAGAGACCTTTGGAAAAAAGAGAGCCACTTGTATGAATATCAAGAGCCCAGTTCTAAGCAAAGAAGGGAAAGCAGAAAGGTGGAAGGAGTATATAGAGGGTCTATACAAGGGCGATGTACTTGAGGGCAATATTATGGAAATGGAAGAGGATGTAGATGAAGATGAAATGGGAGCTGGCTGTTGGCAAGAGATCTGCTAGGAGAAGGAGATTTTCAGATAGTTTTACTATTGGTGTTTGCAATAGATATGACCAACTGTCAGAGTCTAGTGGAGAGGAGTCTGTAGTAGCTGTAGATGTAGGAAGTATGCAGCAGACCTCAGCAGTTACGGTGGCTAGGACAGTTGCAAAGTCTAAGAGACAGAAGAAGGTTCTGCTGTTAGGTAGTTCTCATGGCAGAGGTGTAGGCCAGCAGTTGCAGGAAGTGCTGGGGAGTGAGTACCAGGTCACCAGCATTGTGAAGCCTAATGCAGGATTGACTCAGTGGCTGTTAACATAGGGGGGTTATGTAGGGATTTTACTAAAGAGGATCAGGTAGTGATTGTGGGTGGGGCTGGTAATAGTATTGATAGGGACGGGGAGTATGACATAGATGGTGACCTGGATAAGATAGCCACTCAGACTGGCAACACGAATGTGCATTTCGTGGAACTGTTTCAGCGTCACGATCGGCCTCATCTTAATACAGCCGTCAGGCGTAATAACATGAGACTTGGGGGTGCGCTGATGGCAGAAATCATGGGTCACATTTCAGTGGTGTCGGTGGAGTCTATCAGCAGGACGGGTTTCACTAGACATGGCCTGCACTTCAACAGGTATGGAAAGGGGAGGTTGGCAAAGCTTATAGGTGACAGCATAAGTGGGGGTGGTGGGATCACTCCTGGGAAAATTCCTGTACTAGTGGGTGTTAGAGCTGCACCTTTTTTAGATTGAAGTCAGCTGATAGGTATTCCTGCTTAAGGGAAGTCTCTCTAACAAAGAAACCACTTTCGACAAAGCTTAGGTATCCGAGTAATGAGGGAATTAGTATATTTCATCAAAATATACAAGGTATTAGAGATAAAGTTAGTGAACTGCTTATAGATGTTGACTCTGAAATTATTGGTATATCTGAACACTTCTTAAATAAGGAGATAATTCAGAGGCTTCCTTTACCAGGATACAGGTTGGCTGACAGCTTTTCTATGAGCTCTTTGCGGTGTGGGGGAGTTGCCATGTATGTGAAAAACGGTATCCCATTTGAGTCAATTGATGTTTCAAAGTTCTGCACTGAAAAGGTGTTTGAATGTTGTGCAGGTGTGGTTAAATTTAGTGGAGTTAAACTTCTAACTGTTGTTATTTATAGATCCCCAGACTCCGATTTCACAACATTTTTGCTAAAGCTAGAGGAGGTTCTTGGTTCACTTTATAGGAAATACAAAAAGTTAGTTATATGTGGTGACTTCAATATTAATTGTATAAGTGATTGTGCAAAGAAAAGGATGCTGGTAGACCTCCTTAATTCATATAATCTTATGCAAACCGTATTCTTTCCAACGAGAGTGCAAGGGAACAGTAGAACAACCATAGACAACATTTTTGTTCATTCCTCATTACTAGAAGGGCATTCTGTTAGCAAAAAAAGAATGGCCTTTCAGATCATGATGCACAAGTTTTAACTCTAAAAGATATTTGTGCTGCAACACATGTTAAATATAGTTATCAACTTTTTAGGAAAGCTGATCCAGTTGCTGTAGAGACCTTTGTAAACCTTATCAAGGAACAAGAGTGGCAAGATGTTTATAGTGCTGATACAGTAGATGATAAATACAATGCTTTCCTCAAGACTTTTCTCATGTTCTTTGAAAGTTGCTTTCTGTTAGAATGTTCAAAACAGGGTACTAGCACAAACAGGCAGCCTGGGTGGCTGACTAGAGGGATAAGGATATCCTTAGAACAAAGTGGCAATTATATCAAAACGTTAGAAACAGTCAAAATCTAAATGCAGCAGCCCATTACAAACAGTATTGTAAGTTGCTTAAAAAAGTTATTAGGAAGGCAAAAAGTATGTGGTATGCAGATAGAATAGCTAAGTCAGGATAAAATTAAAACCATATGGTCAGTCGTAAAGGAAGTGGCTGGTCTGCAGATACAGGTCGAGGATATAGAATCAGTGTAGTGGGAATGTCCGTGTTACTGATAAGTTGCATATATGTACAGTATTTAATAATCACTTTCTGAATATAGCAGGTGAACTAAATAGAAACCTAGTCCCAACAGGGAATCATATAGCGCTCTTAGAAAAAAGTGTTCCGAGACTGTTACCTGAAATGCTCCTCCATGATACTGACAAGAGGGAGATTGAGTTAATAATTAAATCACTAGACCAAGAACTCTCACGGATATGACGGGGTATCTAGCAGAATACTGAAGTATTGTTCCATGTATGTTAGCTCAGTACTTAGCCATATCTGTAACTTTTCCTTTAGGAGTGGTCGGTTTCCTGACCGATTAAAGTACTCGGTAGTGAAGCCACTTTATAAAAAGGGAGACAGGGATAATGTTGATAATTATAGACCTATTTCTATGCCATCGGTGTTTGCTGAAGTTATCAAGAGGGTTGTATATACAAGGTTACTGCAGCATTTAAATTCACATAATTTGCTGTCAAATGTACAGTTTGGTTTTAGAAATGGCTTGACAACTGAAAATGCTATAGTCTCTTTTCTCTGTGAGGTTTTGGACGGATTAAATAAAAGGTTGCGAACGTTAGGTGTTTTCTTTGATTTAACGAAGGCTTTTGACTGTGTTGACCACATAATATTACTGCAGAAGTTGGAACATTATGGAGTAAGGGGAGTAGCTTACAATTGGTTCGCCTCCTACTTTAAGAACAGAAAGCAGAAGGTAATCCTCCGCAATATTGAGAGTGGTAATGATGTTCAGTCCCAATGGGGCACTGTTAAATGCGGCGTTCCCCAAGGGTCGGTGCTGGGGCCACTGCTGTTTCTTATTTATATAAATGATATGCCTTCTAGTATTACAGGTGATTCAAAAATATTTCTGTTTGCTGATGACACCACCTTGGTAGTGAAGGATCTTGTGTGTAATATTAAAACATTATCAAATGATGTAGTTCATGATATAAGTTCGTGGCTTGTGGAAAATAATTTGATGCTAAATCACAGTAAGACTCAGTTTTTACAGTTTCTAACTCACAATTCAACAAGAACTGACATTTTAATCAGACAGAATGGGCATGTTATAAGCGAGACGGAACAGTTCAAGTTCCTAGGCGTACGGATAGATAGTAAGCTGTTGTCGAAAGCCCATGTTCAGGATCTTGTTCAGAAACTAAATGCTGCTTTATTTACCATTAGAACAGTATCCGAAATAAGTGACAGTTCAACATGAAAAGTAGTCTACTTCGCATATTTTCATACGCTTATGTCATATGGTATTATTTTTTGGGGTAATTCTTCTGATTCAAAAAGGGTATTTTGGCTCAAAAACGGGCTGTTCGAGTTATATGTGGTGTAAGTTCGAGAACCTCTTGTCGACCCCTACTCAATTGTCTGGGAATTCTGACATTGCCCTCACAGTACATATTTTCTTTAATGTCGTTTGTTATTAGCAATATTAGCTTATTCCCAAGAGTTAGCAGCTTTCACTCAGTTAATACTAGGCAGAAATCAAATCTGCACGTGGAATGTGCTTCCTTGACTCTTGTGCAGAAAGGAGTGCACTATTCTGCTGCATCCATTTTCAATAAGCTACCACAAGAACTCAAAAATCTTAGCACTAGCCCAAACACTTTTAAGTCTAAACTGAAGAGTTTCCTCGTGGCTCACTCCTTCTATTCTGTCGAGGAGCTCCTGGAAGAGCTGAAAAATTAAGCAAATTCCAGTGTTACATTGTTGAAACTTATGAACTGTCGCCTGAATACATTTCTTGTATTTCATTTTATCTGTTTCTTCTATCGTGTTATAATTTCATGTACTGACCCGTTCCATGACCATGGAGACTTAGATTAGGAAATGAGACACTTAAAGTAGTAAAGGAGTTTTGCTATTTGGGGAGCAAAATAACTGATGATGGTCGAAGTAGAGAGGATATAAAATGTAGACTGGCAATGGCAAGGAAAGCATTTGTGAAGAAGAGAAATTTGTTAACATCGAGTATAGATTTAAGTGTCAGGAAGTTGTTTCTGAAAGTATTTGTATGGAGTGTAGCCATGTATGGAAGTGAAATGTGGATGATAAATAGTTTTGACAAGAAGAGAATAGAAGCTTTCGAAATGTGGTGCTACAGAAGAATGCTGAAGATTAGATGGGTAGATCACATAACTAATGAGGAGGTATTGAATAGAATTGGGAAGAAGAGGAGTTTGTGGCACAACTTGACTAGAACAAGGGATCGGTTCGTAGGACATGTTCTGAGGCATCAAGGGATCACCAATTTAGTATTGGAGGGCAGCATGGAGGGTAAAAATCGTAGAGGGAGACTAAGAGATGAATACACTAAGCAGATTCAAAAGGATGTAGGTTGCAGTAAGTACTGGGAGATGAAGAAGCTTGCTCAGGATAGAGTAGCATGGAGAGTTGCATCAAACCAGTCTCAGGACTGAAGACCACAACAACAACAACAACAACAACAACAACAGTAGTAAATGTAATAAAGGTTTATCTGTAAGCTAAAGTTTTGATAGACACAAAGTAGGTCTGACATTTGTTTACTTACAACCAATGTACTGAACTTCCATTTACAACTAACTTTGAAAATTCTTAATGTTTTTACATGTACACAGTCCAGTCACATTAACATGACCACCTGTCAAAAACATGAATAACCACCTTTTTCAGCATGGACATGCAGGACGAGAGTCACAGAGTTTCTGGAAGATACCGACTGGGATGTGGACCCATGTCAACTCCCAGTGCAGTAGTCAGCTGTAAAAGGTTTCTTGGCTGAGGATGTATTGCATGAACAGACTGAGGTGGTCCCACAGATTCTTGATTCGGTTTAAATCTGGGGAGTTTGGTGACTGGGGGAGGGGGGTATGGTAAATTTATCCTGGTGCTCTTCAAACCACACGCATACACTGGAAGCTGTGTACACGCTGCACTGTTCTGGTAGAGGCCATCGTGCTGAGGATAAAACAAACCACACGTAGGGACGATCACAGTTACCAAGGATAGGTTCAGAAGTGTGTTGACCCAGTGTGCCTCCAGAATGGTGAGATCATCCAGGGAATGCCACAAAAACATTCCCCAGATCATATTGCTCCCTCCTCGGGCTTGGACCCTCCCGATGATTGTTGCAAGGCCGTGCACACCAATGACCACCAAAAGCCACCTTTTGTCAGTCAGTGAGCATCCAGTTGCAGTACTGGCATGCAAATTCCACTCTTTATCACCCATGAACAGCAGTCAGCATGGGTGCAGGAACCAGGCATCTGCTGTGGAGGTCCATACGCAGCGACATTCATTGAACGACTAATGAGAAGACACTGTTGGTAGACCCTTGTTTCATCTGGGTAGTCAATTACTCAACATTTGCATGTCTATTTGCCTGTAAACATCTCTGCAGCCATCATTCATCCCTGTCATCTATGGCCCACAGTGCACTACAGCTGCTTCAGTGATGGTTTTGGATAGCACCATTTTTTCATGCACAGTATACTTTAGCTATGATGGCATGCACACAGTTTACAAACTTAAGCATTTCAGAAATGTGTCCACTCTTGGCCTGAAAGCCAACAATCATGCCCTTTTGGACATCAGACACCACATTACGACAATGACTGCACTGTTTTCTGCATTCCCTCCCTCACCCCCCGACATGCTTTACATACCCTCTGCTTCTGGCACTGCCATCTGTCCTGCCACACAGGTGAAGATATGCTATTTTGTAGTGTGTTTTAATAAACAGTGTTTTTGGTTGTTTGCCATAGATCTGACGACAAGTGGAAACTGTGGGAGCTGTTGTAGGAAAGCATGTAATGAGATTCATTGTGAGGATCTAGTCAATGGTTTCACTCAGGTGAATGTAGTGGGCATAACACTGGCAAAGTCACAGAGGACCTTTCTTGGAACTGCATGATATGCTATAGGAATAGCTTTATAATTGCTTTATAGAGGAGCAGGCAAGGAAGAAACAAGGAAAGAGTTAATTAGGATGAAGGAATGCGGTGGAAGGTGGTGGTTGAGAAGTGGTAAGTGGTAGGAAATAATTGCAATAATGACTGTGTGGACGATGCGCCCTACTCTACACCTTATTTTAGATCTATATGATGATGCTATGCTGATTATATTTATATGTTTTGACAATGCCATTATGGCCTTATCAATTTAGGACATGGTGTAAAATAGATCTGAGGATGGTCATTACAGACTGAAACCGGTCATTGTCTAAAGAATTCATATTGTGATCAAAGACTGGAATAAAAAACATTTGAATATAGTATATAACAGTGGTACTTGAAGCTCTCAATAGGGATGACTGTGTGCCAGGCATATTTCTAGGCCTGATCAAGGGTTTTTACACTGTTGACCATTAAATATTACTAAACAAACTAGAAGCACTAAATATAAGAGGAACAGCTAATGAGTGGTTCCATTCATTCACATGGGTGTTCCACAGACAAGTATATTGAAACCATTCTATTCTTAGTAGCAGTATACACCAGTGACTTTCCAGGCAATATAAGAGATGAAGAAAAAAATTACCTTTGCAGATGACAGCAACATTACAGTCAGAGATAAAATGACAGAACTCCCAGATGATGAGGCAAATGAAACCGTCAAGGATATGTACAACTGGGCAGAGTATAATAGCATGAATGTCAGTTTGAGGAGGAAAACTAACTCTGCTACTTGTAACATACATAATAAATATGTAGACTTTGTAGCAACCACACAGCATTTACGAATGAGCATTGATTTTCAGTTGACATGGAGATACTGCCCAAGAGAATGTCATCAAAATGCTTTGTCCTTACGTTCCTGTCATCAATGAATAACATCAAGTGCTTTGTGGTGACTTACATTCCTACATTTGCTTTATTCTTAGTTACAGTATGAGTTTCTGTTCTGGGGATCAAATGTACAAAATATGGATGCAGTTTTCAAATTGCAGGAAATGACCATGAGTATAGTAACTAAAAAATAGTAGTTGGGGTCATTGTCAAAGAATATTTAAAAAGACTGTGTATCCTTGATGTGTCAAGTGACTTCATTTACCAATCTGTTGTGCATGTCAGTTAATATGTCACAAAATGTCATATACATGATCATGCAACAAGAGCCATTTAAGACTTACATTTGTCAAGGGAAAACAGGCAACAAATTTCTGATCAGCATTTTCTTTCAGGGATTAAAATTGTACAATAATTTGCCTAAGGAAATTAAATAGATAACAAAACATCTTTATTTATAAGATTGTCGAAAGCTTACCTCTTAAATATTGCATACTGTGCAGTTAAAGTTTATTTGGAGAATTCAGGATAGAGGTTTGTATAAAAAAAACGATTGCTAGTGCATGATAATAATGTATCACCATTCTTATGTGTTCAACATCTGACTCTCATCGTAAGGGGATGCCGATTTTTCAGACAAACATGGGGATGAGATGGTGATGTAATGAATGTGTGGAAGCATGGTTGTGATCCTAAAATCACTGGCAAGTGTATGGGATAGTGTGCAGTGAATGGACTAAATAAACAATGGGTCATTCCGTGTCAGTTAAACCAGAGGGCTCATAGTCTCAGATTTGACTGAAACTCAGTACACTAATTCTACCATGTGTGGAACACTCAGGTACAAAGTATTAGTTTCCCCTGCCAACTAGTTCCAGAATTTTGACTTGTGAAAGGAGGTGGCGTGACCCGGGAATCGCAACCTGCATCTGGCAATCTATCTTCAGACCCAACTTAAGGCTTAATAACTTTGGAACTATTCCACACAGTCCAGTGAAATTTTTACAACCCAGTAACATCCATTTAGAGAACACACTCCATGAATCAAAACACCAACAACAAATTTCTGAGGGAAAATAAAAAATTCCAAAATGTGATTAAATAAATGTAATACGTTAAAAGGTACATATTGTAGGTGCCCTCTATGCCAAATATAATTCACTCAAAAAGTTTATACATTTTTTTTGTGGTAAGATTAATGTGGCCTAAACACACACAGAACTCATTATGCCCATATCAGTCACAAAAACTGAGTTACATGCACACGAAAATACAAAAATTTGAAAAATTACCTGAAAAACATGGATTTTCAAAGTGTGGTAGCACAAAAGTGACAAGTGGTATCCAAGCCAAATTTCACGCATTGCATAAGTAGACCATAATGATATATATCTCAAAAATTCAGCATGTTATTGCAAGACATTTTTGTACAATGGAAATTGACAGATGTATTTGGTGAAGTGGCCACTGTTCCACAGCACAATTTTGTAAAAACACATCGTAAACTGTTCTGCCTCTTCTTATCCTCTCCCACAACTGTTTAATCACTAAGCAACAACATATAGACAGATTAACACAACCTATCATTAATGTTTACTGCACCTTAACTGCTAAAAATCTGTCGATTGTGCTTCGAATAGAAGTTCTCCCACACTTTAGCTACTGTACTCTGTACACTGAGTGGCAAATTGTACTGTCTTCCTGACACTGTGGTGGGAACTGTACCTGTCATACGAATATGTTCAAAAGGAATCCAACGCCTGTCTGCCAAATGTGGCCAATCAAATGATCTTGCTGGTCCTGCTGGTGCCATGAAGTTCACAAATACATCACCTTCTGCTTCACAGCACTCTGCAACACATCCTAAGTGCCATTTGTCATCATAAAAAGCAATAACATAGCAACCTGGTTGTATGTTGCTGCTTTTGCTACTGAATCCTGAGTCAGACACACTGTGAAGACACATGTTGTGCATGAACCTATAGTTATATCTGGACGGAAATACGGAAGCGTCCGATCCCACCCGTCTGCTTTGACCCATGACGTCACAAATATGGCGGAAACGACCATAAACCACGATTCCAATATGGCGCATATAAAGTCGTTACATACACATTATGAGGACGAAAATAAATCGATAAACAAACATACACACGTTCCACAAAAAGCCTAATGACACTAACGGGACAAGCGCGGGAAATAGGGAGTTTTGGGGTGGAGACAAACTAAATATAAACAAATTTAGACACCCACCCCCATACAAAACCACGCAAAACGACGAAAGAAACCGACATCACAAAACTCCCCAAATACCACTAAACACAATATCATCTGGAATCGGACACTTCCCTTGACCTATATAGCTCAACAGCAGCTCCCGATCCCATAAATTAGGACCTAACACTTCCCTTGACCTATATAGCTCAAAACCATCTCCCGATACCAATACCAACATTCACAGCCACACATTGGGATCGAACACTTCCCGTGACCTGTTATCCTTACGACATCTCCACATACACCCGTCCCTGGTCCGAGACGCCGGAACTTTAAGTAAGCCTCATTTCTTCACGACATAACACTTCGCGACTTCATCAAAAAATCCGAATAGTTGAGGAAATTTTATTAGAGACAACGTACTGACCCCCATCATAGCCGACAACCGAAAACTGTTGACCCTGTCAGTCATATCCATACCTACCAAAGACATAAAAAAAGCAATTTACCAAAATTCACACACGACGCCACACTCGCAAACTAAACCAAAAACATCACCTAACACACCACCAGAGAGCACCACCGATCGCATCAAAACGACAGCTACAGGCACGCCACTCTCTCAAACTAAATTCCGCGCCGTCGTGACGTCACACACCACAACAGCCTTACGTCACGATTCAAAGCCGACGGGTGGGATCGGACGCTTCGGTCGACCCATCTGGACAGTCTGCTCATCTGCACATTGTCAGAGTCCGCTGGAGAGAAGTGATGATGGCTCCTTGTGCCTGCAACAGTTTTAACGTGTTCTAGTCTACTTTTTAGCAATTCTTCGACTGATTTCACCTCATCTTTCGAAACATAGAATGATTGTATGCCAGAGATATTTTTCTGTACCCAGGTAAATAATTGAAGGGGTGTTACAATGCGACCTTCTGTAGGGTGCTGCAGACTAGCTCGTGGTGCCATGCGCTTAATGGTAGCACCAATACCACCACATACATTTTTACCATGACTTGTTGCGAAAAAATTCCATTCTGTGTGAATCTGAAAATCTAGGTAATGCATGCATACATTTTTGAGATTTTTACAGTTTTTGTACTGACTAGCTGCCCCATCAGTGAAGTACTTCGCAAAAATGTATGTGAGGCAGCTTGGTTTTCACATATGCCATGACAGTGCAAATGTGGCCATAAAACGCAATGGCATCATGAATTAAACGGTCACTAAAAAACGCACAGGTTCATGACAGACACATCATCTGATTCACCTCTATAGTAAATCGCAAATGGTTTGAGAGTTGCTTAACTGTTGTCCCAATAATATCCTTGGATGGCATCTTGAACTATAAATGCATAATTTTCGGAAAAGTCTAGTATTACTATAATTTCATCTTGTTTCAAACTATCCTTACAAAACTGGAGATAAGCCGATTGTGCTGTTGCTGTGAAGCTGTGTGTGGTCAGTTTGTCCGTTTTTTTGACAACACGTTTCAATAAAAGCTTCCACTTTACTTTCCTTTGTTTCAAGACTTGTACAATCGATGTGTGTGTCCATTGTTTATAAGAAACAAGTTCATCGTCATCCATAAGTAGTTCACTATACAATTTGTTATTCATGTGTTCTGCAAGATTTACCTTACAAGGACACTTTTCACACCTGTGTATCATACACTGGTAGGAACTGATGTCACACACTAGCAGCTTCATTGCACCTTTGTAATCCAGACCAGAATCCTCTATAGCGGCAAACATCAGCTTAGCATTTTGATGGATCTCACATACACAAACATTGTGTGTGCCCCTTGCACTTACAGGCACAACCCATTTTGGCCGAAGATTGAAAAAAGATGATGAACCTACTTTGGCACTGGGATACTTTTCCTTGAATTCTACATATAGTTCTGATATGTTGCATAGCAAACAGTCTTTTTTGTATCTGTACGCGTAATTTTCCCATTTTCACTGGTAGATAGTCTTTTTTTCCAGGCATTATTCGGCTGTAGTCATTATTTTCATAAAACTCCGTCACTAGCACCTTTATTTCTGAACACAATTGCTTACCCTGAGCCTTCTGAAGTTGTGGAAGCACTCCTTGGGTTTCCTTTTTTTTTTTCTAGCTTGCTTTACCATTTATGTAGAAACATTGAATTCCTTTGCAGTGTAGTCAATAGACCAGCTGGAGGGTGCAAGGGTAAGAATAGCTAGGCCTATTTTTTTCTGGTGTGTGGATATGGCACAATTTTCTTTCAAATCATGCACAATTTTGTCCAAATCAGAGCATTTCTGGCATGATTTCTGTTCCTTTGGAGCAGATAGTTCTTCCTCTTCCACCATTAGTGTGTCAGCTATTTTGTGTTTTAATTCCATTTGAGCTTCTTGTAGTTTTCTTCTACCATAGCTGGGCCTGTCTCTTTTCCAAACTTTGTGTGTCTTCATGGGAGACAAACCAAGATCAGTCACTGAAGTATTTAATTGCTCATCCGCTGTGGTTGTAGGTGGCTGATACTCTTCATCACTGTCATGTAAATTATCAGAATATTCTTCAGTTTTTAGCAGTGTAACACACCTGGAACATAACTTTTGTCCTGGTTTCATGTTAAGCCCCATGCACTGATTCACTTTCAATACTGATTTTATATCAATTTCTCTGAGGCTACACTTTGTTGTCTTCTTATAAATACGAAAGGGATCAAAACAACTTCTTTGTAGGAAAGAATACTTATACAGAAACACTTTCATATGATGATAACAAACATTAAAGTTTCCTGGAACTGTACTTCTTGTGCCCACAGGGTGTATCCCGGATCTCCATAGCAACAAATCTTGGTCCGATTCATCCAGATCATACAGTACAAAG
Source organism: Schistocerca nitens (assembly GCF_023898315.1). Lineage (NCBI taxonomy): Eukaryota > Metazoa > Arthropoda > Insecta > Orthoptera > Acrididae > Schistocerca > Schistocerca nitens. The sequence goes on from NC_064617.1 coordinate 968,690,401, forward strand.
CGAATGTCACATTTTGTTCCATATATTGTTTTATGACATTCAGATGCTTGTGCTCTACCAATACTGCAACTTGTTTGGACAAAAGCACCACTAGTACACTCTTCTGCCTCCATGCTAACTTTCCAAAACAGTAGTGAGTAGTGACCAGTCTGAACTAGAATCTTAAAAATATGAGTAACCTGTAATTGTTGCTTGTTTCCTTTGTTGTTCCTAATAATGACTCATTCTGTCCCTGAAAACTACCATTGTTTAACTTTCTGTTGCCTAATGGTTCCCAAAAATTGCTGCAGCTTTATTTGAAACAAATTGTCTGCATCATACTATTAGTTGCTAGATCATGTTAAAAGAAATGTAACCAAATACATCTCTGTCAACTTTTATTGTACACAAATGCCTTGCAATAACAAGTTGAAATTTTGCCACATATTATATTATGGTCTACTTATGCAGTGTTTGAAATTTGGCTTGGACACCACTTGTCCCTTTTGTGCTACCACACTTAGAAAATCCATGTTTTTCAGGTAATTTTTCAAATTTTTGTATTTTCGTGTGCATGTAACTCTGTTTGTGTGACTGATATGGGCAAGATGAGTTGTGTGTGTGTTTAGACCTCATTACCAGTCTCATAATTAATCAACAGAGTGGGTTCGCCCAAGCCAGGCTAGCCAGACATATGCTGGAAGCACCGCTTTAATGCACTCAGTTACAAGGGCAGGTCTTTCAGTATAACTAACTGATGTAACCAGTTTCTTCAGCAAGATCACGCCGCCAACCACCTGTAACTACTATCTTCCCGGCCTCTATACATGTGTCTCAGATATGACTTATGTTTACCATATTAAACTGATCGATCCTATAACACTAAACCGCTCTTTCGAAAACTACAGAACTGATACTAATATTATCCACCAACGTGAAAGAAGAACTTTCCATAATAATTCTCTCATCCATGTGACAACAGCCTAATGTTTGATTTCGAATGCCGACATAAAATTATGACATAAACTGCGAACAGAAATATCCGTACGTATCTACAGGTTACAAAATACGTCGAATGAATAGACATTTTAGATCACGACGAGTACATCACAGCTTTACACTTTCTGATCTACAGGTTTTAACTTTTTTGGTCCTTCAACTGTTTATAGCGTTTCTGTGATACAAACATTACAAATACCTTCATATTCTCGGACGGAACTGGGAGGTAACATGCAATATACTGACTCGAGCACGCTACATTTCATTGTCATTGTTAAGCTAACGCAAAAACATCCCGGTTACATACATTACTTTATCAATACACGAAGTTTTATTTACAGAAAGCTCCTAGTAATAATATTACATACCTCAGCATACTTAGTTTGTTTACAAAAACAACGCCTTTGTTTGTTGCGATCATCTGATCAGTTGACAAACTGTGTCTGCTATTCTCAACAGATGGGTTGTGAATCTTTGGGATTCAGCTCTGTGCTTCATAAGTTATCTTTGGTTTGTTGGGGAAGATGCTGTGGGGTGAAGTGGACAAACTCCCGCATCGTCGAATAAAATATTGTTTTTAATTTTAAACATTCATATTGCCCATTTGCCACCGCAGAAACGGAATATTAAGCCACTAGTGCGGCTGATAGCGGTTTTACTCGCTATCTAAATACTTTTTGGCAAGTTTTATAGTGGTTTGTGAAACTGTGATAAACCATATTTTCAGTCATAAAGCGTGTCGTTCATTGTTAACACGACGGTAAACAGAAATGTCATCGTACCCAGTTAAAGGTTATTCGGAAGGAGCAGTAAATCAGAAGTCAAACGGTAAGAGAAACATTGTTATATGAAAAATAAATAAATCGCATTCCCAAATAGATCCAAGTACTGGCTAATGAACGTGCCTTCATTATTTCCTAAAGGCCCGTCATTCGACAAAAGCAAAGAATGGCAGATGGAATTATTGATGGAGAAACTTCGCACCAAATCAAGCCAGTTCAAATCCTTCGTCGAATGTGCGAAGGCGGTGCGTATGGCACTATTGGTAAGTTGTATATAAATATTTTGTTAGCTTATAATGAAGAAATGTCATCCACGCTACCAACGTAATTTTAAAATTCGACAGGGAATGTCTTGTTTGATAGTTTATGGATAAATAGACATATGATTTCCCAACGACTAACTCCTGAATCGAGGAAACACCTCTGCCCATGTATCTATTAATGTGTTACTGGCAATCCTGCCATCCAACAGCAAAGAACCAAGCAAGCTTTAGGTCAAGTAAGATGTTAGTTAAAGCTGCAGACAATTCAAAATGTTAATATTTAAGTTTTCTTGTTTTTGCAGATTTTTGATAAATTCCCTTTGAAATAATTCTGGATGCTGTTTATGACGATTGCCTCAAATTTAGTGATGCTGAAGACAAGCTTTTCTCACAGCTGGCACAAAAACGAATTTGTGTTGTGCATTGTTGCACTTACTTGGACAGTGTTGCACTGAAATATCTTTTTGCTGTTGATGGTTGAGGCTATCTAAAAATTTTCGACATGATACGCCCAACAACATTCTGACCAGTACTAGTCATTTTTATGTAACTGAGCTAATTAATAATGTTCTCACATCCAATGGGGCATTACTTACTGAAAGAAAGTATTACCAGTCAGCATGCTTTGATGCTGATGTTGGGTCTCATAACATGATTATTCAACCAATTTTACCTAATTTTTATTTGTATTCATCTTCTAGTCACCTTTTTTTCTAGAAAATGTTTTACAAATTACCTGCCCCAAAAGATAATTGATAAGTGCCAGCTATTACACAAAAGCCTGTATACAAAGTGTCAAAAACTAGTACCAAGGGTAGAATCTAGGAATATATTACAGCTCCCTTCATATCACTCACATAGGGCCAGATTAGACTAATTACAGCATACACTGAAGCATTCTTCCCGCACTCCATACACAATACAGAACACGAAAAAATAATTATATGTAGTTCCATGGGAAATACTCTGTCACCTACTTCAAAGTGGTTTGCAGAGCCTGGAGATAGATGTAGCTCACAGTGTGTAACACAGCATTGCAGCTTTTAATAACAGCCAGGCTGAATCCGTGACATCTACAGATTTTTTTTTGAGCAGATTGAAGTATTTTAACTCAAGTACAAGACCATGCTCCATCAGAATTTGGACACAGTAGCTCCTCAACGACAATAAGATGGCAAGGAGTACATTTGCTGTATATTGGACGATTTTTGAATTTGATAGTGATAAACATCAAAAATTAATTGAAGACCAACTGACATAGCTAATATGTACGGTTTCTTCTTGACTGCTAGCAAAACAGTGAGGTATGACACCGTGTTTGTTTATGGTTTCAATGCATGTACACCAGGCGGATGGCGGTATGCAAGCATTTCTTTTTGGGGGATGCTGATGAGCTTAACACTTCTTTTGCCCAGTTTGTGATTGCCACAAGAACATAGAGATTTGGATGTTCCATGAGTTGTTTTTGTGATAATTCATTATGATATGGAATGTGCCAATACTGCTGTTGTGGAATTGTGTTTTATTCATCTCATGACATACATTTGCAATCCATGTGGTTTGTGTACAGAAGACATGTCAAAAATTTATAATACTGCTGCAATGAGTTTTACACTAATAAATAATAGCATTAAAATAAAGAATAACACTATAAGGATATTTCTTGGTGTATGTAACACATTGTGCCCAGCTCAGATTTCCATTTTGTTCTGCATGAATTCATCCACTGAGTAATAACATTTCAGTGTCAGTGCCTCATATAGCTTTCTCTTAAGTGGAACTATATTCATCTGCATTAACTTGTTCCCTTTTAATTTATTACAAATTTTTATTCCCATGTTGACTTTACAACAGTATTTCCTTCGATGTCAATTTTTGAAATTTCTTGGTTGCAGGCTTCAACACCTAACTCAGATTTAATGGCTGGCCACACAGCCTTTGTCTTATTTTTATAATTTAAAATTAGCCTGTCATTTGCCAGTTGTTTTGCTGCTTTGACAACTCATTTAAATATGATTTTATAGAGTCTAACATATTCAACGAAATCAATGTCCGCCCCCGGTAGCTGAGTGGTCAGCGCGACAGAGTGTCAATCCTAAGGGCCCCGGTTCGATTCCTGGCTGGGTCGGAGATTTTCTCCGCTCAGGGACTGGTTGTTGTGTTGTCCTAATCATCATTATTTCATCCCTATCGACGCGCAAGCCACCGAAGTGGTGTCAAACCGAAAGACTTGCACCAGGCGAGCGATCTACCCGACGGGAGGCCCTCGTCACACGCCATTATTATTATTATTATTATTATTATTATTATGAAATCAATATCTTTATTATATTTTAATTCTCTGTGCAGTTGCCTTTTCATTAAACTGGAAATTTTTATGCTCTGCCACTTTAATTTATTTGTGATTTTATTGCTGCAGAGTCTGGTGGAAATGTTTTATTAAAGACACCAAGAAAACTGTTTAGGAATTTTTCAAAGTTTTCATCACTTGAGTTACAATGATCAAAAGGCCATTTTTTCTCTTTTAGCTTCTTAAAAAAGTTTTGTTTGCTAAAGTTCTCATATGAGAAATGTTACTGTGTGCCTGTGGCAGCTCAGTGAACAATGCACAAAGGTCTGAAATACCTAGATCTAGACAAAATTTATACTCATCTTCATATATATAATTAGTTATAACATTAACATTACAAGTTGCTGATCGGCCATTGTCTCTGGTAGATTCAAAGAAATTCAATTTGAAACCATATTTCTTTACTAAGTCAGTAAATCTTGAAGTGTAGCAGTTTTTTTTCTCTTTTTGCTCTACAAAGGTCTTCTAGCATAATTTGAAGCTTAGACGAGACTAGTTGTGTTGTTGACATCTCTGGAATTCTGTATATTGAGATGATTATAACATTTGCGAGTGAGTACAGTATTTCTACACAATAGCTCTCAAACACAATTCATCATTTAAATAATTAAAACAATTTCTGGTCTCATAATTTATATCATTATGTAGAAGTATACATGAATCTCCACATGACTTGTTTCTTCTGCAAAAGCTACTTGCTATTCTGAAATTCCCTATTTTTTTTTTAAATTTTGTGTCCTCGGTAAACCAGTGCTCAATTAAACAAACAACTCTAATATTTGCACATTCTGACAGAATGGTTTTAATTCCTGGTTTATATTTAAATGAGTTACATAATGTATATGCTGTTCAGATGATATTGATGGGAAAATAGGCAGATCTAAGATTCTGAAGTATTTCAATCACCTAATTACGCGCAGGTTTAGTAAAAAAGTTTTTATTTAAACTAAATCTATTTGAGGTGTGTGGTTGCTACATGGGTGGCAAGTAGTGAGGAGTATGTATGTACAATAAAGTACATCAGCTTTCATAATTGACACTATCAGCAAGGCAATAGTTCGTCAGCACTGCAGAGCCTGTGTGAGAATTATTACACCATACAGTTATGCGTATTTTAGCTTCCGAAGTATCAAGACCTCTGTGCGAACTTGAGGGTTTTCAGTGGAGAGGGGGAGGAAGGGGAATTCTTATTATTAATGCTTGGAAACTATTAAAAACTTGTAAACCTCAGACCACTGTGGGAAAATATGAGTTTTCAGGGGGAAGTTAAATAAAAATGCAAAATGCACATTGCATAAAAAATAGATTGTTGTGCAGTATTTGTTGGTCATGCCAGTTCACAACCAAACTATGAATTTGAATCTAAGCTTGACTTCAAATTATGCTAAATGTCAGTCCATTTCTACAACTTAGACTTTTCCTAAAAAAATATGTTGTTGCAGTGACACATTTGTTGCTTTCTAGCAAAGTTTCACTTTCCAGTTTCATCTATGTTACAATCTGTGCTACAAATCAGTCTGATACCAAAACCTTTACTTCCAAAAATTAGTTTAAATGATGAATGGTAGTATTTCAGGCTTCAGTATGTCTTAACTGGATAAGCATCAAACCACCTATCGGAAAGACTTGGGCTCAAGCCCCAGTCAGTCCAAAGAATTTTTATTCTCTGCCACTTATTGCTTCTTTTGTCCATAGCGAAGATACATCAGAGTGGAAAAATGCCAAATTGTGCCATTGTTTGGAGGCAGTGTTAAACTGTAGGTCACTCTGTATGGCTGGGAAGTCAGTACAAAGGAAAGCAAAATTGCACCACCTACATCAGGACCATGCCTAGTATAGCCCCAAAGTTTTCAAAAAAAACCTTCTGGCTTAGGACACCTTTGTCTTACCTTGTACTGCTGCTGACACACTGACTACTGCATATGTTTCTACACAATTTTTGATCGATATACAATGCCAGAAAAAAATGAAGTGTCCAGAAGGAGGAAACAAAATGATAGTTCATGAATTGGGAGGGTATTTCATGTTATTTCAGTGATTACAAAATTGAGTCAAATTTACAAAGAATTGGTGGTATGAGCCAATTTTTTGGTATGACATTGCACACCCTCTGGCCTAAATGCATGCACTAATTTGGTTGAGGATGGCTATCTGGTCCTCCTGTTGTAACTGATCCTCAGTATCCTGGATACTGTCACTAAAACAGTCTCACACATGTTCTGTCGGGGACAAATATTGGGCTTTATGATGAGTAGGCCTGTTCTCACTCTTCCATGCAGTCCGAATTCTCCACAAACCTGGATATTGCAGGTTTCAACCTTCTGGTCTAATGGAGACCCACAATGAGTCCCCTTTCAAACTCTGTTAGATGCTGAGAACACAGTCTCACGTGTGTACTCGACATCTGCATGTCCTTCACAGTGATCACTCAGCATCTGAAACTGTTGCCCCCCCCCCCCCCCCCCCCTATATACCCTACCAGACCTACTAATAGTACTAGACATGAACATCACTAATACACTCTGGTGGCCATTAATCATTTACAAACACAGCGAAGATGTGTATGTGTATGGAGTAACCCTACATTGACATTTGATCATATGTTCTGGTTGCTTCACTTTTTTTGTCTGGCAGTGTATAATGTAACGCTATCCTGATTCTTCGTTTTAAATATGCAGCACTGTTTTTCAAAATCTCAATAAACTTACAGATTACTGATTACACTTTTGAAATTATACCTACAGTATGTGATCTAAAGTATCCGGACACCCTCAAAAAAACATGTTTTTCATATTAGGTGCATTGTTCTGCACCTGCTGCCAGGTACTCCATATCAGCGACCTCGGTAGTCATTAGATGTCGTGAGAGAGCAGAATGGGGCGCTCCGCGAAACTCATGGACTTGAACATGGTCAGGTGATGGGTGTCACTTGTGTCATACATCTGTACGCGAGATTTCCACACTCCTAAACATCCCTAGGTCCACTGGACATTGCTACAAGTGAACTTGACAAAAAAACTCTAACAATTGGCAAAACCTAAAAGAAAATTTCATACAAAACAGCACAAAATGTAATTCCACTTCTAAAGAAACAAAACCAACCTTGGTGGAACACAAATTGTGAAATAGCAGTTAATTCTAGGCATGAGGCATTCAAAAATTCGAATAGTAACAAAACTGAAAAAAATGTACACCGCCTTTCTAACTGTAACAGAAGAAACATCTAAATTAATTTGGCAGACTAAAAGAAATAACGAAAAGTCCCAACTTTTAGAAACTGTAAAAGATTTCCAAAAGAACAATACAAGACACTTTTATGAAACATTCAAAACAAAACTAATGACTTTAACATCATAGTATTTGCTTCAAAAATGAAAATGGCAGTGTGATTCTTAAAAACCAGTCCAGAACCAATGAATAAATTCCAACCACAGCTAACTAACACCACCAACCCTAATTCTAAGGAATGTGATGAAATCGAAATAACAAAACAAATTAAGAAACTTAAAAACAATAAAGCATCCAGGGAAGATGGTATAATTGCAGAACTGCTAAAATCATTTGGCCCTAACACTATAAAAGAGATCACTCAACTAATAGGACATATCTGTCAAACTTAGAAATTATCCGAAGACTGGAAAACCCCCTAATTCATCCATTGCATAAAAAAGGGGGTAGAACCTGTGTTAATAATTACCTAGGAATCTCTCTTCACCTGGTCACATACAAAATTCTCTTGCAGTGTTTACTTGGTCGAGCCCAAGAACAGCTAGAACCTAAAATTGGTGAATACAAAGCAGGCATTACACCCAAAAGATCCTGTCCAGAGCAGATTCTTAATTTAAAACTAATTCTTAGGCACCGAAGGATCTCTAGTAACAATATTGTATGTACAAATTAAACAATGGAAAATCCAGGATGGAATGCAACAGTATTATGAGAAGGAAAGTTGCTACTCACTGTATAGCGGAGATGCTGAGTCGCAGATAGGCACAACAAAAAGGCTTTCACAATTATAGCTTTCGGCCATTAAGGCCTTTGTCAACAATAGACACACATATGCGCACACACACACTCATGCAAACCCAAGTCACACACTTGACTGCAGACTCAGGCAATGGAAACCACACTTAGAGCAGCACACCAGTGCACGATGGGAGTGGCGACTGGGTGGGGCTAAGGAGAAGGCTGGAGCGGGGAGGGGGAGGGATAGTATGGTGGGAGTGGCGGACAGTTAAGTGCTGCAGGTTAGATGGAGGGCAGGGGAGAGGTGTATGTACATTTGTGGATTATGAAATGATCTACAACTCAGTCGATGGTGAATCTTTTTTCCTAATTTTGAAGGAACAAGTGCTAGATAATAAAACTCTAACACTGATTAAGGAAATGTTAACCCACACTAGCTCTAAAGTTAAATTCATGTGAGAAATTCCTGAAACATTTGATATAAAGACTGGTGTTAGACAGGGAGATGGACTCTCCCTATTACTGTTTAACTGCCTATTACTGTTTAAATGTGTTTTGGAAAAGGTAATAACCGAATGTCGAGAGCAAAAGTTCAGTCAAAATATAGATCAATCAATCAAGTTAGGCAGAAGTAATATCAGAATAGACTGCCTTGCCTTTGCAGATGATCAAGCAGTTTTAACTAGGGATGTTAACATACCTCAAAAACAAATTGTAAAGAACTTGCAGAAAAAGTAGGACTATAAATATCATTTGAAAAAATTGAATATATGAATATATGAAATGCAACATACCAGTTTTGAACATGAAATATTGGAAAATAAAAAGATGTTCTCGGTTTAAATACTTGGGAGAAATCATTCAAGAAAACAGTGTGGAAAAAATTAACTTCTCATGGTTGGGATTCACGTCATATAATATTTCTTAAAAGACATCATAGTCACCATTGACTGTATGAAATATTGATTATTACGACTGCAATTTCGGCCTTAGGGCCATTTTCAAGTAACACTGCAAAAGTTACCTAAACACAAAAAATACAAAAATGAAGCACAGGGTGTATATACATAATTAAACAGGCATTTCATTAAGGTAGTAGCGTAATTATAAAAATTGGCGAAGAATGTACATAACTTACATTCTGTCAGAATATGAGACTATCTGACATGAGTACATGTCGTTGTCAAAATTTTGACTATCGCTACGTGATACCCTCACCCAGCTGACCTCCATTTCGCTGGTGCACACTGCCTACCATTTTTCTGCCTTGGAGTCCGCAGGCTAACTCAGGGATAATGCCAATACCTCCATAGATTTCATGGAACAGGATCCTACAGCCTCTGCACCCTGCAGCAGTGAGCCTTCAAAGGCTGGGACTCGGCAATCACCAAGGTGACTGCCCTTCATTTGTTCCCAATCCTCCTTTCCCCAGTATGAATTTTCTCCAGTGGAACGTTCATGGCATTAGATCCAACTAGGAGGAATTATGTCTGCTCTTGAAATCACAATGTCCAGTTGTTTTTTCCATCCAGGAAACAAAATTGCATCTTTGTGACTGCTTTGACCTCCCACATTGACCCCCCCTCCCCCGAGGGCAGCATTTCACATCATGGGGGAGTCAAACTGCTCATTCGGGACGACATGATGTCTATAGCCAAACCATCTCACTGAACACCCCACTGCAAGCTGTTGCAGCTCGCATTTTCCTTCCTCGTTTCATGTTTTCTCTTTGTAACTTCTACATCCTTTCATCATTTGCCATTTGCTCCAGCTTATTGGTCAGCTCCCTCACTCAGTTTTGCTGCTCTGCAACTTTAATGCCCACCATCCCCTTTGGGGCTCTGCGAGAACCTATCCAAGAGGTTCCCACTTGGCTGTCCTTCTCCATCAACTTAACCTCATCTGTCTTAACACTGGAGTGCCTACGTTCCGTTCAGACCCCATGCGAACCTGTTCCCGCTTGGACCTCTCATTCTGCACTGCCTAGCTTGCCCATTGCCTTGAATGGTCCGTTCTCTCTGAGACGTACTTGAGCAACCACTTCCCGTTCGCAATCTGTTTGCTGACTCGTACCTCACGTGCATGTAAATCCAGTCGACAGCTTTCTAAGGCTGTTTGGAGGTTTTACTTCTCCCTGGCGACCTTCTATGACCAACATTTCTACAGTTCGATGACCAGGTAGACTACCTTACAAATGTTATCCTTACTACGGCAGAATTTTCTGTACCTCGCACTTCTTCTTTACCGTGCTGTGTCCTAGTCCCCTGGTAGACTGAGGCATTCTGCTATGAGATTCGCGCGTGAGCATGTGCTCTGCATTTTTAACTGTCATGCTTCGATGGTGAACTGTATCCATTAGAAACAGCTACTTGCACAGTGTCGTTGCTTTCTTCCAGATAACAAAAAAGGTAGCTGAATTTCCTTTACTAGTTCTTTTAACAATTTCACTACCTCTTGCATCATGTGGTGCTACCTCCATCAGCTCTATGGGATCAAGATTCATTCCCTGATTTCCAGCCTGACCGTAGCAGATGATGACATGAATCCTATTGCTTTCTCCAATCCCCACCCCCACGGAGCTCATGGTTCTTTTGTCAGTTCATGCGTGTGCGCAGGGGGCCCCAAGCTATTGCTGTCCATTCTTCCTTCCCTGGCTGCATTTTCTTCTCAGTGACCCTTCATGCTCCCCTCCTCCCTCCTTCCCCTCTCTGTGTTCTGATTTATGTTGACCTGGATATCCACCTAGTTCCCTGTATTGCTCGCAATTTTGTTCCTCTTGCCTGTTCCCTTTCATCCTTTTTGGTGTTTAGGTCCCCGCTTTAGTTTTGATTTCCAATTCTAAATTTTCTGTTTGTAGTGTGAGCCACTTGGGGAAGAACTTCCTCCCTAGCGTCTACGGTGTGGATTCGTCTCCCCCTTCCTTCCAAGTTTCCTTCTCTGCTGTAGCCCCTCCACCCCACTAGGTCACCAGCACCTGAAGCCAGTCCTTGTGATGGGTCTGCCATGTACCCATCTGACTGAGTACCCTGACAACACAGGGATCACACTTCTGATACCTGAGCTGTTGCCTCCCCATGTGTGCCTAGGAGTGGTTGCTTGTCACTTCAGAGCATCAGAACTTCAGGCACTAGCTGCCATGCCAGATGGCCCTTGCTGTGGCTCAATGGTGTCCATGGGGAGAGCCTCTGATTGGAGTGGGTGTTATCAGGGTGGGTGCTTCGCACATGAAGCATATAAGGCTCCAAAAATCTGGCCATTCTCCTAAGGCCATTTCTTTGAGTGGTAACAAATCATCGAATACTACTTCTTATGATCCTGCGGCCTTCCCTGGCTACACCCTGGAAGGAGGGCCAGGATCCCTGGCTTGGGACAAAACACTTGCCCTGCTACCTGGTCTGTACTAGAACAGACAGGGACACATTCACCACCACAAAGTCATTGTTTTTTTTTGTGGGGAATATCGAGGACAAGTTTGGTAAAGATAAGTCTCTCAGGTCGGACTCCCTGTTGATCACAGCATCTTCTGCTGCCCAATCTGAAGTTCTTCGTGCTAATGATCATATTGACAATATCACAGTGTCTATTACCACTCACCAGTCTCTGAATATGGTGCAGAGAGTGATTTTTCATAGGCACCTCATCCTGCAAACTGATGAGGAGCTCCTGATTAATCTAGAGCAACACAGCATTCATATTGTTTGATGGGTGCAGAAGGGTTGTAAAGACAACCGCACTAATACCGGCACCTTCATTCTGGCTTTTGAGGCAGATGCCCTCCCAGAGAAGGTCAAGATTATGTGCTACAGATGTGATGTGAAGCACTGTCCGCTGTGGACCACTACGGTCACAGGTTCGAATCCTGCCTCGGGCATGGACGTGTGTGGTGTCCTTAGGTTAGTTAGGTTTAAGTAGTTCTAAGTTCTAGGGGACTGATGACCTCAGATGTTAAGTCCCATAGTGCTCAGAGCCATTTGAACCATTTGTGATGTGAAGCTGTACGTCTCACCACCCATGAGGTGCTTTCAGTGCGTATGTTTTGGGCATGTCTTCCCGCTGTACGGCGGACCCTCTATGTGGTAACTGTAGACACCCACTCCATGAGGGAAGCCCCCGTGTTCCACCGCCTGTGTGTGTCAATTGTCATGACCACCACTCTCCACACTCTTCAGATTGCCCAGCTTACAAGAGAGAAAGAAGATCTAAGAATACAAGTCCCTGGATCGCCTATCTTATGCTGAGGCTCACCAAAAATATGACAAGACTCCATCCATTGTCACTTTCATCAACTTTTGCCTGTATTACATTCTTTCCCCCTCCTACCTCTTCCTTACCCCAGTCCCATCCCCCTCTCCCCTCCCCTTCCCCTGCAGTTCCCACGCCCTCCCTGGCTGATGAAGTGCCCCCTTTGCCCCCCCCCCCCCCCTTCTCCCAGGACCCTCCCGCCGGTGTCTCTCAGGCCAGAAGCCTACTACCACAACTTGGCCACGAAACACACCATCTGTGCACTCTGATATCGCCTGCTCTCTTTCGGTTCCAGATCTTGCAGCAGCCCTTTCTCCCTCTATGCCCTGCCCTACTCTACCTCTGAAGAAGGAGGAGAAGAAGAAGAAGAAGAAGAAGAAACATAAGTCCCTGGACAAAGCCTCTCCTTTGCCCCCTGAGGTACCATCTGTGCCCTCACAACCTGAGACTGACTTCCTATTCATGGATGTCACGTCATCCCTGTCGGTGACAACCACTGACCAAGTGACATGACCTCCCCTTGGTTTCTTTATGTCTAACCATATGATGTCTTGGCATACAATAATCCAGTGGAAATGCAATGGATATTATCGTCACCTGCTGGAAATACAATGCCTTGTTTTCTTCTATTCTGTTTTCTGTCTTGCTCTTCAAGAAAGCACTTCCATGATGACCACTCTCCAACGTTTCATGGTTATCGGGCGTTCTGTCAGATCTGTGCCCACCCGGGGGTAGCATCTGGAGGGATCTGCACTTCGGATCATGCCAGTGTTATTAGTGACTGGATTCCCATTTGTACCAGTTTGGAAGCAAAAATGGTTACCGTATTTACTCGAATCTAAGCCGCACTCGAATCTAAGCCGCACCTGAAAAATGAGACTCGAAATAAAGGAAAAAAAAAAAATCCCGAATCTAAGCCGCATGTGAAATTTGAGACTCAAAATTCAAGGGGAGAGAAAAGTTTTAGGCCGCACCTCCAAATCGAAAAAAAGTTGGTCCATTGTAATACGAGACACAATTTAGGTCGAATGAATGACGATACAGCTACAGTAGTTTGGTTCGAGTCGTAAGCTTAGCAGTTGAGCTTTACCAGGTAGCCATTGCTGTGCGTCAGGTGCTCCGTCCGTATTCATACGGGTACCCTTCCTTTATCACGTGCTTCGTCTGGTTTGAATCGATTGCTTATTTTGCTTTTATCTGATAATTGCTGTTTTCTTTGCTATAGGAGTTTACGTCACTCTAAGCTGAAAATGCATTACTGTACTGTGTCATGCTTTGTTTGTCGCATTCTGATAGTGCGTGTTTACCGCCTGTCGCTGCTTACGGCACGGCTTGCTTTTGTGCGCACTACCGCCGCTTACAATAAAAAAAGAAAGAGAGGAATCGTCTTATCAGCGAAGCAATGGCAAGAGATTGCTATTTGCTGTTACCTACACTGCTGCTTTCTTTGATAATGATCAACAAGAACCAAATAATAGACTGCGTATGATAGAACATGTTCTGAATGAGAGTTAGGCGAAAATTTTTCTCCATTTGAAAATCTTTGCGGCCGCTTCTTTAGTACATCAAATTCTGCACAGAAATTAGTCTTAGATTTAAAAATCTAGTCAGTTGCCGTGCTTCATTTCTGACTATCACTAATAGGCATAAGAATAATACGAATATAAACATGACACGATACGTATATTCTTCCGCGTTTGCTATTGTCTCTCTATGGTTTCGTAGTTTATTAGGCAGACAGATTTAAATGAGATAGCAGCAAACACGAAAGAATACATGGCAAAATGTTTATATTTGTATTCTTTCTTATGGTGCAGAGAATACTGCATGTGATGCACATTTCTTCAGGTTCCTATTAGCAACCATCTCTTCTCACAGGTAGGAAAAAATTCAGAATGTAGAGTTGGGCACATTGACAAACATCCCAAACAGTCTTGCCAGTCGGATTTTTGTAGTACATTGAAATTCTGCTACATTCGAAGATGAACAATACAATACGGAATTTGTATTTACTTCGTTGGATAATGTATGAAAATGCAGTGGTCAAAACTCTGGGCGGAGAAAAAAAGCTCATCTTCCACCTTTTTTTTTTAAATTTATTTACTGACGCAGAGGTTTTGGCGCCAGTATTTATCTTTGTGCCTACAAAGCATGCCTGTGTAGAGCCACATATATTCGACAGCAGAAGTTAGTTGTGGTGGCACCTACCAACATTTTTCAGAACTTCCGCTTGCTTTGCACTCGATTCTAAGCCGCAGGCGGTTTTTTGGATTACAAAAACCGGAAAAAAAGTGCGGCTTAGATTGGAGTAAATACGGTAGAGTGCAAACAACTGCGGGAATCACCATTTGCAATGTCTACCTCCCTCCAGGTAGGAAAATTTGTAAATTTGTTGTAAGTTCTTTGGTCATAGGTCCCTAGACTTACACACTACTTAATCTAACTGAAACTAACTTACATTAAGGACAACACACACATCCATGCACAAGAGAGGACTCAACCTCAGACGGGGGGAGCTGCGCGAACCGTGGCAAGGTGCCTAAGACCGCTACCGTGTGCAGCTCCAGGTAGGACACTTCCTTATGTAGAATATGTAGAACTGTCTACCTTCAACAGCAGCTCCCATCCCCATATCTCCTCTTCAGGAACTTCAGTGCACACCACCCTCTGTGGGTGAGTGCCACTTTGATGGGTAGGGGGTCTTATAATTGACCAACTTATTACAGACTTTGATTTGTGTCTCCTAAATGATGATTTCCTTACCCACTTCAGGGCAGCACATGGCACCTTTACTGCTATCGATCTTACAATCTACTCCTCTGCTCACGTGGCTTCCCGGCATTGTTCACCCCGTGATGATCTTTGTGACAGTGATCACTTTACGATGAGATTTTTGTTCCCCTGCCACCACCAGGCAGACACGCTTCCACATTGGGCATTGTGCAGAGCCAGTTGGTCTTTATATACATCTGCTGCACACTTTGACAGCTGTCTCTCAAACTGCATTGATGCGGTCATGCAGGGCTTCTCTGCAACTATTCTTCATGCTCGTGGCACTGCTCTCCCCCTATCCTCAGGTCCCCCTCGTCATCAACCGGTACCGTGGTGGACCAAGTACATAGCAGTCGCTGTCCAGGAACATCGCTGGGCACTGCAACAATTTAAACAACACCCTTCACAGACCAACCTCCTCATTTTAAGTGTCTGTATGCTAAGGCTCCCTACCTTACTAAGCAGAGTAAAAATAAATGCTAGGGGTTCTATGTTTCCTCCCTGGAGACATGTGTCACTTCATCGCAGATTTTGGTCTAAGCTCTTGAGTCGTCTTGGCTGCCAGCGACAATCCACTGTCCATGGTCTTGTCCTCCAAGGTGCTCTGTGTGCCGATCCATTGGTCCTTGCATAATACGAGGGCTATCCACAAAGTACATTACATTTTCGTTTGTGTCCGTTAGGGGCGGGGGTAGTGCGGCCATCTTGGTGTCATGGCATTCCGCCGCTCAGTCGGCATCCTGCCGTGCTAGTGAGAGGTTCGTGCTGTACTCCGTTGAGTTACTGTGACAGTTTGAAATGTCAGCGTTAATTGAAAATGCCACGAAGTGTGAAGTGCGTGCTGTAATAAGGTTTCTGACTGCAAAAAACTGTACACCGATAGAAATCTATCGGCAGCTTTGTGAAGTGTATGGGGACAACATAATCATTGAAGGTGGAGTGCGTCAATGGGTCATAAAATTTAAAAATGGCCTAACTAATGTTCACGATGAAGAGCGAAGTGGAAGACCCAGCATAGTGAATGCCGAAAATGTCGAAAAAGTCGCTGCCGCGGTCCGTGAAAACCGTAATTTCACAATAACAGAACTCTCTATGAGTTTTCCACAAATTTCACGAAGTTTGTTGCACGAAATCATTACCGAAAAGCTTGGTTGCCATAAGTTTTGTGCAAGATGGATACCAAAAATCTTGACAGAGATTCACAAAAATCAGCGAATGGCTGCAGCGTTAACGTTTTTGGACGCTTGCGAGAAAGATGGCGACTCATTACTCGATCACATCGTTACTGGTGACGAAACATGGGTTAAGCATGTGAACTGCGAGACAAAATTGCAGTCAATGCAGTGGGGGCACACAAATTCCCCCCAAAAACCCAAGAAATGCATGCAGACAATGTCGGCAAGGAAGGTGATGGCGACTGCCTTTTGGGACAGACAAGGTGTGATTTTTGTCGATTTCCTGGAAAGAGGCACTACAATAAACTCTCAAAGGTATTGCCAAACTCTGCACAACCTCAGAAGAGCAATACAAATCTAGCGCAGGGGAAAGTTAGGCTCAAAGCTATTGCTGATTCACGACAACCCCCGGGCCCACACGGCAAATGCCACTCGTGAAGTTCTTGAATCTTTTAAGTGGGAGTTGTTTCCTCATCTGCCGTACAGTCCTGACCTGGCACCGAGCGACTTCCACTTATTCCCAGCAATGAAGAAGTGGTTGGCTATGCAGCGTTTTGATGACGATGCACAGCTTCAAGAAGAGGTAACCACATGGTTGAAGGCGCAGGCGGCCGAATTTTACGACGAATGAATTTCCAAGCTCGTCCATCGCTACGATAAGTGCCTTAATTTAAATGGCAACTATGTAGAAAAGTAGTATTTAAGTGTGGCTTTCATCTGTATATAATAAAAAAATATTTTCAATACTTTATTTATTTTTAATTCCAAAACGTAATGTACTTTGTGGATAGCCCTCGTACCTCATGACACACTGCGACAGCATTGGTGTCCTCTTCCTATCCTACTACCTTTCTCTGACAGAAACGCTAAGTTGAACAGATGCCCCCACTGTTTCAACCCTCACCAAGCTGAACCCTTTAATGAACCCTTCACTGAATGGGAATTCTTGCAGTCTCTTGCCTCTTCGCCTGACACAGTCTCAGAATCGGATTCCATACACAACCAGATGATCCAACATTGGAACATTACTCAGAGGCAACATCAACTCGGGGCCTTTGACTGCATTTGAATCATGCATGCCTTCCCCTTGCAATGGCGAAACAGTATAGTTTCTCCTCTCCTTAAGCCTGGGGAAGAACTTGTCTCTCAACAGCTACTGTCCGATTAGTCTGGCAAATGTACTTTGTAAGCTGCCTGAGAGGATGGTTAGCTTCTGATTATCTTGGTACTCAAATCTTGGGGCCTTTTGTTCCTGTATCAATGTGGCTTCAAGGAGGGATGATCTCCAACTGACCATTCACTCATATTGGAAACAGCAATCCGACAGGCTTTTACTAACCGCCGGCACCTTGTCGCGGTCTTCTTTGACCTACATAAGACATACGACACGGCTTGGCGTTTCACATTTTAGTTATCCTCCATGACTGGGGCTTTTGAGGCCTCCTCCTGATTTCTATCCTCAAGTTTTTATTCCACCAGCTCTTCCGGTTCAAGTTGGTACTTCATTCAGGATTTGCATATTGTGCAGCGCCCTCTTGATAACATCTGCTGAGTGCCGGCTCCAAGGTGCCATCCAATGGGCCTCTGCATGGGCCATCTCCCGTGGCTTCCAGTTTTTTCCCCTCCAAAACACAGGTCATGCATTTTTTTGTTGTCAATCCACAGCACACCCACAACCCAAACTTCAATTTGATGACCAGCTCTTAGATGTTGTAGCACAGACCCGTTTCTTGGACCTTATTTTTGATAAAAAGCTGATGTGGCTGCCCCATATATGCCACCTGAAGACTACATGCATGTGGAATCTCACTGCTCTCTGCGTCATGGCCAACACATGTTGAGGTGCAGACCATGCTACTCTTCTCCATCGTTACCGTGCTATGATGTAGTCCAGGCTAGATTATGGAAGTCAGGTTTAGGACTCAGCGGCTCCTTCCACTCTGAAAATACTCGACCCTGTTCACCATTGTGGGTTGCGTCTGGCTATTGGTGCGTTTTGCACTCGTTGACAGTCTCCTCACAGAAGCGGGGATTACCCCTCTACAAATATGATGGCGCCAACTCCTGGTTTCATATGCAATCGTCATTCACTGATTCACTGACCATCCTGTGTACCCTGTCCTCTTTGCAAACAAGGTATGTCCGTCCTGGTAACCACCCATGGGTGGGATTGTCGGTTGGAATACGTCTCACTTCCCTCTGTCGGGATGTCCACCTCAACTCACTGGAATGTGCCCTGTTTATTTCGTCCCAAATCCGTGCTTGGATGGTGCCTAGACCACGGATAAAACCAACCTTTCCAGGGTCCTAAGGTCTCTGTCGCCCCTTCCAGCATTTCGTACATTCCATCCTCACAGAGTTCCAGGGTGCCACCATCTTCTACAGTAATGGTTCTAAAATGATAGATAAGGCAGGATACGCTTTCACATCTCCTACTGACTTAGAACACCATTTATTGCTGGGATCATGTAGTGTGCTCACAGTGGAGCTGCTAGCCATTAACAGGACCCTCCATTTTGTTACTCATGCCTCTCTGCACAGTGTTTTAATATGTACCGACTCAATGAGCAGCGTGCAGGCTATCCACCGATGCTACCCTCATCACCCTTCAGTCTCTGCTACCCCTGATCTTTTCTCTGCCCTTGGCCGTGCCACCTCCTCAGTTGTCTTTCCCTGGGTACCAAGTCATGTGGGCATCACATGGAACAAACTAGCTGATGGCTTGGCTAGAGAAGCAGATACTTACCCCCCATTCTCTTTCATAATTCCAGCTGTGGATATGCGGATTTACATAAATCTCTCTTTGTGGAATGACATCTGTGGGCTACTACTGTCAATAATAAATTACGCACAATCTAGGAGGCTGCTGTAATTTGGTGCTCTTCCTTCCGCTCTACTCGGATGGAGTCCACTGTCTTATGCCATCTACGCGTTGGTCATACCAGCGTCAACCGCTGTTTCCTCTTTCATAACAGAAGACCCCCACAATGTAGTTGTGGAGCTAGACTGACGCTATCCTCTATATTTGTGGAATGTCCCCTTCTTTTGGTCATTCATACTAAGTATAGTCTTACATAATGTTTTGCTTTATTCCTGGAGCAGGGCAGGGTGGTTGTGGTTGGGGTCTCTCTTCATGTTTTCTCGGGCTGGGACCCATGATCACTCCCCCATGGAAAGACCACTCTTTTACTCCTGTTTTTTTCCAGTTTTTAGATTTAGTCTACCCTTTTGTACCTTCTGCTGTGTGTGTCTTAAGTTCCTTGTTTTATAGTTTGAATACTCTGACTGGATCGGTCCACTTATAGCAGACCCTCTCTCTTCCACGAGTAACTTTGGAATTGTGGGTCTGATGACCTTGACGTTTAGTCCCATAACCCCTCAATTAATCAGTCAGCCAACCTATTGCTATCTCCAACACCTTGGGCCACTATTTTGCAGAGATTTCAAGCTGCACTCATTCGGAAACATATGGAGGAGATATGCTTCTCCTCTCAGAATCGTGAATGCTACAGTGCCACCTTTACTGTGAAGGAGCTTGACCATGCGATCTTCCACCCAATGGCCGAATGATGTTCACACTCAGATGTTGCAGCGCCTTTTTCTTGCGGGCAAGTACTTTCTCCTTTCATATGTTCAGTCCCATTTGGGCAGATGGAACGTTTCCCAGATGCTGGCGTGAAGCTACTGTCGTACCCATACCTGAGCCCAGTAAGTACAAGTACCTTCCTTCTAGATACCACTCCATTTCTCTCACCAGCTGTGTTTGCAAGGTGATGAAATGTATGATTCATGCCCGGTAGGTATGTGGCTTCAGTCTCAACAATATACTAACCACTGCACAATGTGGATTTCATGCACGCTGCTCTGCAGTTGTCCATCTCGTCACTCTGTCAAGCCATGTCACGAATGGCTTCCTGCGGAAATACCAGACTGTGGACGTGTTTTTTGATTTGAAGAAAGCCTACGACACCTTCTGGAGGACTGGTATCTTCCATACTCTGTACACGTGTGGCATTCGAGGCCACTTTCCCCATTTTCATCACGGATTTTTAAAGGCCAAAGTTTTCAATGTACGTGTGGGTTTGGCCTTGTTGGACACCTGTATCCAGCAGAACAGTGTGCCTCAAGGCTCCATCCCGAGCGTCATCCTCTGCTACAGCCATTAACCCTATTACGGACTGTCTCCCACCAGATATCTCTGGCTCCCTTTCCGTTGATGTCTTTGCAATCTATAGTAAGTCTTCACAGACTTGTTTTCTTGTGTGGTGTCTTCAGCAGTGTCTCCATCATCTTTACTCGTGGAGCATCAACAATGGCTTTTGCTTTTCCACTGATGAAACTCTTTGTATGAATTTCTGACAGCGCAGTGAGTTTCTTCCACCTTCTTCACATCTTGGGCATGTTGCTCTTCCATTTGCTGAAACTACGAAATTCCTGGAGCTCATGCTTAAATAGGAAACTTCCTTAGTCCTTTCATGTTTATTACCTGGCCACATGCTGTAACTGGTCCCTCAGTGTCCTACGTGTCCTACGCAGTACATCCCAGGGAGTGGGTCGGACCACCCTCCTGCGTTTAAACTGATCCCTTGTCTCTTCGAAACTAGACAATGGATGTTTCGTTTGTTCATCTGCATTCCGTCCATCTTATGCCATATTAACACAATACACCATCGTGGAATACGTTTGGCCACTGGTGCCTTTTGCACTAGTCTCTATGTAGAAGCTGCTGAACTACCACTGTCATACCATTGTGGTGTTCTCCTCAGTACATACGCATGCTGTTTGTCTGCCATGTGCAGCCACACATCCTATATGCCCTTGTTTGATGACTCCCTTGACCGCCAGTATGGGGCGCACCCTTCTCTGTTGGCTTATAACCCTATGACTACTATTGTAATTTAGTATGCTTTTCCCTAAATAACAGAAAAACCTGTCTCTATGTTGTCACATATACTATACCCCAACAGAACAAATATTCCTGTTACGGAGAAAGCCACGTATAACCCTCTTACTAAATTTTAGTTTAGTTTCCAAATAAAGTACACTATGGGAGGATGGTCCTGTTAATCAATAGAGTTACTTTTGACTGTGTCTAATGGATAAGTAAATCAGACTATTCAATTCTTTTCCTAGGCTTTTACCCAGTGGTTAAATAGAAATGCAGTATGAATAATATTATACTGAAGCTAGGACACAGTTCCAAGTTCATTTAGTGGTTTAAAACATGCACTAATGGTCGCCAGCCTATCCAGGCAACGAAACAGTGAAGTATTGGAAAAGCAGAAGTATGAATTTTGCCTACTTTCTTCCTGCTGTTTAATTAGGTTCTTCAAATTAATATTACTCCATGTAAACAATGTTGGTGCAGACATTGGAATTTCTTTTTGACTATTACACCCTCATACATTACGTTTTTAAAAGAGAAAAAGCCCAGGAGATAACTTCAGGGAAGCTAAAAAAATTTGGCCAGGGAGGCGGGGGGGGGGGGGGGGGGGGGGACATATAGAAAAGTATTTTCTATAATAAACAACTTAAATACTAAAATACTTAGATACTAAAGCACATACACTTTTTTACTGATCATTTCGCTTCAAGACAACATCTTTCTCACTGGAATTTACTTTCAGAAGCTATTATTCTTTGAACTAATTCTGTATAGTCATTTATCAGAGTCTAGTAACTTGGCTACTCTGATTCAATTTTATGTAAGCACACTTTACTATAGCACTTTGCAGTTGTTAAGAAAACACGAAAAACAATTTAAATGGTGCCTCTTTATATTAACTTGGCACTTTATAAGTCTGTAAAATAGGATACTCAGATTCATCAAACATTGGGAAGGAACCCTATATAGGTGTATGATTAGTATGAAATAACAGGGTGAACCACTTTCCTTAAAGTTCAAGCATGATTATTAAAACAATTCAAATTAATGGTTGACACTGTACAAAAGTAAATTTACTATACAAAAAGTCTTATGTGGTGGCTGTAGGCTTGGATATGGCTAACAGTCACAGTACGGCCTGCAAGTCTGTTTGTCTTCTTGGCCTCGGTCTGTCTACATACAGTAGCCCAACAACTCACAGCTATGCCGTGATGCATTTGCAATCTCCATCCGAGGCATTTTGTGCGAATCTGCAGGCAGAGCTTCCCCTTCTCCACAAAGGTGTTGCCTCAGTCACTGCTGCCTACAGACTGTGTGACTTACTTTGCGCGCTTGCTCTAGGTAGTGCGCCAATTCACCCTTGCCACCTTTTCCACTCACCAGAGCTACTTACGTTTTAGACAAACTTTATTTCTTATATTGTTGCTAAGCATGACCATTTCTTAAATTGTCAAATTTACATTAACATGAACAATTTATACACACAAATATTTTTAAATATGAAAGGTCATCAGAAAATTATTTAACATAATAAACAATTTACATAGTATTTTGCCTATGTTACTCACATGCAACTCAAAGAACTTCAATCTCCAGTATAGTACACTTTACTTTACATGTATGGAAAATATAGTAACAATATGCAAAAATTTTAAAGCAAAAAAAATTAAAAATGTAAATGAACCATAAACAGATATTGTTATAACCTCTCAGAGTTCGCTTTCAGCTACTGCTCTGGCAGCTTAAGTTTAGCTACTTGGCACATTCCCGATAGGTGTGAACCCTTTATCACCTTGGCTTTGTGCAGTGGCCCGTTTTCATCTTGGTCTACCTTCACTTCTCAAGGACACCACTCCAAATTCGATGTACCACTGTAAGTTTCTCGACCTTTGCACGCAACTTAGTAATAGGACCTTCGTGTACACTGATGGCTCTGACTGACTATAGTGTCAGATGTGCCTTTGATATTGGCACCAACCTTTTTTGTTACTGGCTCTGAGCACACTGCTTGATTTCTTCAGCAGAGCTCTTTGCCATCTATCCCCACCCAGTACATCTGGCGACACAGGCTTTTTCAGTGTGTCATATGCTCTGATTCTCTCAGTGCCCTTCAGAGCCTCTCTGTTCTGTACACAGTTCATCCCTTAGTGCAATGGGTCCAAAGAAATTTCTCTTTGCTCACTGTTGATGGAGCCACTGTGATGTTTGTATAGATTCCTGGTCACATTGGTCTGACGGGAAATGAGGCTGCTGATGCTGCTGCCAAGGTTGCAGTCCTCCTACCTTGGCCTGCTAGATTTTCCATTCCTTTGGATGATCTCCATGTTGCTGTCTGTCGGCAGATGGTGTTACCTTGGCATCACCAAAGGTTTTCTCTTCACAGGAAGTCTTCTCTTCATTGGAACTAGCTCTGGGGAATGGAAACTCCCCCAGCGGCTTGGCCAACATTCTCTTAGCCCTCTTGTTGCGAGGGGATCATTTTAGCTACGTTGTGTATTGGGCATGTCTTTTTAGCCATCACCATTTGTTAAGTGGTGATCCCCCAGCACATTGTGCTCATTGTCATCAGCCTTTGATGGTTTGCCATTTCCTGATTCAATGCCCTTTTTTAAACCACTTATATTCCACTGTATGTTTGCTGTCTGAGTTATCAGTCATTTTAGCAATCGACATGCAGGCTGTTGATTGTGTTTTATTTTTTATCCATCATAGCAATATGGCAAAGGACATGTCATCTTTGGTTAGTGACCTCTGTCGTCTCTGTGGTTTATTTTGTGGACCTTTGTCCAAGGGGAAGTCCTTGTTTTTAGCTCTTCTCTTCCATTGGTTGGGCTTAATATATAGTTGCTTTTAACTTCTTTTACTTATTGGTGTCCTAAGGTTATGACAAGAGCACTCATGACCTCAGATATTTTTACGTCCTAAAACAAAACACCCAACAAACAAGAGCTTAACTTTCAGACCTGCCACCTAGTGCATACCAAGAAGTCCATTCAATACAGCCTAGTCACCCGGGACTTTTGCTTTCATAGTGATGAGCAGTCCCTCACTAAATATACCAAGAGTCTCACTGAGGTCTTCACAGACCATAATTACCCCTCCCAATCTTGCACAGAAACAATTTCCTGTGTCTAATCCCTCCGGGTCACCCACCACCTCCCAATGTCCCACTGTCAGGTCACAGAGGAGCATCCCCATTTTGACTCATTACCACCCAGGACTGGAACAACTGATGCACATTCTCTGCCAGGGTTTCGACAACCTCTCTGGAATGAAGAGCATTCTACCCACTATCCTTCCTGCCCCTCCAACTGTGGTATTATGCCACCCACCGATCCTAGAGAATATCCTTGTCCATCTCTACTCAGTCTCTGCTCCCAACCCCTTTCCTCATGCCTCATATCCCTGTAATAGACTTAAATGCAGGACCTGTCCCATACATCCTTCCACCACCACGTATTCCAGTCAGGTCTCAAGCATCACCTGTCCCAACAAAGGCAGGACTACCTGTGAAACCAGTCATGTAATCTGCAAGCTGAACTGCAGCCATTGTCGTGCATTCTATATGGACACGACATCTAACAAGCTGTCTGTCCACATGAATGGCCATCAAAAAACTTTGACCAAGAAACAGCTGGACCACCCAGTTGCTGAGCATGCTGTGCAACAGAACGTTCTTCATTTCAATGACTGCTTCATAGCCTGTGTCATCTGGATCCTTCCTACAAACACAAGCTTTTCTGAATTACGCTGTTGTGAACTCTTCCTGAAATATATCTTACATTCTTGTAATATTTTGCCCTCAGCCTTTGTTAATCAGTGTCCTTCACCCACCAATCCCCTTCCCTGTTGCCACTTTAGCACTACACAGCCTTCTATTTCTCCAATGCACCCACAGTCTTCTCTTCTCTTCTCTTCTCTTCTCTTCTCTTCTCTTCTCTTCTCTTCTCTTCTGCTGCCCCACTGCCCTCCACCTAACCTCCCGACTGCACGTAGCGGCCCCTACCCTCTCTTCACCTCGTCCCTTTATGCTCCCACAAGCAGTACTTTACCTTCCCCACCTCACTGTCTATCCATTCCCCTCTCCAACCCAGCCTCCTCTGTAACCCCACTGACCAGTTTGCTTGTCCTGTCAAGCACTGTTGCTTGCAGTCTGGTCTGTGTGTGTGTGTGTGTGTGTGTGTGTGTGTGTGTGTGTGTGGTCTAATTCAGAAGATCTTTTGCCAAAAGCTTATTGTTTAGCAGTCTTTATGTCATGTCTGTATGCTACTAACCATTTCCACAATATGGTAAGTAGCAATGATTGTTGTCACAACATTGTCATTATTCCATCCTGGATTTTCCATTCTTTGATTTTATATTAAATTTAAAACTGACATCTATCAAAATTATACACATCCATCCAGTCAGCTTCGTATATGGTTTGCCTTGAAACTTTCTGTTGTCTTTGCATTAGTTTCTTTAACTGTTCTCTGTGATACCACTTCATTGTGATGAGGTAAGTTACTTACTTACTGTACCTAGTTGTATCTAATGGTCAGAGAGGCCACTCACTACTGGATAAATAATTATATCCTCGATTAATGGTGACTTACAAATATGTTGTGTGTTAGTGTACTGCTTCCTTATTTAATTCTCATTGGAAAATTAACAATAGAAGTCAGATTTTATTAAATATTTCAGTTTCAGAAAACTCAAAGGATATCATTGCCGGTTTTGGCTCGTTACCAAGTCGTCACCCCCCTGCAGACGTGATCTGGTAGTAATGATCTAGTTTGATATTCGGATGGATTTTGACTTACTAACACGTCATCATCAGATGCAACTGGGAGCAGGATGGTTGATGTCCACATGTAGGAGTGATCTGTTAGTATCAGACTGCACTGCTACTGTAGCGGATTGCATCAACAGGCAGCGATCATTTGTACTGCTTATAGCTGCATCTTATCATGACTTGTTAATAAGCCAAAATTGGTAATGATACCATTTGAGTGACCTGAAGCTTAAGTATATAATAAAACATTTTACAAGATGCTTATGACAACTGTGCCATTTTGGTAGTGGCTATGTTGCTGAATTTGAATTTTGAGGTATGTTGATTATATTTATTATAATTATGATGATGAAGAAGAACATGGGGAATGGTGCACTAACACAAACTACGACTGCTTCTATAGCAGGAAAGTCAATGAGGTTGAAGTTATTACTTCTATTTGGTACATTCTTTACATTGTATTCCTTGGATTCAATTATATATAAACTGTGTGAGTTTATCCTCTTTTATGTTGCTGCATCGTTATGGTGTGTAACTTGGTTCTAGGAAAAAAGATATGCAATAGACAGTGTGGAACGGAGCCAATTGCAGAAATGCTTGGATACACTGCAACAC
Organism: Schistocerca nitens; assembly: GCF_023898315.1. Taxonomy (NCBI): domain Eukaryota; kingdom Metazoa; phylum Arthropoda; class Insecta; order Orthoptera; family Acrididae; genus Schistocerca; species Schistocerca nitens. The sequence goes on from NC_064617.1 coordinate 968,717,203, forward strand.
TCCATTAAGGTGACTTCGCTTCAAGGCATGGTGGAACGTCTAGAGAGTGTCTCACGACAGTTGGGGTATGTATTGCAGCTTGAGCCCTGAGTATTGTTCGACCATTCCATGAAGTTTGAATAGAGTAATGTGCACATCTTGTACATTATATGTGTTGAGTATAAATGTTGAGTAGTACTATAGTCTTTGATATAAAACATATCCGTTTGCGATAGGAGGATGTTTCTAAGTTTACTTTATTTGTGAATATGAACTTCCTGCACTTATTCTTCTCTGTGATGATTAAACACCTGTGGGACACTATTAATAAGTATGGAATATCTGATAGGATTCAAATATTTAGGAGTAAAGGAGACCACTCACTGAACATCAGAGGCATTAAGTCACCGAAAGGCACACTTAAAATAGAACTAAAACTTTGCTAGAGTCACTTGGTTGAAGTAGTGTGTTGCACAGTATATTTAGGACTGATGAGTGATACATTAAATAAGTAATGCAGTTTGGGAAGTGGGACATGCATATTTAGCATGGGGTTTTTCTGCACATGCATGTTGTTTGACTGTTAAGGCAGACGGTGTTGCTACTATACGGGGCGACACTGGTGGCAGCTTGCGCTTGGCTACACTTGCTGTTTTTAATGTTTTCTCCATACGGCAGATCTGTACCTTGGAGTTACACTGCCCTTCATGGAAGAAGATACCCGTAACAATGCATAAGAAAGTCACGGGACAAAAAGAGGTTCGAGGGTAGGGCTGCTATGATCTGTAACTTGGTTTGTTGTAAATATTGTTGAAATATACTTTTCAAGGGACAGAGAATTGTTGGAAGCGTTTTCTGGGTGTATAGTGATGTTCTTCATGAGTGTGGCTTACAAAAGAAGAAAGTTGTCATATTTAGTACTGTGTATACAAGTAGTCTGTTGGTGAAGTTTCAGTACTCAGTAACCAACAAAAGAGAAGACATGGTCAGTGGTACACTATGTCATCAAAAATATCTGGACACCTGGTTGAAAATGACTTAAAAGTTTGTGGCACCCTCCCTCGGTCATGCTGGAATTCAGCCTTGATGACAGCTTACACTGTCACAGGCATATGTTCAGTCAGTTGGAAATTTTCTTGGGGAATGGCAGCCCATTCTTCACGGAGTGCTGCAGGAGAGGTATCGATATTGGTTGGTGAGGCCTGGCACGAAGTCGGCGTTTCAAAACATCCCAGAGGTGTTATGTAGGATTCGGGTCAGGGCTCTGTGCAGGCCAGTCCATTACAGTGATGTTATTGTTGTGTAACAACTCTGCCACAGGCCATGCATTATGAACAGGTGCTTGATCGCATTGAAAGATGCAATCGTCATCCCGTAATTGCTCTTCAACAGTGGCAAGCAAGAAGGTGCTTAAAACATCAATGTAGGTCTGTGCTGTAATAGTGCCTTGCAAAACAACAAGGGGTGCAAGCCCCTTCCATAAAAAAACACGACCACACCATAACACCACCGCCTCCGAATTTTACTGTTGGCACTACACACGCTGGCAAGTGACGTTCATCGGGAATTCATCATACCCACACCCTGCCATTGGATTGACACATTGTGTACTGTGATTCGTTACTCCACACAAGATTTTCCCCTGTTCAGTCATCCAATGTTTATGCTCCTTACACCAAGCAAGATGTCGTTTGGCATTTATGGCGTGATGTGTGGCTTATGAACAGCCACTCGACCATGAAATCCAAGTTTTCTCACCTCCCGCCTAGCTGTTATAGTACTTGCAGTGGATCCAGATGCAGTTTGGAATTCCTGTGTGATGGTCCGGATCGATGTCTGCCTATTACACATTAAGACCCTCTTCAACTGTAGGCGGTCTCTGTCAGTCAACAGATGAGGTCAGCCTATATGCTTTTGTGCTGTACGTGTCCCTTCATGTTTCCACTTCACTATCACATCAGAAACAGTGGACCTGGAGTTGTTTAGGAGTGTGGAAATCTAGTGTACAGATAGATGTATGACACAAGTGACACCCAATCACCTGATCACGTCCGAAGTCCGTGAGTTCTGCGGAGTGCCCCATTCTGCTCTCTCACAATGTCTAATGGCTACTGAGGTCACTATATGGAGAACCTGCCAGTAGGTGGCAGCACAATGCACCTAATATGAAAAACATATGTTTTTGGGGGTGTTGTATACTTTTGGTCACATAGTGTATGAGGCATACACAGCACAGGTGGATACCGACTTGGTGACTTTGTGTGTGTGTGTGTGTGTGTGTGTGTGTGTGTGTGAGAGAGAGAGAGAGAGAGAGGGGGGGGGGGAGAGAGAGAGAGAGAGAGAGAGAGAGAGAGAGTAGCAGCCTACCCTCCTGCTAACATATTGCATTACACAGCGAAAACTGTCACATAGAGACCCAGGAAGTGAGAGTGAAAACAGAGTGTGTGCATGTGCGTGTGCGTCTGTGTGCACACTCCAGACCATTGAAGGATGTATTCTGATGGGTGGCAAAGTTTTCATTCTCTTTTGTGTGTGTGTGCCTCTCAAATACTGCTGCTTAGCTTTTTAATATTTGTCCTTTCCTTTTTTTGTGAATGACAACACACAGAATGATGTTTATAGTTGTGAGATCAATAAATATATGCATAACAAACAGGAGCTGCATCACCCTTAATGCAAAACTTTTCAAAGCAGCCAGTATTTGTCATAATTCCTGCTGTAACATTCTTCAATAAATTTAAAGTAAAATTATGGTGAGATTACTGTCAGTAGTATACAGCCTAGTTACACCATTTTATAATACTGTTTCTAAATGTTTACACATGTATGATTAAACAGTTGCTGCAAAATGGTATGTTTGTTTTCCAAATAAGTGCTGTAATTCCATTTTCCCCAGTACAGTTTCTTAAAAATATCGCTTCTTGTTCTTCAAAGCTTTGATAATCATAAACTACTCTTCCCAAGAATCAAAGGGTCATACCATTTGTACTGAACAGCACTAAAACCACTTTGTAGCTTATTTTTAAGGCAATAATCCTCTCTGATTTTATTAGCATTGTGAAAATAAATGGACTTCAATATGGAAATCACTAAGCTGGAATTTATTTCCTGTTTCCTTGTAACCAACAGTGCTGTCAACTACCCAGTATGCCATTTACATGTGAACCAATTCCATCATTATTACTGAAAATAGATTTTTTTGTACATGTGAGGCAAAATATGTATTGTAACACTTTATGAAAGTAATGATGTTACAAAAGGAACTTATTCTTAATTGAAGCTTAGGTATTAATGTACAGGGCTACTATAAATGATCCATTCATTTTCAAATTTATATATTTTTCGAAGTATTAATGTACAGATATGAATGACACAGCACTAGAACCGCTAACTCACTGAGTTTTCATTATGCTTACCAATTGGCTTACAAGTACAGTGCCTCGACAAAATAGTGACAAAGCAAGAAAAGAATTTTCATGTTTTGGAATACGCAAGAGGTTTTTCAGTTACAGCAGTATAGCATGCCTTCAAGGAATCATGGAAAAGAACTGCCATGTAAACAGAGCATTGTGCATTAGTATCAAAAATTAGAGACAGTAGTTGTCGCTGCAAACAGAAAAGTACTGGTTGACCAAGTGTTCCAGATGCAACCATGGAAAGGGTGATGGAAAGTTTCATATGCAGTCTATAAAAATCAATGGTCCTATGTAAGCCATGAATGTGGAATACCATCTTTGTGGAAGATTTTTTGATGGAGGTTACATGCCAAACAGTACTGTCTGCACTCGTGGAACAGTTAGAACTGGAAGATTATGGCCGATGCATTCAACTTCGCATCACATTTGCAGGAAGCACTTGAGGCTGATAGTCAACAATAAAGCAACCTTCCATTTATGTGGAAAGGCCAATTGTCACAGTGTGAGAGCATAGAGCACTTAAAGTCCTCGTGAAATTGCGGCATACAAACGAGATTTTCCCAAGGTAAATGCTTTACGTACAGTGTCGCATATGAAGCTGTGTGATCTGTTTTTCTTCTATGAGAAGGCTGTAATATGTACCTCCTACCTTGAGATGTTACAGTTGTTGTAGTCTCCACAACTGACTGCTGATTCCAAGAATTTCATATCCCAACAAGGTGGGATAGTCTTATTGGAGCATTGATAATTTTTACTACGCAAATGACAAACTTGTGTATTGCTGGATTGGGCATAGTGGTGAAGATAATGTAGCCCTGTTCCCTTTTGCTCCCCCCCTGCCCCCTCCAGCCCCTTGCCATACAACTTTTGAATTTTTCTTTGGGGTTACATTAAGGACTGTGTTTATGAAATTCCACTGCAAAGCACACTGGAAGAACTCAGAGAAAACGTCAATGCTGCTGTAATGACCATTGACGTACATGTACGTTGGTACATAAGATATAGAATGAACTTGATTACCACTTGGTGGACATTTTTGACAAGGGGTGCTCATTGAACATATGGAGTAAAAACTTAATGAGTTTATAATTCTATTCATTTATCAGTCATATTTGTAATGTAAGAATGAAAATAATCAAGTTTAGTGATATTTTGGAAATATAGGGCTTCAAAATAGAGTTTCTGATAGGCCTGTATTGTACTCACTTGCATCTGAAGTGAAATATAATATGAAACTAAAAATTCAGCTGTGGAATAAAAGGTGTCAAGCAAATAGCTCTGTAATTTCTGTTAGGTGTGGTGGATTTATGTATTGTTTTGCAGGCAGTCAGAGTGTCTTCTGGCAGTAACTTCACTAACTTCTGATATGTGATATTTGAATGCCATGGGAGCCACTAGCTTTAAATGAAGAGTGCATTGAGTTTTCTCTTCAGATGTGTTCTTTTACTGAAGGTAGTAGGTACCATTCTTATTACAGTGTAGAATGAATCTTTTACTCGAAACCAAGCATGTGCTACATCATCAGTGACCTCCTCATCAACAGGATGTTTAACCTATTTTTCCTTCCTTCTCACTATATTAGACAAGAGGCATAATCTGTGTTTAGTTGAATATGGTGCCAGTTTTAAAATTTTGTGTATTATGAGGGGCCCTCCCTAAATTAGGAGCAGATTTCAGTGTGTTACAGTGAGGCTGGCTCAACCATGATGTATGGAGTTTGTGTGTGTGTGTGTGTGTGTGTGTGTGTGTGAGCGTGCGCATGCGCCCACTTTCTCAAGCTAATGTCTTAGTAATTTGCTATTAAATAATTAGTTAGTCCAGTCATTTACGCTAGACAGTATCATCTTTCTAGCCTTCCTGTGTCAGTCTCAAACAAGACACTTCTTCAGTTCAGTTTTAAGAAATAGTTGTAATCATATACATCAACACTTTTTGTTATAAGAGCTCTTTTCTCCTCCCATAAGGATCTTGTAGGCAAATATAAATTAAGTGTTCTCAACCAGAACTCAACCCTTACTGTTATCCAGAATGAGATTTTCACTCTGCAGCGGAGTGTGCGCTGATATGAAACTTCCTGGCAGATTAAAACTGTGTGCCCGACCGAGACTCGAACTCGGGACCTTTGCCTTCTGTAAAGTTTGGAAGGTAGGAGACGAGATACTGTCAGAAGTAAAGCTGTGAGTACCGGGCGTGAGTCGTGCTTCGGTAGCTCAGATGGGAAAGGCAAAGGTCCCGAGTTCGAGTCTCGGTCGGGCACACAGTTTTAATCTGCCAGGAAGTTCCTTACTGTTATCTTGTGCAATATTAAGCTGAACACCAAGTTTTTATGAAGGTAAGATATATTCATTGCCATAGCCTGTAGAGTCATATTGCGTAGTCTCTCTTCAACACTGTATACAACAGTCATCAGCTATGGCTGAGCACCTGCTGGTTATGCAATTGGGTTCCCATTTCAAATTGGACATGTGGCTGTTGTGTCCTGGAAGAACATTGAGAAGTACTAAACTGATAAATGAGGGGCCCAGTGGAAAAAGGGGCACATGCCACCAGAGTATGTTGTCAAAAAATGGGAATTAAGGAAATATGATTGTGTATAGTAATGTGAACTCTTGCTGTGATACAAACTGTTGTTACAGCAACTAGATGGTGTTTTGCAAATACTATTAAATATTAGGCCACTGTATTACAATTTAAAGTACAGAAAATGAAATCCTTGACATGTAGACACATTACATAGCACGTCATTAATAGTCAAACTCCTCGTACATGTTTTCCTGTACCATTGTATCGTCACTACCATCACTTATCAATGACTGATAAAAACTTGAATATATTGGAGGCACAAATTGCAGTAAGCTATAAAGGTCCTTGAACTTTGCTGCCTTAATTTGATGTACATTTGGATACTTAGGAACTAACTGGCAGTCGCAGGCTTTGTAAATCATCTATGACACTTATGTAAACTAACTCGCACAGGTTTCTCAGTTCGATTATGTGAATATTTTATATACGAGGGTCATCTGCAAAGTAAGTTCCGTTTCTATTTCTGTCCGTGGCAGCGCTACGATCACAGTTCCGAATATGCGCGGCAGTTACTCTGACTCAAGATTTTCAGATCGCTTCTGCCGATGTGTTCTTTGTAGTGCTTGTTTAAAATGTCAGCCATAGTTGAAAATGCTACCACCTGTGAGATCAGATCTGTGATTTGTTTTCTAAATGAAAAGAAAGTTAAACCAAAGGAAATTAGTCAGCAAATCTGCAAGGTGTACTGCAAAATGCTATGAGTGATTCAATGGTTAGAAGATGGGTCAGACTATTCAGTGAAGGACTTGATAAAGTGCATGATGAAGAACACGGTGAATGTGACCAAACAACTCTTACGGGAATTTCACTGGGACGCGTTTGATCATCCTCCGTACAGCCCGGACCTTGCTCCTAGCGACTTTCGTCTCTTCTTACACCTCAAATCTGTCCTTCGTGGTCAACACTTCAGTGATGATATCGAGCTGAAAGAACATGTTACCACATGGTTGAATACACAGGCAGCAACCTTCTATGAAGAAGACATACAAAAACTTGTGCCACGCTGTGACAAGTGCCTACAAAATTTTGGAAGCTATGTAGGAAAGTAGTTTAACAGTTGTAGATTTTTGTACAATAAATTTTTTTTCTGTATCTGTACATATTTGTTTTATATAACCAAACGGAATTTACTTTGTGGATATATCTCGTATACAGAATGTTCACCACTCACTAATCTAAACACTATTGCGTTTTGGATGTAATGTTACGTTTGACGTACTGTTCATTATAGATGACAAAGACACGAAGTCATCTTTCTTCATTTCAGCCACAATGAAAGGGTTCTTTTGCTTGCCTTTCAAGCCATTTTGCTGGAGTGTACACAGCCTGTGTCTTTCTTTTCAGCTTCTCAATAACTCCAAAATCCCTATCACATTGCAGGAACGTATGATCAGGGAGGAGAAGTTTGTGCCCATCAACATAAAAATATTTTTTTATTCAGGAGGTACAACCACAGAGCTAGGATAATATGGTTTTTATTTTGTCCAACGCACGAATCAATAAATGATGGGCCTTTGATGACGTTCTTCCTTCACCATGTCTAAAGCCTTTAAAACGCAGCTAGCAACTTCATCGGCCCCTCTAGATGCAACAATCTCGGACCAGACACGCATCACTGCCTTCTCATCACTACAATGGTGAACACAGAAATTATATGTCCAGAGTTGTTTCTTATAAAAAACTGCTTCGGTCAAAATATATGGTTTTTGCAGTCGAAATACACTCCTGGAAATTGAAATAAGAACACCGTGAATTCATTGTCCCAGGAAGGTGAAACTTTATTGACACATTCCTGGGGTCAGATACATCATATGATCACACTGACAGAACCACAGGCACATAGACACGGGCAACAGAGCATGCACAATGTCGGCACTAGTACAGTGTATATCCACCTTTCGCAGCAATGCAGGCTGCTATTCTCCCATGGAGACGATCGTAGAGATGCTGGATGTAGTCCTGTGGAACGGCTTGCCATGCCATTTCCACCTGGCGCCTCAGTTGGACCAGCGTTCGTGCTGGACGTGCAGACCGCGTGAGACGACGCTTCATCCAGTCCCAAACATGCTCAATGTGGGACAGATCCGGAGATCTTGCTGGCCAGGGTAGTTGACTTACACCTTCTAGAGCACGTTGGGTGGCACGGGATACATGCGGACGTGCATTGTCCTGTTGGAACAGCAAGTTCCCTTGCCGGTCTAGGAATGGTAGAACGATGGGTTCGATGACGGTTTGGATGTACCGTGCACTATTCAGTGTCCCCTCGATGATCGCCAGTGGTGTACGGCCAGTGTAGGAGATCGCTCCCCACACCATGATGCCGGGTGTTGGCCCTGTGTGCCTCGGTCGTATGCAGTCCTGATTGTGGCGCTCACCTGCACGGCGCCAAACACGCATACGACCATCATTGGCACCAAGGCAGAAGCGACTCTCATCGCTGAAGATGACACGTCTCCATTCGTCACTCCATTCACGCCTGTCGCGACACCACTGGAGGCGGGCTGCACGATGTTGGAGCGTGAGCGGAAGACGGCCTAACGGTGTGCGGGACCGTAGCCCAGCTTCATGGAGACGGTTGCGAATGGTCCTCGCCAATACCCCAGGAGCAACAGTGTCCCTAATTTGCTGGGAAGTGGCGGTGCGGTCCCCTACGGCACTGCGTAGGATCCTACGGTCTTGGCGTGCATCCGTGCGTCGCTGCGGTCCGGTCCCAGGTCGACGGGCACGTGCACCTTCCGCCGACCACTGGCGACAACATCGATGTACTGTGAAGACCTCACGCCCCACGTGTTGAGCAATTCGGCGGTACGTCCACCCGGCCTCCCGCATGCCCACTATACGCCCTCGCTCAAAGTCCGTCAACTGCACATACGGTTCACGTCCACGCTGTCGCGGCATGCTACCAGTGTTAAAGACTGCGATGGAGCTCCGTATGCCACGGCAAACTGGCTGACACTGACGGCGGCGGTGCACAAATGCTGCGCAGCTAGCGCCATTCGACGGCCAACACCGCGGTTCCTGGTGTGTCCGCTGTGCCATGCGTGTGATCATTGCTTGTACAGCCCTCTCGCAGTTTCCGGAGCAAGTATGGTGGGTCTGACACACTGGTGTCAATGTGTTCTTTTTTCCATTTCCAGGAGTGTATATGGTGTTGGCAATGCTTTGTTGTAAGTCAATGCACTAAACGAGTGCATCACCACCATCCTGCTTTTACTCATTTGAGTCACTTTTCAGAGCACTATATGCAGCTTGAGCTTTCTCAAGGTGTAGTTTGATGTCTGTGGATTTGGTGTTATTACATGCCTCCCCCATGGACCATGGACCTTGCCGTTGGTGGGGAGGCTTGCGTGCCTCAGCGATACAGATGGCTGTACCGTAGGTGCAACCACAACGGAGGGGTATCTGTTGAGAGGCCAGACAAAAGTATGGTTCCTGAAGAGGGGCAGCAGCCTTTTCAGTAGTTGCAGGGGCAACAGTCTGGATGATTGGCTGATCTGGCTTTGTAACAATAACCAAAACGGCCTTGCTGTGCTGGTACTGCGAACGGCTGAAAGCAAGGGGAAACTACAGCCGTAATTTTTCCTGAGGGCATGCAGCTTTACCGTATGGTTAAATGATGATGGCGTCCTCTTGGGTAAAATATTCCGGAGGTAAAATAGTCCCCCATTCGGATCTCCGGGCGGGGACTACTCAAGAGGACGTTGTTATCAGGAGAAAGAAAACCGGCGTTCTACGGATCGGAGCGTGGAATGTCAGATCCCTTAATTGGGCAGGTAGGTTAGAAAATTTGAAAAGGGAAATGGATAGGTTAAAGTTAGTTATAGTGGGAATTAGTGAAGTTCGGTGGCAGGAGGAACAAGACTTTTGGTCGGGTGAATACAGGGTTATAAATACAAAATCGAATAGAGGTAATGCACGAGTAGGTATAATAATGAATAAAAAAATAGGCGTGCGGTAAGCTACTACTAACAACATAGTGAACGCATTATTGTGGCCAAGATAGACACGAAGCCCACGCCTACTACAGTAGTACAAGTTTATATGCCAACTAGCTCTGCAGATGATGAAGAAATTGATGAAACGTATGATGAGATAAAGAAATTATTCAGGTAGTGAAGGGAGATGAAAATTTAATAGTCATGGGTGACTGGAATTCGAGAGTAGGAAAAGGGAGAGATGGAAACATAGTAAGTGAATAGGGATTGGGGCTAAGATATGAAAGAGCAAGCCGTCTGGTAGAATTTTGCACAGAGCATAACTTAATCATAGCTAACACTTGGTTCAAGAATCATAAAAGAAGGTTGTATACATGGAACAACCCTGGAGATACTAAAAGGTATCAGATAGATTATATAATGGTAAGACAGAGATTTAGGAACCAGGTTTTAAATTGTAAGAGTTTTCCAGGGGCAGATGTGGACTCTGACCGCAATCTACTGGTTATGAACTGCAGATTAAAATTGAAGAAACTGCAAAAAGGTGGGAATTTAAGGAGATGGGACCTGGATAAGCTGACTAAACCAGAGGTTGTACAGAGTTTCAGGGAGAGTATAAGGGAACAATTGACAGTAGTGGGGGAAAGAAGTACAGTAGAAGAAGAATGGGTAGCTCTGAGGGATGAAGTAGTGAAGGCAGCAGAGGATCATGTAGGTAAAAAGACGAGGGCTAGTAGAAATCCTTGGGTAACAGGAGAGATATTGAATTTAATTGATGAAAGGAGAAAATATAAAAATGCAGTAAATGAAGCAGGCAAAAAGGAATACAAACGTCTCAAAAATGAGATCGACAGGAAGTGCAAAATGGCTAAGCAGGGATGGCTAGAGGACAAATGTAAGGATGTAGAGGCTTATCTCACTAGGGGTAAGATAGATACAGCCTACAGGAAAATTAAAGAGACCTTTGGAGAAAAGAGAACCACTTGTATGAATATCAAGAGCTCAGATGGAAACCCAGTTCTAACCAAAGAAGGCAAAGCAGAAAGATGGAAGGAGTATATAGAGAGTCTATACAAGGGCGATGTACTTGAGGACAATATTATAGAAATGGAAGAGGATGTAGATCAAGATGAAATGGGAGATACGATACTGCGTTAAGAGTTTGACAGAGCACTGAAAGACCTGAGTCGAAACAAGGCCCCCGGAGTAGACAACATTCCATTGGAACTACTGACGGCCTTGGGAGGGCCAGTCCTGACAAAACTCTACCATCTGGTGAGCAAGATGTATGAGACAGGTGAAATACCCTCAGACTTCAAGAAGAATATAATAATTCCAATCCCAAAGAAAGCAGGTGTTGAAAGGTGTGAAAATTACCAAACTATCATTTTAATAAGTAACAGCTGCAAAATACTAACACGAATTCTTTACAGACGAATGGAAAAACTGGTAGAAGCTGACCTCGGGGAAGATCAGTTTGGATTCCATAGAAATATTGGAACACGTGAGGCAATACTGACCTTACGACTTATCTTAGAAGAAAGATTAAGGAAAGGCAAACCTACGTTTCTAGCATTTGTAGACTTAGAGAAAGCTTTTGACAATGTTGACTGGAAAACTCTCTTCCAAATTCTAAAGGTGGCAGGGGTAAAATACAGGGAGCGAAAGCCTATTTACAATTTGTACAGAAACCAGATGGCAGTTTTAATATTCGAGGGGCATGAAAGGGAAGCAGTGGTTGGGAAGGGAGTGAGACAGGGTTGTAGCCTCTCCTCGATGTTATTCAATCTGTATATTGCAAGCAGTAAAGGAAACAAAAGAAAAATTCGGAGTAGGTATTAAAATCCATGGAGAAGAAATAAAAACTTTCAGGTTCGCCGATGAAATTGTAATTCTGTCAGAGACAGCAAAGGACTTGGAAGAGCAGTTGAACAGAATGGACATTGTCTTGAAAGGAGGACATAAGATGAACATCAACAAAAGCAAAACGAGGATCATGGAATGTAGTCGAATTAAGTCGGGTGATGCTGAGGGAATTAGATTAGGAAATGAGACACTTAAAGTAGTAAAGGAGTTTTGCTATTTGGGGAGCAAAATAACTGATGATGGTCGAAGTAGAGAGGATATAAAATGTAGACTGGCAATGGCAAGGAAAGCGTTTCTGAAGAAGAGAAATTTGTTAACATCGAGTATAGATGTAAGTGTCAGGAAATCGTTTCTGAAAGTATTTGTACGGAGTTTAGCCATGTATGGAAGTGAAACATGGACGATAAATAGTTTAGACAGGAAGAGAATAGAAGCTTTCAAAATGTGGTTCTACAGAAGAATGCTGAAGATTAGATGGGTAGATCACATAACTAATGAGGAGGTATTGAATAGAATTGGGGAGAAGAGGAGTTTGTGGCACAACTTGACGAGAAGAAGGGATTGGTTGGTAGGACATGTTTTGAGGCATCAAGGGATCACAAATTTAGCATTGGAGGGCAGCGTGGAGGGTAAAAATCGTAGAGGGAGACCAAGAGATGAATACACTAAGCAGATTCAGAAGGATGTAGGTTGCAGTAGGTACTGGGAGATGAAGAAGCTTGCACAGGATAGGGTAGCATGGAGAGCTGCATCAAACCAGTCTCAGTACTGAAGACCACAACCACAACAACAACAACAACAACACGCCTTAGCAGAATCACAAATATGACATGTATCACTCGACAGCAATTTAAAACCAATATTATATTTAGTGTTGAAAATGGTTTCATACACATGTTGTTTCACTGGGACTTCATCTGTATTTTGAAGATCTTTACAGTACAAACAATACATTCCAGCAATCTAGTGAACGGAGGCTATGTAGGACTTGTTCAGATTGTGCATTCTACTGTAATGTGATGTGTACCTTGGAAACATTTCGATTTGATTAACCTTATTTTTTCTGTAGCTGTAGGGCTGAAGATTTTGTTGCAACACTAATGTTTTTGGGATTGTTTCAACTCTGGATTTACTGTGGTTTTGATAAGGAGTTTTGAGAGGTGTGTCAAAATGAAAAGATCAGCTAGGCAGGGTCTGGGTTTTATGAGGTGTTGATGATTAGGAACACTGTGGGTAGGATAGGGATTGGATAGTAGTGCCCCCAAGGCAGCAGCAGGATGTCGGCAGGTTGGATAACTTACAGCGGTGGTGACGGGATTGCACTTCCAGATGCTGGAGAGCAAGGGATTCATTTTCAGAGATGTGATGTATATAGTAGGGATTGTACAGTAGTGGTATCTTGTGGAGGGAGCAAAAGAGGTTCTGGGATGCCTGTGCCATGGAACCATGTTTTTGCAGCACCAGGTGTGTAAGGAATAGTGACTGTTAAAATCTGAAAAGGTAAAGGTCATTGTAAAAGAAGGGTTGAGATCCAGTGAAAGGAATTTTTACAGGTAAGTCATTGGGGGGTGGGTTTGGGGCTTCCATAGCGCACTCCTGTATCCACACGTCTGTCCACATTGTACCTGCCAACCACCAACACTACCTGCATTTCGACTGCTGCCATCTCTCCCACACCAGAAAACCCATTTTATGCAGCCTGGCCTCTGGGATTGTGTTTCTGCAGTGACAAGAACTCTGTTTCCCAGTATGCAAAGGCCTCCACAGATAGGTGCTATCCCCCAGATCTGATCTACAAACAGATTTCCTGTGCCATATTGGCAGACAGCCCCAATTCTCCAACCACCCCTCAAGAACCAACTACAATGGAGCACTCCCTTTGTCACTCAGTACCACTCTGGACTGCTGCAACTGAACCACATCCTTTATCACTGCTCTACCTATCATCATGCTCTGAAATGAGGGCACTGTATCCAAGATCGAGTCCATCTCTCTTAAAGTGGTGTCCCATTGCCCACTCGATCTCCATAACATCCTAGTCCACTCGTATGCCACTCCAAAAACCAGCCCCTTGACAGAGGGACCATATCCTACGGAAGAATCAAGTGGAAGACCTGTCCAATCCAACCACCCAGCACTTCCTGTCCCAGTCTTGTCACAGGCTTATCCTATGCCATCAGATGCCAGGCCACCTGTGAAAGCAACCATATCATACACGAGCTCTGCTGCAACCATGTCACAGGTTTTTATATTGATACAACTAACAACCCACAATGAATGTCCACCACTGAACTGTGGCCAAGAGCAAAGTGTGCTACTCTGAGGCGCAACATGCAACCAAACATAAAACCTTGATTTCAATGGCTGCTTAACAACACATGCTATCTGCATCCTCCTCTCTACCACCAGCTTTTCTGAACTGCACAGATGGAGTTATCCTTATGACAAATTCTCCACTCCCAAAATTATCAAGATCTCAACCTATGATAACCTACTGTCCTCACACCCTCCCTCTGTCATATCACTTCCTCCCAACCCACATCCCCTCCCCTCACTATGTGCTGCTCACTGCCAACACACCCACAAGTCTTTTCTCCTCTCTGCTTCTCCTCTTTTCTGCTCCCTGCTCCCCCACTCCTACAGCCTCCCGATGCTGTACCTGGCAGCCTTGTCCTTCTGCCTTCTAGTCCTTCCATGCTCTGCCAGACAGCTATCTCCCCCCCCCCCCCCTCCCAACCAGTACCGTGCTCTCTCTCCCCCTTTCTTCCCCCACTCCAGATTACTGCTTGCGTTCGCCTCAACAGTTGCAGTCTGACCAGAGCGACTGGAGATAGCAGGGTGTGTGCACGCTGTGTGCCTGCTTATGTGCATTTTCCTTTCTTTTCTGAAGTACGCGTCGGCAAAGAATGGAAGCATTGGAAAAGCTTTTGCATGGAGTCTATGAAACTTTACTTGCTGTGCAGGCAGAGAATTTGACACTTATGTATGATTGTCTGCCAAGTGTTCAACTGACGTTTGGTGTTCATACCTTCCACAGCCCAGGGGATTCCAATGGCCTGTTATTAGCTTAACGATCAAATCAGAGGTTCTGAAGAACGTCAGTTGTCCTCGTGGAATTGCTTTTAGCACAGTTTACATGTAATGTAACAGAGGCAAGTGTCATTTAAGCATCAGCAAATGACTGCCACCTTTTATAAGTTCTGTCCCTACCCCCTCCCCCCCCCTCTTCCTACTGTCGGAAATCTCAAGGACCTATGTCACTTAACGAGTCTGAGAGAAATTAATAGTCTTATTTACATATTTTTACACAGAAATCCAATCATGAAACCTGATGTGTCATCAGAAGCATGCCAAAAACCTGATTAAAATTACACTCTTGCATTACAGCTCAGTAATACATTAGGGAGTTTTCCAACATATCTAATTTAAATCAATTCATATTTTAACTGCAGTGATCAGTTTTCAGTCTTTGCTCGTTGTTCCTTGAATTATCATTGTATACACATGTATGGCATGACTGTCTTCCAGGAAATGTTAAGCTGTTTTCACTGTAGTCTGTAAACAGGAAACCGCTGTTTTCACTGCTTTAATTTAAATTAAAGTATGTCTAACCACATAAATTACAGGCCAAAATATACAAAATTCTGAATAATTAATTACAGTTGGCAATGAAGCACATAAAACTTATATTCTAAATGTTGTAAGTGAAGTGTGTAAACGTTTGCTAACACATACTACCATGCTGATTGTGCTTCTGTTCGGGTCCGTTAGTTAAGTGACTGAGAAAATTGCCTCTCACAGGTTAATTATGTATGTAATCAAACATGCAGATAGCTCAATCGATGTGTATTGATGAGTGCTTTAACCTGACTGTTCTCTTTCATGAACATATAATTGCAATTGTTATTTATTATATACTGAAATCCTGGCATAGAAAACTTTTTGGCTTTGTAACTAATGAAATGTGTCACTTTGTCACTTACATAGTATTTCTCTTCAAGATGGTGAATTGCACTTCACTTTAACTAATATAATCTGTGCTACACATTAGCAGACATAGTGTTGCATTGGGCACTTTCCATACTACCGTGCATGAGCTGAATGCTACACACGACCAAACTCAATCATCTCTGTTGTCTTCATAAAATGTTGTTTCACAACCTGAGCTACATATGAGCTCTTTCCAACCAATATTTTGATGATCCTCTATATCCCATGTGCAGCCAAATTAGACATAAGTTTCAAATTTATCTAGGTGAAATATTTTCCACTATTCCGATCACCTTCTCGATGATTCATCACAAATCTGATTCTTTGTCTCAAAATTCAGGTAACATTCCTTTAAAGAAATTTAGGAATGAAAGCAGATTGAAATACTTTCAGTGAAACTTCTTTGTGCCAATTAACCATTTGTCACTGGTGACTCAGAAGGTGTTTAGATTCTTTTCAGGCATCTTCCCCTGCCTACTATAAATATGAATAATTATTTCATTCTTGTGTAGACTTTTTTTAAACTGTTCTACTCCATGATTCATTCAGTACTTTAATTTTAATATAATCTGTGTTTGACCTCAGTTGCTCATCCGTCAACACTTTAACTTCATTGATGCCAATTTCTTTCAGTGCAACATTTCCCACAAGCCATTGTCTTCGTCTGATTCTCTACCTGATCCAGCTGGGGTCACACTGTGTCACTGAGAACTGATATACCATCATCATTGTAATACACTTTCCTAGTTATTTTATTCTTACAATCATAGCTGTTGTGCTATTGTTTTGCAGCCCTTCTTGAGCAGACTGAATATTTTATGTTGTGTCTTGTATCTGGTAAACTGTTTTGTCCTCCACAGCTTGTAATCTATAATCAAGCACCCATTCCTTTTTAAATACTTATTCCACACTCTTCTCCAAATGATCCATGCACTCATTCATATGCTCCCTCAACTTTCCCAAACTGATTGAGCTGGTCTGTCATATCACTCACCTGCCATTCTTTAGTTCTATATTATTGTAATTCTTGACATAAAAATACGATACGACACCTCGAGAACAAGAATATTTAAGAGATATCACAGGACAATAATTCACAATGGATACAGTGTATATAATAGCCACATGCCAAGACAGGTACAGTACAACTCTAGCTAGCACAGTAGATAGCATTATGGGTGAGAGCAGACAGGGTGATCAGCAGGTGGCATACTTGGATGGCGTGCCACAGGTGGTGCTTGGAGGTGCCCGCGCAGCCGTCGTGCTGTCGCTCAGCCACGATGTCTCCTCCTGGTGGCCATGTTTTGCAGTAGTGGGGACGGAGTGACCGTCGCATCATATGTGCCAACCGTGTGTCGGTAGCCAATGTTAGAATGTCGGCTGCTGCCCGACTTCTAGGTGGTAGCCCAGTGGGTTACCACGTCCCTTTCTTCCACGAAGAACCCGCAAGCTGCATTTCAGTGAGTTGACCTCTGCCTGGCCTGGCACCAGGGGAGCACTGCGAACCAGGCCGATGTAGTCAGGTGTCGGACAGCCCTTCTGGTTTTACTAGCTGCTGGTTGACATGTACGGGAGCATACGGGTTGGAGATCCCCACCTGGCCCCACTCTCGGAGTCTTGGTGGCTCTGACATTGTTAGCGGAGGCCACTGCATTTCCGTGTTGGGACCTGGCAAGGGTGGAAGGCTGCAGTGCCGTTGGGACAAATGCTACAGCCTGATGTTCTTCTGATATCTGGCCATCTCAGGTGGCCTTTAAACAGAGGAGGAGGTAGCAAAAGGGCTGGCGTAGGAGAAATGAAAGGTGGCGGCACCTTGGATGTGTGTTAACCAAAGGGCTCAGAGATGGTGGAAGCTGGGTCTCCCACCATAAGTAAAGCTGGTTTTGATGGCATGTCACCGCAAGGTCCTCCACGGCCAAAGAGAACATGCGGTGTAGCCACTGCTGCTGGACAACTGTCGGAATCCTGGTGTCTGAAGCCCCAGGACCACCTGTGGGTGCCTGGCTGGAAGCATGGAGACTGTGCTGTGGATGGCGCCACACGTGTTGGCAGCATGAGACAGAGGAGCTTGCATGGCTAATAGCCGTGGAAGAGTTTCGTTGGACTCCTCTCCCCTCTTGATGTCGATCTGTAGGAACTTAAAAAAATGGTAAATGTTGTATTCGTAGGAGCATCGGTCATGTATTTTTTAATCTTTATTTTAAAAGTTGTCAGTAGTCTTTCACCCTAACCAAGTGATTAGGGTGAAAAGGTGGAGACAGAAGGTCTTGACTGCCATCTCTGTGGCCGAACTCTTCGAAAACTTGGAAGCGAAATTGTGATCCTTTGCCCGACTCCAGCATGAGAGAAAGTCTTTCAGTAGTGAGAACTGTGTTGAGCACTGCGACAATATTCTCTGCATTTGTGGACCTACGGTTGACTACGTACAGGAAGTTGGAGTACGCATCGAGGATAATTGGCCAGGTAGCATCCTGGAAGGGGCCGAATTCGACGCGAACCTGACCCCACCAGCATGAGGGCATCAGCCAGGGTTGGGGGAGCTGCTTTCTGTTTTTCACACTGATAACAGTTGCAGACAAGATGTTCAACCTTCTGGTCTATGTCCAGGCAATACACATGACGCTGTGCGAGCAGTTTAATTCACAAGATGTCCCAGTGGCCTTGGTGCAAGAGTTGTAAGATTGTCAGTTGCAGAGGTTCTGCTGGGACTACCTCTGATTGGCAAGATAACTTCATCTGCCAGGATTAGGCAGTGGCAGAGGTTGTTAGTACTGTTGCAATGGATTGGAGTCCCGACTGCGAATGTAGTCCAGCCAGCCTTTTTTATATGTACGGCCATACCTGTTTTAAGATGGTGTCCTTGGCCATGGATGCGGCCGCGCAGCCCCTGCGAGGGGAAAAGCACCCACCACCCTGTGAGCCTATTCATCCAAATGGGAGCAGAAGATCTTGGTTTGATTGAACTCTCATTTGGGGCCATCAGGAGACAGGACAGAGCATCCATGTTGGAATATTGAATTGTAGTGCGAAAGTGAATTTTTTAATTATACCTGCTGAGAAAGAGTGCACAATGCTAGACTTGTTGGGCAGTTCTTATGTAATTTTGCTGCAGGGCCAAAGATGGAGATCAGTGGCTTATTATCTGTAATGAGGTAAAACTTTGTTCCATATAAGAATAAATGAAGTTTCTTCAGCACAAAGACAATCACGGTGTTGACTGTCATATGTTACTTTTCCCAAGAAGGATTGGAGCGGCTTTAAATTTGTGGCGCGAGGAAGTGTGGTGATGGCTTGTACCAGCTTCTGTGTGGGCTTAATACCTTCACAAGAGATGATGTGCGCTAGGTGTTCCACCGGCAGTTGAAAGAGAGAGAGATTTTTCAGGATTGCATTTGAGGCCTGTGGACTGATGGGTGTGGAACAGCCATCACAAGTTTCCTAAGTGTTCTTCCATTGTGGCCCTTTTAACCACAGTGTCATCTAGATAATTTATGCAGCCTGAAAAATGCTGCAGCAGTTGCCTGAGGAACCTTTGAAAGATTGCTGGGCCACTGGCTGCCCTGATAACTAAGCACTTGAAATGATATCATCTGTACAATGCGTTGACTACCGAGGCTTACAATGATTCCTCACCTAGGAGTATTTGTAAGCGAGCTCAGGAGAGGGTGACTTGCTGTGAGTGCAGAGAAAAGCTCATGTGGGATACTAATTGATCTCTGACTGAGAACTGGGTATCACTTTGAAGTATCCACACAGACAGAATTTCCCTGAAAGTTTTTTCACAATAACCAAAGGTTTTGCCCATTCACCTGCTGATATGGGGTCATGCATGGAAGAAGTGAGGGTACTTTGGGTTCTCTAATGTCATGTGTGCCTTCGAGTTCTTCGTTTTTCCCAGACCGCTAGAGAAAATGTCAGTATACGCCACATTCCTGTCAGTACCCTTCACAACCTCACTGACTCTCTTTCAGCACGTCCACACTTCAAAAGTTGGTTTTTCATGTTTTTGACAGATTGTTTTTCAAGCTTTTGACAGGCGGTCACATTAATGTGGCAGGACAGTACATAGCATGAAGCGGCGAGATGTGTATCGAAGGGGCGGCACTCCAAGCTGGAGATATGTTTGAGTCTTTAAAACAGGTGCAGAGGCCTCGGTACCAACCTGTAGCTGAACTTGTTTATTGCGCGAAGTGAGCATGATGAACAGTTTCTTAGGTGACACCGATACAGTATGAGAAGCTGATGAAATCATATTAATGTCCATTAGTTCCTGCAGAGGTGAATGTTTGTTGCCCAGAGTATGGCAGACATATGCAAGATGCCCTTCCTTCCGCCATGCTTTGCACTGTGCCCCACCTGTCGGGGCAGTTTTCTTGGACATGTGTTCGAAAACATAGTCCTAGCACGATGGAAATGAAAGCTGGTCGGAGGGCCGAGGCTTCTTTCCTTGTTTATGAGGTGGAGCCAGAGTGCTATGGTGTTTGCATTCTACTGCTATGGTGTTTGCATTCTACTGTTGTCGCAATTGCTTTGTTGGCAAAGGTGGATCCCTCTCCCTAGTCTGATGCGACGGCCGCCACCTCGCCCCAGAATTCTGATTGACAGCCTGTGACCTGCGAAACTTTGAAGGATTGGCCCCATTTTAATCCAAAGTAGGGTCCTCGGGTGATGGCTGCTGTAGTGCGTATTTTGTGTGTACAAAAGGAGTTCTTTGATTCAGGTTGATTAGAATCATTGCTGTTGACCCAATTAAAAAGTCACATCAATTTTTCCTTCTTTTCCTCTGTTAACTATTCTAGCTTCCACCATTATGTTTTACATCTGATTATCATACTTATGTAGCTGTTAAAACACTTAAGATTTTCTTAGATTGTGACAGTTCATTTTTTATGGAGTTCTTTTCCTGCATTGTTTCTCATTTACTCTTCTCTTTTTATTATGGGAATAGTGGATTGCCCATTGATATCGAGAGATACCATTTCTTGATGAGCACTGTTTCACAAATTGCAGTTTCACATATTAATTTTCCTACCTTTATAAATGTGTTGACCTCAACCAACAACCACATACAAACTTTGTTATCCTGCTTGTGTGTGTGTGTGTGTGTGTGTGTGTGTGTGTGTGTGCGCGCGCACACACACACACATGTGCAGTGGTGTGCTTGATACCAGAAACAATTAACCAACCTCCAAAATAGACTATATGTATTATAATGCTTTTAAAAATTGACAAAACCAAAATAAATGCAATAGTTCTCTCTGTCTTGTGCATTCTTTTTATAAATCTTGTACAATTTCAGTCAACCACACTTCTGCGAGATATTGGCATGTGCTTGTTGAATATTATTTAAATTAGTCTTTGTTCATATTAGAATTAACTCATTCTTTTTTTCATGTAGGCTGAAGTTTGTAGCGGGGCCAACTGGTTTTGACTGGTTCATTTCCTCAGACATGTTCTACTTGGAAGTTGTGCTGGAACCCACAGGAAGTGTAAAAGATGTAAAAATTCACCATGAGGGCAAAGTTGAACAGCAGGTGAGAATCACTGATGTTTTATTAAGTTCTTTTAGAGTTCCCATCTACTGTAGACATTTTTATTTACTTATTTTACTGCATTGTGATTATTAATATAGCATTCTGAGTTATGCTGTATTTTTAAGTAATGGAGAATGAATATTTTGCAATACACAGAGGGTTATGAGAACAGTGATAAAGCAGCCAATATTGGCTAGAACACATTAAAGTTAACTACTAAGTTTTATGTGGAATATTTCTTGTGCTTTTATTAAAGTGAATGACATTTACAAACTCCATAAAACATGCATGGAGTCATACAGAAATGCTGGGGAGAAATGTGAGAAGAGTGGGTGGAGCAGAAAGAAATTACTAAAGAATTTCATTCTTTCGTTTAAATCTTCATCTGTGTTGTTTTATCCATAGTGCAACAAGAATTCAGGTTTTAATGTTTCTGTGAGAATTAACATAAAAAAGTACATCTTGTAACAAAACATACATTTTTTACACCATTGCACAGAAATAGATGATTTCGTTTTTCATTTTTTTAATCAATGGATTGGCATGAAAATACATTTAAATATTATGATTTAAAAATTAAAATCATATGCACAAGGATTCCAAATGAATAGAGAATGACAGGAAGAAAAAATAAGAGCAAATAAAAATGTTAGTGTGATGATGAAAATGATGCAGCAGAGGAGTAAAAATTTAAAAAAAAAAATCATCACGTGAAATTCTATTTCTGTGATTACTTGTGAATGAGGACTCACTTTCATGAATGGCTGTAGCGTGTGATACCTGAGACCCTACCTTGCACTGCTGTATAGATGGTTTCAAAAAGTCAATCCCATCTCCGGTGACCTTCCCATGTGAGTGAGTGCTCCTTCCTATCCCTTGCTGCCATTTTCCTAATGGTTACCAGTATTCCAGATACTTCTGAATTGCTGACAGTTGACAGATTTGTGCCCATTTTATGTTTGCTTTCTCTCTGACGTGGTACAGCATGTTTCTTAACAGATGAAGTGAGTTTAAAAGGCTCAGTTTCAGTTTCATTGAAAGACGAAATATCAAATGTGTTACTTAGGGTGAGGGTGTGTCACCCTAAGCACGCCTTGGGCCCTGCATCTAGCCTCTTGCGTCACCTGTAGAGGCTTCCTAGACCTACCACTAATTCGCCAGTCACAGTCAAGTTGATGAGTGGTGACAGGCCCTGTACTTCCTATAGAGGAGACAGTATGCATTGGAGAGAATAGAACATGAGGTACCATCGATATCTCTAGTACATGACTCAAGGTAGCTCTCCCAATGCAGACATTTGTAGCAATTCCGAATTACTTGACAGCAGTAAGGGCAGTTGTCATCTCATCATAAACAGCAACAACTCATCCTGTGTTAGGAAATAACGTCAACAGTGGGCTGCGTTGTGACTGGTGCAGTGTTTTTCAGAATAATTTTCAGCTGAATGTTTTGATTTCTTTAAATTCATGGCTCTACTACACTACAATGATTATTTTTAAGAACTGAATTGGTGAACTTCCTACAAAGTGATTTCTATTGCGACAACAGATAAACCCGAGATAAAATCTACCGACTGCATGAAACTGCTTGGAAGTTCTGTTTTGTAGTAGGTATGCTCTCTAATAAACTCAAGTGACGGACTTAAAAATAGTTTAAGTTTTCAAAAAATTCAGACAATATACACTGCTCTTGACAGGGAAAACGTATATAACATATCAGTTGTAATTTGTACAGAATATACCATCAGAACACAGCAGTCAACTTATAATTAATGTATTTATGTCACGACCATAATCTTTCAAACAACTTCTGTAGGACAAACTAATAATTGAATGGAAAAAAAGGTTGAAATATTGCACTAATTATGTGAATTTCTACACTGTGATTGAGGGGAAATGATTTTCCAAACCAGATATTTCTGCAAAAATTTGTTGAATTCACAATTAGTATTCACAGCCATCTATTTACTATAAAATACTTTTGTGGCCTTATATAGTGGTTTTCATTGAAGACTTTTTGGAAAAATCACAAAACTTTGATCTGGGCATTCACCTGGAATCTTGCAAAATAGCATTACACGGTATTTGTTTGTACAGCATCCTGGCTGTTTAATGAAGTACTAAGAGCGTCACAAATATCTGATCAGATTGCAGATTGGTTACTCATTAGGAGTCATTACACATTAAATCACTAGGGAATTGGACAGATGTCTTCTGTCAAATGCAGGTTTTTGCATATTGTTCAGTATAAAAGTAGAGATCACAAATTTACCTGCTTTGATTCATTTTCCTTCTGAAAATGTTACTATTGTATATCAAACAGTGGAAAATCCAGGTGAATAATGACAATATTATCAAAAGTATAGATTTATTTAATTGTATTAAAAAAAGATGCTGTGACTTACCAAATGGGAAAGTGCTGGTAGATAGACACAATAAAAAAATTACTTAATTGGATAGATAAAAAGTCTACTCACCAAGCGGTGGCAGTACACACTCATAAAAGACTGTTGTGTTTGGCAGAAGGGTTGAAGGGGCGGGAAGAAGGGTGAAGGAAAAGAACAGAGATCTAGTAAAGGGGGTAGTCACCCAGAACAGCACGTCAGGGGAGACTTACCGTAAGTCTCTCTCACACAAACACACACATGACCACTGTCTCTGGCTGCCGAGTCCAGACTGTTGTAGATCAGCATGCTGATTTTTGTACATTGTTGTCCAACAGCAGTCCAAGACATAAGTGGTTGTGAATTGACTATGTGGAGGGGGCAGACAAACGTCTTTGAAGATGTTGAAAATTTCTGGTTGCTATTAGTTGATATAGAGTGAAATTTTCCAAGTGTATTGTGACAGGTCATACATAGAGGTGACTGCAGACATGGACTGTAAGTCCTACACTACATTGCTGATGTACGAGGCGTGATTGGAAAGTTTTATGAATGGATCCGCTACTGCTTACTGGTTTGGCGGGCAGGTACACGGAGGGTGGGGAATGAGTCATTGCCTTGTCCTTGAACACCCACTGTGTTTCCTTTATTCAGTTTGTTGGGGCAGCTGGTTGGGTGTGGGTCTGTCTGCTTGAAAATGGACATAAAAACGGAGCAAGAAGTTTGTTTGAAATTTTGTTTTAAAACCAGGAAATCAGCTTTTGAGACTCACGAACTATTAAAAACAGCTTTTGGAGAGAATTGTATGAGCCAGTCAAATGTTTTTGTCTGGTTCAACAGGTTTAAAAATGGCCACAAATCATTTGCAGATGAACCATGGTCTGGCCGTCCTCCCACCTAAGAAAAGAATGAAAATATTATGAAAGTTCGCGACTTAGTGCGCTCTGATCGTAGACTCACAATTAGGGAGATGGCCGATGAAATTAATTTAAGTTTCTATGCAGTTCAGGCAATTTTAACTGAAGATATGAACATGCGTCGAGTGCCCGCAAAATTCATTCCAAAAGTGTTGTCAAGTGACCGGAGACAATACCGACTTGAAGTGTGCCAAGAACTGGTTAATTGGACTAAAAATGACCCACATTTGTTAAACAGGGTAATTACAGGTGACGAATCGTGGGTATACGGATATGATCCTGAAACCAAAGTGCGGTCTTCGCAGGTTCACCACGACCGAAAAAAGCACGGCTAACTCGGTCGAAGGTGAAGACAATGTTAGTGATTTTTTTCGATTCTACCGGTATTATGCAGCATTAATTTACTCCTGGACGACAGACAATTAATCAGGGATACTACAAATGTGTCCTTGAGCGTTTGTGTGAAAAGGTGCGGAAGAAAAGGCCTGCATTGTGGAAAGACAGGAGTTGGGTGCTACACCGTGACAAAGCTCCGGCTCTTCGTGCCTATTCCATCGTTGAATTTTTGACCAAATTCAAAATTCCTGTGCTTCCACAACAGCCATATTGCCCTGACTTGGTCCCTGCGGACTTCTACCTGTTTCCTAAACTGAAATTTTCACTGAAAGGGAAGCGATTTGACTCGATTGAAGACACCCAGGCAGGTACAGAGAGCGTCCTTGACACACTTCAGGAAAGAAATTTGCAGGAATGTTTCCAAAAGCGGAAACACCGTTGGAGTCGGTGTGTTCAGTCTGAAGGGAACTATTTTGAAGGAGATGCGTCACAGTAGCATGTAAGTTCCACCATTGTTCAATTACAAGCCCATTCTTAAAACTTTGCAATCATACCTTGTATGTGGTTGTGATCCTACCAGTGGCTTCATGTCTGTAGGCCTCATGGCAATATTTTGTGTGTGTGTGTGTGTGTGTGTGTGTGTGTGTGTGTTTGTGTGTTCGCGGTTCGCGCGTGCGTGCGCGCGCGGGGGGGGGGGGGGGGTTAATTGCTTGTGCACATGCATAGGAGGGGGGGGGGGTGATCAAGCCACATTGAAGTCTACTATTTGCAACACCAAGCTGCAATTGATACTCAGGCTTAAGGGGTCACTGTTGTAAAGTTATGGTTAGCATCATTGTGAGTGTGAAGATAATGGAGCTATCACCACAGCATTCTTACCTTATGAATATTGTGATTGATATTCTTCATCTTTCAAATGTTCTGATTTTAACAGGCAATTTGTGATTAAAAAAAATTACCCTGTATGATGCTGTATTTGGTACGTATTTGCGCCATACTTTAGTAAAAGTTTCAGATAAGAGCCTTTCATTAGTTTCATTTGCACAGATACTTCTTTACATTATTTTGTTTGGGTATATAACTAAAACATTTTTCTTCCAGAGTTGTGAAGAACTAGTTTTATGCCTATCCCGCGGTGATTTTGCCGACTTCACAGCACAGCTAGAAGGACTAGCATCGATTTACCAGTTAAATGCAGAGAAAAAAGTTAAATGTAAGGCATTCAGTGCCCTTCAGGGTCTCGAAGCAGATCTTGGAGCATTGGCACAATTACAGAACTTTATCAAGGAACCATTCAACTTAGTGCATAAATCTCCAGTTGGTATATTGCAGAAAAGGAGAGGAGGTACTCTCAATCTTGTTTATATTTTTGATGTGGTTTGATACTTTTTTTATGGTTGTACTTGGTTACTCTTGTTTTTCATTTACTAGAATAAAATAAAAATGATTGACTGCAAATACAAAGCAGTATTTCAAAAGTATTACTTAATGATAGGATTTTTTTGCCCTTGTGATAAATAGAAATGTGCAGTTCTTCAAAGACTCTGTAACTTTTCAGGCCACGCAATGCGCCTTACCTACTTAGTTCCTCCTTATGAGCTCTTGGATCCAGAAAAGCACACTATGCATCCACTGACAGCAGAGGAGGTCATAAACAAAGGATTGGGTTTTAGTGTGACTGTTTGTGTGGAGGGCTCAGCAACACACAAATTACAGACTGCACCTCTTATCTCTATCAATAGGAGCCCTGGAGGCAAGAGGTCTGTTAATAAATAATAATCTGTGAATAATTTATTAATGTTTGAATGGAATAGAAGATTTAGTTAATAGTGTTAAAAAAACCATGATGTTTAAGATTGTACATTAGTTAAATGATTTTGGGGGAATATTGCCTTTTACATTATTTAGTTCAGCTGTTGGCAACTGGAAATAGATAAAAACTGCCAGCATCCATACCTTTCCAAGTTTCTGTATTGACTGTTGTAATTAGAGTTATATGTTCCTCTTTCGCTATCTGCAGTCAGTATTTTTCTATACCTGAGCCTTGTATATGCAAGCTTGTGTGCCAACTAGTTCTGTAGATGATGAAGAGATTGAAGAAATGTACAGTTAGATAAAAGAACTTAATTAGTGTATATAAATTGATTTAATTAATTTGTCCTGCTAATTGATGTCACTACTCAGTTTACCCAAAATATCCTGTGTAGAACTTACTGTACTGGAATTTATTACACATGATAACACCTGAGATTTATCCACTGCCAATTAGTGACATGAGAGTTGTATTTACTTGAATTGTTTTTAACTCTATCTCTATTGATGATGGTCTAAGACCGAAACTGGTTGATGCTTACGGTTTTCTATAAAACAGCTGATGGTCAAATATGCAATTCATAAATTGCTTGGCAGCTGTTAATAATTTTCTAACAAAAATGTTTATGACGAATTTCATTAGCGAATACATGTATTGTGATGGCGCAGTTAAAGTGCTTACCTCCTTGAAGAGGTACCTACATGACATTGGTGAACACCACATAATAGTGTTACTGCCCGCTTTTGTACAATTTATACTTTCTTTGTAAGTGATGATTTGAGCTACCCCAGAAAATTATTTTGTATGACATTGTTAAATGGAAATATGCAGAATGTGTCCGGGGGTTGATATGTTTCTTTCATAAAATTTGCCTTACAGACTGCTGTTAGTTTTCCTGATCTGTTCTGTCATTAACATTGGTATTACATTTTCGTGGCTGCCTGGAAGGTTGTTCTGCCCATTCAGCTGATTGCTGATGTTGATATTAGCATTTATTTTCCTGTCATAATACTTATTTCCAGCAGAAACCCTTCATCCTCTGTACTTTCCTGAGGTATTGTGTTGTCTTTACATTCCTATTTTGTTCACTTCTTCTTCAACCGTGTTGTCATTTTGCGTAATAGGAGGCCTGTATTTCCTACTTCTTCCTTCATTAGATGTTCTGCACTTTCCAGATAAATGACAAACTTATTGATGTCATTCACTGATGGAGAAATTGTTTTATTTCTTCAGTACAAAGACAATATATTCTCTGTTCCTATGATAATCTGTTCATTTTCCAAGTCAGTGCTCAAATAGTACAAAGTTGCTTCTCACTTCTGCTCAAATCTCCTACTCTTAATAGAATCTTTCTTTGGATTGTAGCCATCTCTGCCTTCTCACCATCCATTGTTCCAGTCTTTGCATGGCCAGTCATTGTCATTCCCACTGGGTCATTGCTCATTCTCTTCAGCAGTTCAGGCCCCGTTATTCCTATTACTATCCGGGCCTTCCAGTTGACCTCTTTCTTCTACATGTTTGATTATCTTGCTTGCTCTTCTTTCTCAGTCATAAGACCATATGACATATCTCCACATCACACATGTGCTCCGTTTAGTAGCTATCTTATCAATGGTTTTTCACCCACTGGCATATCCAGATATCTGTTTAATTCTAGTGACTTTTCCAACATGCCAACTAGTGGCCCATACATCACTCTACTGTATGTTCATAGCTCCAGTTCATCCTTGACATTCTTGCATTTCCTGTGACCAGTATTTCCCTGTGAAAGTTTTTTCAAAGTTGTTGTACATCATCGTGTCTAAATTCAGGGAATCTGCCTAATTGGCTATGCCTTCTTCCCTCTGCCTCACTGGCAATTTTTTTTTATGTCCGTACATTCTTCAGGCATCAATCTTTTAAGCCTGCACAAAATTGCCGTTGGGTGTGGTCTTCTCCCAGCCAAAATCTGTTGCAATCCCTGTTGAAAGCGCGTACTTTGTCCAAACCGGTCAATATTATGTTATTTATTTTTTTGTTGAGGTTTCTAGCTTCTTTCTTTTAGGTGTCCATTACAAAGTTACCAGAGTTATTATTGTTCATTGTCACAATGCTAGCAATCATTATTAATTCTGTTTTGGTCTTAGCAATTTCTGCCTCACTTCTTTCACTAATCTCAGTTTTCTTTTTTCCTACTTTGTTTTTTCGTTGTGTCGTACAGAGATTTGCTGCATGCAAAGCTGCCTACAATTCTTGGCACAACCTGTTGCAACTGCTGCAACCTGCAGGATTCTTAGTTCATAAACGTAAACGCATTCCTTGCGTTTTTCGATTGCTCACTCAATGATGAATTTTGCTTACTAAGTCTATTTGTCTCATTTCAGCAGTGTTTACCTCTTATCTTTTTGTCAAGGTGTCTAGTCATTAGTGTTGCTGTCTCCAGTACATATCTGTGTAGGTTCTCATTTTGTCTTATTTCCTTTATCTTGTAAATCTCTTGACATGAATTCGACACTAGTGAACTACTGTCTGTCACTTCCTCTGTCTCATCCCTGAAACAAGATTCTGTTGCACCAGTTCCCAACATTTCTACAGAGGATCTGCATCCCTTTCTCTTAGCCATTGCACTTTTACGTTGCCAGCTTGTATAAATTAAAATTACTTTCAGTACCTATCTTGAAATTTTTCTCCATGATTTCTACTATTTTAAGTTCATTACACTGATTCTCACTTTCTGACATAGTACATTAGTTTATTCACAACTCACCTGCAAAATGCACTTCTGCCCGACACTGTCTACAGCAGCAGTACCACATGCAGCTGACTATGCCAGTAAAGTTGGTTAGTGAACATAGCTTGCTGCGTTGCTTGATGATGGTGTTCACCGTTTCACATATACGACACTTCTGCACATGTCAACAATCATCAGTATTTGCGTGCACATTACGTACCCTATTGTTGCCTTGCATAGTTTGGTAATTTCTCTTCTGTGCGTATGAGACCTGGAAATTATGTCGTGACATGGTACACCACTTGTAATCTCTCCTCCCATAAGTTTGAGAAATCTTACAGAGATACTAATGGTCGGTTATGGGTCTCTGGGTGAGAGACTTCCGTCAGGCATGATCACACAGAAAACGAAACTGCAGTCTAATTTTACATGATGTGGATGTTATCATGTACAGCAAAATTGATCATAAATTTAGGGTACATCTGATATAGAAGATGACATTCTTTAACTTGCTTTATTCAACTGCAAACAATGGAAAACATGCCTAACTGCACCACTCATTCTTTTGATGATGCTGACAAAATTTAAAGTTCATGCACTCCAAAAAAGCCATGGACAATTCCATGTTACTATTCTAGTGAAATATTTCCCTCAGTGCCCTACTAAACCCTTTAAAATTCAACTTTGCTTATTTCTGGCTTACAGCTCTTTTCATTGCATATTTACCTAATGAGTCAGCTGCTCTTACGTGCTCTGTACTAACACGCATTGTCACCACAACATGGCAGTGCTCACTTTGCCAGAAAAGGCAGAAGACTACATCAAGTTCTAGAAGCTAACGCTTGCCAGCCAACTCCTGCTTTTACCTGGCTCCCTTTCAAGGATATGGATCATGATAGCCTTACAGACATACCCATTCACATCATCATTTCACAAGCTTAGCCACTGCTGATCTAATCCTTATTTTTACAATTACATATTATGCTTAGCTCTATTTCTCAAACACTATGTTTATAACCAATGGTACATGTACTGTAATTTGAGAATGCAACTATGATAATATACATTCACTTCTTGTTATATGTGGATTTTATTTTATTGGTAAGTGCTGCTTATTCCACTGAGACAAGGTAGCACAAGTCTTCTGTTTTATTTACGATAGTGGTCCTTAATCTTTTCCTCAACTAGATAATGAACTTCCATGTTTTATGAGTATTTACTGGGTTCATCTGGGCTTGGAATTTTTCTGTGAGTGATGCTGTACATGAACAGTTAATATGTGTAAGTTTGTTGAGAGCGATGAACAGTTCACAAATTTTGAGTGAGAATTAGAGTTGCCTTGTAAACTGGTTGCTGCTGAAGAGACTGGAATAATTAGTGCCAACAGTAAACTCATGTTAGTAAATAAACAATAAAAGTTAAGCATATTCATTGTTGCGTAGCTCTCTTGTTATAGAACCACACCAACAAGGAAATTGTACACATGTGATCATCTTAAAAGGGAATCATTTTGGAGTGATGTGCAATTGGTCGATAGATGGTATCTAAGAAGCCAAAATTTAGGTAAATTCAACCAAACATTTACTTTCCCATCCTAAGGGAGAGTTTGAATTCTAATAGGGCGCTGTAGAGTGTCCAACAATGTGACAAGAGAATGGTTAACAATTACCCGAGCATTGAGCAGGAGGCATTCAGCTATATGAGGTGAATATGGAAGTGCTATGCTACAAATTCAGAATTGTTGTAGGCCCCATGCTCTGTAGGTTCGTGCCACGGAAAATACAGAGGAACAGGAAAAATACACAATTTTTTAGTAAATATTAGAAGGTTAATGTGATAGCGGAGAACAGTATAGCAGATTCCATCTGAATCTAAACAATGTTGACAAAAAGCTGAACATAGTCAAAACAAGTATAATGAGAACTAGTAAGAAGCATTCAGTAAATGAAATAAATGTTATCAGCCAAATCATCAAAAAACCTTAATAAGTTTTGATCCTACATAAACACTATTGTTAGAACACCATTGAATGCCTAGATCAGTGGTCATCATGCTTTTTTGCTCAAGAGCCAGTTCTGTCATTTTGGAACAGCATCTTAGGCCACTTACCAATCTTATTATATCTACATAAATGGGAATATTACGAGCCCCCAATAGACTAGCTATGGTCAGAACGCGATCGATTGGCCGCCGGCCTACAAGTAATGATTGTAAAAAGTCGGCACCATTTGGAACATTTCATGTCGACTGTTCTCTATTTCAGATACCTGACACACTTAGTGACCCCAAAGTTGTGACACGGTAATTGTCCTGGGCAAAGTGATGATGTGTTGTCCGTGTGACAATAACAGTAACTGTATTAAATTTAAATGAATTATATAATTTGAAACACAACCACAGATATTTACTAGATTTTTTGAATGTCAGTTATCTTCTGCTCATTGTGTTGTATTAAATCAACCCCAATTTAATTTCATAGTCCTTGCTACAAACATGTGCTGATTGGAAGATGACCTTGCTGTTTTGTGCATTCACGAATCCATGTTACTCCCGTTTCCAAATTTATACCTAGTACTGTAAGGCAAACAATAAAATATTCCTCTCTAACACGCTCTAACCCTGCAGTGGTGGCTGCCCTGGAAGTAAGCTGCCAACTGTACTTAGCTAATGACCAAATTCACCAATGTCGGTAAAAATTAACCACGTCTAAAAATATTACTGCCATTGTAAGTATTTATTATTATTATTATTATTATTATTATTATTTAGTACTGAGGAGGAAAACTGTACTCTTAATAAGCTTTTGGCTTCAGCTGATGTTTTCGATTCGGCTGTTAGTTTGAGGTGCGTATTATTATAATGTATAGCAGAGAACTGCGGGCAGCATGAATACTTGAATCATGCCACAGTTTGACAACCAATGATCTAGATACTTGTTGATCGTGATCCCACTAAAACAGAACACAATCAAATGAATGTTGAAGTACTAATTCTGTCTTTTGGAATTGCTGAACCATAAACACAGGTGGTACTCTTGATGGTCAGATGGATGAAAAAATTACAGATTCAGAAATAAATGAGTACATAATTCAAAATCAAATGCAAATGTTTGATGCATGAAATACCAGTAGACAATATAATATTCCTTCCCAGACATGCAATAAACATAAAATTTTGCATTAAGCAATGTAAGTGCATTTTATATAGAATAGTCTTGCACTATGTAATAATAACTGGAAAGAAATAATTACATATGATAATGAAACAATGGAAAATCCTGGATGGAATAATGACAAATTATGAAAAGGATAAATTGCTGCTCAATATGTAGTGGTGATTTTGAGTTGCAGATAGACACAACAAAAAGACTGCTAAACAGGTAAGGTCTCAGCCAGAAGGCCTTCTTCTAGAGTAGAGAAAACACACACACACACACACACACACACACACACACACACACACACACACACAGAGAGGTGCACGTGTGACTGTTTAAAAGACTGTTTAAAAAAAAAACACACACACACACACACACACACACACACACACACACACAGAGGTGCACGTGTGACTCAGTGTGTCTGGCCACCGAGGCTGGCATCACAGCCACCAGAGATGTGGTGGCGTGCGTGTGCATGCACTTGTGTGTGTGTGTGTGTGTGTTGTCTACATCAGAAGAAGGCCTTTTGGACAAAAGCTTACCTTTTTAGCAGTCTTTTTGTTGTGCCTATGTGCAACTCAACTTCTCCACTTTTGATGACATAGAGTAAATGATGGTTTAAAGTTTTACTTTTTTAAAGTCATACATGAGAAATGAACCTGGAATGAAACTCTTGTCAGCGTCTGCATGTACTATGATTCAAGGCTGACTAATACTTTGTTTTTTTACAGTACTCCTCACAGTCTGTCACAATGCCATTTGATGTATGTGAATTCATGTTTCATCTGAACAGACCACTGGTCATTATAATACTGGTGCTTTTTTTATCTCATGAAGTGTAGCCTCTCCTTAGCTAAGTCATCTCACTCACACATGATGAATCATTTATTCTGGCATATTTAAAAATCACATTAAATAAGCAGAATAATTATACTTAGGGTTTCGATGCTAACTTTGAAGTCCAGTCACATCTGATAAAAGCTGTGAAGTTTTCGCGAAGCTGTTAAATGCCTGTACTGTTTGTGGTATTGCACAATTAGGTGCCTAATACATTTGTTCACATAAGTAATCAGTGGAATGTTTCTGGTGTGCATTTTGCTGCTTCTTTGGGTCAGTCAAAGCCCCCCCCCTCTCCCCCCCCCCTCTCTCTCTCTCTCTCTCTCTCTCTCTCTCTCTCTCTCACACACACACACACACACACACACACACACACACACACCACAAAAAAAAAGCAAGCACAGCTCAGGCAGACAAGACTGCCATCTCTGGCATGTTGGACCAGAATGCCAATTATTTAATTCACTTTATCTGCATTTACTGTAATGTTTATTCTTTATGAAAAATATGGAAGTGACAGACACAGTTCATTGGAGGTTGAAATATGCTACTGGAAAAATGAAAAGAAGAACCCTGAATTCATCGGCTCACTGGAGGGAAATTTTATTGACACACTCTTGAGAACGTATACATCAATCAGTCCAACCAACAGAGCCATATGCATCTGATTACAGGTGACAGGGCATGTGGAATGTCAGCACTAGCATACTGTATGCCATCTTTTGCAGCAGTGCAGGCTGCAGCTCTCCTATGGAGATGATCATAAAAGATGATGAATGTAGAGTCACAGAATGGCCTGCTGTGCGATTTTCACCTGTTGCCTCAATTGGGCCAGATTTCCTGCCGGTCTTGCAGACAGCACAACATGACATTTCATCCAGTCCCAGACTTCCTCAATGGAGAAGAAATATGGGGATCAGAGAGCAAGTTGGGTGTCAATAGGATCCGTGTGAACATTCAGCGTCATGTTGGAAAAACACATTACCTAATCAGTGGGCTTACGATAGCACGATGGGTTGACTAATGTTTTGGATGTACCTTGCACTTTTCAGTATCCCCTCTACGATCACCAGAGGAGAAGGCCGTTGTTAGATATGGCTCGCCGAACCACAGTGCCGAGTGTTGGCCCTGTGTGCCTCTGTCGTGTACATTCCAGATGTTGGCACTACACACACACACACGTGACCATCTTTGGCACTAAAGGCAGAAGTGACTCTCCTCACTGGAGACAACAAGTCTCCACTCATCCTTCCACAAGTGCCTATCATGAAACCACAGGAGTCGGGCTGCTATATGTCAACCACAAGTGGAAGATGCTCCAACAGCATGCAGAATCATAGCTATGCTTCACAGAGACCATAGTGAGTGATCCTCGCTGATACCCCAGAGCGACGGTGTGTGTAATTTGTTGTGAAATCGCGGTGCAGTCCAGTACAGCACTTCATAAGATGCGAATGTCTTGGCACGCATCTGCGTGCCAATTCTGCTCGGTCCCAGGCTGACGAGCATGGACACCTTCTACTGATCAGTGGTGACAACATTGATGGGCTGAGGAAACCTCAAGTCCCACTTGTAGTGCAATTTTGTGGTATGAACCCAGCGTCCCGCAGACCCACTATACAGGGTGTTACAAAAAGGTACGGCCAAACTTTCAGGAAACATTCCTCACACGCAAAGAAAGAAAATATGTTATGTGGACATGTGTCCGGAAACGCTTACTTTCCATGTTAGAGCTCATTTTATTACTTCTCTTCAAATCACATTAATCATGGAATGGAAACACACAGCAACAGAACGTACCAGCATGACTTCAAACACTTTGTTACAGGAAATGTTCAAAATGTCCTCCGTTAGCGAGGACACATGCATCCACCTCCGTCGCATGGAATCCCTGATGATGCGCTGATGCAGCCATGGAGAATGGCGTATTGTATCACAGCCGTCCACAATATGAGCACGAAGAGTCTCTACATTTGGTACCAGGGTTGCGTAGACAAGAGATTTCAAATGCCCCCATAAATGAAAGTCAAGAGGGTTGAGGTCAGGAGAGCGTGGAGGCCACGGAATTGGTCCGCCTCTACCAATCCATCGGTCACCGAATCTGTTGTTGAGAAGCGTACGAACACTTCGACTGAAATGTGCAGGAGCTCCATCGTGCATGAACCACATGTTGTGTCGTACTTGTAAAGGCACATGTTCTAGCAGCACAGGTAGAGTATCCTGTATGAAATCATGATAACGTGCTCCATTGAGCGTAGGTGGAAGAACATGGGGCCCAATCAAGACATCACCAACAATACCTGCCCAAACATTCACAGAAAATCTTTGTTGATGACGTGATTGCACAATTGCGTGCGGATTCTCATCAGCCCACACATGTTGATTGTGAAAATTTACAATTTGATCACGTTGGAATGAAGCCTCATCTGTAAAGAGAACATTTGCACTGAAATGAGTATTGACACATTGTTAGATGAACCATTCGCAGAAGTGTACCCGTGGAGGCCAATCAGCTGCTGATAGTGCCTGCACACGCTGTACATGGTACGGAAACAACTGGTTCTCCCGTAGCACTCTCCATACAGTGACATGGTCAACGTTACCTTGTACAGCAGCAACTTCTCTGATTCTGACATTAGGGTTATCGTCAACTGCACGAAGAATTGTCTCGTCCATTGCAGGTGTCCTCGTTGTTCTAGGTCTTCCCCAGTCACGAGTCATAAGCTGGAATGTTCCGTGCTCCCTAGGGACACCTTCGTTCTGGAAATCTGTCTCGGTACAAACGTACCGCGCCACGGCTATTGCCCCGTGCTAATCCATACATCAAATGGGCATCTGCCAACTCCGCATTTGTAAACATTGCACGGACTGCAAAACCACGTTCGTGATGAACACTAACCTGTTGATGCTACATACTGATGTGCTTGATACTACTACTGTAGAGCAATGAGTCACATGTCAACACAAGCACCGAAGTCAACATTACCTTCCTTCAATTGGGCCAACTGGCGGTGAATCGAGGAAGTACAGTACATACTGACGTAACTAAAATGAGCTCTAACATGGAAATGAAGTGTTTCCGGACACATGTCCACATAACATCTTTTCTTTATTTGTGTGTGAGGAATGTTTCCTGAAACTTTGGCCATACCGTTTTGTAACACCCTGTATACACCCTCGCTCAAACTCTGTCAGTTGCACAAATGGCTCAAGTCTGTGCTGTCTCAGCACACTAATGATGTTGCAGACACGGACGGAGCTTAATGCTCTGTGAAAATTTGGCTTTTACTGGCTACGGAGGTGAACAACTGGTGCAAAGCTTGTATCATTCCGCAGCTGATAATGCAGTCCCTGGTTTCCCTCTCTTTAGTGTTCCATGCAATTATGGTGTGCCGTAGCCATTTGCGTCATGGTGTCTTTTTCTCATTTTCCAGTTGTGTATTAGTCAAAGTGAAGGCATGCAGCACTACATGCTGTGAAGGCGTGCTGTACCACTTACTGCTGGGGATGGGAGTGGCAAAAGCCAGAGATTTTATCATCATTTGGAAACCAAACTAGTTTTATGTACTTGTGTAATAATAAATGTTAGTCAAAAAATTATATATGTGAGTTAGTGTTTGGTGGTGCAGAACTTGTAAAATGGAAAATGTTGTATTAATATTCTGTTGCAGTACACCACAGTATGCACCATTGACAGCTGCCAACAGTGCTCTTCTGCCAGCAGTGTTCTCCTTGAGGCTTGCTAAACCTATGCCTGTATGTGTTTCATTGGTGCGAAGAATTCAGCAAATTACTGAGGTTGAGTTTGGTGATATTACTAGTCCTCAACCTTTGCTTGATCTCATAGTTCAGACAGCATCTGAAGGACACATTGACAGCAGTCGTGGTCTTATCGTAGTGAGTGTTCCTTTTTGTAGTTCAGTCTTATGTTTTATACCCAATGTGTCTTGTGCTGCATAAAATAATTCAGACTATTGTTGTATTTACCAGTTTTAATTATATATTTTCCACTGAAATAATTATGATTTTTACAGCACTTACCAGATCAGCAGCATTGCTATTATATGACTGAGACTCGAGGTACAGAAGGTATTATTGTGTCAAGCATACCATTCACACATCCAGGGCACGTCCCACAGATTCTTGGTTTTCTGCGTCAGCAGGCGCTTTTCAATGTGTTAGTTTCCAGTTGTGTACGTCGACCAGTAAAGCAAGGTAAGTCCTGTGACAGTCCCAGTTCCTAATACTATAACTGATAATATACCAGTGTTGTGTATAAAATTTCTCTTACTACTCGTATTAATGGAGTTGATTATAGTTACGCTTCATCTGCTGCAGTCGTGGTCCTGAGAACATTAAGGTCGCTGTAACACAACTACTGGAGAGTTGATTAAGTTTAATCTTGTATTGATTTTATTCAATTTTATTATATCTTCAAAACAAAATAAAAGTATTATTACAAAGGCAAACAATACTTACAATACAAAAAGAGCAGCTACATGCTCAGAGCTCAAAAACTAAAACCAGACTCACCCCCTATGCCAACATGGCAGTCACTATTTATAATTTCTTAACAATCCCGAACAATCCTCGGCATTGTTTGAAATCATTTTTTGATTAATTAACAATTAAAATTTACATATAAAAACAGAAAATACATTTATAAACGTATGTCTGCTCAGAACAGTAAGTACACTACGATATTAGTACATGTCTGTTATTTCATTAGAGAATAAACTCTCAAATAAGGAATTCCAATAATACATTTATATTTTCTATTAATTACTGGTGACTCCCTTCACAGGAACTATTCCCTTCATTTACAGAGCTTCAGCACTTTGAACTGAAATAGATTAAACAGTTATTTTCTCAGTTACAAATTTTTCTAGACGAGTTACATATTTTGTTTACATGTGTGATCCTGAATTAGACTGGAAAATGTTCATTTTAAATAGGCCTTAATGGGCTGTTACTTTTCATGTGCCAAATACAACTTAAGAGTGAAAAAAATTGGGACTTACAGGCTATGATCTGGAATGGTATCATACTTGCTCATTACCAGTAGGAATATCCTGCAAATCTTTTATTGTAAATTTCTGATACAGACATAAAAAAGAACCCCGGCCATTTTTTCATTTATTAATGGGATGTCTCTTGGTTATAATTTACATTTTTAATCCAGAAATCATCAAATATATGATTTATTTGTGTTTTGAAGCTTATCTTGTAAACAATGTATATGTTCAGCCTTAGAAAAAATTCTGTATGTTCTTGTTCCTTAGTATCACTTCCACTCTGTGTATTAATTGCTTTCAGATATCCAAATTTCTGTTATCAACTCTTGTCAGGATATGACTTGTATGATTTTATCTGAGTAATTCTAATCGCTCTTGTTAGAGGAGCATTTGCATTGCAGATAACAGTAAATGGGACTTACCTCCTCCAACTGTCTTGTTTGTAGGGGGAGTGGTCTGACCTCAGTGCCTTTTGTTGTGGCTGTACAGTGAATACTCGAGCTTTATTTCTCTGGGAGGTGAGGTTGGTCACATGCTACCCTCCTCCAGTTTCTGCATTCGAGCTTCCGTAGGTCGTCTTCCAGTCCATCCAGCCATCTTGCTCGAGGTCAACCTCGCCCTCTTTGTCCTCCTGGATTACTGAAGGGAATCTTCTGTATCACCTCAGACTCCTCCATTCTTGCTACATGAACTGCCCATCTTATCATTACTGATCATTTGATTTTTGTTACAGGAGCATTGGCATATATAGTGTACAATGCTACATTGTACCTTTTCCTCCATTGTTCCCTGTTATACGCAGGACAAGTTATTCTCCTCAGAACTTTCCTCTCAGATCCGTCAAACAGCTTTGCATCGGTTTCCATCAAGGGCGATGTTTCCGAAGCATAAGTGAGAACTGGTCTAACAAGGGTTTTATAAATAGTGAATTTTGTTTGGTGGCTGAAGAGTCTTGACCAGAATAAATTACTCAAGGTGAAATGTGCCTTATTTACTGATATCAGCCTAATCTTAATTTCAGTTGAGACGTCATTAAAGCAAGTGACTGTGGAACCAAGATACTTGAAGCTATCAACTCTTTCAAATGTGTATCCATTCACACTAAAAGTTGACGGCACATAAGTTTATCTTCATTTATCATAAGACCCATCTTCTTACTTTTGTGACTTAAGGCTGTAAAAGCTTCTTTCAGTGTTGGCACTCTCCATGCTATGATGTCTGGAGGTGAAGTATTTCCCCATTCAGATCTCGAGGTGGGGATGTCATCACCAGAAAAAACGAGACTGACATTCTAAGGATTGAAGTGTGGAACATTAGATCCCTTAATCAGGTAGGGAGGTTACAGAATTTTAAAAGGGAAATGATAGGTTGAAGTTGGGATATTACGAGAACTGGTGAAGTGTGGTGGCAGGGGGAACAAGACTTCTGGTTGGATGAGTACAGGGTTATGAATACAACACCAAATGGGAATAAATCAGGATTAGGTCTAATGATGGGCAAGAAGATAGGAATGCGGGTAAGGTTCTATGATCAGCATAGTGAACGCATTATCGTAACCGAAATAGACATGAAGCCACTACATTGGTACAAGTTTATATGCTAACTACCTCTGCAGATATTGAAGATATTGAAAGAATGTATGATGAGATAAAATAAATTATACAGTTAGTCAAGGAAGATAAAGTTTTAATTGTAATGGGTCACTGGAATTTGATAGTAGGAAAAGAAAGAAGCAGAAAAGCTGTAGAACATGGACTGTGGAAAAGGAGCACAGAGCATAATTTAATCATTGCTAACAAGTGGGTTAAGAATCATTAAGAAGGTTGTATGCATGGAAGAGACCTGGAGGCCCTAGGAGATTTCAGATTGATTACACACTGATCATCCAGAACATCATGATCTCTGACCTAGTATTGATAGCAGTGTCACTTGGCAAGGAATGACTGCTAGTCACACACACACATGCTGCGTGTAGTATCAATGAGTGTGCTGCCTGTGTGCAGAATGGGGAAGGCGCGCGACTGTCAAAGTTTGTCTGAGGGCAGATTGTGATGACCTGGAGGTTTGGCATGAACATTTCGGAAACTGCACATGTCAGGTATTCGAGGAGTGCTGTGGTGAGTGTCTTCAACACATGGGGAAACCAAGGTGAAACCACGTCCAGATGTCACGGGGTTCGGTCGTCACCCTTCATTACAGATTTCAAACATCATAGACTAAGCAGACTGTGGCGGAACTAACATCAGATTTTAATGTTGCACAGAGTACAAGTGTGTCTGAACTCACAGTGCACCAAACACTTGTAACAGTGGGCCTCCGCATGCGCCAGTGTTAACACCGTGACATCGGCAACTACAACTGAAATGGCACAGTAGCGGAGTATTGCACGGTATGATGAATCCCAGCACCTCCTTCATGGTGCCAATGAGAGGGCACAAATCCATTGTGTTCCGGGGGAACAGCTTCTTGACACGTGTGCTACAGGATCAAGACAAGCTGCTGGTGGCACCGTTATGCTCTGGAGAATATTCATGTGGACATCCATGGGTCCAGTGTAGCTCATGCAAGGCACCACAATGGCCAAGGAGTATCTTACACTGGTTTCAGACCATGTACACCCCCTCATCACGATCATGTTCCCCAATGGCAGTGACATTTTTGAACAAGATAATGTACTATATCACAAGGCCAGGAGTGTGATGGAATGGTTTGGGGAACACAGTGATGAGCTCCAATCCATGTGCAGGCCTCCCAACTCGCCAGGTTTGAACCTGATCGAACACTTGTGGGATGTTATTGAATGTGGCGTCAAAGCTCGTCCTCCCCATCCTCAGAATTTCTGGGAATTAGGTGACTTGTATGTGCCGATGCGGTGCCAGCTCCCTCCAGTGACCTATCGAGGCCTCATTGCTTCCATGGCACAATGTGTTGCTAATGTTACCTTTGCCAAAGCTGGACATACTGGATATTAGGTAGGTAGTCATAATGTTCTGGCTGATCAGTGTGTAATGGTAAGGCAGGTATTTTGAAACCAGATTTGAAACTGTAAGACATTTCTGGGGACATATGTGGACTCTGACCATAATTTATTGCTTATCAACTGGAAATTAAAACTTACTGAATGTAAACTGATGAAAGGAGAAAATATAAAAATGTAGCAGGCAAAAATGGGAGTATAGATGTGTGCTGATAATGACAGAAAGTGTGGAATGACTAGAGGACAGATCCAAGGCTATAAAATCAAACATAACTAGAGGAAAGATAGATACCACCAACAGAAGATTAATGAGACTGTTGGAAAAAAGAGAAGCAACTGTATGAATATCAAGAGTTCAGATGCCAAAACGAGCAAGCTGAAAGGGGGGGGGGGGGGGGGCAATATATGGAGAGTTTCTGAAAGGGAATTGAACTTGAAGAGAATATTATAGACAGAGAAGAGGAAATAGATGGAGATCGGGAGATATGATACTGTGATAAGAATTTGATAGAGCACTGAAAAATCTAATTCAAAAAACAGCTGCTAGAGTATACTGCATTTCCTCAGAATTATTGAGATTCTTGTGAGAACCAGCCATGACAAAACTATTCCAATTGGTGTACAAGATATATGAGGCATGTGAAATACCCTCAGACGTCAAGAAGACTATTAATAATTCCAATTCAAAAGAAAGCAGGTGCTGACAGTTTTTGACAATATTTACCGCACTACACTCTTGCGAATTATGAAGGTGAAAAATAAAATACTTGGAGCAAAAGGTATTTATAACTTGTACAGAAACCCGACTGCAGCTATAAAGAGTCGAGCAACAAGGGAGGAAAGCAGTGATTGAGGAGGGATTGTAGCTTATTCCTGATGATGTTATTCAGTATGTACCTTGAGCAAGCAGTAAATGAGACCAAGAATAAATTTGGAAAGAGAATTAGTTTTAGTTAGTTTCATTTTCTGTGGATCATTCATAATTATGTGGAACAAATCTTTTACATATCATCGCAAATTAATTTTTAAGTACGGTTACATGCTGAACATTTATAGAGTTTTTTTAAACATCTACAGATGTGAGTTAGTAATTCCTAACCACTACCTTTTACCCATTACAGTAATGGAGATTATTCTACACAACAGAGGGAGTTGTCAACGAGAAACTTTTAGTCAGGGTAAATAATCAAAAATTTTGTTGCAGCATTGTGTGCCCCATTTTGTGCTCAAGACAATCTTAATGTGGAATAATGAATGTAATTTTTTCTTCTGCTATTTTAATTATGTGCATCTGTGTTCCGTTGAACTGGAGTGGATTATTTACAGCAGACCTCACAAAGAAAAGAATTCAATGTGAAGCAATAATCAGAATGCCCACTCCTTAAACAGAGATCTACAAGATGATTGTGGATGTGCACTTCTTCTGCAAACCTGATATTCTCAGGGAATTGCATTTTACCTGGAAAAAAAAAAACAGAGAGATCCTAGTGAATTTCAGGAATTTCGTTAACACTCTGGGAATTTTGGATTTTTACCCTAGCATTGAAACTGAATTTTGTTGAGTTTTATAAATCACAAATTTCAAAATACTGTGAACAGGAGAGTTGCCACTCACCATATAGTGAAGATGCGAAGTCACAGATCGGCACAAAAACAAGAGTGTTAAACAAAGCTCTTTGTGCAAAAGACCTCCTCCAGAATTAGACCCTCCCCCCCCCCCCCCAACACACGCGCGCACACACACACACACACACACACACACACACACACACACACACACACACACACTCTCAGGCAACTGTCATGCACATGACCACAGTGTCTGCCTTCCAAGGCCAGACTGCGAGTAGCAGTGCATGATGGGGGAGAAGCAAACTGGGAGATGGGGGCAAAGAGGAGCCTGGGGTAGGGAGAGGGAGATATAGCAGAGGAGGGGTGGGGGACAGTAAGATACTGCTTGTGGGTGCATACAGGGACGAGGTGGGGAGGGGGTAGGGCTGATAGGTTTAGTCTTCATAGTTAGGTGGTGGGTGGGGAGAGGGGGATGGGGTGGCAGCGGAAAAGAAGAGAAGTAAAAGGACTGTAGGTTCGTTGGTGAAATAAAAGGCTGTGTAGTCAGGAATGGGAAAAGGGAAGGGCATAGATGGATAAAGGATAATGACTAACAAAGATTGAGGCCAGGACAGTTACAGGAATGTAGGAGATATTGTAGGGAGAGTTCCCACATCCTCAATTCTGAGAATCTGGTGTTGGTGCGAAGGATCCAGATGGCACAGGCTGTGAAGCAGTCATTGAAATGAAGAACGTTAAGTTGCACAGCGTGCTCAGCAGCTGGATGGTCCAGTTGTTTCTTAGCCACAGTTTGTCTGTGGTCATTAATGTGGACAGGCAGCTTGTTGGTTGTGATGCCCATGTAGAATGCAGCACAGTGGTTCAGCTTAGCTTGTAGATTACATGACTAGTTTCACAGGTAACCCTGCCTTTGATGGGATTGGTGGTGCTTGTGACCGGACTGGAGTAGGTGGTGGTGGGAAGATGTATGGGACAGGTCTTACATTTAGGTCTACTACAGCAGAGATTGTGTTGACATGGACAAGGATATTGTGTGGGTTTGGTGGGTTGGCATTAGATGGTGTCACGTGGATGCCCATAGCCATACACCCACTCCTACCTAAAGTCCATAAGCCCAACCACCCAGGATGCCATATTGTGGCCAGTTACGATGCCCCCACTGAGAGAATCTCTGCTCTTATAGACCAAAACCTTCAGCCTATTGCCCCACAGTCTACCCTCCTACATAAAAGATACCAACCATTTCCTCTGCCAACTCTTCACCATTCTTGCTTCTTTACTATATGGTGCCCTGCTCCTCACTGTTGATGCCACCTCCATTTACACTACCGTCCCTAATGCCCATGGCCTTGCTGCCATTGATTACTACCTTTTCCAATGCTTGACAGATTACAAACTTACATCCTCTTCCCTAGTCACCATGACTGACCATATCCTCACCCACCATTATTCATCCTTC
The DNA here is from genome assembly GCF_023898315.1 of Schistocerca nitens. Classification (NCBI taxonomy): domain Eukaryota; kingdom Metazoa; phylum Arthropoda; class Insecta; order Orthoptera; family Acrididae; genus Schistocerca; species Schistocerca nitens. The sequence goes on from NC_064617.1 coordinate 968,761,685, forward strand.
GAAGGCATCACCTACAAACAAATCGAAGGTACAACTATCTGCATCAGCATGGTACCATCCTATGCCAACCTATTCTCGTGCTACCTAGAGGAATCCTTCCTAATCATCCGGAATACCAAACCCCTCATCTGGTTCACATTCATTGATGACAGCTTTGTGATCTTGATCAAGGGTGAGGACACCCTATCCACATTCCTTCGGAACAACAACACCTTCTCTTCTCCCCCATTCATTTCATCTGGTCCTCCTCAACCTGAGAAGCCACTTCCTCGATGTTGACCTCCACCTCAAAAGTGGCTACATCAGTAACTTTGTCCGTGTCAAACCTACTAACCACCAGCAATACCTCCACTGACACAGCAGCCACCCATTCCATATCAAGAAGTTCCTTCCATACAACCTACCCATCCTTGGCAGTCGCATCTGTACTGATGAGCAGTCCATCTCAAAATATGCCAATGGTCTAAAAAAAAAAAAAAAAAAAAAAAAAAAAAAAAAAAAAAAAATCTCCTGTGCCTTATCTACATCTACATAGGTACTTCAGAAGCGACCTTGCAGTGTGTGGCATAGGGTACCCTGCCGTGTCACTAGTCATTTCGTTTCCACCAGCAAAAAGAGCGAGGGGAAAAAAGACTGTCTATATTCCTCTGTATGAGCTCTAATTTCTCGTATCTTATCTTGGTGGTCCTTACGTCTAACATATGTTGGCGGCAGTAGAATCGTTCCGCTGACAGCTTCAAATGCATGTTCTTGAAATTTTCTGAATAATGTTTCTTGAAAAGAACATCGCTTTCCCTCCAGGGATTTTCATTTGTGTTCCCGAAGCATCACCGTAACACTTAAGTGTTGTTTGAACTGACTGGTAACAAATAAAGCAGCCTGCCTCTGAATTGTTTCGATGTCTTCCTTCAATCTGACCTAGTACAGGCCCCAAACACTCTAGCAGTACTTAAGAATAGGTCACACCTGCATCCTATGTGTGGTCTCCTTTACAGCTGAACCACTCTATCCTAAAATTCTCCCAAAAAACTGAAGTGAACCATTCACCTTTCCTGCCACTGATTACAAATGCTCATTCCATTTCGTATCGCTTTTCAATGTTACACCTAGATATTTAAAAGACTTGATTGTGTCAGGCAGAACATTACAGGTTTGTTCCTACAAATTCTCATTAACTTATCTCTCCATTCACCCACCACCTCCCAAAGTCCCACCATCCTGCCCCAGAGGAGTATTTCCCTCGTGACTCAGTACCACCGAGGACTGGAGCAACTGAATCACATTCTTCTCCAGGGTTTCGATGAATTCTTATCGTGGCCTGAAATGAGGAATATCCTACTCACTATCCTTCCTCCTCTCCTGCAGTGGTATCCCACTGCCCACCGAATCCACACAGTACCCTTCTCCATCCCTTCACAACCACTTGCTCGTGGCTCATATCCCTGTTATAGACATAGATGCAAGACCTGTCCTGTACATCCTCCCCCTACCATTTTCTCCTGTCTGGTCACCAGCATCAAAGACAGGGCTATCTGTGAAACCAGTCATGTGATCTGCAAGCTAAGTTGCAACCACTTCGCTGCATTCTACGTGGGCATGACAACTACAAGATGTCTGCATGAATTGAAACAGCTGGACCATCCTGTTGAGTGCACCACCTAACACGAATACTTTATTTCAGTGATTGCTTCACAGCCTGTGCCAACTGGATCCTCCCCACCAACACCAGCTTTTCTGAATTGTGCACATGGGAACTCTCCCTACAGTATGTCCTACATTCCTGTAAGCATCCTGGCTCCAACCTTCATTAGTCATTGTCCATTACCTACCTATGCCCTTCCTTGTCCCCGTTCCAGCACTACACAACTCTCTATTCCACCAACACACCTATAGTCTTTTTACTTCTCTCCTTTCCTGCTACCCTCCCCTCTGGCTCTTCATCTAACCCCACAACTAGCCTAGCTGCCCTACCTTGTCCCCACCTTCTCCCCATATGCTCCCACAAGCAGCACTTTATTGTCTCCTACCCCTACCCTGCTTCCTTCCCGCCCCCACCCCCGCCCCTGTCCCAGCCTCCTCCTTACACCCGTGATCCAGTTTGCTTCTCTCCCATCACGTGCTGCTGCTCGCAGTCTGGCCTCGGCAGCCAGAGAGTGTGCTCGTGTGTGTGAGGGTTGTGTTTGCGTGTGTACCTGGAATTCTGATGAGGTCTGTTCAGCTGAAAGCTTTGTTAGACAGTCCTTTTGTTTGCCTATTTGCGACTCGGCATCTTCCATCGTGGAATTTCCATTGTTAAATTTTAAAACACTTAATATTTCAGTGTTTGTTAACTGTATGAATATTACTCGATATAAATTTTTTATGTTTAAAAACTGTGGTTGAACTACTGCTTATGGCTTGGTATATAGCTCAGCTGAGAGGAAAGAAAAGTCATTATTGTTGTATGCTGCCCCTCCCCACCCCACTCCACACACATGCCATTAATTTATTAGGAGCAGCTTCTTGATACCGTCTTTCTCCTCACACTTGGAATTCTCAGTGAATTTTTTTCTTTCCGAGTTTGAATGGCCTCCATGATTACTCTTACTCATGTTTTTGAGCAGTGAAGACTTTCTTTCTTAATAGTGAGTTAACCGCATTACTCCATATAACATTATAGAATGAAAATATGCAAAGTATGTCAGCTTACACATACTGATTTGTTTCTCCCCAAGATTTACAACTATTCTAATTGCAAATGTGGCTGAACTAAATTGTTTTAGGGGTTCCAAAATGTGATTTTTCCAGTTTAAGTTCTCATCAGTAGAGACCCCTAAGAATTTTGAAACTTCCATCTTATTTATCATTTCTTCACCATGTGTACCACTTGTCACTCATGTAGAATCCATTGGTGTGCAGAACTGAATATGTTGTGTCTTTTTAAAATTGAGGGTCTGAGACCATTTGCAGAAAACTATTCAGTGATACTTTTAAGAAAGTTGTTTACTATTTCTTCTTTTTTTGTGTATGCTTGGATTGATTGCAGTACTAGTGTCATCTGCAAAAAGAACTAATTCTGCTTGTTGTATGTTAGATGGAAGATCATTTACATATATAAGGACAATAGTGGACACAAGGTTGAGCCTTCGGGAACCTCATACATGATTTCTCCCCACTCAGATTAATGTTCCAAGACTACATTGGTTGAATTACTAAGTGCAACTTTCTGCACTCTTTTGGTTACATATGACATTATCCACTGGTTGGTTATACCATCAATCCCATGAAACTTGAATTTGTCAAGGAGAGTATTGTAATTTACACAGTCAAATGCTTTAGATAATCACAGAAAATAGCAAACGGCACTGTTTTATTATTTAATGCTTGTGAAATTCAGTGAGTGAACATGTAAATCACTTTCTCAGGAGAACAACACTTCTGAAATCCAAACTATGGTTTGATGAGGATATTATTGTCGCTCAGGTGAGATACTATTGTAGAACACACCACCTTCTCAAAAATTTTGGAAAATGATATAACTGGTGAAACAGTTTGGTACTTATTGACATCTCTACTATCACCTATCTTATGGACGGGTTTGACAACAGGATCGTAATCTCTCTCAAAAACTGCATTGAGTTAGTGTTGTTGTTGTTGTTGTTGTTGTTGTCTTCAGTCCAGAGGCTGGTTTGATGAAGCTCTCAATGCTACTCTATCCTTTGCAAGGTTGTTCATCCCCGAGTAATACGAGACTGGAATAGAAGGGAGAACCGATAGAGGTACTCAGGGTACCCTCTGCCACACACCGTCAGGTGGCTTGCGGAGTACGTGTGTAGATGTAGATGTAACTACTGAGTCAGATTAGGGCTCAATATCGATCCCTGTGGAAGACCAACAGTGGCATATTTTGGGCAAACGGTTTTATTTTTTAAGTGTAAGAGGACAGTCCTTCTAACAAAAAGTTTGAGTATATCATAAACAAGATGGTATGGTAGTCCTATCTATCGTTCTCTGCCTTAATAAGGGAATAACACTGTTATTGTATGCCCCCTTCAGTAACCACAAACGTGGATGTAACATACTCCCTTTCCATGAATGCACTCTGTGTGTGCAGAGTGAGTTGTTTCAAACCATCCAATGTAGAGCAATGTTTCCAAAATCATATTGATAATGTGGTGGTGTATTATTAGTTTTGAGCCACCATTCAAGGTTAATTTTAATTAATTGATCCAAGTTTTTGAAGTGCGTGGTGATAGTGCTATGGGTCTGTAGGAGTTGGCAATGCTGGATCATTTCCAGTTTTCAAAAAATGGTTTGCATAATCATATTCGATTATAGATATTAAACAGCTACGCTTTTGTGGAGTCAGATAAATTCTGCAGGGTTTTGTAATAAATATTATCCACTCTTGGTGCCGTGTTTGCGGAGCGGGTTAAGGCAATCAACAGTTCTTTTTCATAGATGGCGAGTATAGCAAATGTCACAATTCTTCTTGAGCACTCAAAGGTTGTGCTGGTACTACGGGGTGCGTTATTTTGTCGTAGAAATATGTCTGCGAATGAGCCAGCCATCCTTTTGAAATTGATATATCCTTGGTTCCTAAGTTGAAGAGCCTTAATGTGTCTCCATATATCTGTAATATCGTTATGTAATCTGTAGTATCTTTATGTAATTTGTTACAAAATGCTTTCCAGCTCTCTTTCTTCTTTTTCTTTAAAATGTGCTTCGCTTGGGAATTTATTTTCTTATATTGTAAGTACTTATTGAGTGATTGGTTTGCACGATATTCTTTCAATGTGTTTTGTCTTGCTGCAATTTCTCTTGAACTTTCTGCATCCCACCAAATTGTTGAATTTGTCATTGGCTTCTTGTATATTTTCTTCATTGGAATTGTTTCGGAAGGTGCTCTGCCTATGAGTTTGATAAACACTTCGTAAACATCCTCTAGATTGTGGAATATTCTTAGTTGTGGAATTAGGTGCTGACCCCATGTCTTGTATTCTTCCCACTACACTTTTTTATTCTCCATTTTCCACTTATCTGTACATACTTCTCTAACGTAGGAGTTATTTGTAGGTTAATATCAATTGGGAGACGATCTGAGTCTAACGTATCACTCTGAACTGTCCAGCGAGGTAAAGTAGCCAATTCGAGTGAACATATTGTTAGCTTTACTGCTGTCTGTCATTTGTTCAGACTAGATACTGTGGTCGGTTTTCTGTCATTAAGCAGCACTAACCCATAATCTACAATTACCTCTTTCAAATGCATCCCATAGCCATCTGTAACTCCCCACCCTCACAAAACATTATGTGCATTAAAGTCACCACACACTAGATACAGCAGTTGCGTCCGGGTAAAAATATTTCTCCATGTTCTGTCCTTAATTCTAGTTCTCAGCAGGCAGTACCCAGAGATTGTGTATGTGAATGAATTTTAACAATTACTGTTTGAAGTTCTTCACCTGGTCATAGTTGTAGAGCTAAAAGTTGTGTAAGAAAGATTCATACTGATACTCCTCCTGGGACTGTTTATGGGACACACTCGAACAGTCGTAAGCATCTGACATGTACGCTCATTCAGCTCATTGATAATTGTAACTTGTCATTCTCACGTGACATTGTTTCAATCACTTGGTACAGGCCCATCTATCGTGTCATGAATTTTTTTGTTTTTCCTTTTGGAGTGTATGGACTCAAATATGGACACAACATTACCACCCACTGGCCCACCTTGTAGTGAGGTGAGGTTCCTTTGCTCTTCACTGCCTCCTTTTGCCTCTACAACACCTTGGTGTTCACTTTTTGGATCCTCTCCCAAACTTCTTCCACATTTCTTGCAAATTCTCACACTGACTCACCAGCCCTGCTCCCTCTCTGCTTAATCAAATCAAATGGTGATGAGATCTGTTTACCATGCAACATCTCGAATGGTGGCAGCCCCCTGCAAGTGTGTACTAGTGAAATATACGCACTAAAAAGAAACTGCTCACATATCCTAGTCACTATGGAATGGAATTAAAATAGTAACTGAGCATCCTCCCAGTCATTTGATGGATCCGCTCCACCCTCCCGTTTCCCTGGTGCTGGAAAATCTTGCTCAGCCTGTATCAGTCTCGGATTGGTCCTCACACCATCCTTACTAATTACACTTTCCAAGAAATTCACTTCTACCAGTGCAAAATAACACTTCTTGGTACTCAGTGTTAAATGTGCAGCCCCATAATCTCCTGAATGGTTCTCTCAGTTGCTGGCTGCCTGTGCTCTTGCGCCCCTCTTGAAAAAACAATTATGTCATCCAAATACATTAAATGTTGACAAGGCTGTAATCCCTTCAACTCTCTGTTTAACAATGCTGAAGTATTGCTGGTGCATTCTTCAAATCAAATGGAATTCTTCTGTACAGATAGTGTCCCCAAGACAATGGAAGCACAGTCTTTGGTCTGCCCTCTAGAATCACCTCCAATTGATGGTAGCCACTACTCAGGTCCATCATCAAGAAACACTGACACTGTCCAACATTATTTACAACTAAATACATACTCTGCAAGCCACCGCATATTGCACGGTGGAGTGTACCACGCACTACTTGTGCGCTGATCAAACGTATTGGTAACAAAATCTAGTGGCACACATCTGAATTGCTTTGATGTCTTCCTTTAATCCAACTTGGAGCAGTTCCCAAACATTCAAATAAGAATAGGTCACGCAAGGTTCAATGTATACTCTCCTTTATAGATGCACTACACTTTTCCAAAATTCTTCCCTACTACCAACTTCAAGTGTTCATTCCATTTCACATTGCTTTATAAATTTACACCTAGATACCTAATCTGTGTCTCTATGTCAAACAGCTCCCCATTAATGCTGTACTCAGACATTACAGGACTGTTTTTCCTACTCGTCCCCATTAACTTGAATTTTTCTACATTTAGAGCAAGCTGCCATTCACCAGACTAACTAGAAATTCTGTCTTCAGTCATCTTGTATCCTGCAAAATCACTAAATGACGACACCTTCTTGTACACGACAGCATCCTCAGCAGACAGCCTTAAATTGCTGCTCACCCTGTTTGTCAGTTCAGTTATCTATATAGAGAAAAAGAGCAGTTCTATCACGTTTTCCTGGGGCACTCCTGACGATGCCCTCATCTTTAATGTACACTCATATTGAGGACAATGTGCTGGATTCTACTGCTTAAAAAGCCTTTGAACCTCTGACATATCTGGGATCGTAATGTGTTTGCTGTGACCTTCGCCAACAGTCTGTGGTGCGGCACTGTGTCAAATCCTTCCCAGTAATATAGCCCTCCAACCATGGTTTGTAGAATATCAGGTGAGGAAAGGGAAAGCTGAGTTTCACATGAGCAGTGCTTTCTAAATCCCCACTGATTTGTGAAAAGCAGCTTTTCTGTCTCGAGGAAATTTGTTACATTCGAACTCAGAATGTGTTCAAGAATTCTGCAGCCAACTGATGTTCAGGATATTGGTCTTTATTTCAGTGGATCAATTCTTTTACATTTCTGATATGCAGAAGTTATCAATTGTTCCCTTGATGTTAAAAGTGGGGTAGGCATCTGTTATCGTGTACTGTTTAAATGGCAATAGTCACAATATTATTGGTACTTCCTTTACCCATCCGTAGATATTTTAGATATTATTACAATTCCTGCCCCTCATGGGCTATGACTTCCTTCCGTTATCTTGTTGGATAGCAGCTGATTAATAATTCTTCTAAAATCTGCTGCTGGTATTGTGGTATTCTGTACAGTTTCTAGTACACTGGTGCTTTGTTCCACATAGGAATCCTGTGTTGGGTCATCGGCGTTGCAGGAAATGCCCCCACAGGAAAAACAGCTCTTGAAACTCCAACAGAACAGTTCTTCCACGTGTACTCTCTCTGTTCTTCTCAAATGTTTAACGTCCTCATGAAATGCAGTCTTTGTGGTGTCCTGTGCCTGTTCATAGGTCACACCTACTGTGCAGCAGTCTTCCTCTTCTGAAATCTCTAACATTCCCTTCAACAACTTATCCTCCTTGGTGCCAAAGTTGCACACATTGATGAGTATTAAAATATTTCCATCCTTTTCCTGTACATGTACAACTAGTGATGTGGGACAGGCAAACGCGCAGCGGGCAGGACATTTATAAATGGGCATTTGCCAAGGAATTTTCCCAGTGCATTGCAACAAAAATCAAAACACCTTTATATTAAACAGATAAATTACGTCATGCAATTACTAATTAAACATTTCTGATTCCGAATAAACTTCAAGAACTTTTGAAACTGCCACTTTATTGGCATTTATGGAAAGAAAAACACACTTGTACTCATACTCATAATCAATAAAATTTATTGCCTGAGAGAAATTATTAGTTTGCTAAAACAGATTCAGATTACAGTCAACTTGTGTCTGGACGATGACATCATGAATTGACATTTTTTTGGAATGAACGAAATACCCGTACTGAAAAATAGTGTCCTTAGAGTGATTTACAGTACCCCTTGCATCGCTATAACAGTACTGCCTGAGCCTCTGATTCACACCCTCCATTCAGCTGTGGACCAAAGGACCACAGTCGGTTTTGCCGATGTGCTGCAGATGGTGAACTCCGCCTTCATCTCGCAAGCAAGACTGTCAGTCTTTAGCATTTCAGCTAGCCAACTGAAACCAGAGTGAATCGTCTCTGGTCCAAAGCGACACACGTCATTGGTACCAACATGGGCCACCACCTGCAATTGGCTGCACCCTGTACTCTTCATGGCATCCAGAAGCACCCTTTCCACATCTGAAATGACTCCCCCCAGTATGCACACGGATTGCACACTGGCTTCCTTCCCCTCCTTGGCAGCCATGTTCCGAAGGGCCCCCATTAAGTGCCTAATGTTGGAGCTCCCAACTACCAGCAAACTGACCCTCTGTGAATGCCCAGACATTGCGGGCCAAGAATCTTCCTCTGGAGCAGGGTGGACGACTGCATCCGGCACAAGAGACTTTGTCAGCTACATATAACGCCCGAAACTTGTTCTTCAAACTAACTGGGGAGGCTCTATGATCGGCCCCTTGGAAAGTCTTGCGCTGCCTGCCAGACTTTGGAATGATCTCCCATTCGACTATGGGTGAGGGATCAACCTCAGTGCAGGCAGCACCTGGGGCAGTCACAGCAGTGGACTGATCAGGGGACACATGGGACATGCTCGATGTCCCTCGCATACCTGCGTCCGACCCCCCACAATGATGCCCCCTGGCAGCAGCCTCAAGCTGTGCGACAGAAGCCAACACAACCTGGAGCTGTGAGTGAAGGGTCAACAACTCAGCTTGCATATGTACACAGCAATCACAGTTTCCATCCCTTACTGAAGTTGCTCCTGTTTGAAGTTCATAAAAATATGTAATAAACGAACGGTGTACTCACCTTATTAGCAGCAGGAACTCACGGTGGTCTTTTACTGACGGTCTAACCGACACTGACCTGCTCTAACAAAACAAACAAAAAGCTGTACAATACGAGGGTCAATACAGGGGTCAATAACAACGGCAGCACTCTATGCTACACTGTTATTAAAATAAAAGGTTGTGCCTAGTGAGCTCTCAAACACGCAAGAAATTATAAAAATAAACTAGTAACTCCTTGCTGCGTTGGCCCTCTGATGTCGAATGCCTGTGCCCAGGCCACCAAGGTGTGGACTACATGTTCTGTGGTGATGAGAGATAACTGACATCCATATGACTTCACCTAGTGTCTCCTGACAGGAGTCTGGCGATGGCTAGTGTAGACAGCAGATCTGCTGTACTGTGGCTCCAAGCCCCTGAAATGAACCTTGTGCAAGAGGTTGCTGCCCCAGTCTAGTCTAGAATCCACAGCTGTAACAGGCTGTGCCCCATCATCTAGTGTACCCTGGCTTAGTGGTAGTGCTGCTTGTCTTGGAATGCCTCTGTTTCAAAATTCACTCTTATTTATACTACTCTGGGGTTCATTTGTTGCACTATTGCCTGTGTCCCTGTAACATACTTCTAGCCCTGGTGTGGCAGCACCATCATGCCCACTCTGCCTACTACCGCTATGTGTTGCAGGTTTCACATAGCACATCTAACCAATCTCGCAATCCTTTCGTGTACATGTTGCTATGACCTAAATGTCACCACACTACACTTACCAGCCAGTGGTAGCTAACAGATGTTGCAGGGTTCTTAAAAATTCCATCCAAGACTATATAGTGGCTCAACAGTGCAACCTCTCTGGTCAAAATCTGTTACTGCAACAGCTTCCCAGCATTTCACTTCAGATAAATTCATCCATCTACTTATCTACACCCACACTATTTGCAGTATCTCCCGTCTTTGATTCTGTCATGCTCTCACCCTGCCAGTAACTTACACCTCACAATATTGTTGTGCTGCTACAAATACCTGTCCTTACCCAAGGCACAGAGAGATCACTGATGTTATATTTATATCCCTTTCCTTTGCTGTGCCTCCATTCACTCCCCACTTGCTCCTCTTCCCAGCATCACCTGACACAACCCCTCACTCTAGTTGGTCTAAAGCACTGGATAGTTGTTTTGTATGTGTAAAGGTGTTTGTTAGCTCTGAGCTATATGGTGAATGATTCTCTTTACTCCTTCCATTATATATTTGTTATTGGATTTTTAATTGAATATTATTTAAATTTATGACTATCACTGCTTTAATGCACTGGAAGGAAAAGTTTTTTAAACTTAAATCTCACTGTTCCAACAATAAATTCATTTAGGTGCTAATAATCCTTGAAAATAAGTGCCCTGAACTCAAACTAGTGCAGTCCATCCCTTCTTAATCCAACCACCATTGTCACAGAGCTCCCCAATAATAAATCCTGCTCATATTTTATTGCGCAGATTGTTGTATTGAGGTCAGAAATAACTGGTCTCATGGGTCTACACATTGTGAATCTTCTTATCAACACACAGAAAGATATGTTCATGGGGCGGGCATGCACTTATTACAGCACTACTATGCATTCATTCTCTGCTGTCAATTTCTCTACTTTCTTTCCAGCCTGTGCACACTCTGTGTAATGAAAAGTGCTCAATGACCTTTACTTCAGTGAACACTACTTCAGGTACTCACTTTGTGGTACGTATACTAAAACTGGAACGATACAGAGAAGATTAGCATGGCCCCTCCACAAGGATGATATGCAAAATTGTGAAGTGTTCCATATTTACCTCAGCCACATACCACTGCACACCATCAGAGGTCCATTAAGCCGCCTTCTACCCAGTGAAATACTTGTCTCCTGGCTGAGACACAAAGTTGAAATATGCTCACTATTTTTTATTTACTTAAATTTGGCATATTTCGTGGCAGTACCTTTTCCGTTAGATGTTTACAAGGCGGTATTGGTCTTGGCTTCAGTTGTCTAGTGGAAGTATGATTCCACAATGCATCTTTGTCGGCTGCAGAAATGACCTGGTTCAATGTGTTTGCCTCATTTTTGGTGCTTCAAATACCATTTCTTCAAATGTAGTTTCTTTTTTTTATGGTTAATACAAAAAAAATAGTAACATAATTCAAAATTATTTATGACGGCGACCTGCACACTGTTCTACCGTCAACACACACCAAGAGTTAACTGCCGACTGACAATAGTCAAAGACGACTCCAGCGTCAAAGACATTTTACACAACACACAAGCTTCCACTTGTAATCAGTTTCTTTGCTATTCTTCGACACATTTACTAATAGTAATCAATATGCTTTCACTCTCAAAAATATAAGTAAATTAACATATAATAAGGCAAATTATAATAAAAAAAATTCTGACAAAAAATATAAGAAAACATTTACAATTTGGTATCGACAAATCCGGTAAAAAATAACACATCTCCCAGATCCATTACAACTGCTCCCCAGGGCTTTTGTTGTTATGGACATATACAACAAAATCCCGACCACTCTCAGTAGTTGATCTGTATTACACAATTAGTACATTAATGATGCAGTCTGATAACCTCTTCCAAATTTGGACTCTTTGAATCTGTGGATTTGTTACTGGCTGTTGTTGCAATGATTCTTCCCCATCAATCTCATACACAAAAAATTCAAGTAAAGACATTATTTTACATGACAAATATACATGGTATAAAACATACATGAGAAATATTCTAACATACAGCATACAGATTGAAAATAATAGAAAGGTAAAACTCATTTCCTAGAATAAGATTAAAATTTTTTTATATTAATGTTAATTTCATTATGCTTACATATTGTACAGTAAAAATGATACTGGACATATATAGTGTAGTGTTTTTTTTCTATATATTTGCCTTTTATATATTTTTACTTCTGATTTTTTTAATTTTTTTACTCATGTTTTTTATTTTTTTCTTATGATTTTCTTATTAAAATTTTTTGTGTTTTTTTTGCCTATGATTTTCTTCTTTTAGTACAGCTAAAGATACATCAGTATTATCTAAATTTTTTACAATTATTTATGTACACTTGCCTCTCTACTACAATATTACTACAAGTCACATTCTTGTGAAGAGTACTTTCGCTCTCCACAATATCAGTATAATCAACAATAAATTGCTCATATATCATGAGGCTTTATCTAAAATTGTTTTTGAAACTTATACCTTTGCATGCATGTCCTCACATGCAAGCCTTTACCCACAGGGAAGACTTAGCTTCCAAAAATTAGAAAAATTCAGAAATGCTCACTAGGGAGACTTTTTTTTTGTAAAAAAGTAAAAATAAATCTTTCTCTCATTCTTTGTTACAACAGTGTTTTTTCATCAGTTTCAATTAACATGTGACTTCAAATTATTAATTTATACATGCAAATATACATACGTCTTTTTACAGGTAGTTTTGTTCTAACAAACATATTCCAGTGGAGGACTTTTGTTTTAGATGATAATAGGTTATTTAAATTTCGAAATTATGATTTCTGTTTATATAGTTTCAAAGAGACAACATTCCTGAGACCAAATAATTTCTTTGACTTAGGATACACCAAACGATAAGCATTAGGGTGTGGATTTTCTATGACTTCAAAAGGCCCAATATAGATATCAAAGAATTTTCTAATTTCTGAAGTTAACATTTTTGATTTTTCATGAGATTTGACCAGAACAAGATCCCCAATTTTGAAAGTGGTTAATTTTACCCTATTGCTATGTCTTTTATTCCTCTTTTTCCCCTTGTTTCCTCATAGTTTCCCTGACAATATCTTCTCTCTCTTGCGTAGTTAAAGGTGTACATTTAGGAAATTCAATAAGTTCTGATATAAGAATTGGAGGTCTAATATTAAACATTATCTCATATGGTGAAAATCCTGTGGAACTATGTTGTAGGCTATTCATAATATACAAAACTGTTAAGGCTTTCGTGGCCACTTGTTGACAAACTGCCTATTGCCTTCTGTCTCGGGTTCTTCGGCCGACGTTCATCTAATGATTTTTCTGACGTTTCGCCAGCACGAGTGGCTGGCATTGTCAAAGCTTCACCCTCCATTGCCGGTGGTGAACTGGAGCCGAGCTCGCGGCCGCAGACTATATGTACCTGGCACGCCAGCGTCCGAGGGCTTCTCCGCAGTCATTTCCGGTGCGGTTCTCCTCTTGCTACCTGCGACGGTCGTTCGCTGCAGTACAGGAAGCCAGGATCCGTTTACCTTAAGGCTTTCCTCTTTCTTGTTGAAACTGTTCGCGTGTTTCTGTATTTCCACAGCTTCTCTGAACAAGTGCGTGTGATAGTGCTTCTCTACAGCCAGAACTTCCGTGTCAGCGAATTTTATTACATGGTCGGTCTCATTCAGTGCGTGCTCTGCCACGGCCGATTTCTCCACCTGCCCCAACCTGCAATGCCGCTTATGCTCTTTAATCCTGGTGTTAATGGATCGTCCAGTCATTCCGACATAAACTTTTCCGCATGTGCATGGTATACGGTATATTCCCGACATTGCAAGTGGGTCTCTTTTCTCCTTCGCCAATCTAAGACACTCTTTGATCTTCCTTGTCGGTTTGAAAATCGTCTTTACGCCGTGTTTGTGCAATATACGGCCGATTCTGTCCGTCACTCTGGGAATGTATGGCAGAAAGGCCGTACCCAACATTTCTTTTCCTGGTTCCTTACTTCGCCGAGTGTTTGGCTCTGTTACACTTCTAATATAATTTGTGGAGTAACCATTGCTCCTCAGGACAGTTTCCAGGTGTTGCATTTCTTGTTTGAGGTGTCGCGGCTCACATATTCATCCTGCTCTCGTTACGAGCGTACTAATCATGCCTCTTTTCTGGCTTGGATGGTGGTTTGACAGTTTGTGCAGGTATCGGTCCGTGTGTGTCGGTTTTCGATACACGCTGTGTCCCAGGTTTTCGCCGTCCCATGTGACCAGCACATCTAGAAATGGCAGTTTGTTGTCCTTTTCTACTTCCATGGTAAATGTTATGTTGGCATGGAGGCTGTTCAAGTGTCTTAGGAAGTCACCGAGCTGTTCTTCACCATGGCTCCACACAACGAAAGTATCATCGACGTACCTGTACCACACCTTAGGTTTGCAAGTCGCCGAGTCCAGTGCGTGTGCTTCGAATTGTTCCATGAAGAAGTTGGCCAACACTGGACTGAGAGGACTACCCATGGCGACAGCTTCCAGCTGTTCGTAGAACTCGCCATTCCACGTGAAATAGCTCGTGGTGAGACATGCGTGGAAGAGCTTTCTGATGTCTTGCGGGAAAATGGAACCGATGTGCTCCGGAGCGTCACTGAGTGGCACTTTCGTAAATAACGAAACAACATCAAAGCTGACCAGGATGTCGTTTGATGCAAGTTTCAGTTTCTTCAGCTTCTCAATGAAATGTCCTGAGTCCTTTAATGTATGTGTCGGTCCTCCCCACGTGTTTTGTTCCCTTTTTTGAAAGTTATCATTTCCCCAATTTTGATCATTACCTTTCTGAGTAAACCCACTGTGTGTTCTTGTTGTTACCCTATCCAGCTTTTCAATATAATTGAGAAACTGCTCAACATTACTATCAGGACAATGAACTAAACTCAACTGCATT
Source organism: Schistocerca nitens (assembly GCF_023898315.1). Lineage (NCBI taxonomy): Eukaryota > Metazoa > Arthropoda > Insecta > Orthoptera > Acrididae > Schistocerca > Schistocerca nitens. Next base: position 968,776,708 of record NC_064617.1, read on the forward strand.
GCTGATGGCAATCTTCTCTTTAAGGTATCACTTTTGATCAAGTTATCCAAAGGTTTTGTTAAATGAATAAGTTTTTGAAGTTCACTTTTGCAAAATTGTTTCATGTTCCCATCTGATTCTCTATAGTTTCTCCCATTCAAAAATTCACTTTTGATTCTAGTTTGTTTAAGATCATCCCAAAAATTTTCCAGAAATTTTGATTCAAATTCTGAAAAGGTCATCCCCAAAGCTACAATCTGGTTTGCCCAAGTCAAAGCTTCCCCTTCCAAGAATTTTTTCACAAATTTAATTTTCATATCATCTGGTGAGTGAGGTAAAAAACAATCCTTACAATACTGTATAAAATCAACGGGATGTAAGGGTCCATCTACCGAAAAGTGCTTCACTGGAATATTAGATATAAGATTGCATGTGTTGACATTGTTATTTTTGCTTTGAAATTCAATGTCAAAACTTTCAATTCTTTCGCTAAATTCTTTGACAGAGTTTTTGTTTTCTAAATCATTGCACTCTACTATTTTTTCTAGAGTAACCAAACGATTGTCAGTTTCTTGTTGTACAATTTTTACTAAAACTTTTGTGTTCTCATCCAAATTTTTAATTTCCCCTTTTATCTCATTAAAATCAATTAAATCTCCTTCCCTATCTACCAGTAACTCATTTTTTACAGTATTAATTTCATCGCTCAATTTAGCATCAATTTCATTTATTTTTGCTTCCACATATTCAATTTTTTCCTCAACACTGCCAACTCTGTACAAAAGATCACCCACTGCTTGGACTTGCAACAAAATATTATCAATTTTTTCATCCCAGTAAGTCTTATTGTCGTCAACTGATTGTTTAATTTCTTTCGTGAAATTTACAAGAAAACTTTTTAAATCAAATTGATCGGTTTTTTCTGTTTCATTTGACCTGTCCTGATTTTCGAAGTCTATTAAATTACTACTTTCTACTTTAGGCACAATACTCTCGAAAATCTCATAAGTCATTGTGAAGAAAAAAAAATTATACACAACAATACAAAACAAGATAAAAAGATTGTTTTAACAAAATACGAAGGTTTCGTGACTTATCTGGAACACTCTTCTACTGTTGCAAATCCACGTTTTCCGTCCATGTAATTGTTGACCAAAATTCTTGAAATTAATTCTTCTGTCGTGAACTACATTTTTTTGCCGAAACATTTCTTCTCCAAAACTTTTACTTCCCGATGAACACAAATACTGTAACACACATTCTGAAAAAACTGGTATTAACATACAAAAATTTTCTTCCTCGTAGCACTGTTGAAGATCTCGTGAACACAATATCCCGGCTGAGCCCCCAGTTGAAATATTGGTCTCCCGGCTGAGACACAAAGTTCAAATATGCTCACTATTTTTTATTTACTTAAATTTGGCATATTTCGTGGCAGTACCTTTTCCGCTAGATGTTTACAAGGCGGTATTGGTCTTGGCTTCAGTTGTCTAGTGGAAGTATGATTCCACAATGCATCTTTGTCGGCTGCAGAAATGACCTGGTTCAATGTGTTTGCCTCATTTTTGGTGCTTCAAATACCATTTCTTCGAATGTAGTTTCTTCTTAAAGTTTATATATAAAAATAGTAACATAATTCATTTTTTTCTGTTCACTAGCAAATTATTTATGACGGCGACCTGCACATTGTTCTAGCGTCAACACACACCAAGAGTTAACCGCCGACTGACAATAGTCAAAGACGGCTCCAGCGTCAAAGACATTTTACACAACACACAAGCTTCCACTTGTAATCAGTCTCTTTGCTATTCTTCAACACATTTACTAATAGTAATCAATATGCTTTCACTCTCAAAAATATAAGTAAATTAACATATAATAAGGCAAATTATAATAAAAAATTCTGACAAAAATATAAGAAAACATTTACAATTTGGTATCGACAAATCCGGTAAAAAATAACACATCTCCCAGATCCATTACACCAGGCAACCAACTCTTCCCATAAGTAAGGAAAAGGTCACAAAAAATGTTGCCCTAAATCGAAGAAAGTGGCAATTAAACCATTGTACCGGCAAGCACTCTCCCTTTCCAATGGTGATGTTACTGTTGGGGATATTGATATTCCCATGGAGGAACTGTAGAGAGGCACTGTCTCTAATGTTCCCCTGACCTCTTGGGTAAATCATCATTGCTGAGGGCAAAGGACAAGGACAACTATCAATGGCTCCCAGAGGTACTTCTATATTGCAGTGTAACATAAACAGATCCTGATCACAATTGGAAGTATTGAGGCCCCCGATCCAGGAGAAACTGTTGTGCATCTGCTTACAAGAAAACCATTTTAAAGTCATTGGCAAACTGGCATTAAGGGTCTACCACCCATACAGGAAGAGTGATGTCACTGGAGATAGAGCTGAGGGTGGGGTGGCTGTTTTCATCAGTGACAGGCGCAACTTCTTTTCTATTCCTGCTACAGCTGTACAAGAAGTTGCAGTGGAAGTTCTCACACCAGCACACCTTACAATGTGCTCTTCATATGTTTTACTTCTCATGACCCATTGGATGCAAATGCTCTGACAGAGCTCTTTCAGACATTCCCCTGCTTGTTCTTCCTCATGGTTGACTGCAGTGCACATAACATACTGTGGGGCTCAGCTACAGCATGTCCCAGAAATTGAGTTATTGACCACCTTGTCCATTAAGGGAGTATCAGCCTTTGCTTGGTCAGACGGCACTTTTCTACAGTTCCAAGCTCATCTTCAGCCGTTGACCTTGTGTTTGGTCTCCAAACTCAGTTCAGTGGTAAGTCGTCACAGATTTTCATTCTATTATTGGCCACCTTGTGATATGGATACACATGCTGACTTGGACAGTGGTCAACAGATGATCGCAAAAATGGATGCTCCAAAGGGAAAAATACTTGTGTTACAGTCAGCAGGTCACCTTCGAACAACAGGAATGTGCCCAGGAGATGGTGGACCGCTTCACCTGTGTGATCCACAGAGCCGCCACCAGTTCCATTCCCCAGTCTAGCAGCCACCTCAGGCAATGCCCTCTTCCTTGGTGGAAAGAAGAATATCACTTGGCAACCAGAGTGAGGTGTCTAGTTTTGTGAAACTTCAAACACCACCCAGCTACAGAAATTCTTCGTGCCTTCAGGTCTGTGAGGACACAAGTGAGGCAAGTGATAAAAGACAGAAGAGGAACTCCTGGAAAGAATTTATGACTTCCATTAATCAGTCCATTTCCACTGTATGAGTCTGGGAATCAGTAAGGCGGATTTCAGGCAAGGGTGGTACACCAAAAGACATAGCTCAGGTTTTAGCCAAACACTTTTTTACAATCACTGTATCATTCACACAAACTCCTGAGTTCCAGATATTTCATAGGACTTTGGAGTTTGTGGAGGCCCCCCCCCCCCCCCCCCCCCCCCCCAACACACACACACTGATAGTGACCGGGCCAAATATCTCACGAAATAAGAATCAAACGAAAAAACTACACAGAACAAAACTCGTCTAGCTTGAAGGGGGAAACCAGATAGCGCTATGGTTGGCCCGCTAGATGGCACTGCCATAGGTCAAACGGATATCAACTGCGTTTTTTTAAAAATAGGAACCCCCATTTTTTATTACATATTCGTGTAGTACGTAAAGAAATATGAATGTTTTAGTTGGACCACTTTTTTCGCTTTGTGATAGAGGGCGGTGTAATAGTCACAAACATATAACTAAGTGGTATCATGTAACATTCTGAGAGTGCGGTCGGTATTTGCTTCGTGATACATTACCTGTGTTAAAATGGACAGTTTACCGATTGCGGAAAAGGTTGATATCGTGTTGATGTATGGCTATTGTGATCAAAATGCCCAACGGGCGTGTGCTATGTATGCTGCTCAGTATCCTGGATGACATCATTTAGGCGTCTGGACGTTCGCCGGATAGTTATGTTATTTAAGGAAACAGGAAGTGTTCAGCCACATGTGAAACATCAACCATGACCAGCAACAAATGATGATGCCCAAGTAGGTGTTTTAACTGCTGTTGCGGCTAATCCTCACATAAGTAGCAGACAGATTGCGTGAGAATCGGGAATCTCAAAAACGTCGGTGTTGAGAATGCTACATCAACATCGATTGAACCCATACCATATTTCTATGCACCAGGAATTGCATGGCAACGACTTTGTTCGTCGTGTACAGTTCTGCCACTGGGCACGAGAGAAATTATGGGACGATGACAGATTTTTTGCATACGTTCTATTTAGTGAGGAAGCATCATTCACCAACAGCAGTAACGTATACCGGCATGATATGCACTATTGGGCAATGGAAAATGCACAATGGCTGTGACAAGTGGAACATCAGCGACCATGGTGGGTTAATGTATGGTGCGGCATTATGGAAGGAAGGATAATTGGCCCCCATTTTATCTTTGACAATCTAAATGGTGCAATGTATGCTGATTTCCTACGTAATGTTCTAACGATGTTACTACAAGATGTTTCACTGCACGACAGAATGGCGATGTACTTTCAGCATGATGGATGTCCGGCACATAGCTTGTGTGCGGTTGAAGCGGTATTGAATAGCATATTTCATGACAGGTAGATTGGTTGTCGAAGCACCATACCATGGCCCGCACTTTCACCAAATCTGACGTCCCCAGATTTCTTTCTGTGGGGGAAATTGAAGGATATTTGCTACCGTGATCCACCGACAACACCTGACAACATGCGTCAGCCCATTGTCAATGCATGTGTGAACATTATGGAAGGTGAACTACTCGTTGTTGAGACGAATGTCGTTACACATATTGCCAAATGCATTGAGGTTGACGGACATCATTTTGAGCATTTATTGCATTAATGTGGTATTTGCAGGTAATCATGCTGTAACAGCACGCATTCTCAGAAATGATAAGTTCACAAACGTACATGTATCACATTGGAACAACCGAAATAAAATGTTCAAACATACCTATGTTCTGTATTTTAATTTAAAAAAACCTATCTGTTACCAACTGTTTGTTTAAAATTGTGAGCTATATGTTTGTGACTATTACAGCCATCTATCACAAAGCAAAAAAAAGTGGTCCAACCAAAACATGCATATTTCTTTACGTACTACACGAATATGTAATAAAAAATGGGGGTTCCTATTTAAAAAAACACAGTGGATATCTGTTTGACCTATGGCAGCGTCATCTAGCGGGCCAACCATAGCGCCATCAGTTTTACCCCTTCAAGCCAGACAAATTTCGTTCTTTGTAGTTTTTTCGTTTGACACTTATTTCTTGAGATATTTGGCCCGGTCACGATCAGTGGATCACCCTGTATATAGTGAAAAAGCATAGGACACCACTTGTGGGTACATCCTTTGTCAGCTTTATGACTGAGGACTTCATGGATGTCTACAACTTCTTTCAATATCATGTTGTTGATGCCTTTTTTGATCACTGTATTCATGAGAATTCATTCCCCCAAGACACTGATGATATCAGTGTCACACTGTTTTTAATTACTATCAAAGGCCTCTCTTCTGCAGTCAGGAGCCCTGTTAAATGCTCTTTGTTTGTGGATGACGTCATGATTCTCTACTCTCCCTCCGAACTTATAACAACAAGAACAAGAAGGCAACTACAGCTGACCATAAGGAGGCTCAATGATTGGACCAATAAAACTAGTTTTAGATTCTCACTAGAGGAGACATTATGTCAATATTAACTGGACTTGTGAATTTTACCCGACTAGAGCCCACAGTGGAGGACAATATTTTAAATTTTAAGAACAATGTACACTTTCTGGGCCTACTGTTTGACAGGAAATTAATCTACCACGTGCACCTTGAAGACCTGCAAACAAAAACCATAAAATTATGGAGTACTGAGTACTTTCAAGATACAAACAACTACAGAGAATCATGCAGACATTTAGAATGTTACAGAATTAACGAAGAGAAGACGTGATTGATTTTCAGAAAACAGTATTACTGAAATTGCTAGAGACCCAACGGAAAAGATACAAGTAGAGTTTGAAAAATATTGAAAAGGATGTCTTAACTATTGACCAAAAGGGGAAGAGACATGTTGTTCTGTTATGAATCCAAAGGCTTCATGGTTCAGGTTCCAATGAAAAATACACAAAGGGGTCACCGGATTAGACTGACTGTTAATTCTGTGAATCTAAAATTTTGTAAAATGCTCGATAAAATATTAAGGAGTTTTACATCGTGGAGGATAGTTTTTCAGCCAGTATCAATTCAGCTTTGATTAATAACATCAAGGACATGCCTGTTGCTAATGCTTCCCACCTTCTGTCTTTAGACAGGTGAATGGGCCTGTCATTGAGGCTGTTGATGTGATCGAAGCAAATTACCTAAAGTATAAAAGATTATCTGAGCAGGAAATTGTCATATTTATTGAACTTTTAGAATTTGTTCTCAAATGTAAGTACTTTTCTTTTAACTATAAAATTTATAGGCAAAAGAACAGAGTGGCTTTGGCCACCAATATTCTGGAAACATAGCACGTATTTTTACCTGTCATGTAGAAATAAGAATCCTCATTAACCCACAATGCTGGTTGGATAAAATCTTATACCTTAGGTGCTGTCTGGGTGATATGCTGCTTTTGATCAATGGAGGGGAAAAAGAAGTTACTGGAATTGGATAACTTGTCATCCAAAAGGCTGAAAACATTCTTCCAATGAATGAACAAGACAGAATTACTGAGCTGAACATCATAAAACAACTACCCAGAGCTGATGGTTACCACGAAGGCACTGTGAATAAATTAATATGCAAGGAACAGTGCACAATTGCAACAGAGAATGTCACACAGAATGCTAAAAGAGTTACACCTCTGTATTTTGGCAGTTTATCTCAGAAACTGGCTAACAATTTTAAGCTTTTTAAAGTTGAAGCTACAATTAAATCCATCAGCATGCTATGATTTAAATAAAGGAACAATTTAAAACAGGAATTTGACATATACCATAGAGCTGGACTCTAAAAAATTCAATGTGACACTTGTAATGTGAACTGCTCTCTCCAGACTGATACGTCCTTCACGTTGAGTTACAAGGAAAACAGATGCTTTTAGGCTTAATAATTTCAAAAAATTATGACATTCATGAAAATGATCACCTTATGATGGGGACTGATAAAGATCTCACAATTTTGCATATACAAGACAAAGGTGGGAAATTGGATTTATTAGAACAATTTGAGATCTAATGCATTAAATCAACAGCTTACAGGTACCCCACAAACAGCTTTTCACAAATTTTGTAAATCCTTTTTAATGTCAGTCTGTGTTTAGTGACTTTAATTACATTTGTACAGTTGGCATTCTGCACTTGGCGGGATTTAAACTTCCAAGCACTCTGACAAAGTTATGCATCATCTTTGTTCTTTGATATTTCTTTGATTTTGTTCCATCAGCCACTCTTAAAACCTTTCTCCCCTAATGATTCCGGAGGCTTTCTAATTGTCAGTTGCAACTGAGGGGTTCTTGATGTAAGGTTGGAGCAAGGATAAAAGAATGAGAAATAATTTACAAATATAAAAAATCAAATAGGAATTCTTACAGTTGATGTCATAGTGTTAGTGTTAGCAAACACAATCATACTTAATTGTTATACTGTTGGTGACAGTAAACGCAATCATATTTAATACACTATCTTGAGGGAAACTATTCTTTTTCTAAATGCTCAGACGGAAGATAGCCATGTTGATATTCAGAATAACATGGAAACAGAGTGGACCATGTAGTGGTGGACTTACATCCTTGGAAGCCCAGTTTTTGCAGCTGTCAAAGGATATTAACCCTCCATATAGTAACACAAACCTTCAGTATCATTACAAGATGCCTGTGCAAGAAAGACTGTTGTGTAGCCAACTCCAGTTAGGTTATGTTATTAATGTTAGAGTGATATCTTCTGAACACATGCCACAAGAGATTCGGGAATTGTCTGGATTTTAAGATCCTGAGAAGGTGACATCTTGTCATTGTATTGAAATTCAATTCTACACAGCTGGTGTATGCAACACTACAACAACAACTCAGGAGTGTACAATTCTTCCCAAGTTTGAAGAAGAGGATTAAAATACCATGTCTCATGAATCCAGAGATCATATTATCATCATCATTGGTAGCTGCAGCAGCCATTTCTATCATTTAATGATGAGTCCTCTCCAAATACTGAGCTCAGATATGTCTGTAACTTCTTCTTCCATGAGCAGCAGTCTTAGGTGATATTCAGCCATTGCTGGGATCACAATCTACCACTTTCTTGCCGATTGTCATATCATTTTGGAGTGGGAGAACCTTACAACAGAGAGAAAAGTGTTGCTTTGTATGTGGAGAGTTGAGGCAGGGTGGGAGAAGTCTTTGGTGTTTGTGGCATATTAATGTCTGAAAGCCCCTCTTAATAGAGTTAAGTTTATCTTTGGTGAGATTGACAAACAATTTTAAGCAAGAGCTGCACTCTGTTTTTGCTGAACACCAGACAGATTGAGGAAAAACTTTAAAATTTTATGAAATGAATTTCTAGAAATGCCACATGAAACAAAATTATTAAGTTGGTTAAGTTAGAGAGCTGAAGTTGAAGATACAGAATCTCCCATATTTTCAGTTAGAAAACCTGGTAACCCTATCTGTTGATCTTTTGGTGAACCAGCGTTATCTGTACAGTTGACCCACATTGTACAGTTGAAAATTCATGAAAATCAGTTTCACCGATTTCTCAGATATTAACTTCCATAGGGGCACAAAATACAGTTTATAGATGCCTTGCTAAATCTAGTGCCCATAAACTTAGATAAAAGGCTAATGTCAACCTTGAAATGCAGAGACTCAACAAAACTACTAGATTTCAAGTCTGAAGTGGGCAAACAGCTTTATGTGAACCTCAAGCCACAGAATGTGAGTAAAGAAAATGATGATAATGAAGCCCATGAATTGTTTGAATAGGTCATAACTGTGTGTGTGGTGCATTTAGTATCTGAACTTTGTTCTAATTCTAGTTGCAAATTTATTACAAACTTTACACCTGTTACCTATTGTCTCTAGCCTATATATGAAAATTTAGTGAAATAATAATAATAATAACGCATCAATTAAACAATCAGAGGAAAACGAAATCTTAAGACAGCCACCAGAACAAGCACAAATAGAACACGAAGTGACACACATGTTAAATATAGAAGAAAAATTTCAGCTGACATATGTAGAATACAAAGACACAAATGCAGACATTAGACCATTCTTTCATAGACCCCCAAATAACCCACAAGTCGAAACAACAGTAACAACTATCAACACAATCATACACAACAAAATAAATGAAAATACAACTATGGAAGAGTTACAGCTACTGGTTTATATAGGTGCACTCACTACACTAAATATACACACTAGGCAGAGATCAGAACCAACCAACACACAGAAGAAACCCACAAAACCAGCATGGCAACACAGGCTACAGATCAGAATAGAAAAAGAATAGAAAAACTGAGAAAAGACATCGAACAGCTAACACAATTTATAAGAAATGAAATATCAGACAAAAAAAGAAAAAGGTTAGGTAAAATCTCTCAACAAGAAGCGATAGAGCAATTAGATGAAAAGAAGCAGAAATTACAAGCATTGGCCAAACGACTTAGAAGATACAAAAAAAGTGAACATAGAAGGAAACAAAACCAAACATTCAACACAAACCAAAAGAAATTTTATCAGACAATAGATAACACACACATTAAAGTAGACAATCCCCCAAACATAACAGACATGGAACACTTCTGGAGCAACATATGGTCAAACCTGGTACAACATAACAGACATGCACGATGGATACAAGCAGAAACAGACACATACAAGATGATACCACAAATGCCTGAAGTGATAATTTTGCAACATGAAGTCACCCGAGCAATTAATTCTGCGCACAATTGGAAAGCCCCTGGAAAAGATAAAATAGTAAATTTCTGGCTAAAGAAGTTCACCTCAACACATTCACATCTAAGTAAATTATTTAACATAATAGAGGGAAACATTCCACGTGGGAAAAATATATCTAAAAACAAAGATGATGTGACTTACCAAACGAAAGCGCTGGCAGGTCGATAGACACAAACAAACACAAACATACACACAAAATTCTAGCTTTTGCAACCAACGGTTGCTTCGTCAGGAAAGAGGGAAGGAGAGGGAAAGACGAAAGGATGTGGGTTTTAAGGGAGAGGGTAAGGAGTCATTCCAATCCCGGGAGCGGAAAGACTTACCTTAGGGGGAAAAAAGGACGGGTATACACTAGCGCGCACACACACACACACACACACACACACACACACACACACACACACACACACACACACACACATATACAGACTCAAGCAGACATCTCACAAGCAGACATATTTTGCTGGGTTTTCTTGTGTCTGTATATGTGTGGATGGATATGTGTGTGTGTGCTAGTGTATACCCGTCCTTTTTTCCCCCTAAGGTAAGTCTTTCCGCTCCCGGGATTGGAATGACTCCTTACCCTCTCCCTTAAAACCCACATCCTTTCGTCTTTCCCTCTCCTTCCCTCTTTCCTGTCGAAGCAACCGTTGGTTGCAAAAGCTAGAATTTTGTGTGTATGTTTGTGTTTGTTTGTGTGTCTATCGACCTGCCAGCGCTTTCGTTTGGTAAGTCACATCATCTTTGTTTTTAGATATAAATTATTTTACAGTTACATTGCAGACCCATACACAGTCCCTGATACACTTACACATGGAATAACTTATCTGAAACCTAAAGATCAAGCAGACACAGCAAACCCAGCAAAATATCACCCCATAACATGCCTACCAACAATATACTAATATATATATTAACTTCAGTCATTACACAGAAATTAATGACACATACAACACAGATCGAAATTATAAATGAAGAACAAAAAGGCTGCTGCAAAGGAGCACGAGGATGTAAAGAGCAACTGATAATAGATGCAGAGGTGACATATCAAGCTAAAACTAACAAAGGTCGCTACACTACACATACATTGATTACCAAAAAGCTTTTGATAGTGTACCCCACTCATGGTTACTACAGATATTGGAAATATACAAAGTAGATCCTAAATTGATACAGTTCCTAAACATAGTAATGAAAAATGGGAAAACCACACTTAATATCCAAACAAATTCAAATAATATCACATCACAGCCAATAAAGATTAAGCCTGGAATATACCAAGGAGACTCATTAAGTCCTTTCTGGTTCTGCCTTGCTCTGAACCCACTATCCAACATGCTAAATAATACAAATTATGGATATAATATTACTGGAACATACCAACACAAAATCACACATTTGCTATACATGGATGATCTAAAACTACTGGCAGCAACAAATCAACAACTCAACCAATTACTAAAGATAACAGAAGTATTCAGCAATGATATAAATATGGCTTTCGGAACAGACAAATGTAAGAAAAATAGCATAGTCAAGGGAAAACACACTAAACAAGAAGATTACATATTGGATAACCACAGCGACTGCATAGAAGCGATGGAAAAAACAGACGTCTATAAATATCTAGGATAGAGAGAAAAAATAGGAATAGATAATGCAAATATTAAAGAAGAACTAAAAGAAAAATATAGACAAAGACTAACAAAAACACTGAAAACAGAATTGACAGCAAGAAACAAAACAAAAGCCATAAATACTTATGCTATACCAATATTGACCAATTCATTTTGCCGGCTGCGGTGTTCTCGCAGTTCTAGGCGCGCAGTCCGGAACCGTGCGACTGCTACGGTCGCAGGTTCGAATCCTGCCTCGGGCATGGATGTGTGTGATGTCCTTAGGTTAGTTAGGTTTAAGTAGTTCTAAGTTCTAGGGGACTGATGACCACATCTGTTGAGTCCCATAGTGCTCAGAGCCATTTTGAACCAATTCATTTGGAGTAGTGAAATGGAGTAACACAGAACTCTAAGCACTCAATACACTTACACGATCACAATGCCACAAATATAGAATACATCACATACATTCAGCAACAGAAAGATTCACATTAAGCAGAAAGGAAGGGGATTTATCGACATAAGAAACCTACATTATGGACAGGTAGACAATTTAAGAAAATTCTTTATAGAATGAGCAGAAACTAGCAAAATACACAAAGCAATCACTCATATAAATACATCGGCTACACCACTGCTATTTCATAACCACTTCTACAACCCTTTAGATCACATTGCATCAACAGATACAAAGAAAGTAAATTGGAAAAAGAAAACACTACATGGCAAGCACCCGTATCATCTAACACAGCCACACATCGATCAAGACGCATCCAACACATGGCTAAGAAAAGGCAATATATACAGTGAGACAGAAGGATTCATGATTGCAATACAGGATCAAACAATAAACACCAAATATTACAGCAAGCATATTATTAAAGATCCCAATACCACAACAGATAAATGCAGACTTTGCAAACAACAAATAGAAACAGTACATCACATCACAAGCAGATATACAATACTAGCAAATACAGAATACACCAGAAGACATGACAATGTAGCAAAAATAATACATCAACAACTTGCCATACAACATAAACTAATAAAACAACACGTTCCCACATACAAGTATGCACCACAAAATGTACTGGAGAATGATGAATACAAATTATACTAGAACAGAACCATTATAACGGATAAAACAACCCACATAACAAACCTGACATCATACTCACCAATAAAAAGAAGAAATTAACACAACTAATCGAAATATCCATACCCAATACAACAAATATACAGAAGAAAACAGGAGAAAAAATTGAAAAATACATCCAACTGGCTGAGGAAGTCAAGGACATGTGGCATCAGGATAAAGTTGACATTATACCAATTATACTATCAACTACAGGAGTCATACCACACAATATCCACCAGTACATCAACACAATACAGCTACATCCAAACGTATATATACAACTACAGAAATCTGTAATTATTGATACATGTTCAATTACCTGAAAGTTCCTAAATGCAATGTAACATATACCGTCCAGTTAAAAGGAAGTGACGCTTGATCAAGGTCCGCGTCACTTTCCATTTTTAACCAGACATAACGTCTGAGAGAGGAAAGAAATAATAATAATAACCACAAATATTACTTAAAATTTCATAACATAAAGTGGATAGATTAGTTTTTCACAGGAAATATGGGATATTGAGATTCGGTTAAAAAAGAAGTCAGAGTTATGAGACTGGTGATTTGCCTAGAAGACGGATTTTCACAAACATCTTTCGTTCTCAGAAGTTTGTGTCTGTGCTTTGGGCTCTTATCGTACTTACTACCTGATTTATAGATGCAAGGGTAGTAACAGGATTGTATACACTGCAGATATCATCTTCTTCAGAGGAAACATTCAAATTTGCAATGTAATGTCCAAATATGGTCTTATGTTTTGTGATGCATTTATGTTCAGCAGATGCGGAAAAAGACGATACGTCAAAGGCACTTACTGTATCACAAGAGCTGCCTACTGTATTTGAAGTGACAGCACTATCTGCTCAGAGCCTTTCTGTATCTTTTGAGCACCCATTAGAAGAGAATATGGCAACTGCTGAACTTGAGTTGACAGACATTGGTAATTTGCGGTGTCGTGTCTATGGAACAGGCTGTGATGCTGGAACTGTGGCTGAAATGGCTAGCAGAGTTCTCCAGAGGTGAGTGCAGCTAAAAGTTTTGTGGTGCAAGGTTTCAAATGGCCTCCATTTTTGCCATTTATCAGTGTTCTTTATTTTCTTGCTTAAGCATTTTTATGTGAGAGAGATACTGCAGGCTCATGTTCTTTGTAATAATGGCATGAAAATAAATAGATAACCTGTTTAAGGCATATCATTATCACTGTTGCTGTACATTCTCTGTGTTCTACTGATGAATTAATGAGTTCAGTCTTTTGTGTGTAATGTCTGATAATTTGTGTGTAGCTGCAATTTATGTGTAGCTGCCTGTGAGAAGTGGTGGAGGGGGGGGGGGGGGGGGGGGAGTTTCATGATACAATAATAAGTTTGATGAATTAAAACATATTTCTATAGGCATCTTCATCTTAAGTTTATTTTCTTCTATTCCATAGAATAGACTAAATTATAGCTACAAATGTTTACAAGAACCTTACTTCAACTTCGTTTGTCTTCTTGAAATCATATCACTGAGAAGAAAAGACACATTATCATTGACAGCATCTTAAAGGAACATGCTGGCAGATTAAAACTGTGTGCCAGATGGAGACCCGAACTCATTTCTTGGGCAAGTGCTTTGCCACTGAGCTACACAAGCATGATTCGTGACCTGTCTTCACAGCTTTACTTCAACCAGTTTCTCATCTCTTACCTTCCACACTTCACAGAAGTTTTCCTGCAAAACTTCCAAGACTAGTATTCCTAGGGGAATGGATGTTGTGGAGACATGGCTAAGCCGCAGCCTTCGGATGTTTCCAGAATGAGGTTTTACTCTGCTGCAGCAGATTGTGTGCTGATTTAAAACTTCCTGGCAGATTAAAATGTGTGCCGAACCAAGAATCAAACTTGAGACCTTTTCCTTCTGCATGCAAGGGCTTTATCATTTATGCATTGTTGCTATCATTTTATAATAACTGACACAGAGATACACCAGAACAAAGGAAACAGATACTGTAGAACTACACAATTGTGGTCAGCAGTGAAATAATGCAAAGTGACAGTTGTAGTGAAGAGAATACTGCGGACACCCCTTCCAGTGCACTGAAAAAAATTTACAAGCTCATATGTAGGATATACATTATGTATCCATGAAGGCAGTAGTGTAAATTTAATTATAGCTCTAAATATTTTAATATCAGTGTTGAAAGAGATTGCAGCATGGAAATTACATGGTGGGGATATAGTGCTTCACGAAGTTGTAACTGCTGGGAATGGAGTACTCTGTGAACTGAAAATTATATGCACAAATGGTGGAACTGATAAGCCATTCTTAACTTCCGCCAAATGCTCAGATAATGAACTATGTGGAGCCAATGTGAGGTCATTATATGGAGTTAAGTGTATGGGGAAGGTTTGTCATAGTGTAAACTACTTTGTGCTCTCTTGAACATACCAAGCCCACTAACACAATGTGAGTAGTACACTGAAATTGTTGGCAAATACATAGACTCTGTTGCAACAGAATCTATGAAACTGCAGCTGTAGAAGCTGTAAATGAGAGTGATGGAACAGACATTAGTGTAGCATCTGATGGGTCGTGGCAGAAAAGGGGTCAAACTTCCAAAAATGGATTTACTAGTGCAGTAAGTGTTGATACAGGTAAGGTATTGGATTTTGGAATTCTCACCAAATATTGCCATAGGTACACCTTAGTATTTGGTAATGAAGAGAAAAAGTGTTTCCATTGGCCTTTGTGTACAAAGAACCACGAGGGTTCAAGTGACAGTATGAAGGTAGCAGTTACTATAGGTGTTTTTCATTGCTCACAGTCTGAGTGAGGAGTTTAATATATGAAATATATCTGAGAGATGGGATCTTTAAATTCTTCAATACTGTTTTAAAAAGCAAATGCTCTGCTGAACCTATTGCAAAGCTTGAAGTGTTGGTCATGTAAAAAAACAGGATGGGAATATGCCTTCGTCAGCTGAAAAAGAAACTTGGCGATACCAAATTATCAGATGGTAAAAGTATGAACTGCCCAGACACGTGCTGCAAATATATAAAATCAGAGGCAGTTGGTAAACTACATGCATTCAGACATAAACATTCTTTAATGTCCTACTTCTTGGTGATGCACTCCTTAGCAAATGGTGATTTCCAAGTTGAAGTAATAACACTTTATTCACAGCACAAGGTCACAAATAAGTTAGTCCCAAGAGCAACTGAAAAATCATTCATGATCACTTGAAAATAACCAAAACAATGTTCACTGACATGATACCTGTTCTGCAGGAAGCCTCATCTCGAGTGACTGTAAGGTGGCATATGTGGGGGCCACACCATGTAGTGTGCCATGGTGCTGTACGAAGACAATGTTCAGCAGAGCATTCTAGCCAGTCTTGCGGGTTCCAATTGCTAACCTATGTCTGTAGCTGACTCCTGGCCTAGAACAGAGTGAGCAGCTGACTACCAGCTGGAAGAAGTGCTTCATCTTAAGTATCCAGCAGATGGAAGTATATCTGTGAATGTGTAATGTGTGGCTCAATAGCAGCACCGCAAGTTTCCTGATACGCGCACTGCCCGGAAACGTGGCTGGTGCCCTGTTGTGGCGCATGTAATAGACAGTGTATCAACGGGCTGTTTATTTACAGTATTGTGTCCATAACATGTGATTCCTGTGCTGTATTAGCAAATATTCTGCAGAAGGGAGATGCTTGCAGGCGATGGGTAGGCAACCCGTAGGATGAAGACATTAGACTGGCTTCGTACATAGTCGGCCCACCGCCGATGTACAACACTTTCTGTACCTCAAGTAGTAATGGAGGACATTAGGTCTATATTCAGAAACTCAGCAATAGACTTGGCTAAAGAAGTGCTGTTGTCAGAAGACACAAAATGTTAATGGATTCAAAACTGTCTTTATAGGCATAAATACTTAAAGATTTGGTGTGTGTGATCACCTTCAGTGATAGGTATTTCGGAGGAATAAAAATCCTGGATCAGCTAGGAATAAATACAGAACAGAATTCAGCAAGAACATTGTAAACTATGGACCGATGAAGAGTGCGGAAGACTGAAATGTCTGCTCAGCAAATGACCAAGGAGGCAAGAAGGAAGTGAAGGACAGAAGTTAAATGGTTCAAATGGCTCTGAGCACTATGGGACTCAACATCTGTGGTCATAAGTCTCCTAGAACTTAGAACTACTTAAACCTAACTAACCTAAGGACATCACACACATCCATGCCCGAGGCAGGATTCGAACCTGCGACAGTAGCAGTTGCGCGGTTCCTGACTGAGCGCCTAGAACCGCTAGACCACTGTGGCCGGCGACAGAAGTTAGTTGGAGAGGAAATATCAGACAGGTTTTAGGTAGTTTTTCAGGGAGAAAGATGTGTTTACATAGATTACTGCTTTAAATCAGATTTTTTTAATCTTTAAATTCTCTGACCAAAAGCCCCATTTTCTCAGGAACCAATATACATATAAACATAAAAATTGTGGAAATTATTCATTTAGTGAAGGTGATTTTATGGATCTACAATTAGCTTCCTGAGAGGTACGTAATTGATGCTGTGTTGTATAAAGTCATCCATCTCTCTCTCTCTCTCTCTCTCTCTCTCTCTCTCTCTCTCTTTTCCAAAAACAGGCATAAGTAAATGTAAAAAATAAAAATTTTGTAGTGATATCTTGTGTAGTTTCAGATATAATGGCTTAAATGTTGACAGAAATCAGGATTCTCAGCATAGGGGATCTGATCTCACCTTAATCTGGCCTGGACTATAACATGATTTATTGCTGTGCTGTAGCTCACAAGCATGAAGAAATTAATCTGAACTTTATGTTTACTATAGGAAACATACAAAAAATTCTGACATACATGATTTTGTTCATAATGTGTTTTAATTCACCTGACAGTTACTAATCTGAAGTTTTTGTAAGTTCATTGCACCATGATGTTCTCGGGATTTCACCTTCAGACACTGCACATGCATTGGAGACTGAGAAGCTTAAGTAATGCCTACTCCAAGGAGTGCATCACTGTACGTGGAGACTGTTGACATTTACTAGTGGCATTGGTTTTCATCGTAACTGACTGTAACAAGTCTTGCCACTTATGCAGAGAAACGCTACCTTTTGTTCTGTCCACAGTTATTAATTTTTTTTCTTATAATATTGATCATGTGTGATGATTTTGTTATAACTCTCAGTGTATTTTGCTGCTGAACACACATTCTATGCATCCACTGATCAGGAGTACTGCTGACAATCATTAATATTCTCCAGTGCATCATATTTTATTACTTAGGTTAAGCGTTGTTTACATCCTGTACCATTTAGTTCTGTGTTGTGCCACAGATGACCTCCAAATAACTCAAATTGCATTGTGCAGTGGTTGTCAGTGGATTTGCTGTGGCACAGTACTGTGCTGCAAGAACAGCTTGATGTGCTATGACACTTCTGAGCATTTACGATGTTGCTAATAAAAGTGATTGAAGTAATAAGGAATTAAGCTGCGTGGTAGAATTTTGCACAGAGCATAACTTAATCATAGCTATCACTTGATTCAAGAATCATGAAAGATGGTTGTATACATGGAAGAGGCCTGGAGATGCTGGAAGGTTTCAGATAGATTATATAACGGTAAGACAGAGATTTAGGAAAAAGTTTTTAAATTGTAAGACATTTCCAGGGGCAGATGTGCACTCTGACCACAATCTAAATCTACATCTACATCTACATCTATACTCCGCGAGCCACCTTACGGTGTGTGAGATGTGCACTCTGACCACAATCTACATCTACATCTACATCTATACTCCGCGAGCCACCTTACGGTGTGTGGCGGAGGGTACTTATTGTACCACTATCTGATCCCCCCTTCCCTGTTCCATTCACGAATTGTGCGTGGGAAGAACGACTGCTTGTAAGTCTCCGTATTTGCTCTAATTTCTCGGATCTTTTCGTTGTGATCATTACGCGAGATATATGTGGGCGGTAGTAATATGTTGCCCATCTCTTCCCGGAATGTGCTCTCTCGTAATTTCGATAATAAACCTCTCCGTATTGCGTAACGCCTTTCTTGAAGTGTCCGCCACTGGAGCTTGTTCAGCATCTCCGTAACGCTCTCGCGCTGACTAAATGTCCCCATGACGAATCGCGCTGCTTTTCGATGGATCATGTCTATCTCTTCTATTAATCCAACCTGGTAAGGGTCCCATACTGATGAGCAATACTCAAGAATCGGACGAACAAGCGTTTTGTAAGCTACTTCTTTCGTCGATGAGTCACATTTTCTTAGAATTCTTCCTATGAATCTCAACCTGGCGCCTGCTTTTCCCACTATTTGTTTTATGTGATCATTCCACTTCAGATCGCTCCGGATAGTAACTCCTAAGTATTTTACGGTCGTTACCGCTTCCAATGATTTACCACCTATGGCATAATCGTACTGGAATGGATTTCTGCCCCTATGTATGCGCATTATATTACATTTATCTACGTTTAGGGAAAGCTGCCAGCTGTCGCACCATTCATTAATCCTCTGCAGGTCTTCCTGGAGTACGTACGAGTCTTCTGATGTTGCTACTTTCTTGTAGACAACCGTGTCATCTGCAAATAGCCTCACGGAGCTACCGATGTTGTCAACTAAGTCATTTATGTATATTGTAAACAATAAAGGTCCTATCACGCTTCCTTGCGGTACTCCCGAAATTACCTCTACATCTGCAGATTTTGAACCGTTAAGAATGACATGTTGTGTTCTTTCTTCTAGGAAATCCTGAATCCAATCACAAACCTGGTCCGATATTCCGTAAGCTCGTATTTTTTTCACTAAACGTAAGTGCGGAACCGTATCAAATGCCTTCCTGAACTCCAGGAATACGGCATCAATCTGCTCGCCAGTGTCTACGGCACTGTGAATTTCTTGGACAAATAGGGCGAGCTGAGTTTCACATGATCTCTGTTTGCGGAATCCATGTTGGTTATGATGAAGGAGATTTGTATTATCTAAGAACGTCATAATACGAGAACATAAAACATGTTCCATTATTCTACAACAGATTGACGTAAGCGAAATAGGCCTATAATTATTCGCATCTGATTTATGACCCTTCTTGAAAATGGGAATGACCTGCGCTTTCTTCCAGTCGCTAGGTACTTTACGTTCTTCCAGAGATCTACGATAAATTGCTGATAGAAAGGGGGCAAGTTCTTTAGCATAATCACTGTAGAATCTTACGGGTATCTCGTCTGGTCCGGATGCTTTTCCGCTACTAAGTGATAGCAGTTGTTTTTCAATTCCGATATCGTTTATTTCAATATTTTCCATTTTGGCGTCCGTGCGACGGCTGAAGTCAGGGACCGTGTTACGATTTTCCGCAGTGAAACAGTTTCGGAACACTGAATTCAGTATTTCTGCCTTTCTTCGGTCGTCCTCTGTTTCAGTGCCATCATGGTCAACGAGTGACTGAATAGGGGATTTAGATCCGCTTACCGATTTTACATATGACCAAAACTTTTTAGGGTTCTTGTTTAGATTGTTTGCCAATGTTTTATGTTCGAATTCGTTGAATGCTTCTCTCATTGCTCTCTTTACGCTCTTTTTCGCTTCGTTCAGCTTTTCCTTATCAGCTATGATTCGACTACTCTTAAACCTATGATGAAGCTTTCTTTGTTTCCGTAGTACCTTTCGTACATGATTGTTATACCACGGTGGATCTTTCCCCTCGCTTTGGACCTTAGTCGGTACGAACTTATCTAAGGCGTACTGGACGATGTTTCTGAATTTTTTCCATTTTTGTTCCACATCCTCTTCCTCAGAAATGAACGTTTGATGGTGGTCACTCAGATATTCTGCGATTTGTGCCCTATCACTCTTGTTAAGCAAATATATTTTCCTTCCTTTCTTGGCATTTCTTATTACACTTGTAGTCATTGATGCAACCACTGACTTATGATCACTGATACCCTCTTCTACATTCACGGAGTCGAAAAGTTCCGGTCTATTTGTTGCTATGAGGTCTAAAACGTTAGCTTCACGGGTTGGTTCTCTAACTATCTGCTCGAAGTAATTCTCGGACAAGGCAGTCAGGATAATGTCACAAGAGTCTCTGTCCCTGGCTCCAGTTCTGATTGTGTGACTATCCCATTCTATACCTGGTAGATTGAAGTCTCCCCCTATTACAATAGTATGATCACGAAACTTCTTCACGATGTTCTGCAGGTTCTCTCTGAGGCGCTCAACTACTACGATTGCTGATGCAGGTGGTCTATAGAAGCATCCGACTATCATATCTGACCCACCTTTGATACTTAACTTAACCCAGATTATTTCACATTCGCATTCGCTAATAACTTCACTGGATATTATTGAATTCTTTACTGCTATAAATACTCCTCCACCATTGGCGTTTATCCTATCCTTGCGGTATATATTCCATTCTGTGTCTAGGATTTCGTTACTGTTCACTTCCGGTTTTAACCAACTTTCCGTTCCTAATACTATATGCGCACTATTTCCTTCAATAAGCGATACTAATTCAGGAACCTTGCCCTGCATACTCCTGCAGTTTACCAATATTACGTTAACTTTTCCTGTTTTTGGTCTCTGAGGACGGACGTTCTTTATCAACGATGCTGATGTTCTCTCTCGTAAGCCGTCAGGTATTTTATCGTTTCGCCCAAGGGGGGGTCCCTCTAACCTAAAAAACCCCCGTGTGCACGCCACACGTACTCTGCTATCTATTGGATATGAACAGTAGATTAAAACTGAAGAAACTGCAAAAAGGTGGGAATTTAAGCAGATGGGACCTGGATAAACTGAAAGAACCAGAGGTTGTAGAGAGTTTCAGAGAGAGCATTAGGGAATGACTGACTGGAACGGAGGAAAGAAATACAGTAGAAGAAGAATGGGTAGCTTTGAGACATGAAATAGTGAAGGCAGCAGAGGATCATGTAGGTAAAAAGATGAGGGCTAGTAGGAATCCTTGGGTAACAGAAGAAATATTGAATTTAATGATGAAAGGAGAAAATATAAAAGGGCAGTAAATGAAGCAGGCAATTGTCTCAAAAATGAGATCGACAGGAAGTGCAATATGGGTAAGCAGGGATGACTAGAGGACAAATGTAAGGATGTAGAGGCATATGTCACTAGGGGTAAAATAGATACTGCCTACAGGAAAATTAAAGAGACCTCTGGCAAAAAGAGAACCATTTACATGAATATCAAGAGCTCAGGTGGAAACCCAGTTCTAAACAGAGAAGGGAAAGCAGAAAGGTGGAAGGAGTATGTAGAGAGGCTATACAAGGGCGATGTACTTGAGAACAATATTAGGGAAATGGAAGAGAAGGTAGATGAAGATGAAATGGGAGATATGGTACTGCGTGAAGAGTTTGACAGAGCACTGAAAGACCTGAGTCGAAACAAGGCCCCGGGAGTAGACAACATTCCATTAGAACTACTGACGGCCTTGGGAGAGCCAGTCCTGACAAAACTCTACCATCTGGTGAGCAAAATGTATGAGACAGGCGAAATACCCTCATACTTCAAGAAGAATATAATAATTCAAATCCCAAAGAAAGCAGGTGTTGACAGATGTGAAAATTACCGAACTATCAGTTTAATAAGTCATGGCTGCAAAATACTAACACGAATTCTTTACAGACAAATGGAAAAACTGGTAGAAGCGGACCTCGGGGAAGATCAGTTTGGATTCCGTAGAAATGTCAAAACACATGAGGCAATACTGACACTTCGATTTATCTTAGAAAATAGATTAAGGAAAGGCAAACCCACGTTTCTAGCATTTCTAGACTTAGAGAAAGCTTTTGACAATGTTGACTGGAATACTCTCTTTTAAATTCTGAAGGTGACAGGGGTCAAATACAGGGAGTGAAAGGCTATTTACAGTTTTTACAGAAACCAGATGGCAGTTAGAAGAGCCAAGGGGTATGAAAGGGAAGGAATGGTTGGGAAGGGAGTGAGACAGGGTTGTAGCCTATCCCCGATATTATTCAGTGTGTATATTGAGCAAGCAATAAAGGAAACAAAAGAAAAATTCAGAGTAGGTATTAAAATCCATGGGGAAGAAATAAAAAACTTTGTGGTTTACCGATGACATTGCAATACTGTCGGAGACAGCAAAGGACCTGTAAGAGCAGCTGAACGGAATGGACAGTGTCTTGAAAGGAGGATATAAGATGAACATCAACAAAAGCAAAACAAGGATAATGGAATGTAGTCGAATTAAATCGGTTGATGCTGAGGGTATTAGATTAGGAAATGAGACACTTAAAGTAGTAAATGAGTTTTGCTGTTTGGGGAGCAAAATAACTGATGATGGTCGAAGTAGAGAGGATATAAAATGTAGACTGGTAATGGCAAGGAAAGCGTTTCAGAAAAAGAGAAATTTGTTAACATTGAGTATAGAGTTAAGTGTCAGGAAGTCGTTTCTGAAAGTATTTTTATTGAGTGTAGCCTTGTATGGAAGTGAAACCTGGACAATAAATAATTTAGACAAGAAGAGAATAGAAGCTTTCGAAATGTGGTGCTACAGAAGAATGTTGAAGATTAGATGGGTAGATCACATAACTAATGGTGAGGTACTGAATAGAATTGGTGAGAAGAGAAATTTGTGGCACAACTTGACTAGAAGAAGGGATTGGTTGGTAGGACATGTTTTGAGGCATCAAGGGATCACCGATTTAGTATTGGAGGGCAGTGTGGAGGGTAAAAATCGTAGAGGGAGATAAAGAAATGAATACACTAAACAGAAGGATGTAGGTTGCAGTAGATACTGAGAGATGAAGAAGCTTGCGCAGGATACAGTAGCATGAAGAGCTGCATCAAACCAGTCTGGATTGAAGACCACAACAACAACACGCCTTACAAGTTTGCGTTATCATGCATTCCCTATTTAACTGAGAGAAGTCTCTCATGGCTCTTGTTTCATCTGTCGATTAGTGCCAAAAATCCAATTTGGTACATATAGGTAGTGGAAAAGTGTAACAGTATTACTGGGTTCTCTTTTTTTGCTAACATCCAAAACTTGATAAGTGGTAACTCATATCAGTTGAAGTGTTCAGTCTGTCTGAAGTTCTACAAGCTGCTGTTCTTACTCCAGAGAAAAGTTACTGTTGGATTCTGGAGACATATATGAGAATTGCACATTCAGTCATATTTGTTGACAGTTGATGGAATGAAAATACTGTGTCATGTTATTCTCAAGAACTATGAGGCTGCCGGCCGCGGTGGTCTAGCGGTTCTAGGCGCGCAGTCCAGAACCGCGCGACTGCTACGGTCGCAGGTTCAAATCCTGCCTCGGGCATGGATGTGTGTGATGTCCTTAGGTTAGTTAGGTTTAAGTAGTTCTAAGTTCTAGGGGACTGATGACCACAGATGTTAAGTCCCATAGTGCTCAGAGCCATTTTTGAACTATGAGGTAATTTGAAATGAGTTCGAGGTTACATAACTGTGTGGATTTATCTCAGAAGTAAGAGGAACCACTTCAGATTTTTCTTTTCGACATGTGATTTCCCTATTCTAAGTTTTTTTAAGAACCTGGCGAGTTTCTCACTTGACGTCAGCACACTTTTTTTTGCATACTTTTGTTAAGGTAATTTAAATAGCGAAAAATGTCAGCCAAACACGCTAACTTTGCACACCACTCCTCATGATTTAACTGAGCTGCAAAGTCTGGCTGTTTGACGCTAAGCATATTTAGTAGCTCATTTCAAAAAACCTTCTCAGGAACCAGAACCAAAGCGTCATGGCACAATTGTTTGAGGAATCTTGTCGTAACAGCCCTAGACTTAACAGAATTTACCATGTTAATGACTACATGTAAAACACTTTTAAATTCTGTTGACATGGTCTTCACCACAAGAGACTCATGATGTATGAAGCAATGTGTTGAACCTACAGTCAGGAAATCTTGTTTCAGTCTTGCAACAAATCCTTTGAATCTTCCACTCATTGCTGGTACGCCATCAGTGTAAACAAAAAGACAGCTTTTCCAGGCCAGCTCATTTTGTTCCAAAGTGCTGGATACTTAATTATATGCACCTGAACCACAGCAGTTCGGTACATGAAAGAAATTGTTCAGAAATCGAATCCTCTTGAACAGATCTTATGTAAGTCAGTAAATTGAAATTTCTTACATATATCAGTTGACTCATCGAGCTGTAGTGAAAATACACAAGTGTCTCTTAGTTCTTCATGGACACAATGAAACCAAAGATATTTCTTTCTTGGCACTGTCACCTAACATTGATTTCACTATTTCCTTACTTGCAGGAAAAATTATGTCCTGTGCAATATTATGGAGATGCATTTTCTTTTTTTTTTCACTGCTACTTCAGCTGCATTATAACTGGCCACTTGTGCTTTTTCAGAAATAATTGATCTCCTTACTATAGATTTGTCATGCTTTTCTGCTGATGAAATCAATAGACTAAAATAGTTCTTGTCTTTCCCAGATGAGTGACCATGTTTGCTACTAAATGTCTTTTCAATCTACTAGGGACGATGGATTCGTTGCTTACTTTTTCTCCACACAGGATATATTCTGGTTATGAACAGCTTTCAGGTCCACTGAATGTAAATCCAAAGTTTAAATAATTCTCTTGATACTTATGAAATATTTCAGTAGGCTGCACTGCTTTCACAAGACTTACTTTTGGAATCTGTATGTTCTCACTTGTATTACTGTTTATGTGTTTGTCTCTCTGAGCCATCTTCACCTTTTTTCCTTTAAATCAAAAATTTATCCATACTGAAAAATTAACATATTAACTGGGCACTGCATACATGTGTGTAACTAAAAATCAACCTCAAAATATGTTATAACACAGACTTCAGTAGGACTTTGAGACCTCAATCTGACTGGTGAAGATAATCTGGCAATGCGCTAGATGGAGGCTCTTGTATTGTTGCTGACTGGTATGTTACCTCCCTCTGACTGTTGTTGGCTCATATGTCAGTGTGCTGTGGGAACTTGCTACGTTGTATTGTGTGTCATGAACAAAAAAAGCCTGAGAACCAATGTGCTGTTTGTTAATTCAATATACCTTTAACTATTACTGACTTTTACAAAAAAACGGACAGTTATTGCCACCTGGAATATGTTTATGTCCTTACCTCTTTCCTCTTGCTTTAATAACCCATAGAATTACAATGACTTTTGTTAAAGGATAATTCGAAGGTCACTGAACGACTGGGATATTATTCTTTTGTGGGGCGGGGCTGAGGGTCCAGAAATTATATTGGTGTGTGAATTTCCTAGTTTTCTTACTGTTGTTCTAATCTTTGGTTTGGCATTTTCATATACTGTGGTTCTCTTTGTCATTTCTTCAACAACATAGATTTCCCCTTGATCTTTTTGTGTAAAATAAATAGATATTACATAACTAGGATAATGTTAACTACATTTGGTATTAATGCCGGCAAAAACTTTTGAATTCTGAATGGGAATAGTTTATCGAAAAATTGCCTTTTGACAGAGGAAATAACATTCTTTTGCTTCCCAGTTCTGCACTCTGATGGATTTTTGAGCATTTTATTGTGGTGTCATCTATTAATAAATGTTTCTTGTGGGTGCAGATGTTGAGGGTTAGTTGGAAAGTAAGTCCAAATTGCTGCAGCTAATCGAATGTCTTGCAAACATTGAAACACGGATGTGCACTGAATCCTGGCATGCATTGCTTGTCAAATAATGCCATTTGGATTTGTATTGTCACTCTGTGCTGTTCACAGTGGCAGTTGTTTGTAACAACTGATCAGCCTGCTGATTGTGAATTATGGTCAGTGATTCAACTTCGGACAACAAGGAACATTGCGGCAGTGGAAATTCATTGACAGATGTGCAAGTGTGTGGCTCCATTGTGATGAGTGACAGCAAAGTTCATAAGTTGATGAAAGCTTTCAAGGACAGATGGGAAAATGTCCATGATAAACCGAAATCAGGCAGGTCATCAGTGATTTCAGAAGATTTGATCATAGCGTAGATGAGAAGATTCATGAAAACTGCTAATTCACAATTTCAACTTTGGTATTGGAATTTCCGAATGTAGAACAACTTTGCACAGAATTGTCCCCGAGAAGTTGCAGCTTTGCAAATTGTGCACACATTGGATTCCCAGACTGCTTACCGAGAAACCCAAAATGAAAAGAATGGGTTGTGCACTCGAGTTTTTGGACCTATATCATAAGGAAGGTGATCAATTTTTAGAGATCGTTGTCACAGGGTATCAGACTTGAGTTTCTCATATGACTCCAGAGTCTAAGTTTCAGTCAATGGAATGGCATCACATGACATCACCAGTCAGTGTCAAGTTGAAGCAGACAGTCTCGACATGCAAGGTTACGGCACTCGTGTTTTGCGATAGACATGGAGTCTTGGTAGTAGAGTACATGCAGCAAGGCCGGGGTGGCCGAGTGGTTCTAGGCGCTACAGTCTGGAACCGCATGACCACTACGGTCCCAGGTTTGAATCCTGCCTCGGGCATGGATGTGTGTGATGTCCTTAGGTTAGTTAAGTTTAAGTAGTTCTAAGTTCTAGGGGACTGATGACCTCAGAAGTTAAGTCCCATAGTGCTCAGAGCCATTTGAACCATTTGTACAATGACAAACATAGCTGCTTATAGCACTGCCCTGACTAAACATCGACATACAATACAGAATAAGCGATGTGGCCTTCTGACATCTGGAGTTCTGTTGCTACAAGACAATGTCAGACCTCATTCTGCCATTGACACCCAAAATCTGATCTGATCCTTTGAATGGGAACAGACTGTTCACCTAATGTACAGTATGGACTTGTGGTGTAGCAATTTTCATTTGTTACACTACCTAAAAGAGTTTCTCAACAGTAAACGCTTCACAACAGTAGACAAGGTGAAAGAAGCAGATAATGACTGATTATCCTCAAAGGCGGCAAATATCTATGACTCAGGGACACAATATCTTGTAGAATGATATTATGAAAAATATTTAAACAGATATGGAAACTACGTATAAAAATAGAGAAAAAATGGAAGAAATTTTGTAAAAACAGTTTTTTGAATAAATCTCTGATGGTTCTGTTTTATAAGAAATCGGACCTTACTTTCCGAATAACCCTCATATCTTAGCCTGTTGTGATAAAATGAATATGGTATCTTTCTTGGCCACATTCTGTTGGTGGTGGCCGTTCATGCAGACAGACAGCTTGCTGGTTGTCATGCCCACGTAGAAAGCAGCACAATGGTTCCATCTTAGTTTGCAGATCACATGACTGGTTTCACAGATAGACCTCCCTGCCTTTGATGGGATAGGTGATGGCTGTGAGTGGACTGGAGTAAGTGTTGGTGAGAGGATGCATAAGACAGGTCTTGCATCTAGGTCTATTAAAGGGATATGAGCCATGAGACAGGAGGTTCAGAGAAGGTGTGGAGTAGGGATGGACAAGAATTTTGTGTAGTTTCATCGGACAGTAGAATACAGCCCTGGGATGGATGGGAGGGATAGTGGGTGGGGTATTCCTCATTTCAGGCCACACCAAGAGGTAGTCAAAACCCTGTTCAAAAACGTGATGCAGTTGTTCCAGTCCTGGGTGGTACTGAGTCAAGAGCGGAGTGCTCCTACTGGCCAAATGGTGACAATGTGGTGGTAGGTGACTGGAGAGTCAAGGCACAAGAGGTCTGTTTCTGTACAAGGTTGAGAGGATAATTCATGTCTGTGAAAGCTTCTGTGAGACCCTTGGTATATTTGGAGAGGGACGGCTCGTCACTACAGATGCGATGGCCACGGGCGGCTAGCATCACCTGGCCGTCCTCAACCTAACAAGCGACTTTCCTCAAAGTTGACTTCACCTCAAAGATGGCCACATAGGTACCTCCACCAATATCAGACCAACAAACCACCAGCAATAACTCTACTTCTACAGGTACCACCCTTTCCATACCAAGAAGTCTGTTCCATATAGGAGGAAATTAGTGTTTAACGTCCCGTCGACAACGAGGTCATTAGAGACGGAGCGCAAGCTCGGGTGAGGGAAGGATGGGGAAGGAAATCGGCCGTGCCCTTTCAAAGGAACCATCCCGGCATTTGCCTGAAGCAATTTAGGGAAATCACGGAAAACCTAAATCAGGATGGCCGGAGACGGGATTGAACCGTCGTCCTCCCGAATGCGAGTCCAGTGTGCTAACCACTGCGCCACCTCGCTCGGTCTGTTCCATATAGCCTAGCCGCCTGGCACTAGCCTTTCCCCATGTCTCCTCTATATGGTGAATAGCAATCTATCCTTTTCATAATATTGTCGTTATTTCTTCCTGAATTTTCCATTATTTCATTTCTTTGCTCGGCTGTTTGTGCTGTGTTTATTGTGATGTAAGGTGACAGAAAAAGAAACTACCAAGGTGACAGAGGGTAAAATAGTATATAAATAATAGAAGTATGGGAAATACAACATGACAGTGACATTTTGATTGCAAATTTCAGAAGGAGTTCACAGTGGGAATTTAGTTTTTCTGCCGGGAAAACGACAACGATAAGGGCAGCAATAACATTTCTTTAGATGGTTACTGATGACTTGTATATCAATTTGAGCTATTTGTTTTTTATTAAGTTGCAGTTGTTTTTATAAAATGTTGTTTACACGACTCCAATCAAAAAATATTATATAAAATTAACATTCTCAGACTCAACAAATTTGAGTGTCATAGACCCCAGAATCTACTAGAATGAAGGTTGTGTTTTCTAATTTTGTTTCATTGATTTCCTTTTCTTTTGTTGTGATGCCGCACTCCTCAATTGTTATTCTATTAAGTTGCCTTAAAACGAATATTCATCCACAGTTTTCGTATGCACTTTTCATAAATTTATAAGCTGCTGCTTCTCTGTTTTCCTACTTCGAGAGTTACATTATTCTTTACAGAATTATGATTAGAGATACTTTACCTAATACGTGACACTCAGGGCATTATATCTCAAAGTTGTATTCAAATACAGTAGAGTCCCATTAATCTGAACTATTTGGGACTGGACCTTGTTTGGATTACCGATTTGTTCAGATTAGCTGGAATTATGGTGATGAGTTTCTAGAATGAAGCATACTAAGCAGATAAGTAGGTACACCATGGTAACAAATGGGAACAAGTGTGGGAACAATGGCTCACTCTCACTCCCTGCCCTTGTTGTTGTGTATTGTTGAGACCTTTGTAGTGCCTGAGGTCAGTGCACTGCCAGTTGGCTCGCAAAGCGCTTGGTTATGTTAGTTATTGATCACTGGCATGTGGAACAGTTGTATTCGTTCAGGTGCAGTGGTGTACGTATTTTCGCCATGAGTAAATGGAAACATGCAACGTTAACTCTCAAAGAAAAACTGGATGCTTTGAAGTGGATAGACAATGGTGAGAATGTATCTCAACTGGCAACGGAACTGGGTGTTGGTAAAGCAACCATTTGTGATTGGAAGAAGAACCAAGCGATGTTTGAAAATTCACGTGCAACGTCTTCGAGAAAAACACTCAAAATTCGGCTGACTTTGGAACAGTCCCAGTACGATAAAGTGGTTGAAGCTCTTTTCCTCTGGTTTACACAGGAGAGAGAAGGGGAACTCCTTTGAGTGGAGCACCGGTTCAGGAGAAGACTGTTTACCTGAACAAGTTGATGAATCTTTTAGTGTGAGTACGGGTTGGTTGGACAGATTCAAGAAACGTCATGGATTCCGTCAGCTAACAATTACTGGAGAGAAGATTTCTTCTGACCGTGATGCAGCTAAGGAATACTGGGGTGAGTTTGAAAAAATGATAAGAGAGGGAAAGTACTCTCTCCAACAAATTTATAACGCTGACGAGACTGGCCTTAATTTTAGGGCATTGCCAACAAAAAGCCTGGCATCAAAAGTAAAAGACCATGCTTCTGGTTTTAAAATGTGCAAAGTTAGTGTGACTTTATTAGCATGCAGCAGCACTGCTGGTAATCACAAGCTGCCTTTAATGCTGATTGACAAATTTGCTGGGCCCAGAGCTTTTAAAAACTGCTACATAAACTCCCTGCCCGTATACTATCACAACCAGAAAAAAACATGGATGGTTGGTAAGCTGTTCAAAGAATGGTTTCACGGCCAGTTTGTTCCCTCTGTTTGATGGTCTTCTAAGGAAAATCATTTGTCTCCCTGTGCAATCCTTTTGATTGATAACGTGCTATCTCACCCCAGCACTGAGGAATTATGTGATGGAGAAATTGTGGCAAAGTTTTTGTCGCCGAATGTTACACCACTTCTACAGCCGATGGACCAGGGCGTACTGCAAACATTAAAACTGATTTACGGAAAACAATTTTTAAGAATGTTTATCCAAGATGATAGCATTCCTTTAGTGGACAAAATAAAAAAGACCAATGTGAAGGATGTTATTTATTGGGCCACTGAGGCATGGCCTGGCAGAATATTTCAGAAAATACTCTGAGAAAATCGTGTAGAAAACGGTGAACATCTCTTGAATTTCAGGACAACCTAGCTGAAAATGAAGAGCAAAATCTACTACAAATGATACAGACAATCCCAGAATATGAAGAAGCAAGTGAAGGAGACATAGATGAGTGGCCTGGCAGCTGATGGGGCATGTGTGGAGAACCTTACTGACACTGATTTAGTTGCTGCTGTGACTCGAGACCAGGAAGTGGACTGCTGTGACAATGAGCCTGAAAGCAACAAAGGAGAGCTGGTGCCAGTCAGTGACGCAGCGGAAGCCCCTGACCTCGCGCTACGTTATTTGGAGCAACAGCCACTGCTACACCTGCTGATTTGATGATTATGAGACGATAGCACAACTATGCGTCATATAACAGACTGTCTTCATTACATAATGACTTTTTGTCGTCTAAAAAGTAGGGATAAAATGTCCGCTGTATTTTAGTAAGTTTGACAGCTTTTCTTTCATTGTTATGCATTGTTTAAACCTAATGTTTTCTTGCCAATTTTTCTAATACATGTTTACTGTACTGTGTAAATTAAAATTGTGTGTATGTACAGCAGTTTACCGCACAGTTTTCCGTACTTAGACTAACATTTTTCATGTTTGGATTAGCGGGACCCTGCTGTAATCTTTGAAAGTGACATTCCATATGATTTTCCTTGTCTGTAGTAATCGATAAACTTCAGCATGCTTTCTTTGGAGTCAGCAGGCATTATTGTACATAATCACCTTAAAGAATAACCTCAGGACACTACGCAATGAAACACATGGGCCCCAGCTGCCTGTCATCAGCTAAACAATTCATCTGAATCTGGGAAGCAATGCAGTATGATGCACACTCTCTGATTTAAAGAAAGAATTAAGAAGGCATGCTTGCACTGTTGGAAATGTAAGTGCATTCACACAGTTGCACTGTTGGAAATGTAAGTGCGTGCATGCACACAGTTGAATAGAAAAACCTACCTTTATCGATATCCAGTGCAGTGGACTGCTCCATTCTAACTGTCAAAACTAGCTCTGCTAAGAGTAACCTACAACTTATACATTGCTGGAAAGGTTGTACACAACGCTGGTGACTACTTTGAAGCCCAGTAAAACTTTGACACATGTATCTATTTTGTCAGTTGTAAATAATAGTTGCCATTATTAAAGTTACAACCATTTTACAAATCTATGTGACTTATGTTCACTGAAGAAGAATATGTAATTTTCACAAGATGCGTAATTTTTGTCTATGTTAATTTCAAAATAATAATGGATTGATGGAATTGTTTCATTTACAGTGTGTTTATTTTTCCTTCATAATAGCAAATTGATTGTTATAAGATTGTGTCTGTGATTTGCACGCACTTTTATCTGTCTCAAATATTGTAGCATATATTGTTCTTTGATAGTGTATTCTGTAAATGCTGTAGGAGCCTGTCCATCCCAGTGACAATGCGTTCACTGCTCCGATCTTGGCACCAGCAAGCAATGAGAGGATGTGGAGGACCCAATGAGTGTGGAACACCAGCAGGAAATCAAGGAGGCCCTGGTTCAGGGGGTGGTCGTGGGCCTCCTGGCTTTGATGGTGGTCCACCAATCATAAAGACAGAACCAGACGGTGGACAGTCAGGTTGTGGTGGTGGCATACCGGGACCTGGAGGTGCAGATGGAGGTTGGCCTGCTGGTGTTGGTGGTCCGGGCAGGAGGCGTGCCTTACCTCCTCATAAAACATCTCCCTGGCACAGAGGTCTATCTGATGCTGATATCGGTTCCACTGGTGCAGATAGTTCTGCTAGTGACTCAGATTCATCTACATCGGATACACAAGACCACGGTGCGTCGGACCGCCAGGGATCAGATTTTACAGATGCAGAAATGTTTGATGTGCCAGAAGTTGAAGCCGTGAAACCTCGGAAAAGCAAGAAAGATAGAAAGGTATGCACACACCAAACCATTTTAAATAACTATACATTATTAGAACTATCATTTTTCACTGGATACATTATTTTGGCATTGCACTCTGACTGGATAAAGAGCCTTTCATGGGTATTTTTTCTCTATATGTTCTCTCCAGATGGACATTCCATTTCAAAGGCCTTGAATATTTACTTGGTCTCCTGTTTATCATATCTAATCCTGTTTGCCTTTATGAAGGCTATACTTGCTTTCATTCTTCTAAGAAATTTAATTGCTTTCACCTGCTCGGTAGTAAAGATCCAGCATTCTTTTTGTTTGTGTTTATTGGGGAAGCCATCATTTTGTAGTGTATCATTAATGCCCCTCCAACGCTTTATTTTTCAATTACACATCTGAAATTGGATTTTGTCAATTTTTATTCAATGTCTCGGATGTTGATTATTTTGGATCCTATACATCTGAACCCTTTCACTTGGTCTATTGTTCCACTGTTAACTTAGCTATTAATGTTGTTGGCTTTGCTCCCATAAATGACATTGCTGCTCTTTTGTGAGAATAAATGTCTCATTGTATTCTCTTCATACTTCAGTTTGTGAATTCTTAACACGCTGACTGCCATGGAAGTCACTGGTTCAAATACAGGTGTACTGTGAGGCTGCATGTGCCATTGGTGGATGTCGCTACTGCACACTGCTAAAATCTTGCGAGTTGTGTCGTCCTTGGAGGCCACGTGTTCTGCTAATGGCTCTCAGATATCAGCACCACTGTGTGCAAAATACCTCCAAGATATTAGCAAAGTTCTGGCAGAATATAAATAATTTCGGACTAAAGGAGACCACGTACCAAATAGCAGAAGCATTGAACTCACACAAAAAGAATGGAAACTTTGATAGCTTTTGTAAGACCTAGATAGTTCTCTCTCTCTCTCTCTCTCTCTCTCTCTCTCTCTCACACACACACACACACACACACACACACACACACACACCTGCGCATTTACACTGTGCTTGCTGCACACACAGTACCGGCAAGATTCAGGTGGGCTGGGGTGGAGATTGAGGCAGGTTAGGATTGGGTAGGAGAGAGAGTCAGGGAGAAGGAGTAGGGGTTAGGGAGAGGTAATTAGCAGCTCGGAGAAGGCAGCACGTGTGCGGGATAAAAGTGGATGGGGGAGGGGTAGCAGATGTGTGGGCTAGGCATGCGACACGTGGGCAAGTGAGTTAAGACACACAATGAAGGTGGCATGGATGTGGATTGGGAGAGGGTAAATTGTTGGGTAGAGCGTGGGGGCAGTGGTTTAGCAGAGATTAAGGACTGGAGGTTTACAGACACGACACACTGCTGAACACAACATCGTCGAGTTCAATGGCTGCTTTGGATACTTGCCTCTAGCACCACCTTTTCTCAACTATACAGATGAGAATTACCTTTTCAACACATCCTTTGCTCCCATAATCCTCCTGGCTTCAATCTCTACCAACTTTCAGCCTCCCCTTACCCTCTACCCCACAGTTTTCTCTTCCTCTGTCGTGTCTGACTCTCCCAATTTGTGCCTCATCGCCTTCACCATGTGCCACACACCGTATGCTTCGGTGCCCACGTGTTGTGTGCCTAGCCTGTGCAGCTGCCACCCATCCCTTCCACACTGCTATACTGCACTGGTGCTGCCCTCCATGTCATTACCTACCTGTCACAACCCCCCAGCCTGCTTCTCACCTCTTTCTCCATCTACCCACCCCACCACACTCAGAACAAACCCTAGCCCAGCCCACCTGCCAAAATGCAATCCCGGTATTTAATGTCCAGCTGGAAAAATGTTAGTGCAGAGGGGTGGGGGGTGTACTCCAGCTCATCAAAGGATTGGTTCCAAAAGCATGCTAAGTTTTCTGTTTATTACTCAATACTTACGCTGTTTGATGATAGGTCTCCTTTACTCTGAAATTATTTACAGGTTATTTTTGTTCCAAAAAAGCAACTGGAACTAAGTCATATGATTATTAAGGGAAATGCACCTCCAAAGAAAACAGTCAAGGTCTGGGAAATTGTTGCAGTTCATATTCGGGTCAATCCACATGAAGTGGTCCAGTGATGGTTGCTTGACCATTTTTAAATATTTTACGTTTTTATACGTGATTGCCCTATATTTGAGAAGTTCAAAACATAGTTTTAAAATAATTTATCTTGCACCTTTACTAGATGGCGGCCATTTTTATTTGTAGGCGCGTAACGGTTTTTCAGTCTGGAGACATTAGCGAAAATTTGAAAGTTACAACATTGCAGTTGATGTGATTGTTTGTAGAAAAGTGTCCTCTACAACATTCTCTATTACACAAAATACCTAATTCAAGAATAATCGGTCAAAATGACCTCCAAAGTTTGGTATCCAAATTTTCAAAAATCCACTTTTTAAGCTCAAAAATAACAAACAAGGAGTGATTGTGAGAGTCTATTTTTTCCCTATACTTAGATATCATACACTGCTAACCTCACATAGAACAAGAAAACTTACAAATATTTCCTTAATTTTTACTTTTTGAAAATTTTCATTTTTTGTAAGGTTTGGAGTTAGTTATCTCAGGTGGGACTGAATATAAAAACATGACTTTTGCACAGTTTGTACACCTGTTTGATAGAAATGTACTGTAAAAATTTCAACATTGATATCTGACTGTGAACAAAGATATGATTTTTTTTAAATGAGGAAATAATTCACATTACTCTAGAATTGACCTTTAAATGGTAATTAATTGTAATTGGTAATTAATTGTAATAAAATTTGATTGTGACATATATTTAGTTAACACTATCACCCAATATTCATTTAGTTTATTTATTTTTACTAATGCAATATTAAACAATAGGAGCTTTCTCTTTTGTTATATGGTAATAAAAATGTCCATTTACGTTTAGGTTTATTGTCAATAAAGAAGTATGTTATTGCTGGGTGTCTTATTGTAGAAGTACATTATTGCTGGGTGTGGCATTGTTGTAGTCAGTCTGTTTTGAAACCTCTGTTAGAGTGGATGTACATACTTCATCGAGATTGTAGAACTTGTTATGTGCTTTGTTCTGTGTGTAATTTGTAATTAATTTTGAGAGATTAACTGGAATGCAATAACATGGATGAACAGTGCTCTGTTGGACAGATAGCAAGTGAAGTGTGTCACAAAACAATTTACGGTTCAGTATCAAAAAACTTGAAAAATGTCAATGACTTTGATGAAGTTAGACGAACTTTGTTTTAATTTCTATTAAGTTCTTATGTAACACTGGTTTGTGAGTATCATTAGAAGAAATATATGCAGAAGTGCAAACACATTTTTGGAAGAAAATGCTGTGATCCACTTAAAGTTCACAAAAAGCTTATTTCTAAGGTTTGAGGGAAATAAAACTTGAACATTTCTCCTTGTTATGTGAGAGTGAAACAGCATCCCAAGTGAAATGTAATGTGATTCCTGGAAATTCCCTGTGCCCAAATTGTTACTCAAAAATATTTGTTGTGAATCTAGAACCAGAATCATGTAACCTTGTTAATGACATTTATATTCCTAATGAGGAAGCTGTTAGCACGTTGGATTTTGCTTGTTCTAAGTTAGACGTATCTCTTGCTTTGAAAATAATAAAATTAAGTAGCAGAAAAATAAAAACAGCTATTGAAAATAAGATGCAACAAATTTCAGATAAAATTAGAAAAGTCTTGGGATCATGCCTTAATAATACAGAGACCAACATTATTTCTAAAGAAGAAGAAAACCTACCACCAGCATCATCTGATGCTGAATGTTGGAGCTTAATAGAGAAATTAAAGATTAAATGTTCAGTGAAATCTAAAGAGAAAAAGTTAAAATTTTAAGTTTGCTCCCTGACTCATGGTCAAGAGTAAAAATAGTTCATGAATTAAGCATTTCTCACCGTTTGGTTAAACTAACCTGAAAATTAGTGAAAGAGCAAGGCATTCTTCCAGTTTTAGGAAAGAAGAAAGGAGTAGGTATAAGTGAAGAAACAATTAAAAAGATCCAGTAGTTTTTTGAAGATGATGAAAACAGTAGAATGTGTCCAGGTTGCAATGATAACAAAAGAGTTGTTATAAATGGAGTTAAACTAACAAAGTAGAAACGACTAGTGCTGTCAAATTTAAATGAACTTCATGGAACTAGAAAGAGTTACTAGATGTAATGATCTGTGACACTAAAAGTTATGACTGCATGATGAGTTTGTGTAATAAATGCCCTGGTAAGGAAACCGTTATTGAATTGTTTCGCGGATGTGATGAGGAAATGCCAGACAGTATTACCTTCAAACAGTGGGTCACAACTGAGAGGGCAGAAATGATAACAGTGGTTAAATCTCAGGAAGAGTACTTGGAATCTTTAATTGATAACTTACCAAAACTTAGAAGTCACCACTGTGTTTCTAAAATACAAAGTAAGTTTTTGAAAGGCTAAAAAAGCACAACTAGGCTACATGAAACTGAATGTATAGTGCTAGCTGATTTTGCAGAAAATTTTACATTTGTGATTCAGGATGCAATACAAGGGTAACACTGGGTCAATGACCTGGAAACAGTGCATCCATTTACACTCTACTTTAAAAATGAGAAAGATGAAATTTGCAGTTCTTCAATTTGCATTCTAAGCGACTACTTCCATGTGTTTCAAAAGTATGTTATAAATTTAAAAATATATATATATATATATATATATATATATATATATATATATATATATATATATATATAACAGAGGGAAACATTCCACGTGGAAAAATATATCTAAAAAGAAAGATGATGAGACTTACCAAACAAAAGCGCTGGCAGGTCGATAGACACACAAACAAACACAAATATACACACAAAATTCAAGCTTTCGCAACAAACTGTTGCCTCATCAGGAAAGAGGGGAAGGAGAGGGAAAGACGAAAGGATGTGGGTTTTAAGGGAGAGGATAAGGAGTCATTCCAATCCCGGGAGCGGAAAGACTTACCTTAGGGGGAAAAAAGGACAGGTATACACTCGCACACACACACATATCCATCCACACATACAGACACAAGCAGACAAGCGCTTTTGTTTGGTAAGTCTCATCATCTTTCTTTATATATATATATATATATATATATATATATATATATATATATATATATATATATAAAAAGAAAGATGATGAGACTTACCAAACAAAAGCGCTGGCAGGTCGATAGACACACAAACAAACACAAATATACACACAAAATTCAAGCTTTCGCAACAAACTGTTGCCTCATCAGGAAAGAGGGAAGGAGAGGGAAAGACGAAAGGATGTGGGTTTTAAGGGAGAGGGTAAGGAGTCATTCCAATCCCGGGAGCGGAAAGACCTTAGGGGGAAAAAAGGACAGGTATACACTCGCACACACACACATATCCATCCACACATACAGACACAAGCAGACATATTTAAAGAATATGTCTGCTTGTGTCTGTATGTGTGGATGGATATGTGTGTGTGTGCGAGTGTATACCTGTCCTTTTTTCCCCCTAAGGTAAGTCTTTCCGCTCCCGGGATTGGAATGACTCCTTACCCTCTCCCTTAAAACCCACATCCTTTCGTCTTTCCCTCTCCTTCCCTCTTTCCTGATGAGGCAACAGTTTGTTGCGAAAGCTTGAATTTTGTGTGTATATTTGTGTTTGTTTGTGGGTCTATCGACCTGCCAGCGCTTTTGTTTGGTAAGTCTCATCATCTTTCTTTTTAGATATATTTTTTCCACGTGGAATGTTTCCCTCTGTTATATATATATATTCCCAGGGTTGAGAAGCTGATATACTTTTCAGTATAAAAACAAAAAGAATTTTTCAAATCTGTGCAACCACAAAGTAGACTTTGGGTTGGAGGCTGAATGGCAGTTTTGTCATGGTAAAAATGTATGTGATGGAGTAGGAGGTACAACAAAACATGAAGTAAGTAAAGACCAGCCACAAACAAAATTCTCACAGTACAGGACATGTATGTCCTTTGCAAGGATTATATTAAAGGCATTACCTATTTTCTGATCAAGAAAGAAGTAGTGGTTCTGCATATGAAAACAACACTTCAGACCAGATTTGAAAACTGTGTAGGAATAAAGGGAACAAGGCATTTCCACAAAATTCCTTGGCGTTGTAGGAAACTTAGTTCGATGCTATGTAACATCAGAAACCAAAATTTATGAGGATCATTGTGTCATTAAAATTAAATCACTATCTTTAACGTTGAATGACATAGTGGCATGTGTGTGATGGGCAGTGGTGGCTTGTAGAGGTTGAAAAAATGAGTTTGGAAAACAATGATGTTTTTGTGCATTTTTACTACCCTGCTGGTGCAAGAACATCATTCAAGAAATCTACTAGTGTCAAAGAGTGGATACCAATGAAAAATGTTGTAAGGAAACTTTCAGTGTTTGAACTTACTACAGCAACAGGGAGGTCTTATTCTATATCACAGAAGCTGTCTGAAGAAATCACAGTTCTTAACATTCACCACCAGGTTTGGGAACAGTTACAACTCGAAGGATGTTAATTGAAAATATTTATTTTAAGTATGTCAGAATAATGTAGCCTAAATGTTAATTTCAGTGATGTTTCGACTTTTTGTATATAATTTAGTACCTTACTTCTACAATAATCGATTATATCCCGCCAATATCACACATGAATAGGCAACAGTCATAAGATCAGTTGTAGAGTAATGTGAATTATTTCCTCATTTTAAAAAATTCATATCTTTGTTCACAGTCAGATATCAATGTTGAAATTTTTACAACACGTTGCTATCATATAGGTGTAAAAACTGCAAAAATCGTATTTTTATATTCAGTCCCATCTGAGATAACTAACCCCAAACTTCACAAAAAATGAAAATTTTCAAAAAAGTAAAAATTAAGGAAACATTTGTAAGTGTTCTTGCTCTATATGAGGCTAGTAGTATATGATATCTAACTATAGGAAAAAAATAGGCTCTCATAAATCACTCCTTGTTTATTATATTTGGGCCTTAAAAGTGGATTTTTGAAAATTTGGATACCAAACATTTGGAGGTCATTTTGACTGGTTATTTTTGAATTTAGGGTATTTTGTGTAATAGACAATGTTGTAGAGGACACTTTTCTAAAAACAATCATGTCAATTGCAATGTTGTAACTTAACCCAGTGCAGAGGTATTCATATTTTTGCTAACGTCTCTAATCTGAAACATTGTTGCGTGCTTACAAACGAAAATGGCTGCCATTCAGTAATGGTGAAAGGTAAAATATTTTTAAAAGCTGTTTTGAACTTTTCAATTGAAATATTTAAAAATGGTCTAGCAACCAACTTAATTTTTATCGGACCACTTCATTTTAATTGATCTGGAAACTTGAAAGTGAAGCCTTCAATCACTTCATAAAGCTAGTGTGAGTCTGTTTTAATCTCATGGGTTCAAACGACAGATACACCATGTGTGTAAATTCCTACAGGCTGTCTAAAGATGCAGAAATCAGCGTATTTTCATAATATAAATTGAAAAAGTACAAAACATCTTCTAACACACGTGTATAAATTAGAGAAAGCATACTATGGATAAGACATGATTGCCATTATTGAGCTTGAAATCATTACCAAGTATTGTTATACAGTATCTGATCAAAAGTATTCGGTCACTTATTAGTGGACATTATTATAGGCTGTGTCCACCCTTCACCTTTATGATGGCTTGAACACTGTTGGGAATACTTTACATGAGGTGTCTGATTGTCTGTGCAGCTCATTCTTCCTCAAGAGGTGAAACCAGTGAAGGTAGTGATGTTGGACATTTGGGTCTGGAGCGAACTCAGCATTCTAACTCATCCCAAAAGAGTTCCATTGGGTTCACACTCGGACTCTGAGTAGGCCAGTCTGTAGACAACTGCCTCACAGATGCTTCATGAGAGCATGCATTGCCATGCTGATAGAATCAATAGTTGTCTCTGAACAGTTCCTCTTCTGTACACAGGATACAGTGCTGAAAAATGTCTGTATCCTTCGTCGTTTAGTGTTTTCTCGAGTACAATAAGGAGACCACACCCTAACCACAAAAAAAATCACCTATATCGTAACACAACCTCCTCCGCACTTCACTGTTGGCATTACACGTGATGGCATTCACCAGACTCAAACCCTTCTGCTGGATTGTCACTGGGTACAGCATGATTCATCACTCCAAAATCAGCCATTTTTAGTCATCTATCGCCCAGTGGCACCTCTCTGTACACCGAAATTTGTAACTTATGAAGAGCTGCTCCACCATTGTACCCATTCTTTTTTAACTCCTTACGCTTAGTCATTGTGCTAGCTGGACTGCTGGCAGCATTTTGGAAATCGTGAGTGATATTTTCTGCTGATTCATGCAATTCTTTATAATCAGTCTCCACTATGAATGACAGCCTCTGTTCGTCCGTACTTGAGGTCTGCTTGGTCTTGGGTCAGCTGTGGTTAACATAACCCACATATTGTTGTAGTAAGATCCACATGCAGTTCATACACTTTGTTGAGACTGCTGGACAGCATACTCTAGAAATATTCAAAACATCAACCACAGTCAAATTGGACATCCCTAGAAGGTTTCAAATGCCCCTGATGGATGTGTTACTCAGGTGACATCCAATGACTAGTCCCCACTTAAGTCACTGAGCTCTCCTCACAGACCCTTTCAGCTGCTCCTGCTTTTCTGCAGACAACACAATACTCTCATACTCCTTGTATATTGAGGGGTCTGCATTTCATGACATCTAGTGGTGAATTCTACATTAGATAGGGATGTTTAGGTACTTTCAATCAGATAGTGTCCCAGTGGAAAATTGCTCCTATCAGAGCGCAAAAGGATGAATATGCTCCTTTTTAAAAGTGTCTGACTGAAAAGTGGGGTACCACCTGCCTTATGTTACCTTTCCCAGCACCTCCTTTTTAACATGCAACTTATCTCACACTCCAAGAAGCTCCCCTAACTTTAACCCACTCACACCCACTAGTCCATCACATAAGTTGCTCATACCCATCCACTCCCACTGCCCATTCTCAGTCTCTCATTCAGCCCACGACCACAGTCTCCTTCATTCTGCCCTACTACTACTACTACTACTATTACTACTGTCTCTTCTCACTGTCACTGTCTTCCACTTGCTCTCTCTTACTGCTACTATCTCATTCACTTTATCGCACTACTGCTGTCTCTTCTCTGTGTCACTGTCTCTCTATTTGTCATCGTCACTTTCATAGACTCTGTCTCTTATTATCGCTGGATCTCACCCACATCCATTTTTACCATCTCTTTATTCCTTTCCCAGTGGCACTCTGTCCTTTACTCGTTTCCAGCACTGTTCTGTCACTGTCAACTGTGATTCACTGCGCCCTCTTTCTCTCTCACTGCCATTTTCTCCTTCACTCTTTCTGTATCACAACTACTGTCTGCTATCTTCCCGCATTAATTGCTTTTCCATCTCTTACCCACTGACAGTATCTCCCCCTCTCTCTCATATTTTCATATGCTAAAATTTTTGGGAATATTTTTAAAGATGCTGAGGAAGGTAGAATGAGGCAGTTAGTACCTCACTTTATAGTTGAATACTTTTAAAAAGGAGGATGTTTGCCCTTTTTTGTGTATTCCAATAGATGAATTTTTCTCTGAATGCCTTCCTTCCTCACTGCTTCAGCAAGAAATGTCCCTCATATTAAAAGAACTTCATGGATCAGTAAAATTTTGATAGTTACTTAAGTGAAACTGAAATAAAACAAAACCAATTTTTCACCTCAGGCTGGATTTTATGTGCACAAAAATTTTGCATGTGCTTCAGTACAACAACATAGGATAAAGATATCAAGAAAATTTTCAAGGTTGTTTGACATCAGGCTCTTAGGAATATAGTATAAAAATTTCAGCCATTTACTGTGCATAACGAACTTGGAATCTGTGGCTTGGTTTTGGAAAAAAAACTTTTTTTTTTTTTTTTTGTAAGGAACTGCCCATGAACTAATGGTGCCTCCATAAGCCCCAGAAGGCCCATCTTAGACCACATTAAATGCAAAAAGAACCAACTAATTTGCTCAGTTTTCCTAACCAGGAGGAAGTGTGTAATATTCATACTTTGACCCTGTGCTGTAGTATAGTGACATTAAGACGATCCTTGTGTTGGGCATACAGTGGCTCCTAGGCTGAGGGCTAGCCGAACCAGTTCACCCTACGTATTTATCACCAATATAACTAGAGGTATGAGCCTCAGAAGAATCCCATTTTTATGTGTGGCATTGTGGAACCTATATGCACTGCATGCTGTCGCACGCATACCGATTTATTCAAAAAGACATCGACCCTGTATATAAGATGACCCCCTGTTTTGAAGAGACCTTTGAGAAATCTGACTTATCAAATTTTCAGAATGTTTGTTGATATAAAGTACTTACGGTCAACCTAAAGAAGTTAATATTTTCTATGTAAACAGTAGTGGTGTTTTAACTATGTAGGAAAAGATAGATTGCTACTTACTTACTATAAAGATGACACATTAAGTTGCAGACAGGTACAAGTTGCAGAATGCTCGCCTGAGCTGCCAGCTTTGGTGGTTATGTGCGTGTGAGGTGTGCTTGCTTGTGTGAATGAGCAGTGTGCGTTTATTTTTCTGAGGAAGGCTGCAGCTGAAAGCTTATGTGTAGCTGTCTTTTAATTGTGTCTGTCTGCAACTTAATGTGTCTTCTTTACAGTAAGTAAGCAGCACTCTGTGTTTTCCGACAGTGTTGATATTTCTACCTGGAGTTCCCA
This sequence comes from Schistocerca nitens, assembly GCF_023898315.1. Lineage (NCBI taxonomy): Eukaryota > Metazoa > Arthropoda > Insecta > Orthoptera > Acrididae > Schistocerca > Schistocerca nitens. The sequence continues at coordinate 968,820,519 of NC_064617.1, forward strand.
TTGCTCGATTAGTGGTGTTTTCTTAGATAGATTATATGACATTGGCACACAAATAGTTTTTCATCAAAAGCTGTGGGAAGTCACTGAACTGCGTTGTAACATAAGTCCCATCCTCTTCATCATTGTCACGTACCAGCTGGTACTTGCTTCAAGTCTCGCAATGTGATCTGTTGAAACATCCTCTTCACCTTCAACAGCTTAATTCTCTAGTATGCAGGAAGGCATTTCTCTTTGCACATACTTTGTAACCTGCAGCTCCAGCTCATGAACCTTCCCTGACTTGGTGCCCTGAAAGTCTGACATGTTGAGCTGATGATGTGTAATCGCCTACAAACATTTGTTTCTATGATATCAAGTTTCCTTGCTGCTGCAATGTTATCTGTGGCTTCTGCATCATGAGTAACCATCAACTTAAAATTAATTTTGTGTTGTGTATGTAAATCAGTTGTGAACTGCACATTTCTCAACAGAATTACAGCAGTCATTTGCTACCGTGTCATTTGCTACCATTCTCATTCACTACAATGTACTATTTTTACAACATTAAGCAAACTGTCAGGTAGCCAAGTGGATGCAACTGGAACACTAGCAGTCTCTAATTTATACTTAGTAGTTTAGTTCTTGTTTTCACATATTTTTGTGAAGAAGTGAATTGTACCTGTGTCTTTTATTGTGCTGTCTACTGTTTAATAACTTACTGTAACTTTTTGTGTAAATTCTGGTGAATTAACTTAGTATAAACTGCCTTTCTACTGTTGTATCAATTAGAGGTTTCATAGTGGCAGAAATTAAGAGTGCACAGCAACTTCTTGAGTTTCTGTTACATTACTTGTGACACAGACAAAAATTGCGTAATGATGGATAAGGACTTCACCTGTTGTGTATGGATGCAGGGGGAACTGGCCACTGTTCACAAACAGCTGGAAGCTGTCATGGTCATGGTTGACAGGCTTCAGCCTGGTGCTCTGGGCTGGGGTGGCTTTGTGACACCTGAAAAATTCTTTGGTACACTGGAGCATTTGATGCTGCCTGAGACCCATGTTGCTTCTGCACCTTCTGATTTGCACATTCCTGATGGTCAACATTTGCCTGACAGTGAATGGGGATCAGTGTCGGGGTCACAAATTCCTGGGTGGAAGGCGATAAAAGGTACCAGCTGCATGGGCTACCCCTTATGCCTCAGGTATTGCCCAGAGCTGAAAGTCTATCAGAGCCAGTGTGGGAAGCCTCACCTGTTGGGACTGTAGCTGATCATCCTGAGAGGTCTAGAGTGCACCCAGTCCAGAATTTGTCATAGCAGATTGGAAAATGTTAATATATTATTAGTTAACTGCAGGTGCATCTAAGGAAAGATCCCAGAGCGAATCTTGTTTATAAACGATATCAGTGCCCTCGTAATACTATTGACAGAAAGTTGGCTGAAATCAGATGTCAATAGCAATGGAATTCTAAACTCCATCTGGTATGTATGTGAAAAAGATTGAATGCTCGTGGTGGAGGCATGTTTATACCAATAAAAAGTGCAATAATTTGGATGGAGAGAAGTGTTAAAGGTGGATCAAATATTGTCATCAGATACTTTTATAATCTCCTGCCTCAGGAGTGGTAGAGGTGGAATAATTAAGGAGGAACTTGAAGAACAGTTTGCGTAAATTTTGTTGTTGTGCTATAGTTTTAGGTGGAGGTTTCAGCTTACCAGCTATAGGCTGGGGGACTCAAGTAATTAGAATGGGTAGTAGGGACAGGGAATCGTGTGAAATTGTTCTAAGTGTGTTTTCTAAAAATTACCCTGAGTAGTTAATCAGTGACCTGACTTGTGAAGGTAACATCTTAGACCTGCTGGTGACAAACATACCCAAACTTTTTGACTCATACAAATAAAGTTAGGAAACATCTTTCTGTTTAGCAAGAGCAACAAGAAACAGATTTCAGATTACCTTATAGATCAACAGGAAAATTTCATCTCCAGCACTGATAATGATGAGCATCAAGGGCAAAGTTCGAGAGCATTGAACAATACACTTTAGACTGGTATGTGCTGAGTAAAGTTTTGTGGGATGGAAAAGACACTCTGTGGTTCAACAACACTATTAGAAAGCCAATACAAAAGCAAAGAGAGCTTCACTGCAAATTAGGACGAAGCCAAAGCCTCACAGACAAACAAAAACAACACAAAACCAAAATTAGCATAGCATAAAGTGTTTAATGAATTTGAAAGTAAAATTCTATCTACCAAATTGACAGAAAATCCTAAGAACTTTTGATCTTTTGGTAGAGCAGTAAACAGATTGAAGCAGCTGTCCAGACCATAATAGCACTGAAATGGAGGGAGGCAAGAAAAGGCTGAAATACTAAACATCTTTTTCTGAAAGTGTTTCACAGAGGAAGATCACACTGTAATTCTTCCGTCAAACTGTCAGATGAATGGCAAAATAACAGATTTTGAAATAAGTGACCAAGGGTTAGAAAAGACAGAGGAAAGGCCACTGGACCTGATGTGATACTAGTCTGATTGTCTGTAGAGTATGTGAAAGACCTTGCCCCTCTAATAGCAGCCATGTACTATAGGTTGTTGAGGAGCGAAGAATTTTTAATTATTGGAAAAATCTTGGGTCAGTCCCATTTTCAAACAGTGTCATCAAACTGATGCGTAAAACTATAGGTATATATACTGATGGTATGTTGTATTTTGGAACATATTTTATGCTTGTGGATGATGACATTTCTGGAGACAAAAAATCTCATCTGTAGGAATCAAAATAGTTTCCCAAACAATGATCATATGAAACTCAGCTCACTCTCTTTGCCCATGAGATCTGGAAAGCAGTAGATCCAGATGTCCATGTAGATGCCATGTTCCTTGACTTCCAGAAGGTGTTTGATACAGTTCCACAATGCTGCCCAATGAACAGAGTACAAGAGTATGGAATATCGGACCAATTGTGTGATTAGATTGGAGAGTTTCTAGAATTTCAGGCATGGCCCAGTGTAATGTATTGTGAATATGTAGGCAGAAAGACTCTTTATTGTATGATTAAATGATTGAAGAATAATCACTGGAAGCAGTTACTTCCATAAAATATCCAGTAACATGTGTACGGAGTGATTTAACCAGGAAATGTAGTCTATCAACAAGAGATGTACTTTACAAAACAGTTGCTCAACCAATACTTGAATATTGCTCGTCAGCCTGGGGTTTGTACCAGATAGGATTGACAAAGAAAATAGAGAACATAAAAAGAAGAGCAAGTGGAGCTGGGAAAAGGGGAAGGAATATCAGTTCACCAGTTACCCTCCACCACACATCACAAGATGATGTAGATGGAGAAACTGAATAACACAATACGTTACCTTATTGTTAAATTGACAGAAATCGGACCACTTCAGGCTAACAGTGTATTTCATCATTTATTGTCAGCTTTAAAAATCCGCAGTACTGTTGAGCAGTAACTGCTTTGGTGCTGTTGTTGAATCTCATGTTTCATTTATCATACCATGTTTCAGGTATTCTGTGTGGACATGTTGTTGTTAGTTTTAAATTGTCTTATTTAGAAATGCATACTACTGCAGTTGAGTATTTCTCGATTTGTTGAGTCAGTTCATTTTTGAGTAAATTTATATTCAAGCAAAATGTGGTTTGAATATGATAGATGTTTACCAAAAGCGAGGTACTCAGCATGCATTCCCACAGTTAGCAGAACAACAAAATTTACTGCCTACTTGCCACTACCTTCTCCACTTTCGGCCATGTTGGTGCCCCTGCATCGCATCCCATCCTACTGAAATCATCAAATCAAATCTGCATATGGGTTCAACTAACAAAGCTTCATCTTTGAATGTAAGACCACCCTTATCTTAAGCTATTACACAATGTAAAAACATTTACCTCAGCAACTAAAACAAGGGAAGACAGTGTTCTTTTTTTGAGGTCCTATTGAGAAAATTTAGAGAACCGGCATTTGAAATTGACTGGAGAATGACTCTACTGCCACCAACGTACATTTCACGTAAGGACTTCGAAGATCATATAAGAGAAATTAGGGCTCATTTGGAGGCTGCTGTTTTTCCCTCTCTCCATTTTCAATTGGAGCAGGAAAGGGAGTGGCTAGTAATGGTACAAGGTTCTGCTGTGCACCATACAGTGGCTTGTGCAGTATGCATGCAGATGTAGGTGACTGTTAGACAACACTGTATTTTTCGAATTGCGAAAAAAGCCTTGTCTTATAGTTGGGGCAATGTGGTATATACGTATCACCCATTCAACATCCACTGTGGGATAAATGAGGCATTACCACAGAGTACACATCCATGTGGCTCCTGCATGTTTTCTAATGTAGTTCACCCACCTTCCATTGGGTCATTATTTCAGTTCTTTCGTATCTCTTGTAAATGAGCTAATAAACTTTTAGTCCATTTACCATCCACCCACCTGGTTACATGTCCCATCCACCTCAATTCCCTTTTATTTACTGTAAAAATTACATTTCCAATACGTTGTCTTCCATGATCAATGGTTTTTTCCGGTGTTTTGCACTGTTTTTCAGCATTCATCTCTCCATTGCTTACTACGCAACCTTCTGTATTCTTCTTCTTCTTTGTGTGTGTGTGTGTGTGTGTGTGTGTTTAGCATTAGCATTAACTGTCCATATTTCTTCACTGTTCAACTCAAAATTAGTAATACTGTGCCTGACAAAAAAGTGAAGCACCCAGAAGACATGGTGGACTTTCAGTCTAACTTCATACACGTACACACCAATGATTGGAGCTGCAATCCTCTGTGACAGGTTGAATGGCCACCAGAGTACACTAATTTTGTTTAGGCCTAGTTTTGTTAGCAGACTTGGTGGGTTTTATAAGGGCTTGAACGATGTCAGATGTTGAGCAATCACTGTGAAGTGCACAGAGATGCCGTGCACTCTTGTGAGTCAGAATTGTCAGCTCCTAAGTTTGGAAGGCCCCTCATTGCGGGTCTCCATTTAACCAGCTGGTTGAATAGTGCAATAACCAGACTTGTTGATCATTTGGATGTAACACTGGTATGATGTTGGACGACATGTAAATCTGAGGGTAGGCCTACACCTTGTCCAAGGTCCAGTCAACAACGTCTGACCAATATAAGGGAGGAGCGTTGTATTGTGTACTGAGCACGTTGTAGCCTCTTCACACCTGTACTTACCATCTGAGAACAAGTAATAGACTCCCTGCAACATTCTGTGTCATACTGCACCATTGGTCAGAGACTACCAACATCCAGACAGGGGATTACCATTCCATGCAAAGGCTACCACCAACACTGTGCACAAATGGCTGCGTTTAAAATATGCCATACCTGGGAGATCAGACCGCTGATGAATAGCATCGCGTAGTGTTCAGTGATGAATCGTCATTCTGAACTAACTTGGCTTAGCATTGTTGAATGGAAATGGATGTTCAAGTCTGTTTGATACAGGTCGTCGTCTGTTGATCGCGACAACTCTGAAATCTAACTGTTAAAATGAACTCCTCGCTTTGTTTGGTTAGTTTCATATACTATCTCCCTGTAACAGATATCTGCGTATCGATGGAGCAGCCTGCCAAAATGTATAAGCGGCCCTTACTTATAATTGAAGCGATGGTGTTCGAAGGATATCTGTCTTCTTTACTGCTACGCACAGCGACTGCACCACTCGGTACTGCAACAACTCCCTTTATCTGAAACAATAAACCAGATATCCTTTGCGTGTTCGCGATGGGCTTATAAGCTTACGCAAAACTTGATAACAGTAGTTTTTATGCCCGGTTTGCAAATGAATGTTCAAATGTAGATAATATGATATCTTGAATTATAAGTTCCACCATTCAAGCCGATGCCACATTATAGTCTTGCGAGGATGTTGATTTGTGTAGTATTAGAGCATCGTTAATGTGTCGCTAATTCAACAGCTCCTACGTCGTAAATCCAGAGATAATGTATTCTCTGAATATCGTACGGAAAGCATCGCAATACAATGTTCAGTTACTGTTCCCTGTTATTAATGTCACTCAGTCACCTTTAGCTTTGGTGTTCTCTCAAGAATATAATTATTCACAGTTACACAATAAAGTTCAATTAAATGATGTAGATGACACGAAGTATTAAAGTTATAACTGAGTTTATTAAACTTCTGAATTATTTAACCACTGCACTGAAAAGCACACCGATCTGTCATTCAAGGATTTGAAGCTATGATTTACATCAGCAATTCTGACATTGACTACAGCTTCCGATAACAAGGCGTACCTGTGAATTCTTCATTATTGTGTGTGTATGTTTCCTACTCAAGTTTATTTGTAGAGTTTATGTCGGCGTCTGGTACATTGCTGTGTCCTTCAATGTTCGTGACAATCACAGATCACGACGACTAAGTCCCAGAATCGATTAAGTATCACACGAGTTACTTTTCCCTCACATATATTATCTGTTCCTTTGTCCGGCTAAACTTTGACTAATACGTCAAGACGATACTTGAAAAACTTTAAAATTCCAGATCGGTCTGAAACAATCTAATATCAGTCAATAATCGTGCATCTATCGCTACTTTTACAAGAGAGCGAATTAACATCTCTATTGAAGTTTTTCATTGTAGTCGCAGTGAACTTACAGCTCGATGCAGCTACAACTCTTTTTCTTGGATAAATGTTATCTCTAATCACTTTATCTCGTATAGGTTTTAACCTTTGTAAAGCATATATTTTGAATTCTTTATTTAGAGTTTAATGCTTTGTAGATTAATTGATCATCTGATAGTCTTTCATTTAGTTCTTTCCATGGAATGGATGTTGTTAGTTTCCTAGTATTTCTGTTGGTCAAACTTTCAATAGTGTTAATATTTTGTTGCCAGTAGCTACCATCAAGGTCAGGATAACTAATTTTTATATCGTTTGCTGTCAAAAGGGATGTCATTAGGGGCTCTATATTTAGGGTGTTATACTGGGGAGAGGTTCCATTCTTCCAACGTTTTGGAGAGGCACAGTGGCATTACTGCTGGTATCACTGTGTGGGGAGCCATCGGGTGTGAATTCAGGTCACAGCTGATAGTGATTGAAGTAACTCTAGTGGCATAATAGTACCTCACAAACATCCTGTGTTCTTGAAGTGTTACCTCTCATCCAGCAGTACAGTGGTACCATTTTTCAACAAGACAGTGCTTGTCCACACGTGGTACATGCCTGCATGATGTTGCAGTTCTCCTGTGGTCTGCAGGAGCCCCACAGATCTGTGCCCATTAGCACATGTGTGGGACCAGCTCAGACATCATCTCCATCCCATTGCCAGTATCCAGGATGTCGAGGATGAGTTATGACAACTGTGAGCTGGCTTGCCTCAGGAGAGAATACAAATGGCTGTTCTCAACCAAATGACTGGATGCAGCCATGCCAGAAGATGTGCAATGTTATGCGAATAAGTGGTATCATACTGCCAAGTTATTTGTAAATTTGACTTGATTTTGTAATCACTGAAGTAACTTTACGTATCCTCTCAGCGTGTGAAGTTTCGTTTTGTTTCCTCCTCCCTTTATGGATGCTTCTCCTTTTTGTCAGCCAATGTACATACTGATTGTGAACTTTCTTTTTGTCTCACCTCTGTAGCCTAGTTTCGAAAATCCTTTTTCACTAACCAAAAAATATCCAAACCATTTTCCTTTTCTGTTTTTTCCCTTTTGAGTCATTGTCTTATACTGCTATAAGTACAAAAACTGGTTCATGACTTTACCTGCCCAGATAGCTGAGCACATTAACACACCACTTCCAGGATATGGGAAGATGAGCCTGACCCAGATGAAATACACTTTACAGATTAATGACAAGGGTTGGTAAGCTGGCTAGCCTGGATGTAGTTTCAAGGCAGGTTCTCACATCCCACTAGGTCAATACCATGCTGGTAACCAAGTCCCACCTCAGATACACACTACACAAACATTTAGAAAACATTCTCACTCTTGCACGTGAGATTTACTTCAGAAGCAGGTGGATGGGAGTACACAAATTCCATACTTGGGTGTTAATTAGGGTGATGACCTTATTAGTCTCTTTAAACCCTTGATGTAAGTGGCAGTCAGATGAAAACAAAACAGATGGAAAAAGTAAGTAAACTGTTTATTATTTCAAAAGTAATCACCATAGCTGTTTATACATTTATCCTGCTGTGAGATAAGATGGCCAATAATTTCGTGGAATAATATTTGCTGTTGCTTATGGAAACATGATTCATCCAAAGTAAATCGATGGCTATGAACGTCATGCTTGAGGGCTCCAAAAATATGGAAATTGCATGGGGAAAGATTGGGACTGTATGGAGAATGTGTAATGGCTTTCCAGTCAAACTTGTGTAGTATAGTTGAAACAACCCTACCAATATGTGAGCCTACCCACACTAGAGTCAAACAACACAATGTGATCAACAATTCATGGATACTTCAGACATGTTCCATTACCACACATTCCTTCATTTTCCCATTTTTAGTATCATAAAACCTCCAATAAGGCAGCTGAGAATAGTTTTGGTGATACAGTATCACCTTGCTTGACTCCTTTTTCAATTGTTAAATTGAATTTATTCTTATGAAGCCCAATAGAAGTAGTAGAACTGATGAACTATATTTTTCAGTATACATTATCATATACATAACTAATGACATATTATCACCATGAGTTCACTTACGAATCTTGCTTGTGATTGTGTATTGGCTAAGGGGAACCACAACACTTATATTACTTGATTGAATATGGATAGTCTATGATTGTTTGCAGATTGCAATCAAATTTATATTTCTTCCCTTATTGAATATAGAGGGAGCTTGGAACAACAAAGTCATTGTAACCTTTCCACTGTGTTTACCCCACTCTGTGTTGAAATGTTTGAGATATGTCACATTACCTCAGCAGGAGGACACAAGGTGACTAAATGGAATTTGTAGTCGGTTTGATAAATGGCACTTGCTCTGAATGTAGAAAAATTTAAGTTAATGCAGATATGTAGGGAAAACAGTCTCGTAACATTTGAATACAGCATTAGTAGTGTGCTGCTTGGCACAGTTACATTGATTAAATAGCTAAGCATAATGTTGCAGAGCAGTTTGAAATGGAATGAACACGTAAGGTTGACATTAGGGAAGGCAATAGCTCAACTTCATTTTATTGGTAGAAATGTCGGGAAGTGTTGCCCATTTTTAAGGGACAGTGTATAGGATGCTAGTGTGCCCACCAGGTCAAATTAAAATAAGACATCGAAACAACTCAGAGGTTTGTAGCTAGATTTGTTGCTGATATGTTCAATAAGCTCGTAAGTATTACGGGGATGCTTTGTGAACCCAAGTGTGAATCCCTGAATGGAAGATGATTCTCTTTTGTGAGCCACTATTGTAAAAATTTAGAGAACCGGCATTTGAGGCTGACTGCATATCGATTCCACTGTTGCATATTGTATGTTTTGCATAAGGACCACAAACATAAGACGAATGGAATTCGGCCCATACGGAGGCTTATAGGCAGTCGGCATTTGGATGCCATAGCATGATTCCTTGCATGATAACAGTACAAAAATGTGTGTAACAAAATTTTACCCCATGCATACTTTCAGTAGAAAATGGGCTCCAAATTAAAGGCAATTTGCCAACACTGTAATCACATGTACAGCAAGTGTCTTCATTCAGTAATGTTTAGCTAAGCTGTGCAATTAGTGTTGTAGGTAGAGTTGTGCGTTAAAATACTTGGATTTGACTGCAGATGCTCACGTAAAAATTTTTTCTAGGCTGAATGATACGGTATTTGACTTCGTAATCGGTGTATAGCAATTAAAATAGGTACTGCATAAAACACATGCAGTTATTTAACACTAACATAGAAATGAGAGTACAGTTTTATCAGTATTGTTTCCCTTTTCTTCAGTTTCATACCTGGCCATTACCAACCCCCCCCCCCCCCTCAAAAAAAAGAAATAAACCAAACAATAAAAAATAGAAAACCAATGCAACTTTCTCATTCTTGATCTATCTTGAATTTTTTTTAATCTTAGATAATTCCACTGCAGCCACGCAAATTTCAGGCTGCATCATGAATCACATTCAAACCCAGTTTCCAAAATATCCTCTTGCCATTTATTCTGTTGATTAGTTCCAATTATCATGCTTTCCAATTTCACATATGCTATATTTCACTAGCACATTACACTGAGGTGACGAAAGTCATGGGGTACCTACTAATATTGTGTCAACCTCCTTGTACCCAGCATAGTGCAGCAGCTTGACGTGACGTGGACTCGCAAAGTTGTTGGAAGCTCCCTGCAGAAATATTAAGCCATCCTGCCTCTGTAGCCATCCATAATTGCAAAAGTGTTGCTGGTGCAGGATTTTGTGCACGAACTGACCTCTTGATTATGTCCCATAAACATTCGTGGGATTCACGTTGGGTGATCTCGGTGGCCAAATCATTCACTCGAATTGTCCAGAATGTTTTTCAAACCAGTCACAAACAATTGTGGCCCACTGACATGGCTTACTTGTTGTTTTGGAACATGAAGTCCATTAATGGCTGCAAATGATCTCCAGGTAGACACACATAACCAAGACCCAGTCCATTTTGTATAAACACAGCTCACACCATTATGGAGCCACCATCAGCTTCCACAGTGCCTTGTTGACAGTTTGGATCTCTGACTTTGTGCAGTCTGCACCACACTCAAATCCTACATCAGCTCTTGTTGTTGTTGTTGTTGTTGTCGTCTTCAGTCCTGAGACTGGTTTGATACAGCTCTCCATGCTACTCTATCCTGTGCAAGCTTCTTCATCTCCCAAGCTTCTTCATCTCCCAGTACCTACTGCAACTTACATCCTTCTGAATCTGCTTAGTGTATTCATCTCTTGGTCTCCCTCTACGATTTTTACCCTCCACGCTGCCCTCCAATGCTAAATTTGTGATGCCTTGATGCCTCAAAACATGTCCTACCAACCGATCCCTTCTTCTAGTCAAGTTGTCCCACAAACTTCTCTTCTCCCCAATTCTATTCAATACCTCCTCATTAGTTACGTGATCTACCCACCTTATCTTCAGCATTCTTCTGTAGCACCACATTTCGAAAGCTTCTATTCTCTTCTTGTCCATACTAGTTATCGTCCATGTTTCACTTCCATACATGGCTACACTCCATACAAATACTTTCAGAAACGACTTCCTGACACTTAAATCTATACTCGATGTTAACAAATTTCTCTTCTTCAGAAACGATTTCCTTGCCATTGCCAGTCTACATTTTATATCCTCTCTACTTCGACCATCATCAGTTATTTTACTCCCTAAATAGCAAGACTCCTTTACTACTTTAAGTGTCTCATTTCCTAATCTAATTCCCTCAGCATCACCCGATTTAATTTGACTACATTCCATTATCCTCGTTTTGCTTTTGTTGATGTTCATCTTATATCCTCCTTTCAAGACACTGTCCATTCCGTTAACTGCTCTTCCAAGTCCTTTGCTGTCTCTGACAGAATTACAATGTCATCGGCGAACCTCAAAGTTTTTACTTCTTGTCCATGGATTTTAATACCTACTCCGAATTTTTCTTTTGTTTCCTTTACTTCTTGCTCAATATACAGATTGAATAACATCGGGGAGAGGCTACAACCCTGTCTCACTCCATTCCCAACCGCTGCTTCTCTTTCATGTCCCTCGACTCTTATAACTGCCATCTGGTTTCTGTACAAATTGTAAATAGCCATTCGCTCCCTGTATTTTACCCCTGCCACCTTTAGAATGTGAAAGAGAGTATTCCAGTCAACATTGTCAAAAGCTTTCTCTAAGTCTACAAATGCTAGAAACGTAGGTTTGCCTTTCCTTATTCTTTCTTCTAAGATAAGTCGTAAGGTTAGTATTGTGTCACGTGTTCCAACATTTCTACGGAATCCAAACTGATCTTCCCCGAGGTCCGCTTCTACCAGTTTTTCCATTCGTCTGTAAAGAATTCGCGTTAGTAATTTGCAGCTGTGACTTATTAAACTGATAGTTCGGTAATTTGCACATCTGTCAACACCTGCTTTCTTTGGGATTGGAATTATTATATTCTTCTTGAAGTCTGAGGGTATTTCACCTGTCTCATACATCTTGCTCACCAGGTGGTAGAGTTTTGTCAGGACTGGCTTTCCCAAGGCCGTCAGTAGTTCTAATGGAATGTTGTCTACTCCCGGGGCCTTGTTTCGACTCAGGTCTTTCAGTGCTCTGTCAAACTCTTCACGCAGTATCGTATCTCCCATTTCATCTTCATCTACATCCTCTTCCATTTCCATAATAATGTCCTCGAGTACATCGCCCTTATATAGACCCTCTATATACTCCTTCCACCTTTCTGCCCTCCCTTCTTTGCGTAGAACTGCGTTGCCATCTGAGCTCTTGATATTCATACAAGTGGTTCTCTTCTCTCCAAAGGTCTCTTTAATTTTCCTGTAGGCAGTATCTATCTTACCCCTAGTGAGACAAGCCTCTACATCCTTACATTTGTCCTCTAGCCATCCCTGCTTAGCCATTTTGCACTTCCTGTCGATCTCATTTTTGAGACGTTTGTATTCCTTTTTGCCTGCTTCATTTACTGCATTTTTATATTTTCTCCTTTCATCAATTAAATTCAATATTTCTTCTGTTACCCAAGGATTTCTATTAGCCCTCGTCTTTTTACCTACTTGATCGTCTGCTGCTGGGAAATAAGGACTCATCTGACCAGGCCACAGTTTTCCAGTCATCTAGGATGCAACGAGTATGGCCACGCACCCAGGACAGGTGTTGCAGGTGATGTCATGCTGTTAGCAAAGGCCTTCTGCTGCCATAGCTCATTGACACCCAATTTCACCGCACTGTACTGATGGATATGTTCATCGTATGCCCCACATCAATTTCTGCAGTTATTTCATGCAGTGTTGCTTGTCTGTTAGCACTGATAACTCTACACAAACGCCACTGCTCTTGATCATTAAGTGTAGGCCATCAGCCACTGCATTGTCTGTGGTGAGAGGTAATGCCTGAAATTTGGTATTCTCGGCGCACTCTTGACACTGTGGCTCTCGGGATATTAAATTACCTAACATTTTCTGAAACGGAATGCCCCACGCATCTAGCTCCAAATACCGTTCCCCGTTCGAAGTCTGTTAATTCCCGTCGTGTGACCACAATCACTTTGGAAACCTTTTCACACGAATCAACTGAGTACAAATGACAACTCTGCCAATGCACTGCCCTTTTATACCTTGTGTACACAATATTACTGCCATTTGTATATGTACATATTGCTATCCCATGACTTTTGTCACCTAAGTGTATGTCACCAGTAGAGAAGTATTCCCAAAATGATGCCAAACGGTGGTCACCTCAGGAAGAAAACTAATTTAACATCAATTCAAAACAGAATTTTGATAAACTCAGTATTTCTAAGCTGTTTTATTATTATTACAGCCAGTGCCCTGACCGCATACATTCCGTACATGGCTCACTAAATAAGCCAGTGAGATGTGTGCTGCTCCAAGAAAGGGTATTTTTGATTATGTTTTTTGGTAGATGATAGATACATAAAAGTAGGAAACAATAAGGTGAACATTACATAGAATCTGCATGCCAGGTGTAAAAGATGTTCCTCTGGTTTCCAGAGTGCTCTTTGTGGCAGAATTGTGCTACTCTTTCAGCTGATGACACCATTGTAAATTTGAACAAGTAACTTAGAACTTTCAGGCCAACAGACAGTGCAAGTGTCCATTCAGTGAAGAAAATTGTAGATGTTACTCCTGCTGAAAAGTAGACTCCATAGACAATCATTAATTATAGTAACAGAATTCAAGACATTTTACCAGTCTATTTGTCTCATTGATGGTAAATCAGAATCAGTATAACATACTTACGTAGTGACATTATTATATTGAAATGTCTTTTCCCCAGAATGTATGAGGTTCCAGCATCCTCAAAATGTTAAAGTAATTGGATGGACAAAAATTCATCTCACCAAGTGGCAGCAGAACACACACATAAAAGATGGTTTTAATAAGGCAAACTTCCATACCCAGTGGCTCCTTTAGGGAGGAAGGTTGAAAGGCAAGGAAGACGGGTGAAGGAAAAGGACTGGAGAACCCCAGAAAAAGGGGTACATTCCGGAAAAGTCATCCAGAACTGAGAATCAGGGGAGACTTACCGGATGGGAAGGGAAGGAAAGACTGATTGCAAGTACTCTTCTGCCCACATTGAACCTACTAATGAACAACAGTACTTAGATTTTGACAGTTGCCATCCTGTCCATGTTGAACGTTCCCTCCCATACAGGCAAACAAATTTGTTTGGATGGAGACTCTTTACAGTAATACACCACCATTCTCACTGGACATAACTACCCCACCAGCCTCATTCAAAAGTAGATTTCTCAGGCCACCATATCCCTCCAAAAAACACTTTTGGAGCACATCACTGGTCACTCAGTATTATCCTGGTTGTAAATGTATTAATCAGCTACTTCGATAAGGCTATGATTTCCTAAAATCATGCCCTGAAATGAGATCCATTCTGCCTGAGATTTTGCCTGTCACACCTAGAATAGCTTTTCGTCACCCTCCCAGTCTCCACAATATTCTTGTTAGACCCTGTGCACCCATCTTCCTGCCCTATGGCTCCTATCTCTGTGACCATCCCCGCTGCAAGACCTGCCCTATACACCCTCCTACCACCACCTATACCAGCCCTGTAACTGGCAAAATATAAAGTATCAAAGGGAGAGACATCTGTGAAATGGCATGTCATATGCCAGCTGTTATCTAAACACTCTTCAGCCTTTTACATCAGTGTGACTACTGCCAAATTATCAGTTAGTATGAATGGGCATAGGTAGGGGGAGTATAATGATAACACACAATATCCTATTGCAGAGCATAATTGTAGCCTTGGTGCCTGTTTCGCCACATGCGCCTTCTGGGTTCTTTCCCCAGTCACTAGTTTCTCAGAACTCCACTGGTGAGAACTAGCACAACAACATGTCGATGGCACTCGCCACCCACCTGACCTTATTTTATGTTAATTTCTTCTGTCACGGCATTTCTTCACAGTAACTACTCCCTTCTTCACTCTGTTTTAGTTTTCTACCTATCTATTTTTTGCTGTTCCGTTTCACCTCTGTTACGTACAATTCACGTAGCTTCTCACTCTTGTTAACTTGTACACAATGTTTTAGCAGTAGTCTCTGTTTTGCATATTACCTTGTTGTCCACCTTTAAGCTCCCAGATTTTCCAGTCTCGTCTGGTAAGTCTCCTGACCCGTTGTTCTGGGTGACTTTTCCAAAATCTATCCCTTTTCTTAGACCTCTCCAGTCCTTTTCCTTCTTCTTTCCCCTTCAGGCAGAATGGCTGAAGAAGGAGCAACTGGCTCTGAAAGCTTGGCTAGTTATAACATTTTTTATGTGTGTGTGTTCTGCTGCTGCTTGGTGAGTAGATTTTTTATCCATCCAATTACATTATATTGTCAAAAATTGATCAGTAATATAAAGGATTGATAGAAAATGACTTGTGGGATTTAAGTTAAAAACACAGTGAAAAGAATCACAGGTGTGCTGGTGACAACATGTACATCTGTTTTGATATTTATTACTGTGGCGGCAGATCATATTAGAACAACAGTTGTCTGATATCAGGCATAAAACAGTGTGTAGCAAACTTAATGTGTTGTACTTGTTCAATAGCCAAGTTATGTAGCACCAATATGTAAGTATAAGTTATCTTATGGGAAGTATGGCTAAAGTGTCAATTTGTGCACTGTAAATCTGCAAGTTATTCTGTGAGTATCCCAATATGATCTAGTTTTTCTAGGGATAGTAGATAAGCTCGTAATAAAATGAATATTTTGTGTGAAGGAAGTGGAGCTTCCGTGTTTCAGTATTTCATTACTTCTCACTATATCTCACTATGTCTCCTATCATTTCTGAGGAGAAATTGTCATTGTGCTCACTAATGTACACTACCAGAAAGAAATGCAACACCCTCAAAGAATGTGTTCGGTGGCATCCAGGTATAATACGTGTCACGATCATCGGCGATCGGAAGTGTTCTGGAGGTCTGTCTATTCCCTCTCTCTTTTGACTCACAGGCAGCAACTGAGTTGAGTTTATAGGTGAACAACGTTCATTCTAGGATACACCCATGCCCCTCCAATGAATATGAACACCTGTTGAACAACTTCTACTATTTGAACAGGGTTGCATTAAGGGCCAGCGGCAAACTGGATGGAGAAATTGACAAGTTGCTGCACATGTTGTGCACAAGATATCGGTGGTGTGTCACTGTTTTCAGCAGTGGTATATGGAACATTCCGCAGCTGTGGGCCATGTTCTGGATGTCCACATAGTACAGACACACATCAAGATCAGCGCTTTGTGAGAGCAGCAGTGGCTGGTCGAACATTATCCAGAGAAGAAATCTGGCCACATGTTGCTCCCGACGTGTTACCAATAACCATTGGGACTTTCTACTTGGAACAGGACTAAGGTCCCATGTGGCTGTGGCTAGGCTGCCACTGACACCATGGCACTAGGATGGTACTGTGTTGTCTTCAGTGATGAGAGTAGGTACTATCTGTATCTGAGTGATAAGACATACGCAAGTAAGTGGAGACCTGGTGAGTGGCATATCCCAGAGTGTATTTGCCCATGCTACACAGATCCAGTCCCAAGCTTCATGGTGTAGGGAACCTACAGTTACAACTTGCGGTCACATTTGGTGTTTTTGAAGGGTAAAGCAACCAGTGCCCGCTACATTTCTAAAGGTGTTATCCCCATGCTTCTGCCATTTCTTCAACAGAATGTGTTGCACTTTCTCAGCAGGACAGTGCATATCCACATAAGGCTGCTGCTAGGGAACATGCTCTTTCTGGTGTAAAACAACTGTCTTGGTGAGCAAGATCACCAAATCTGTCACCAGTTCATCATGTATGGGATATGGTGAAGCAGGAACTTGCTCATTTTCCAGAACGTGCACTGAATTACAACAAAAGGAGCAAGGTGCTTAGGACAACCTATCACAGGAGGCCATTTAGCACCCTTACAATCATTTGCATGTGAAAATATATAGCTAAGTTGCCGCTAGATGGGGTATACTGTGTACTGATGCAACTGTTTTGGCACCCTTTACTGTGATGTGTTTCATTTGGTCTGAATTTATTATTATATTTCTACATTGCTGAACTACCTGTCAGTAAAATGACCTTGTTCTTGAGGGTGTAGCCTTTTTTTCTGGCAGTGTATTACCTTTGATCTCACATTTTCTCTGATGCATTATTCTTTTCTTTGCCCTCTTTTTCTTCATACAAGGTTATGGTTCCCTCCTAGGTAAAGTTCTGTGTGGCTGCCAACCAATTCCCTTTCCTCCCTGAAGAAGGAACATGTGATTCTGAAAGCTATGTTTATGTTTTTCTGCTGGTAATAATGGTAGGTGCACTCCGTGAAGATAGATGCTGGGCAGCCCATTTGTCTCTTAGCATTTTCCTTTTTATACTTCTGTGAGTCTGACACATCTCTACACCCATGGATTCATGGTAGTGTGGTGTCACAAAGCACATTATGTGGTGTGGGTTGGAGTCCATATACTTATGGCCACATTGTATTGATTTAATTTCCTTCAGTTGAACTTTGACACCTTGCTGAACTTTAATGATCCTCCTGTATTGAATACTATCATCTACAAGTCTAAATAGGTTTTTTTGAATTATAAACAGCTTTATCACGCTGGAGTGCACCATTGTGAGTTGCTTGAAATTTAGACTTTTTTCTGTAGGTCATTAATGGGTGCTTCACAACCTGTGAATGTGGATACCTCCTCTCCTACCCTCCAGTACCAGCTTCTCTGAATTCGTCCTTCGGTGCTGCAATCCTACTGGCCCCAGTCTCCTGTCCCATACCGACATCCACTGCTGTTTCTAAGCCACCATTTTATTCAATCCGTATTAATTCCCTTCTCTCCACATTCTCCCTCTTCCTCAGTACTATCTCCCTCACAGTTCTCTCCTGCACTTCAGTCTTAAAGCCAATAATAGTCCAACCAACAAAAGAAAAGTGTTGTTGTTGTGGTCTTCAGTCCTGAGACTGGTTTGATGCAGCTCTCCATGCTAATCTATCCTGTGCAAGCTCCTTCGTCTCCCAGTACCTACTGCAACCTACATCCTTCTCAATCTGCTTAGTGTATTCATCTCTTGGTCTCCCTCTACGATTTTTACCCTCCATGCTGCCCTCCAATGCTAAATTTGTGATCCCTTGATGCCTCAGGACATGTCCTACCAACCGATCCCTTCTTCTTGTCAAGTTGAGCCACAAACTCCTCTTCTCCCCAATTCTATTCAATACCTCCTCATTAGTTATGTGATCTACCGACCTAATCTTCAACATTCTTCTGTAGCACCACATTTCGAAAGCTTCTATTCTCTTCATGTCCAAACCATTTATTGTCTGTGTTTCACTTCCATACATGGCTACACTCCATACAAATACTTTCAGAAACGACTTCCTGACACTTAAATTTATACTCGATGTTAACAAATTTCTCTTCTTCAGAAACGCTTTCATTGCCATTGCCAGTCTACATTTTATATCCTCCCTACTTCGACCATCATCAGTTATTTTGCGCCCCAAATAGCAAAACTCCTTTACCACTTTAAGTGTCTCATTTCCTAATCTAATTCCCTCAGCATCACCCGACTTAATTCGACTACATTCCATTATCCTCGTTTTGCTTTTGTTGATGTTCATCTTATATCCTCCTTTCAAGACACTGTCCATTCCGTTCAACTGCTCTTCCAAGTCCTTTGCTGTCTCTGACAGAATTACAATGTCATCGGCGAACCTCAAAGTTTTTATTTGTACTCCCTGGATTTTAATACCTACTCCAAATTTTTCTTTTGTTTCCTTTACTGCTTGCTCAATATACAGATTGGATAACATCGGGGAGAGGCTACAACCCTGTCTTACTCCCTTCCCAACCACTGCTTCCCTTTCATGCCCCTCGACTCTTATAACTGCCATCTGGTTTCTGTACAAATTGTAAACAGCCCTTCGCATCCTGTATTTTACCCCTGCCACCTTTAGATTTTGAAAGAGAGTGTTCCAGTCAACATTGTCAAAAACTTTCTCTAAGTCTACAAATGCTAGAAATGTAGGTTTGCCTTTCCTTATTCTTTCTTCTAAGATAAGTCGTAAGGTCAGTATTGCCTCACGCGTTCCAAAATTTCTACGGAATCCAAACTGATCTTCCCCGAGGTCGGCTTCTACCAGTTTTTCCATTCGTCTGTAAATAATTCGAGTTAGTATTTTGCAGCTGTGACTTATTAAACTGATAGTTCAGTAATTTTCACATCTGTCAGCCCCTGCTTTCTTTGGCATTAGAATTGTTATATTCCTCTTGAAGTCTGAGGGTATTTCGCCTGTCTCATACATCTTGCTCACCAAATGGTAGAGTTTTGTCAGGACTGGCTCTCCCAAGGCCGTCAGTAGTTCTAATGGAATGTTGTCTACTCCCAGGGCCTTGTTTCGACTCAGGTCTTTCAGAGCTCTGTCAAACTCTTCACGCAGTATCGTATCTCCCATTTCATCTTCGTCTACATCCTCTTCCATTTCCATAATATTGTCCTCAAATACATCGCCCTTATATAGACCCTCTATATACTCCTTCCAACTTTCTGCTTTCCTTTCTTTGCTTAGAACTGGGTTTCCATATGAGCTCCTGATATTCATACAAGTGGTTCTCTTTTCTCCAAAGGTCTCTTTAATTTTCCTGTAGGCTGTATCTATCTTACCCCTAGTGAGATAAGCCTCTACATCCTTACATTTGTCCTCTAGCCATGCCTGCTTAGCCATTTTGCACTTCCTGTCGATCTCATTTTTGAGCCGTTTGTATTCATTTTTGCCTGCTTCATTTACTGCATTTTTATATTTTCTCCTTTCATCAATTAAATTCAATATTTCTTCTGTTACCCAAGGATTTCTACTAGCCCTCCGAAAAGAAAAGTAAGTGAAAGAATTCATCTAGTCACACATTTTTGTACTGTGATAGAAGGGAGTGCCATGCAGAATTTACAAAATATCCTGACCAACAGGAATCAGAGTGTGGGGGTACAAGAGTTTGAGTGTGGGGGTGGAAGGCTGTTTAAAGATTACTGTTCAAGTTTTTCTTGAATAACTTGAAAAATATGGCTTAACAAAAATATTCCACAATGCAAAATTAAACTACACTAAATTTCCTACAAAAAGGTCAAATCACATTTTTCTCTGAGGCTAATGGTCTCCACTTCGCAGAGGATGGAAAAGTTCCGGGTTATTAAAAATAATGATTTATTGGTATAAAATTAGTGTTTAATGTTGAGTGACATGGGTTAAGAACAAATATTAAATGTATGTATCACATCGAAGTGCAGTAGAACTATATTAAGGGATACATTGTGTTCTGAATGTGTAACAGTGTGGTGATGGGAGAGAGTAGGGTGGTAGAAGCTTAAGGAAAGGTAGATAGCAGGATTGTGGTGGTGCAGTTAGCTCCTTTGTAGGTCTACAAACTGAAGACCGAAGGTGATTCCCCATCTATTCTATCCCACTACGTCATGATAAGCAACTACAGGGTGTCCCACAAATTTATACTGGTCTTTCCCAGTGTGCCTTACGAATCACTGGCAAAGCAGTGCGCAGACATGCTTAGGGTGGTGTTTATTTTCCAGAAAGTGTATTAACACTATGTGGAATACAGTTATGATAGATAATAATGAAACAAGAAACCCTTTTGCAGAGAATTAGCTTAAACTCTGCAAACAGTTCAACACTGCTAGATGGGAAATCAAAGTCAATTCTTAGTCATCCCGTGCAGCAGTTATGGAGTTCTTCCAGGAAAGGCAAGTTCTGCACAGTGTGTTTGCTTTTCAGCATACAGACAGACTGTATGTTCCCAGCATTTCTTTGTCGGTTCTCTTTTGTGAGTATACAAAATAACTTTACTGAGCTCATGTTTATATAGTGGAGTCACTTTCAGTTTATTAAGTTAGTACTTGTTTGTTGTTAAGAGTGTTGTTATGTAAAAGAGCTCAACAGCTTAACTGTCTACCACACTGAAGAGCCCATGTGGAACATGCTGTCAATGTGCATTCAACCGATTTCATTGCGTCCACTACCAGTGGATGGAACACTTTTCACAGTATGAAGAGTATCAAATGCATCACTCCAGCCCCAGCCCTTCGAACACCTGAAGAGACCCAGAGGCTCACTTTGACTCCATCCGCAACAGAAGTAGATTACCTAGGTGTTACAGAACTTCAGATATTTAACACAAGTCAAGCAATGCATTACAGCAGGTTACTGTTCTAGACTTGAACACAATCCGTTCCATTCCATCAGACATATTCACACCCACCTTGCAAGATATTCTGTGGGAGATATGATATGTGGGTCCACTCAGTGCACTCCATACTACCAGTGCCAGCAGCTTCTGAATGGAAGAGATTTAACAGTAACACAGTTATGTCAGTGATATGCAGCAGGAAGGTCCCAAATACACCAATTCAATCCCTTTCCCATCAACAAAACATACATCACTGAGAACATGACACTTGCTAATTACACACTTATCAGCCATTGTTTATACGAATGTATTTTACATAAAAGCTCACTTAACAACTGCAGATAAGTACCTACTAAATAAAGTGAAAATAACTTTACTATTTAGTTTACTATGAAAGGGAAGCAGTGGTTGGGAAGGGAGTGAGACAGGGTTGCAGCCTCTCCCCGATGCTATTCAATCTGTATATTGAGCAAGCAGTAAAGGAAACAAAAGAAAAATTCGGAGTTGGTATTAAAATCCGTGGAGAAGAAATAAAATCTTTGAGGTTCGCCGATGACATTGTAATTCTGTCAGAGACAGCAAAGGACTTGGAAGAGCAGTTGAACGGAATGGACAGTGTCTTGAAAGGAGGATATAAGATGAACATCAACAAAAGCAAAACGGGGCTAATGGAATGTTGTCGAATTAAGTCGGGTGATGCTGAGGGAATTAGATTAGGAAATGAGATACTTAAAGTAGTAAAGTAGTTTTGCTATTTGGGGAGCAAAATAACTGATGATGGTCGAAGTAGAGAGGATATAAAATGTAGACTGGCAATGGCAAGGAAAGCGTTTCTGAAGAAGAGAAATTTGTTAACATCGAGTATAGATTTAAGTGTCAGGAAGTCGTTTCTGAAAGTATTTGTATGGAGTGTATTGTGGTGCTACAGAAGAATGCTGAAGATTAGATGGGTAGATTACATAACTAATGAGGAGGTATTGAATAGAATTGGGGAGAAGAGGAGTTTGTGGTACAACTTGACAAGAAGAAGGGACCGGTTGATAGGACATGTTCTGAGGCATCAAGGGATCACCAATT
This sequence comes from Schistocerca nitens, assembly GCF_023898315.1. NCBI lineage: Eukaryota > Metazoa > Arthropoda > Insecta > Orthoptera > Acrididae > Schistocerca > Schistocerca nitens. Next base: position 968,842,932 of record NC_064617.1, read on the forward strand.
TAGTACTGGAGGGCAGTGTGGAGGGTAAAAATCATAGAGGGAGACCAAGAGATGAATACACTAAGCAGATTCGGAAGGATGTAGGTTGCAGTAAGTACTAGGAGATGAAGCAGCTTGCACAGGATAGAGTAGCATGGAGAGCTGCATCAAACCAGTCTCAGGACTGAAGACAACAACAACAAACAACAACAATTTAAACATGAGCTCAGTAAGTTACTTTGCCTACTTGCGCAAGAGTAACTGGACAGGAATTGCTGGGGACATATAATCTGTGTAAACTGAAAACTGAGCAGCACTAATGCTATGAACACAATTACTGCCATACAGGTTCATTGAGAATCAATTTACCTTCCATCAGTGTAGAACAGTGTCCAAGAGACTTACATAAAATCAGTACATATTGTTTCTTGCGTTAGTATTGGTAGTAATTCATATCTGTATTCCGTGTAGTGTTAAAACACTTTGTGAAAATCCCCCCTCCAGCTCTCCCGGTGTGTCTACACACTGTCTCACCAGTGATTTATAAGGCAAGCTTCAGAACTGACAGTATAACTTTGTGAAATACTGTGTAGTTGCTTCTTGTAACATGTTGGGTAGGGAAAGTGAGAACTCACCTGCTCACTCTTCGGTTAGGAGACCGATGAAGGCCAGCCAGTGTGGCCGAGTGGTTCTAGGCGCTTCACTGTGGAACCGCGCGACTGCTAAGGTTGCAGGTTCGAATTCTGCCTCGGGCATGGATGTGTGTGATGTCCTTAGGTTAGTTAGGTTTAAGTAGTTCTAAGTTCTTGGGGACTGATGACCTCAAATGTTAAGTCCCGTAGTGATCAGAGCCATTTGAACCATTTTTGAGCCCGACAAAGGAGGGAACCATTAATTTTATGCTAATAAATCTCTATTTTTAATAATCTGCAATTTTTCGATGCAGTGCAATGCAGAAACTGTTAGGCCTAGAGAAAAAAGATAAAATAACCTTTTTATGGGCAGTTTAATGTATTCTCATTTTGTACTGGTAAACACTGGCAGATCGATAGACACATAAACAAACACAAACACACACACAAAATTCAAGCTTTCGCAACAAACTGTTGCCTCATCAGGAAAGAGGGAAGGAGAGGGAAAGACGAAAGGATGTGGGTTTTAAGGGAGAGTGTAAGGAGTCATTCCAATCCCGGGAGTGGAAAGACTTACCATGTCTGCTTGTGTCTGTGTATGTGCGGATGGATGTGTGTGTGCGTGCGAGTGTATACCCGTCCTTTTTTCCCCCTTGGGTAAGTCTTTCTGCTCCCGGGATTGGAATGACTCCTTACACTCTCCCTTAAAACCCACATCCTTTCGTCTTTGCCTCTCCTTCCCTCTTTCCTGATGAGGCAACAGTTTGTTGCGAAAGCTTGAATTTTGTGTGTGTGTTTGTGTTTGTTTGTGTGTCTATCGACCTGCCAGCGCTTTCGTTCGGTAAGTCACATCATCTTTGTTTTTAGATATATTTTTCCCACGTGGAATGTTTCCCTCTATTATATTGTACTGGTAAACATATTCACAAGAAGCAGCAGGTTTCGAGTTATTCCAGAAAGACATAAAAAATGTGACATTCAACTCTCTGCCCCCCCCCCCCCACACCAAACGCTCACACCCCCTTGTTGGGATTTTTAGTATGTTGTTCATGGCCCTCCCCCCTACCACAGTACAAAAATTTGCAGCTACACAAATTTTGTCTGCTATTCAACCTTTTTTTTTTTTTTTCTTCATTGATTGGGCTATAATACCAGTGTTATTGGGGATATTCTAAAAACATTTTCCAGCATGAATTGCTTATGAGCGTATTGCTGTTCACACAATTTCCCTGCACAACATAAAACTGCTCTTTTACTTGTCCATTCACCTTTACAGTTGCACATTTTGTATGTGGAGGATGTGCTTCTGTTGATAACTTGCTCTTGATGATTGTCCAGCACGTGAAACAACTTATTAGATGAAACACAACTTGTAGAGGTTCATATTAGCAGAAAAACTTTTTTGCATGTTATATTGTTTTATTACACTGTACATTTTTTTATTACCTAGTACATTTAATGATTTGTTTGCTTCAATGTAGGACAATTATGCTCTAAATTTAATTCATTTCTGATAATTCCTTCATTATGTTGCAATTTTTATAAATAGCAGGTATATATATATATATATATATATATATATATATATATATATATATATATATATATATATATATATATGGGGACACAACTGATAGGTATTTTAAGGGCCATTTTTTAATTACAGGTTTTTATTGCAAGTTAATATCAAAATGCTTAATCATCTTTTGCTGTAACATTTTATTTCTTTTTATTTTGAGTTAACTGTGCTACTACTACTGAATAGTCAGTTCACCTCACCAGTCACTGTCTCATGTACATTATTTCCAGGCATCACCACAGCCTGTAATTCTAGAAGCATCAGAAAGCAAATCCCTGGTACCACCTTCCGTGAGTATCACAGCTGTCCCTTCATCAGTGCCCTCTTCTGTGTCCGTAACTGGGGCAGGTGGGCCAAGCCTCAACTCCGTGCTTACAGGCATGGGCCTGGAACGGCGTCCTGGTATTGAGATAATTCCTATTGTTCCGGCACCTGCACCAGTTCCTACTTCTTCACTGCAGAGTTCGATCACAATAACGCCAATACCTGGTAACTCGAGTGGTACTTCGGGCAAGTCATCAGGAGGTGGTGGAGAAGACCGCAGCCGTGAACGCAAGGCGGGAAAATCTAAAGATGACAAAGGCAGGGTGTGTATACATAAAATAACATTTACGACTGCTGTTAAACAATTGTATATGGTGATTGCTCATTACTCACCAAATAGAATGGGAGCTGAGCAATAAACTGGCCCATGGAAAATTACAATAACTGTGAAGCTTTGGGCACAGTCCTTTGTCAGATTTAACACACATGTGATGTTCACTGCTCAATGCTTCCTTCACTTGGTGAGGAATGATATATCCTCATATTCATAATATTGTTCTATCCTCAGTTTTCCATGAATTTGTTTTGCTTTGTTGCTGTTACACAGATGCAAAGGTTCAATGTAAACGATAATTGATCAGTTTGCTGTTTGAAGCAGTCAGAATATTTTTGGGTACTGCACTTATTTATGTATGTTGATATTCGTTTGTAAAGTTATATATATTTACTGACAGCTGTAATGGAGAATACAAATGTATGGCCCTGGACTCATTCACATAAATCTACAAATGACTTAGTGCAGTAACAGGTTCAGATTGGTTCATGAGTACCTAATACACACACTATATAACTTTTCACTTTTTGTGGGGGGGGGGGGGGGGGGGGGTGCTGGGATCATTAGCGTGCAATTTTCGCTTAGCACTTTCACTTCCAGAAAAGTACATACATGTTTCTAGGCTATAGTACATAGTTACTATTCTACACATCAGTGTCTGGTACCCAAGTAGCAGTGTGGGGAACACATGAGGATTTTTTATATTAGGTGACTATCTGTCCAGGACAGATAATGGCAGCTTTAGGAAGTACAGAGTGTTGCTGTAAGGTCTGAAGTAGTACCTCATATTGGCGAGAGTATTAAAATCCTAGTGATTAACTGCAGAAGCTTTCGCAACAAAATGCCAGGGTTTGAAGCATTCCTAATAGCTGTGGAGCTCATGTAATGGTAGGTACAGAATGCTGATTAAAACTGGAAATAGATTGCAGTGAGATATGTGAAGAATATCTGAATGTATTGTGAAAGGATAGGCAAATGGTAAACAGAGGTGGTGAATTTTTCATGCTAGACAAAAGACCAAAATCCACCAAGAAAGAGATCAAACATGCATGTGAGATTGTCTGAGCAAGACAGTCCCAAGTGTGTGCACGCCAAAATTTAAGCAGAAACTTTTGAGAAAATGTCAGCTTGCTAATATACAGGATGTCCACAGCCAAAGTTCCAGTTTCAAAACACTGTAGAAAGAGAAGCTCTGCTCAGAGTAATGTCAAATTTGAACAGCATATTATCGACAGAGGGGAATCATCATGGAACAAAAAAATTTAACAAAAATCTTACCAATAGATAGCACTGTAAGCTTCTTAACCGAAATGAGGTTGGCTACAACTGACATTTGAATCACAGTACTGTTGTTGTGGTTTGATATGCACATTACACCATCTGTACCGTTCATTGTGCATGATTGCACAAGTTTGGCAGTCGACAGTGGTGGCACTGTTATTTAGGTAAACCTTTCCACCACAACAAGGTCGTATCACATCGGATGGGAAAAATCGGTTTCTAATTGTCTTGAGGCAAAAATTCGCACAAAAAGCAAAATTATATAGGTTTTTAATTGCCGTGGAGCCAAAAACAATATAAAAATCAAAATTACATTGGTTTTTAATTGTCCTGGGGCAAAAATCACATAAAAAGCATAATGACGTCTGTTTGTAACTGTCGTGAGACTGATGCGAGACATTTTCAATATCTTGTCCACCGTTTTCGGCCACAAGTTGAAACTGAGAAGAGCATGTTCCACAACAGATCCGAGGGTCTCAGGGGTCACATTGTGCATTGGGTGCCTTCAATTCAGTTACATTCATAATTAGAGCACTGAACACATTATCTTTCAGATAATCCCAGTGCCAGAAGTCACACGGATTAAGATCAAGTGATCTGGAAGCCAGGCTGTAGGGAAATGTGGCTGATAATTCTAGCATTTCCAAAACACCTTTTCAGCAGTCGCTTCAGGGGCTGTGCATTGTGGTGAGGAACGCCCTCTTGTATAAAAATCATCCTACCCACATATCCATGCTCCTGAAGGGTTAGGCTGATATTGGTGCACAAAAGACTCTTATAGTGTATACCAGTGATGGTACAGCTAACAGGACCTGCAGACACATTTCCTCGAAAAAATATGGCCCGATGATAAACAATGCTGTCAACCCACACCACAGAGTCACGTTTGCAGAATGAAGTGGTATCAGTTGATGTGCTTGCAGATTTTACATCGCCCATATGGTGATGTCCTTGGTGATGGAAATTGCCTTTGCCTGTCTAAAGAACGTTCCATGTCCATTGTTGTCCACATCCATGTGAGCAAGAAATTCCAGATCGAGCCAACATCTTGCTGGAAGGTCAGCAGCAAGCAACTCCTGAACATGGGTGACTTTGTATGGATAGCAATGCAGAATGTTTTGTATGATTTTATGTTTCATGCTTGCAGGCATTTCCAACGCTCAGGCAAGTCCCCATGCACTGCATATTTGCACACCCGTGCTCGACCCCTCCTGCAGTGCTGTTGCCATGCTTTTGACTGACATTTGATCAACTGCTTTTCTCCCTCTGCCACATTGCTCTTCAAAAGAACGTGTCTTTTTGAATTTTGTAATCATTTTCTCCAATTGCAGCATATGAGCAATAATGTTGACTGTCACGATGGGCACCTAGGATGCAAGCTGAGAAACAGCTGTGTTCTGTGTGATTGGTGGTGTGCTTATCCTGACACTTACAGCACCATCTATTGCTCAGTTTTTTTGTTAGATCTGTTTTTGTTCCAGCATTGTTTCGTCCCCTGCTTCAATAATATGCTGTTCAATATTGATGTCATTGTGTGCAGTGATTCTCTTTCTACAGCATTTTGAAACTGGAACTTTAACTTTAGATACATCTGGAATCTCCCATATCTTATCTCTCCAGTCACCTACCGCCTCCCAAAGTCTCACCATCTGGCCACAGAGGAGCATTCCCCTTGTGACTGAGTACCACTGAGGACAAGCTACCGAATCATATTCTCCACCAAAGTTTCAACTACCTCTCGTCAGGTCCTGAAATGAGGAATGTCCTACCCACTATCCTTCCCCACTCCTGCAGTGGTATTCCAGTGGCCACCAAACTTACACAATATCCTCGTCCATTCCTACACAACACCTGCTCCCAACCCCTTTCCTCATGGCCCATATCCCTGTAATAGACTTACACACAAGACCTGTCCCATACATCCTCCCACCATCACCTACAGGTACTCCAGTCTAGTCACAAGCATCACCTATCCCATCAAAGGCAGGGCTGTGCTGCATTTGATGTGGGCATGACAATCAGCAAGCTGTCTGTCCTCATGAATGGCCACCAAAAAACTTTGGCCAAGAAACAGCTGGACCACCCCATTGCTGAGCATGCCGCCCAAGACAATATTCTTCATTTCAGTGACTGTTTTACAGCCTGTACCATATGATTCCTTTCCACCAACACCAGCTTATCTGAATTGTGCAAGTGGGAACTCTCCCTGCAGTATATCCTACATTTGTGTAACCCTCCTGGCCTCTCCTACATTCGCATAGGCCTCCTCGCCTCAATCTTATTTAGTTTTTTCCTGAATATGTTTCAGTCATTGTCAATCAATGAAATTTAGCATTTTTAGTAGCTTCAAGGCCAAGTATACAATGCACTCTGCGAAATGCGGAATGTTTGAAAGCGAAGTGTCCCACACTTCCTTACTTCTAGAAAAAATTCATCCTGTTGTTATGTATCGGAACCTCGAGTTGCAAAGAGAATTCTGAAAAGTCTCTGCACTCAACACAAAAGCTTACACTTGTCTTATAACATAATACAGATGAACTTAGTACAGAGTGAGTTTGCTATACTGTGATTTACATTTCCAATAATGTCCTTCACACAAATATTACTGATCGATGAAAATTCAATGAAATAAAATAAGATAAATAAGAAAGGATCTCACTTTCTAGTTATAGGAATGTAACTACTATTATATTTGACCTGAGTGTTTGGTAAAATTTAGGTTAAGACTTCTGGATAGCTTAACCTAAAGAGGCAAAGGTATTGTCTGGCAATGAATTGTATAGTCCAAGACAGGATTTGTCAAATACAACAAAATAAAAGAAGACGACATCTTCTGCTTCGCTGTATTAATTTTCATTTGTTCGCTACTAGTTTCAGTCTTCGAGGTCTTTCTCGAGTGATTTTGTGGTGCTGTACAAACGATAATATGTTATATTACCTTTACAAATAGAAATGTAATGATGTGAATGTAAACGTATTAATAATACCTTTGTAAATGTCAAGCTGTCGAACCAGCAAGACAGCATTTGTGAACGAAAATGAAAAGAGAACGAAAATTTAAAGATACTAATATTTCAGTAAGTAAGGTATAGCTATCTATTACAGGTAAACGTATTTAGAATATGTCCACATTCACATCATTAAGTTTTTATTCTAGTAGATAATATATTCTTTTTTGCACAGAACCACAAAATTGCTTGAGAATGGCCTAAAGGCAAGGAGGGGGTAGTGGGATAGTGTGAGTCATGTGTTACAACAGATGCCTCAGCAGCTGTACAACAAGATGAAAGGAGTAGAAGGTAGAGCATTTATAAGATACAGTGGGAGGAGCGGCGGGGGAGTGATTTGGGGGGGGGGGGGGGGGGGAAGGAAGCTGGAGAAGAAAAGGGAAACAGAGAGGGGAGTGAGAGAGTGCCTGCATGGTGGGTGGGTGTGAGGGAGGGGGCAGGGGGCAGGGGAGGAGAGAAGGCAGTACATGAACTGTATGGAGAAAGAGTAGTAGGGACAGAAGAGAGAAGGGAAAAGTTAAGTTGAGGCAGTGGAAAACAGATTGGTGGAGATTCAGGCCAGGGGGATTGTGAGACACAGGATACGTTTTAGAGAGTACTCTCACCTGCTTAGGTCAGAGAAACTTGTGCTGGAAGAGAGTATCCAAATGGTCGACATAGTGAAGCAGCTGCTGAAATTATTTGTGTTATGGTACACAGCATGTTTTACAAATGCAGTTTGCCACAGTTTGGGGACCATTAATGTTAGTAGACATGTGGTTACTTTTTGTGCCCACATAGCATACTTTACAGTAATTGCAGCACAGCTGATACACAGCATGGCTGTCTTCGCACATGGCCGTGCTTTTATTGGGTAGTAAATGCCTGTGACTGTACTGCAGTAGAGAGATGGACAAGGATATCCTGTAGGTTGGATGGGCTGCAGAAAACTACTTTGGGTTAAGTGAGTAGAATTTTGGGTGGGTATCCCTCATCTCAGGGCATCATGAGTAGTAGTTGAAATCCTGGTGGAAGATGTGGCTGAACTTTTGAAGTACTGATTGACACTAGTTGATCAGGGGAGTGTTGGTTGGCGGCTGGTTGACAGGTTCCACTGGTGTTAGAGGAGGAAGTTGCATGGAAGATTTGTTTATGGATGAGATGGATAGGATATTGTCTGTCAATAAAGGTTCTGGTAAGGTTATTGATATATTTTGCCAACACCTGCTTTCCACTGTAGAGGCTGTGTCTGCTTGTGACAAGGCTTTAAGGAAGAGACTTTTTGACCTGGAATGGGATATATCCATCAAAGTGGAGGTACTATTGATGGTTGGTGCACTTCATACTATCGGGCATAATTATGGAGTCATCTGAGAGGTGGAGATCAACATGTTTGAAGGTGGCTCATTGGGTTAAGAAGGACCAGGTGAAACAAATTTCTGAAATAGGTGTTGAGGTTACGAAGGAAGGATTAAAGGATGTGCTTGCTATGAGTCCAGACCATAAAAAAGTCATCAATGAATCTGAACCAGGTGAGGTGTTTTAGGTATTGCCTGGATAGGAAGGATTCTTCCATGTAGCCCATACATAAGTTGCGTAGGACAACGTCATGCAGGTACTGCGGCAGTACCACAGATCTGTTTATAGATTTTGCCTTCGAAAGTGAAATATTTGTCAATTTTTATGTCGTTGCCTCAGGACTAGGAAGGAGGTATAGGTTTGCTAAGAATGGTAGTGTTCCTTGGCTGCAAGGCTATGGGCATGGCTGATGATGGTGTATAATGATGTCACATTCACAGTGATCAACAAGGAGTCTAGTGCAAGTGGGATGGGAACTGTGGAAAAATAATTAAGGAAGTGAGCAGTGTCTTGAATGTAACCAATCCAGACAAAGGCTCCACCACAGTGGCAGTAGTAGCTGACCAAGACAGACGCAGCTACAGGGAAGTAACCGCTTTTGTGAGATTTACAAGTTCCTAACCAGGAGCGAATTTTATTATATCATCTGTGTTTTAATAGTTTAGTTTCTTGAGTTTCTGCATGTAAATTCAATATTTAATAGCCACAGTCCTCGCATTTTTTGTGATGTAATCGGGGGAAATTATTTAGTTTCACCTGAGTGCTTTGGTAGTTAGGGTTTTGAATATCTACGTATTACTAGGCACAGTTTGTGTGTATTCATCAGGGTCTACAGTAGAGTTGCGCAGCACGTGCCGATAGTCTGTTTATCTGCATAGTTTAGTTTTCCACGGTCTTTAGTATGGACAGGGACTGCGATTGTTGTGTGCGGATGCAAGCCAAGTTGGTGACACTTCGCTCTCAGTTTCAGGCTGTGATGGCTTCGGTTACACAGCTTGGGGCTGCAGTGGATGGGCACCACTGTTGTGGGCTGGCCGTGGGGATCCAACGGATGTCCAGCACGTCAGAGTCCTCCGATCGGTCATCACCGGTGGCCAACCCAGTTACTGGTCGCCCTGGGGCGAAGCAGGCGGCGAAAGACTTCCCAGGTGGCCACACGTAAGGCCTCCCTGGTTCCAGGTGCTGTCTGTGGCTGACACTGTTGCTGAGCCAGATGCTGTCGCCTGTCCTGTTTCAGAGGAAACCACTCAGCCTGCAGGATCCGACAATCACAGAGGGTGGGATTATTGGTAGTTGGGAGCTCCAATATTAGGCGCTTTTTGGAGCCTCTTATGGACTTGGCTGCCAAGAAGAGTAAGAAAACCAATGTGCATTCCTGTGCATACCAGGTGGAGTCATTCCAGATGTGGAAAGGGTCCTCCCGGATGCCATGAAGAGCACAGGGTGCAGCCAACTGCAGGTGGTTGCTCACGTCAGTACCAATGATGTGAGTCAGTTTGGATCAAAAAAGATTCTCTCTGGTTTCGAGCGGCTAACAGAAGTGGTAAAGGCTGCCAGTCTCGCTTGCAAGATGAAAGCAGAGCTGACCATTTGCAGCATAGTCGACAGGACTGATTGCGGACCTCTGGTACAGAGCCGAGTGGAGGGTCTGAATCAGAGGCTCAGACGGTTCTACGACCGTGTAGGCTGCAGATTCCTCGACTTGCGCCAAAGGGTAGTTGGGTTTTGGGTTCCGCTGAATAGGTCAGGTGTCCACTATACTCAGGAGGCGGCTACACGGGTAACAGGGACTGTGTGGCATGCACTGGGCAGGTTTTTAGGTTAGAGGGTCTTGGGAAAACACAAGAAGGGCTTCAGTCACAAAGCGTGCAGGCTGAACACAGGAAGAGCATAGATACAGGAACCATTGGTATAACAGTTGTAAATTGTCATAGCTGTGTTGGGAAAGTACCAGAGCTTCAATCGCTAATAGAAAGCACTGGTGCTCAAATCGTAATAGGCACTGAAAGCTGGATATAAGCTCAGCTGAAATTTTTGCGAAGAACTTAACGGTGTTCCAAAAGGGTAGGCTAAACATGGTTAGTGGTGGCGTGTTTGTTGCTGTCAGAATAGTTTATCTTGTCACGAAATTAAAGTAGATACTTCCTTTGAGTTAGTATGGGCAGAGGTCATTGTTGGTAACTGGAATAAAATAATAATTCTATCCTTTTACCAACCTCCCAATTCAGGTGATACAGTTGCTGAAAGGTTCAAAGAAAACTTGAGTTTGATTTCAAACATGTACCCGAATCATACAATAATTCTTGGTGGTGACTTTAATTTACCTTCGATATGTTCGCAAAAATGCATGTTTAATTGCAGAGGTACGCATAAAATATCATTCGAAATTGTGCTAAACTCATTCTCTGAAAATTATTTCAAGCAGTTAGTTCATGAGCCCACGTGAATAGTAAACAGTTGTGAAAACACACTTGACCTCTTAGCAACAAATAATCCTGAGTTAATAACAAACATCAGAACCAATTCAGGGATTAGTGAACATAGGGTTGTCGTAGCGAGACTGAATATTGTAATCCCCAAATCCTCGAAAAATAATCGAAAAATATACCTATTCAAAAAAGCAGATAAAAATTCACTTGATGCCTTCCTGAGAGACAATCTCCACTCATTCGAAATTAATAATATGAGTGTACACCAGATGTGGCTTAAATTCAAAGAAACAGTATCGGCAGCAATTGAGAGATTTATACCAAATAAATTAACAAACGACGGTGCTGATCCTCCTTGGTACTCAAAACGGGTTAGAACACTGTTGCAGAAACAATGAAACAAACATGCCAAATTTAAACAGACGCAAAATCCCCAATATTGGCGATCTTTAACAGAAGCTCAAAATTTAGCGTGGACTTCAATGCAAGATGCCTATAACAGTTTCCACAATGAAACTTTGTCTTGAAACCTGGCAGAAAATCCAAAGAGATTCTGGTCGTATGTTAGCAGCAAGAAACAATCAATGCCTTCTCTGTGCAATAGCAATGGAGATACTATCGAAGACAGTACTGCCAAAGCAGAGTTACTAAATACAGCCTTCCGAAATGTTTTCACAAAAGAAGATGAAGTAAATAATCCAGAATTCGAATCTAGAACAGCTGCCAACATGAGTAACGTAGAAGTAAAAATCCTCAGAGTAGTGAAGCAACTTAAATCACTTAATAAAAGCAAGTCTTCTGGTCCAAACTGTATACCAATTAGGTTCCCTTCGGAGTATACTGATGCATTAGCTCCACACTTAACAATCATATACATCCATTTGCTCAACAAAAGATCGGTACCTAAAGACTGGAAAGTTGCACAGGTCACACCAATATTCAAGAAAGATAGTAGGAGTAATCCACTAAATTACAGGCCCATATCGTTAACGTCGATATGCAGCATCGACACACAGTCAACATGGGTTTAGAAAACATCGTTCCTGTGAAACACAACTAGCTCTTTATTCACATGAAGTATTGAGTGCTATTGACAAGGGATTTCAGATCGATTCTGTATTTCTGGATTTCCAGGAGGCTTTTGACACTGTACCACACAAGCGGCTCATAGTGAAATTGCATGCTTATGGAATATCATCTCAGTTATGTGACTGGATTTGTGATTTCCTGTCAGAGAGGTCACAGTTTCTAGTAACTGACGGAAAGTCACCGAGTAAAACAGAAGTGATTTTTGATATTCTCCAAGGTAATGTTATAGGCCCTTTGCTTTTCCTTGTCTGTATAAACGATTTGGGAGACAATCTGAGCAGCTGTCTTCAGTTGTTTGCAGATAACGCTGTCGTTTATCAACTAATAAAGTTATCAGAAGATCAAAACTGCAGCACGATTTAGGAAAGATATCTGAATGGTGCAAAAAGTGACAGTTGACCCTAAATAATGAAAAGTGTGAGGTCATTCACATGAGTGCTAAAAGGAACTCGTTAAACTTCGGTTACACGATAAATCAGTCTTATCTAAAAGCTGTAAATTCAACTAAATACCTAGGTATTACAATTACGAACAACTTAAATTGGAAGGAACACATAGAAAATGTTGTGGGGAAGGCTAACCAGCGACTGCGCTTTATTGGCAGGACACTTAGAAAATGTAACATACCTACTAAGGAGACTGCCTACACTACGCTTCTCCGTCCTCATTTAGAATACTGCTGCACAGTGTGGGATCCTTACCAGATAGGACTGACGGAGTACATTGAAAAAGTTCAAAGAAAGGCAGCACATTTTGTATTGTCGCGAAATATGGGTGAGAGAGTCACAGAAATGATACAGGATTTGGGCAGGACATCATTAAAAGAAAGGCATTTTTCGTTGCAACAGAATCTTCTCATGAAATTCCAGTCACCAACTTTCTTCTCTGAATGCGAAAATATTTTGTTGACACCGACCTACATAGGGAAGAACAATCACCACAATAAAATAAGGGAAATCAGAGCTCGTACAGAAAGATGTAGGTGTTCATTCTTTCTGCACACTATACGAGACTGGAATAATAGAGACACTTAAATGTGATTTGCAGAGTATCGATGTAGGTGTAGTGTCTATGTGGTTGAGGGTCTCTGCTAACTTTCCAGCACCTCTGCATACAAACCTTACGATCCTGATCCCGTCTTAGAAGTCCAGTGTGACCTCCAGCAGTGCCTCAAGGCCATAAGTAGAAACTATCAAGTAATTTATGAAAAATGATGTAAATATAGGCATAAGTATGTCAATACATCGAAAAACTGTTACAAAATGTAGGAAGGGCTACCTGTGAATAGTGAAGAGATACCAGAATGAGATTTTCACTCTGCAGCTGAGTGTGCGCTGATATGGAACTTCCTGGCAGATTAAAACTGTGTGCCAGACCGAGACTCGAACTTGCGGGCAAGTGCTCCACCATCTGAGCTACCCGAGCCTGACTCAGAACCCGTCCTCACAACCTTAGTTCCACTAGTACCTCATCTCATACCTTACAAACTTCACAGAAGCTCTCCTGTGGACCTTGCAAGACTAGTGCTCCTGGAAGAAAGGATATTGCAGAGATGTGGCTTAGCCACAGCCTGGGGGTTGTTTCCAGAATGAATTTTCACTCTGCAGCGGAGTGTGTGCCGATGTGAAACTTCACGGGAGATTAAAACTGTGTGCCAGACGAAGACTCGAACTTGGGATATTCGCCTTTCGTGGGCAGTTCCCTGGGAGAGTCCAGATTGCATTGATTGTGAAGTAGCCTTTGAAATCTTGCATGTTGTGCAACTTGGTGGTCCGCCTTTTTTTGGCAACGTTTTGGCAGTGACCATTCATTCTAGCTGGCAGCTAGTTGGTTGTTATACCAATTTAAAATGCTGTGCAGTGGTTGTAGCAGAGCTGGTATATAACATGGCTGCTTTCACTGGTGGTCTGGCCTCTGATGGGGTAGGATCCTGACCCATAACTTCTTCATCTTTCAATGGAAGGTATACAAACAAATTCTTGGCACAGACACGAGCATCCGCACGGCACTGTCCGTGCCAGCTATATCGTGGGCCACCTAGGCGAAACTTTCCTAGCTTCCCAAACCCCTGGTTTGGTTCAGGATTAGTGTCAACATCTTTATAATCTAGACCGAAGGCCAGGGCATCTTATTTTCATTTCTCCACAATCTCAACACCTCTCCCATCCACTTCACCTGGTCTTCCTTCACCCACTGTGCCACCTTCCGAGATATCAATCTCCTCCTCTCAGATGGCTCCATTTCACCTTGGTCCACATCAAACCCACCAATCACCAACAGTATCTGCACTTTGACAGCTGCCAACCATCCACACCAAAAAATCCTTCCCACACAGCCTGGTCACCCAACGCAGACACATCTGCAGTGATGAGAATTCCCTCGCCCATTATGCTGGAGGCCTCACAAAGGGTTTCGCAGACAGGCAATACCCTCCATACCTAATACACAAACAGATTTCCTGTGCCATCTTCCAATACACACCTTATCCTCACCCACACCCCAAGAACCAATCACAAAGTGCCCCCCTTGTCACCCAGTACCACCCTGGATTGGAATGACAGAACCATGTCCTTTGTCAGGGCTGTGATCATCTATTATCATGCCATGAAATGAGGGATGACCTACCGCAGATACTTCCATCCTCCCCCCCCCCCCCCCAAAGTGATGTTCCGTCACCCTCCCAACCTCCACAACATCCTAGTCCATCCCACCAAACTGTTGCCAAAAACGAGGTGGACCACACAGTTGCACAACACGTGAGATTTCAAAGGCTACTTCACAATCCATGCCATCTGGATCCTCCCTAGCACCACCAACTTTTCTGAGCTGCGAAGATGGAAGCTATCCTTACAGCACATCCTTTGCTCCTGTAACCTCCTTGTGTGCTGCTGTCTCATGCCCTAGTTTGTGAAATCACATGTCCAGCCCTCTGCCACCTACACCCTCTACCTGACCCCTAGCTAGCTCACAGACGGCTCCTCACTCTCCCATGACTCGCTAGACGCTTCCCCCCCCCCCCCCCATCCCCCTCCCTGCTTCTTGCCTTCACCTCACCCCACACCACCCTCTCATCCTAGTACATCCACCATGGCCCAAGAAAGACCTGGCAGTTGACTGATCATAATGTAGGGAGACAGGTGTATGCAAATTTCCTATATGCTTGAAAAATGAAGTGCACTCCAAAAGCTAGCAAAGCTCTCTACCTTCTGTTTCTGCACCTATTGACAACGCAGCGCTGCTGCCTTTCGGTGATTTGTCTGCTTTATTCCTAAATAAGCTGAAAATCTAAATAAGATTTTTACAAAATTAAAATGCAAAACTTAACAAGGAGCTGTCAAAAGTAAAAAAAATTTGCTACCTCATCTTGACATAATTCTAACAAACAAAACATGGTACTCTAGGGCATATAACAAATGTGCTAAACTGATATGCAAAGACTTTTTTTCACAAAGTGGGGGAGAACCTGCTTAGATGCTGTATACATATTGTACAGATTGCAAAGCTTATCCCCCATCGAACAGACAGTCCTGGAATGACTCCCAAAAATGGGTATTTTTAACTGTCACTTGTTTATTAAGCAGGGGAACGCCAGATGATTTGTGGTGGCAGGAACTTTCCATCTCCTCAAGGTACATATTGGTAAATTATATTTATAGTCAGAATAAGGAAATAAAATCACTGTTCGATATCATTTCAAATATATTCACCAGCACTCAAACAGGAACATAACAACAACATAAAGAGCCATTATAAATGCATAAACACAAAGTTTATTGTAATGGTAAATGGAAATGTTGAAATAGTTCCCAAATACTTTAAAGATATACATATTCACCCAATATTTAAGTGGTTCATTTCATGGCTTTCCATTGCTAGTCAGATACATTTGAAATTGTTTAACGTTACAAGTACCCAATTAATTTACGGGTTTTCTGTCAGGTGACGTCGTCGACCGCCGCCGATATTTCGACAGGAGCACACCCTGCCATTCTCAAGGCACAGCTGCAAGGAGGAAGAAATGTGCAAAGGAATTTAATACCTCGGTTCACAGAGGAGAAACAAGGAAGATACCACACACAGAACCAGTACCCGCAGAGTCAACACACAACCAAAGATACCAACATCAGAAATATCAATAGTGACTATTAATCAACAGGTGAGGTAGCACTAATTCTCTCCCTCTGTTTTTTGATGAGAGACTGAGCTGGATTCCAAGCAGCATTTAGACAAAATCCACCATCTCTGTTTATAAGATGATCTTGGTTTACGTAAGGCTGGTGTCTATCGTATTCCTTGCAGTTGTGGCATGTCATATATTGGTCAGACAATCAGGACTGTGGAAGACCGGTGTATTGAACATAAGCATCACACACACTTACAACAGCTGAGCAATCCACTATTGCAGAACTTTGCCTTGACACCAGTCATCCTATGGAATACAACAACTCGGAGCGGTTGAAATCAAACTATCAAGCAACCTTATAAACAGAGATGGTGGATTTTGTCTAAATGCTGCTTGGAATCCGGCAATGCCTCTCATAAAAAAAAAGAGGGACAGAATTAGTGCTACCTCACCTGTTGATTAATAGTCACTATTGATATTTCAAATGTTGGTTATCTTTGGTTGTGTGTTGACTCTGCGGGTACTGGTTCTGTGTGTGGTATCTTCCTTGTTTCTCATCTGTGAACCGAGGTATTAAATTCCCTTGCACATTGCTTCCTCTTTGCAGTTGTGCCTTGAGGATGGCAGGGTGTGCTCCTGTCGAAATATCGGAGGTTGTTGATGACGTCGGCCGGCAGCAAACTCGTAAATCATTTGAATATTCAATTCGCCAGGAAACGTTAAGGTCTCACGTTACAAGTACCGGTTGCTGTCCATTTTGAAGTTCTGCATTGCCATTGAAATCCTTGATAAACCACGGTTGGATTCATTTGCACAGGGGGGCGGGGGGGGGGGGGGACAGTGCTCTTAGCTCACTATTCCCCACACAGAAACAGATTTTATTGTGCGGTTTCTCCCCCTGTAGTCTTCACCATGGACAGCCGTTGACTGTGCCCTGAGTATAATATGTCTGTTATTCAAGCCCAGGATTACAGAACTTCTCATGAAACATGACATATTTCTGCCTGGAATACTGTAGCCAGCTTCCTTAGAGAGGTTACTCTCCCTAGTCTAGCTGTTCCGCATGTACCCCTGCCCCAGCACCCTCACCAGTTTCCTTCAACCTTTTAGTAAACCAGACAGTTTCTGAGGATTTGTATTGTGGTTCTCTCTTCCATGGCTCCTTACTTCCTATAGTTAACTTGAAAGGTTTATTGAGGCTACTGGGAGTTTTTCTACAGTTAACTAGCTTTTTATGAGGGTTCAGTTAATTTACAATTTACATAACTGCTGGTCTTCAGCTCCGAAAAGTCGAAGAACCCCCAACTTGCTGATAGATCTTCTTAAGTCTGTGGAAGAGTTCAGTTTCTATCAAAACCAGGACTCATCAACTCTAATTTAAAGGAAGGCTTTTATTGTGTCTTTGATTACAAAACTTGAGCAGAGGTTAACCATATGGGTACAACTTGTTTTTTAACAAATTCCGAACTTAGAAAAACTTAGAGAGAGAGAGAGAGAGAGAGAATATCGGTACAGCAGTATTTACATTATTATTGGATCTTCTGGTCTTTGGCATTTCTTGACCCCATGGTTCGCACAGAAGATTCTTTGCTGCCTCCAATTACTGTGCACATCATGATGCCAAGAACAGCTTTAATGTTCCTGGGATAGCACCGAGCTCATGCAGGATAACAACAATAATAAAATGTTTGAAACAAGACTTGCACCATACGTGAATCCTCTTAATAACCGAACTTTCAAGCTCTGGATGATTTTTCCAGATAAACAAATGAACAGATCTTTTGTTAATATTTCCTTGCTCACTCCTGTATTTAACACGTTCACTGTGTTGTTGTGGGACTGTACGTATCCTAAGGTTTTCCAATTATTTCCAGTTTTTAACCTGTGTGCCCCTGCTGCGGCCTCCTTTGTAACCCAAAGGTGCAACGGGGGCACATACAACATGGTCTCCATTTCAGCAATTGCTGTGCTGCTATTTCATCGTATTATGGCTAAGCAGGCCAATCTCTGCACCTTGCCAAGGTTCTTAGCTGCCACCTTCTGTTCTACTTTATTCCAGCATACTGTTGCCCTATAAATTAGTGTAGGTCTTACTATAGTGATGTATATTCAGGACATATTCCTGGGGCTTGGACCCTAACTTTTACCACAGGCCCTTCTAGTGTACATGCTCTGCAACAGGGTATTGTGCATTGCTAGTATACACCTATTCATCTTAACATAACTTGGCAATTGTTTGCTGTTTTCGTCTTCAGTATGAAGACTGCTTTGATGCAGCTCTCCATGCTACTCTATCCTGTGCAAGTGTCTTCATCTCCGAATAACTGCTGCAGCCTAAATCCGTTTGAATGAGCTTAATTTATTCATCTCTTTTTAGCCCTTTACAATGTTTACTCCCCCACACTTCCCTCCATTGCCAAACTGACTATTCCTTGATGTTTCATAATATGTCTTATCAAATGATCCCTTCTATTACTCAAATTATGCCACAAATTTCTTTTCTTCCCAATTTTATCTAGTACTTCCTCATTAGTTGTGCAACCTACTTCAGAAATGATTTTCTTGCCATTGCCAGTTTACATTTTATATCCTCTCTACTTTGGCCATCGTCAGCCCGAGCTATGAAAATCAGCAAATAAACAATGAAACTGTACCATTGTGAAATTCAAATTTAGCATTTATATTTTTCGGTGTGTGTGTCTATCACTACTAGTCAAGTTTCACATTACAAAAGTGACACACACAAGATTTTTTGTCGTGAACGTAAAAGTCGTCTTCTTTCCGATACACATTGTGTTGCTCATGCAAACTTAATTTATGCCTACCCATTTTTTAACACACACAGTCACTTCACATCATTTATGCACTAACAAAACTTTACACTGTAAAGGATAATTAAGAGTGTGCAATTCCAGTGGTACCATATCTACGTGACGAAAATATTTTTAAAAAAATTGTAGCTTTACTCATATTTTAGAAAATCTTGTTCAATAATTACAAAATATAAAGAGTAAAGAATACAACAGACCACTGAAAAAAAAAACAGCCATTTCAAAATTCAAGCAAGCAATGTACGTGTGCCACTTTCCTAAAAAAACATTTCTGTGTTTAGTGCCAGGATGCTGAATTTATATCTGGATACAGACTGAAGCGAATAAAAGTGAAGCAAAAATTGATAAGCATCAAATTAAAAAATTCTACACTACTAGAAGCTAGGAAACATACTGTTCAAAGTCATCTAGCAAAGTTTTGTAAGCTGCAGATGTTGTTTTTCTGCTGTGTATCTTGACTTCAATGCTTGTTTCTTGCCTCTCTTTTATTTGCTCATTATTCTATGTGGGTATTATAAAACATCCTTGGTTTACCATTCACTTTTTAATCATGTAAAATATCAGAGAGATTTATCTTGTTTTACCTACTCCTTGGTAACTATGTAGTGCATAATCATTTGTATTGGACGGGTTAACAGAATATCATATCTAGCACATATGTACTTACACAACAAATTTTTGTTTACAATCATAATTTTTTCTCTTTGCTCATATTTATGTGGTGATTACACATATAATTGTGGATATATTAAAAACAATACAAGTCTGGTGAATGTATATTCTAATTTTTAGCATTTAAGTAGTAAATTTCACTGAAATACACTAATTTCAATAAATCTCATTGAAACAGACCAATTTCACATTTTATCACTTTGAAATTGATTGAAAACAGTACATACTATACTCAGATAGCATTGGAGTAACCATTTTCTACACTTCCAGAACATTTTGTACTTATAGCATGTGCAAATTTCACCATTTTACTGTCCATATAGCAAAACTAATATAGTACTTTTAGTGTCTCACTTCCTAACCTAATTCCCACAGCATCACCATATTTAATTTAACTACACTCCATTAACCTTCTTTTTGTTTTATTGATGTTCCTCATATCCATCTTTCAAGGCACTGTCCATTCCATTTAACTGCTCTTCCTCAAGTCCTTTGCTCTCTCTGACAGAGTCCAGTGTCATCAGCAAACTTCAAACTTATTATTTATTCTCCCTGAACTTAATTACTTTTCAATTTTTTTATGTTTTGTTTATTTTTTATTTTTATTTTTTTTTGCTCTGTGGAAAGATTGAATAATATTGAGGATAGGTTGCAACCCTGTCTCACTCCCTTCTCAACCACTGCTTGCCGTTCACGCCCTTTGACCCTTATGACTATCTTATGATTTGTGTACAAGCTGTATATAATATTTCACTCCTGCTGTTTTACACCCACTGTCTTCAGAATTCCAAAGAGTACATTCCAGTCAGTATTATCAAACACTTTCCTTAAGTCTACAAATGCTATAAACATAAGTTTTCCTTTCTTTAATCTGTTTTGTTGGAGAAATTATTGGAGTCATTATTGCCTCATGTCTTCCTACATTTCTGTGGAACCCAAAGTGATCTTCCTCGTGTTGCTATCAGCTGTTCCATTTTTCTATAAAGAATTTGTTTCAGTATTTTGCAATCATCACTTTTTAAACTGATATTTTGGTAATATTCACACCTGTCAGCATGTGCTTTCTTTGGAATTTGAATTATTAAATTCTTCTTGAAATCTAGGGTATTTTCTGCCTCGTACACCATGCATACAAGGTGGCATAGTTTTCTCATGGCTGGTTCTCCCATCGAGATTAGTAGTTCTTAGGGAATGTTGTCTACTCTAGGGGACGTGTTTCGATTTAGGTCTTTCATTGCTCTGTCAGATTCATCTCTCGGTATCATTTCTCCCTCCTCATCTTCATCTACTTCCTCTTGCCTTTCTATATTGTTGCCTTCAAGTTCATTTTCCCTGTGTAGCTCCTTTATGTATTACTGCTGCCTTTCAGTTTTCTCTTCTTTGGTTGGTACTGGTTTTCCATCTGAGCTCTTAATATTCGTACATCTACTTCTGTTTTGTCCAAAGGTCTCTTTAATTTTCCGTAGGCGGTACCTGTCTTTTCCCTATAAAAGTTAAAAAATGCATAAATGCATCACCATTTATATTCCTTTTCTCCTATTTCATTTGTGAAATTTTATCTTTTTACCTATTTCATTTTATGCTGCCTTCACTGTTTCGTCTCTTAAAGCTACCCATTCGTCTCTACTGTATTCCCTTTCCGTGTTTCAGTCCATTGGTGGTTGTCGTATCAATGTAGGAGGATAAACAGTGATTACATAACAGCTGCTACATGTCATGTGTCTTTTGATAACATATGTTTTGGCAGTTACAGGGCTGGTGTAGGTGGTGGTAAGAGGGCACATTGGGCAAGTTTTACAGTGACAATGGCCACAAGGGTAGAAGCCATAGGGTAGGGAAATGGGTGCAGTAGGAGCATATGGTCTGACCCACATTTGGTAGTATATATTTTGCCAGTTATGGGCTGGTGTGGATATGGTTGGAGGGAGCATCAGGCAAGTCTTACAGTGGGGATGGTCATAACAATTTTTACACCACTTTGAAATGTTATTACAATCTGACTGGATATTTGTGCAGCCATCGCAGGTAACTGCATTACCTGCAAAAGTTTGAGGTTGCTTGCTAGGTTTGAAAACTCTCCACTCGAGATCATGTGCTGTCTCATCCTTACTAAGAAATCATCAGTCCAGTCTTAAGTTTGGTCTGATTCCCTTTATTAATAAAAGTTGGTCTGGTATCAAGTCAAATGCTTTTCAGAAGTCAAGCAATATTGTGCCC
The DNA here is from genome assembly GCF_023898315.1 of Schistocerca nitens. Taxonomy (NCBI): domain Eukaryota; kingdom Metazoa; phylum Arthropoda; class Insecta; order Orthoptera; family Acrididae; genus Schistocerca; species Schistocerca nitens. The sequence continues at coordinate 968,864,708 of NC_064617.1, forward strand.
ACCTGATTACGGTGACTTGGGGCTTTCAGGATATCATGTGAGAAAAGTGCGACAGGGTTTCGCAGATTAATTTGCTCGGAATTCGCACCAGTTCAAGTGGAGGTGGTCATTCTTTTTGAGATATCTCAGCAGACCTAAGATTCTGCAATAGATGGACATCAGTGAAATTGGATGGTAGTTTTGTGTATCACTCTGCTAGCCTTCTTGTAGACAAGTGTGACCTGTCCTTTCTTTCAGTCACTGACCATAGTTTTTTGTCCAATGTTCTGTTGTGTACTATGGTCAAAGTGAGATATATCTCGTCTTGCAAATTCTGTGTAGAATAAGTCAAACCAAACCTGTTATGATTCCATTTGTGTAACCCAATGCTGAAAACTACTATAAAAGAAATATTTCCATACTTACATTATGGAAATTGTAATATGCATCTTTTGCGTGGCTATGAACATAACTGATGTGCACATCACAGCATTTTGTACCATTGGCAGAAGTGTAACTAACCATGCTAAAATGGTGTTAGTGTCACTTGCTAATTGTACTACCTAGCATAGTAAAAAGGAACAGAAAATTGGCTGAAACTAGGAATGAGTAGCAGAAAAATCTTAAATTGTAACTGAAGTATGTATCACAGGGATGGTATTTTCATAGGTGACAGTAAATGTATTACTTTAACAAACTTCATTGCGTTTTGTGATGTTATTGCTGACTTAAAATGAGATATAATAACTTGAGTAACAGTGAAACATTAAAGGTAGGTCTAATACCATAGGCCACCTGTCTCAGGAGCAATGCTTGTAATGCCCATGGTATGTAGTGCATTATTCTCCGACATACAGATGAGAGATTTCAGCGTTCCAGCTTTAGACCCTGTGAGACTTATACATGGACTTGTATTACATTATACTAAATGCAGTTTTTGAAAATTACCTTAGCCAATTAGAGTAAGGATTAGTGAGGGTAGCATCTTAGAACTCCTAATTACAAACAAGACTTTTTTTAAAAGTTGTGTTAATGTAGAGGGAGAGTTGGTAATCATGAGGCTGTTGCTGCTACATATGTTAAAATGAATTTTTTGAAGAAGTAGAAAAAAATATTTCTGCTTAACAAATTCAACAAGAAACAGGTTGAAAATTATATGAATAATCAACATTAAACATTAATCTCTGGTGCTGAAAAAGTGGATTATCAATGGATAAAATTCAAAGGCATTGTCCAGTGCATATGTGACATACAAAGACACTGAAGGAACTGACCTGAAAGCCTCTTGAAGATAGACTTAAAGTATCCTGAGATAGTCCATTAACAAAGTTTCAAGAATTGGCTTTAAATGATTCCTCTAGGAATATACTATAACCACTTATATAGAGATCGTAAGGCTAAGATTAGAAAAATTACTGCACACTCAGAGGCATTCAATCAATCATTCTTCCCTAATAACTGGTACAATGGAACGTACCCTTTGCCATGCTCCTCATGGTGGTTTTTGGAGTGCAGATGTGGATGAAAAGAAATGTGAATACATTTGTATAAGCCCTTTCCCAGTACCAAAAAATTCTTCTAATTCTTGTTGTTTTTTCACCATTTTTGCCTTTCAACAATACTTCTTGCTGCTTGAGAAACAGTGTTTCACACAATTGGAGAACAAATGTGGGTCATTTGTGTTTTGAAGAACCAGTAACAGACAGATATGCATAACTGTAGGCCTATATTGCTGATGTTAGTCTGTTCTAGAATCATAGTACACATTATGTTTGCACATTGTAATCCATTTAGAGAAAAAAAAATCTGCAAATAGTGATCCTGCGTTACTCGGCAAACTCTGTTCCCAATATCCTGAAGGCTACATGTAGCAATGAGCAGTTCTTGCTGCTTCCTGTGACTTCTGTGAAAGGCATTCAATAAGTTTCACACTGTCAGTTTTATATGAGTTCATGGAATATGAGACCATATTCATAACTGGAAGCAAAACTTCCTGTCTCAGGAATCCAACGTGTTATTCTTAAAAGGAATAAATCATCAGATTTGAAAGTAGTTGTTACTTATTGATCAGAATACAAGCTTATGGAATATCAATTATGTTGCTGCAAAAAACTATGTTGACCTATTGTGGAATATATAAGCAACTTTGTGATTGGATTGAAAGTTTCTTAGCTCATAAAACTCAGTATGTCATTCAAAATGGGTTGAAATTGTTATAAGTGAAAGTAGCAGCAGGAAATTCTGTACAGTTATTCAAGAGTTAAGCTGTTGTATATAAGAAAGTATTAATACTAGAAATTTGTAGTGAATTCCAGGTAGACCTATAGACATTCAGTTCTTGGTGTATGTCCTGAAGTTTACTGTTTACAAAAACAAATACAAAGTATTGTGATAAATAGGAGGGGAACCTGTTACTCTATGATAACCTAGTTTATCATCTGTCAGTGGAAACACCCACACTCTAATATCTGAAAGTATATATCTAGAGCAGTTTTAAATGTGAGCGAAATAAAAGTGGTTGAAGGAAAGGCAGATGTGAGATAGATCCATTGGAAGAATCTTAGGGCAGTGTAACTCACTTCAAAGGAGGTAGCTGACAAATGACGACATGATAGATAATCAAACACATCCTCTGTCAGGGCTTTGATTATCTACCATCATACGCTGAAACGAGGGGAATTCTACCCTAGATCCTTCCCACCACCAGATCTGCTGACATGCCAGAACAAATCTTTATTTGCAATGTAAATGTTGCCAGACATACATGATATAAAAACAAACAAGCTTTATTTACTTTATTCCATAATGTCAAGAGGGATCATCCTTTTGGGGTAACTCATAAAGCCAAGCTAAAGTTCCCTGGTCCAGAAGCGTAAAATATTAATTATTTGTGGTATGAACTCAAGAAAACCTTGTGGAGGCCTATTTATGGAAATGGAGATACTAGCTAGTGCTTCCCAATATTGTCATTTCTTAATGACACTAGTCATAAATAACATATTTCTTTTTCAAACAAACAGACCAATTCATAAAGTCAGTACTAGAAATAAGAATAATCTTCAGAAGATTAAAAGTTACTTATTTTGACTCAGAACTGTGTCTGTTATTCAGGATCATATATATTCAGGAGCTTGCCAGCAGCCATAAAAAGTTTAGCTATTAATAAAGTTCAGTTTAAGAGGAGGCTGGAGGATTTACGGGTAGATAACTTCTTCTACTCCACTGATGAAATTCTTGGTAGTACTGATGTATATATTACATGAGTAGAGTCAAAAATTTGTAGTCTTGTGGACCTACTGTGTTGTATATGTCTTTTAGGAACATTATATAATCCAAAATGACATGACAGAATTTTTGGATTTGTAATTACATGGTACATGAGTTTTATATAAAATCTGACTTCTGCACAGCTTCAGTGCAATAATGTGATCAGTGTAAACAAACATATTTAACTGATTTTTTGGTTGATGATGTGTGGCTACAATAGTCTAAGAATTACTGTAGGTACCTCAGTGCGTATTACATATACATGTTTTGTGTCAAATTTGTTATTACGTCTTAAAATAGTTTTCAGATTTTGTTGATGGGTTCCACATCTACGAGGATCATTTCACTTAGGATCCATGTAAGGGACATTATAATTTTTTAAACCATTTATTGTGTATTCTTGTTGTGCAACATGTTCCACATCCATGGAGATCACCTAACTGTGGATCTATGGAATAAAAATTGTAACTAATCAAGATTTTTCTTAATTTTTTGATTTACCCGAATATCATTTCATACTTCAATGTTTATTTCGTGCAACTAATCCATTTGGAATTAACTATGCATTGGATCTACTGACTTTAGTCTTGAAAAGTCATTTTCACTGACATAGATAATTACTTTGGGACTATTTTGCAGTCATTGTTGTAGCATTAGCTAAAGCTGCCATTAACACACAACTTGATCACCACAAAGATTTTCTACATATAATCCTGTCAGAGATAGTGTGAGTAATCAGAAGCAAGAACCATCTCTTCCAACAAATTGAAGGGATGCTAACATTTTGATGTGTAATCTGATAAATGTTAGAATTTTGCCGTTTTCAGATACACAAAGCTTTGCCGGAGATGAAAGTTGTGTTGGGTACCAGAAAAAATTCTTATAACCACATCAGGTAATGAACATTCTTTGGATTTGTGGCCTGACACTTAATCCCCATAGGCACACAATGCCAGATAATGTAGTTCGTTGGGGCACATGTAATTTTATGTCACGGGAAATGGACCTGCTGTGACCTAGCTTTCTTTTGATTTTCTGTTCTTGTCATATTCGGTAAGCAGCTCTTTCCATACTTATTGTAGTGTTTACAGGAATTTGGAAATGTCAAGTGATGTTGTTGGTGATTATTAATGACAGGATGACCTTGATAAAATTATTGTTTGTAATTATAGTAGATACGTATGTAACATCATAGTCTCTTGCCTACAGGTAGAGAAGAAACGTAAACGGAAGCGTGAGGAAAGTCCGGGTATGGGACCACCTGATAAACTGCCTCTGAAGCAAACAGGTTCAGAAGGGACGTCGAAACACGGCTTGCCAGCTGCCGCTTCAAGTCCCAAAGGCGAAGTACGGGCTTCTTCACCTCAACACAAGTCGTCTGTGTCACCTACGAGGGTCTCCAAATCGGGTAGTGGAACTACAAATGTCTCAGGGAGTGGACCTGTTGGGGGAGCCCCTATAGGAGCAGTGACAGTATCACCGTCAGGAGCACGACATAGCCCAAAACGTTCACCTAGTCATTACGGTACAGGTAGTCCCAAACATCATGGCTCACCAAAAAGTGGAACGGGAGGAAGTGGTTCAGGAAAACCAAGCATGTCTGCACTGAAGTCTGCAGCAGCCTCACCGGGGAAATCTCCTGTGCACCATAGTGTTACATCTGTGGTCAGTATTAGTGGCAGCTCAGAGCGACCACTCAAGTCCTCTAGCAAAGACAAGGATCGTGAACGTGATCGCCAAGCCAAGGCGACATTCTCTGTATCATCTGGATCAGGTCAGTTACGTTAAGAATATTTTCAGCCTGAAATGTTGTAGGAAATATACCATAATAAGTTATTCTCTGTTTTACATCCATAATACAGTTACTTGTTCCTAATTGTGGCTTTAAACTTATTTTTGTTATAATGAAAATAATAGTAGTTTTGGTATTTAATAAGGATAATGACTGCATTAATGGCAACCTAACAAAGAGGCTGCCAAAAATGTATACACATTCCTCTTATTATGATGAAGTGTATCTCGAGTGACATTTTTCAAAGGATCCACTGCGATTGCTGTACATGCCATTTCAGTTTTATCTTGATTATCTTCCAGTATACCTTTTTCTATTGTATATACATTCATTCTGGTTCCCCTTAGAAGTCCAGTAATCTTATTACTGGAGAATATATTGATATCAGTCACAGCCCTTCACCTTTTCTAGTATCCTGTAAGCTTGTCCTCAAGATAAGTTTGTGCATCTGTGCAGTAATGTGGTGGCACCATCATGTTGGAAGTAAAATTCTTCACTTTGACTGTGCATACCAATGACAGGTAAGGTGGACTTGCGTAGTGTGTTGATATACTTTTGACCACTTAATGGACCATCAAAAATGAATAGTCCAGATTTGCATTCGTGGTAAATTGGCTTTTTCCGCGAAGGTATGTGGATTGTCTGCATGCCATTAGATATGAGTGTGCCAGTTTCCGGTTCCAGTCTGTTTAAATTGTGCTTCATCGGGTAGACCATTTCCCAACAAGGCCATCATTCTCATGCAACATATTCTGAAATCTTTCACTGTGCCATCCTCTGGTCATCAGTGTTCACATTTCACATTTGTGTATCTCTATGGATGTACACTTTTACATTGTACTTGCAAAATTTTTCAATACGGTGACCAAACAAGCAGAGCTTGTTGATGGACAAGATTTCCCGCATCCTCATTTGTGCACATCACACACAGTGCCAAACTTACTATAAATGTTAAAATTGTGACTCACTTTGGTGACAGCCTCTCTCTTTTTTTTGAATGAGCTGCATCTCCATTTTGCTTGTAAATGTACTATTCACATGCAGTGCTATCATGTTGTATTTAAGTGAAATCTTTTGAGGCATAACCGTACTACTAGTTGTATTTCTGTCCAATTTTGAAAGAAATTACGCTGTTTTCACATATTAAAGTGTGTATACATTTTTTGGCAACCTTGGTTGTACCCCCTTTTATTGTAAAACTTAGTAAAATGGCAAATTATCATTGATGAGGAAAAGGTATCTCATAGCACATTTTAAGAGTGTCACCAATAGAGCATTGAAGTACCAATCACCAATCATCATTTGCACATTTTATATTCCATGACCGAGAGTTCTCAAACTATAACCCCCTCCCTCTTTGCATTTCTTAAATTGGCATTTCCAAAGACTTGACGTCTTTTTATTTATTTCGGTGGGCATTTCTTCTGTTCTTCCTTTTTGGAAGTATGACTAGTAAGTGCTGTTTTATTTCTACACTGCATTTATTTTCAGATCTTTACTTCTGTATTCTGAGTGTGTGGTATTGTACATGGCAACAAGGATATATAACATTACTGTCAGTGGAATACATGAGGTGTCTGTGTGAAATTAAAGCTTTGTATAAATAACGTGGACATTCATATTCAGTTTCTAACAGTGAACAGTTGGAAATGATTGTTGCAAAGTAAATTGTTTTATTCTCTTTCCGCACTCCTAGGTAGAAAATATATAAATGGTATACTGTTTCCTAATAATTTTGCAAAGAGGGAAAAGAACAGATCGAGGATGTAAAGTGTGCAGTGAGAAAGAAAAAGGGAAACAGAGGTGGCGTTGCAAATTTAAAGTGTTTGTGAAGCCTTGTACATTTCCGCAAGGGAAGTACTACATCCTCAAGAAATCATAAGCGAAGTATGCACTATCGTATCAAAAGTATCTGGTCACCTATTTTGACATTAATATGGGGTGTGTCCACATTTCATCTTCATGACTGCTTGAAATCTGCTGAGGGCACTTTCAGTGAGGTCCTGAATGTCTGTGAAGGAATGACACACCATTCCTCCCCAAGAGCTCAGCCATAGCAGGTAATGACGTTGGGACACTGGGACATGGAGTGAAGTCAACATTCTAACATATCCCAAAGGTGCCCCATTGGATTCAGGTCAGGACTCTGGACAGGCCAGTCCTTTTCAGGAATGTTGTTATTCACAGACGATTGCCAGAAAGATGCTACTTTATGCCAGGGTGCTGTGTCACACTGTGTCATCATCTCCAAACTTTCTTTTGCTGTACACAATACACAATCGTGCAAAATATGCTCATATTCCTCTGCATTTAGAGTTTTCTTAAAGTGTACTAAGGGGATTGCACCTCGATCATGAAAAACATCCCCGTACCATAACACCATCTCCTCTGTAATTCACTGTTGGCTCTGCACAGGATGGCGGGTAACAGCCTCCAGGCATTCGTCAAACTAAACCCTTCCATCGGATAGTCACACGGTATAGCATGATTCATCACTCTAAACCACTCAATTCCAGTCGTCCACTGTCCAGTGACATCGCCCTTTACACCACCTCAAGCATCACTTGTCTCACTTACAACGAACTGCTCAACCATTATACACCATTTTTTGAACTCCCTATGCATATTCATTGTGTAGATGGACTGCTGGTTACACTTTGGAACTCGCAATTGATTCCTTCCACTGATTTCGTGTGATTCTGTATAACTGCGCTCTCTGACACGTAATGGTCCGTGTCCATCAGTAGGTGAGGTCTGCTTTGTTTCAGTTTAGCAGTGGTTGTTCCTTTGCATTTACATTTCAAAATCACATCACCAACAATGGACCTGGGCAGCTTTAGATGGGTTGAAATGAATTCGATTAGTTTGTTACTCAGGTGATGTCCAGTGACAAGTCCATGTTCGAAGTCACTGAATTTTCCAGACCAACCCATTCTTCTGCTTTCCCTACTGACAAAACATTACTACCTGCCTTCTTTCATATGGGTGGACCCACATTCAGGACACTTAGTGGTAAGTTCCACATTACATAGGTGTACCCAGATAGGCCTACTTTTAATCAGGTAATATATGTTGTATGGCATATTTGACTAATTGTGATAGAAATGGTTAAAGTTTCAGACTATTACTGTGTCATTATTAGCAACATTTTAATATGAAGCCAATGCAAACTTCAAGAAAAGCATTGATACAACTTGGAACAAAATGAGAGAGATGCAGGATGTATTCCTGTGGCATTACCTGCTGGATTGACTTTGAGCCTGGAGTTACTTCAAAGAGACAGTTATAAGTCATTGAGGTTGACATTTTCAAGCAGTAGTGCCCCTTTTATGTGCTCTTTTCCATACATAGATGGAGAGAGATCTAGCCAGGAAAGAAGCAATTTTGTTTAAGTAGGCCATTGTTCAGGTCTCTTGGAGCTCTAGTTCTGGCATGCCTGTACATACATTCCACCGTGGGATTTGTTGTTGACCATATTGACTCATTCAACAGAAACAACATCATTTGTTCAGTGAAGACTATACAGAAAAACCATACACACTTTAATAACACTTTCTAAGCAATGTACAGAAAGAGCTGCACCATTTAGCATGTTTCATTTTTACTAGGCTTCCAACAGAACTGACAAAAATTGAGTGATAAATCCCAAGCATTCAAATCCAAGTTGAAACCTTTCCATGTCAAACATTCCTTGTATTCTTGACAGGTCTCCTTCATAATAGTTGAGATATTTTCTCGGAAACATGTTTTTTTATTCATATAACCCTGCTTCTTTCGTGTTTTATCCATTCTTTAATTCTTTGTTTATAAATTGACTAGACTAAATTGACAATAAACTAAATACGAATTCATTCTGTGATCAAGTAGCTTTGGAACTTTATAACTAAATTAATAAAATAAATGAAGGCTGGGTCATAAGATTAAGTGTGTTATTTTAATATGTAGTTTGAATAAAATAACTTTATGGCTGTCAGTTGTAATATTTTTTTCTCTTTCCACTTATCATTGTTGTACGACAGAATTTTTTCTTTTTTCTTCCCCAATCAATGGGAAATTCATAGTGGAATGCTAACAAGAGGTGGTGTGTGTTGGAGGGAGAGAGGGTTTGTGTTCGAGGTGGGGAGGAGGCATATGCATGAACTCTCACAGATCTTTTTTTTTTTTAAGTATGCCTGTGCGTCGCCTGTCACTCGTTTGCAGATTGATAGTCATATTTTCTTTTTAAAAAAAGTAAATAAAAAGAAACAGGTTAATGAAATGTAAGCAACAGAATACTTACACCTGCTGCAGATGGACCCCAAAGTGCATTCCATCGATCAGTCAGAACATTGTAACAATCCACTTGATTGCTTGTTAATGCACTTTCCTGTCACAAAATGACAGCAACTCATCATAGTAAGAATTATTGTAGTCTTTGATATGCAGCTGGAGGTAGACAACACACCTCATGTCCGTACAGAGATCACACAGCCTTGTGTTTTAAGAGATCGTAGCTTTTCAAATTGGGGAGCTATGGTATCATATGGAATTTTATCATACGCCCTCCAAACTACTGTAGTGTTATTTTGAGAGTGTGCTATGAACGGTTAATCTTGTGGAAAATGTGATGTTAAGTGGAGAAGACATCAGTTGTGAAGGAATCCATTTAGTCACTAATAATTACACTTTCATAGCTGCTTTTTTTTTTGCAACAACCAGGGGTTGTAGGGAGGCACAAATGAATAGTTTCCCCTTGCACATTATTGTCACCACCATCATGAGCGTGTATGGGATGCATGTGTCAAGGACATGTTATCCTGATAGAAAATATATCTTGGCATGCCCTTAAATCATATGAAACAAGTAGAATGCATTCATCTGGCCCTGAAAATCATTTCCACATTTCTATAGTCTGATCATAGTATTTCCAGGGTTTGTGAGTCATAGCTGATGATACTGTTGGCCTAAAAGCACAAACGTGCATGAGCTGGTAGTCCTGTTTACAAGAATACACAGTACACAGTCTAATATGAAAGACATACACCATCCTCATCATTGCACTATGTTGTCAGTTTTACCACAAATGGACACCTGTCTCCTTTTTTTACAGAGTGGGCAAAACTCTTTTATTTTCGTATCCTGGATGAGGCATTCTTGCTCACTAATTATCTATTAGTGGTTTCATTGTTATTTTTCACCTTTCATGTTTCAAAAGGCACAACATGTGAACAAATGATCAAAATTATTACTCTGTATTCCCAGCAAGTGTTATAAATATTTTGTGTCCATCAGCCAGGGATGTTAAGTCCAGCAGTCCACATTGTGCTATTCGAGAGTAGAGTATGTGCTGGCACCAGGATTCACCCTCTTCCTTCTGTCAATAGCATAAAACACAAACATGACTCCACATTATACACATACTCGTTACACTCACCTACATCCATCAGATACCTCTAAGACACAACCCTCATAAACTGCATGGAAAGAGATCATTGTGTGCAGAAGAGGAAACCCTTTCTTACTAGGCAACTGAACAACCTCTTGAGGTCTCCCATCAAACAATGCCATACACCTATTCCTTTAAACAATTTCAAATAGAGTTCACTTGGTTGCCTATATCATGTCAGAATGTATACTATTAAGTACACTGCTCTGCTGTCCTTCTGCATGAAGTTTATACTACTGTGCATTACGAAGTACATTGCTAATATCTGTAATTTAGCACATGCTTGATATAAGAAGTGTATTCTGAAAAATGATCTTCATGAGGCTTTGTTTACACACTTTTAACTTTTCAAGATTTCTTTATTTGACTTAGTGTTGATATCAAGCACTGTTTTCTAAAACTGTACAAACAAACTGTCTTACCTTAATACTTGGGAAATATTGTAAATATCTGGTACCCTGATACCAAGACATTTTTGATAGTTATTTGTTCTTATCAAAAGTGATGGGGACCTTTCTTGAAAGCTTCAGAATTTAGGTGTAGTTGATGTGGAAAGAGAACTGAAAACATTCTGTTTAACAATGCTGAAGTGAAAGACTTCTTAATAGTATGAGAACAACATACATTTCACTTATTACCTATTGCTGTATTGCTCATTGTATGTTCAGTAGGTGAACAGACATAGAACTGCAAATTACTTGTTGCTGCCAATGTGCTAGGTGGTGGACGAAAGTTTCATAGCCTAATGATGCAATGCACTCTGTTTTTCTGCTGATGGTTACCCTTCTGCCTGCTGATCTATTTAGCAGTCCACCAACCAGCGGTGATGTGATTGTGAAATAACATAAGCATGTGGGAATCTCCCCAGTTAGCAATAGCTGGATTAATTAATAAAAGCATTAGTATCAGTGTTCTTACAGACCCTGATGACTTCCAGAACTGATAAATGACATGTGCAATTGAGTTTTTTTGAGCTGTAGAATTAGTGCCATGCTAAAACAGTGATGAGAGTCACATTGTATGTACCCCATATATTTCTGATCCTCTTGGTCTTCTTCCAGCAGTTGGTAAGTAGTCAGTCCTTTTTTTTTTAATTCCAAATAGTGTTATAATTCTTGTTCCTATTATTGGTACAATATGCAAGTCTTGACACCATTCTCAGACAGAAATATTACTTAGTGATTCTTTTTCCATCATCCAGAAGGATAAAATAGCCATTGCCAGAAACATAGTCTGTTCTTAAGCTCATTATATCAAAAACTTCTTATCTCATGTATTGATAGTAGTTACGTTAAGTTCGTTTTATATCATTCTGGAGTGGTATCCAGGCACTGTGTTTTGTCCTTTCACAGGATCTGGATCAAGTCCAAAACTGAAGTCATCAAGTGTGAAATTGAAACAACTGGATTTGTCATCAAGCAATCTTACTCTCGAGAGAGTGAATACAAGTTGTGCTTCTAGTGGTGGAACAACACCTCCTAGTGGCACAAGTGGCAGTGGAAGCAGCAGTGGAGGCAAAGGAGCACCTGGCACTAATCCCACAGGCAAGCGAAAGGGCTCACTGTCAGCTGTCATTGATAAGCTAACGGCACAGCATTGTGAACAAGGTGACAGTATAGTAAAAGATGGTTCCAGGTCAGGTGGTGTTCCTGGTACAGTTGGAGCAGGAGGAAATAGTGGAAACACCACTGGACCTAAGCAGCCTGGTGAGTACATGGTAAAACCCAGTTCTGATGGTATAAAACTTACTATCAATAAAACACGAACCAAAGACTCGAAGCCAGCAAGCCGCAATCAGTCGAGTGGTTCGTCGACAGGAAGTACGGGATCCCCAAAAACACATACTGGTTTGAAGCCTGGTGTCAATAGTGGTCCTGCCTCAAAGAAACCACATTCAGGTGGCCCACCTAGGTCACAGACATCACCATCAAATGGTACCGCATCAGGATCTGCATCTACAGCAGCAACCGGAACAGGAGTGATGACAGTTGCTGCGTCATCTGGGTCTGTGAGTGGAGCTCGTTCACCGGCAAACACGTCGAACAAGACTGGCGGCAGTGGCAAGGCTGGTAGTTCCAAAACTGGTGGATCCAAGCAACTCGGTGGTTCGCCGAAGACGGGCACACGAGATGGGAAAACGGCACGCCCTGCCAAGGGATCCAGTGACAGACTTGGATCTCCATTTGGTGCTGGTGGTAAACCAGGTGACAGTCGTAAAGGCAGTGGTGCAACTCTCGGAACGGATACTGTAGCTGCTGATCCATTCAGAACTGGAACATCTTCCAAACTGGAGGTAGCACTGCCACCACTTAAAAGCCTTGATACCAAATTTCAGATACCCAAATTATCAGCACGCAACAGTGGGTCGAACTCAACAGCAGTGTCCCTGGGCAGCGACAGGTCAACTGTGGTGGACAGAGTGATTCAGCCGGTGCAAGATAGACCCGATTCTAAATTTGTGCCAGGAAAATCAGTAGTAGCCGAAGGTAATAAAAGTCCTGTACCTGGTACAAGACAGGTACTGTCTCTACAGCTTCAGCAAACTCCCTCACAACCTGTAGCCCCACCACGACCTTCTTCGCCTTCTGCAAGGTTTCCAGTAGCACCAACAGTAGCGGGTTCACTTTCTGTGTTGCCGTCCGGTGATAATAGTTCTGAAATGTCGGACTCGGGACCTATCGCAGATACAGTCTCTTCGCATGCTCCCTCTGCACAGGAAGCAGCAGAGCTGCTGCTAGATTTTTCAGCTGCCAAACAGTCATTACAAGTGGCAGGGCCATCTATTCCTTGCCGTAGACGGAGCCCACCTCCTCCTCTTCCCCCTCCACCACCTGCCTTTCCTGCAGGTTCACCATCTGTTTCTGTGCACATAGTCAAATCACCAGCTCCAGCTGCCTCACCCCTGGTGACCCCCTCTCCCCATTCTGTGTCACCCTGCATCACTGATGACGAATTGATGGACGAAGCATTGGTCGGAATGGGTAAATGAGGTACGGCACCTGCCCAGTCAAGCTCCTCCTCGGGTTTGTCGTGGGCATCAGCTGGTGATATGTGAACTTTCGTGTCATTGTTACTGTGCTACATACCACAAAAGCTACACTTGTCACTGAAGTTACTATGTGTGGTTGCTGTGTGTTGAAAAGTGCTTCTTATACTCAGACTTTTTTGTAAGGTTGACAGTGATTCACGTTGTCTCTGTGCTACCTGATTTTCTTTTCTGAGAATAAGTGTAACTGTATTATATTTATGCCTTTACAAGTGACATGAAATGTCCCATGATTGTGATGTGTGTCATTCTAAATTTTTGTTTCAATATGGTTCTTAAATTTAGACTATACCAGGAATGCAATTCATGATCAGACTTTTGCCTATTAAATTTTTCTGTATCTTCGTATTTATTTCTTCGCACAGAGAATATTGTGAAGAACTTTGTTACTCTTTCTCTGATATGGCAGGTGAACAAAATAACCAGTTAGCGTGTAATGTGGAGATGCTATTATGTGCCTCATGTTTTGCAATTCCTTGTACTTATGCACCATTTGTGTATGCAATACTTTGGAACGGTGATAGAGATTTCCAGATGTGACCGCTCAAATGTATATAATGAAGTATTGATGTCTGTCTAGCAATACATTTACACACTCTTGTATTAATCTAGAATTCTCTTCTTCTTAAGTACAATATGAAGGTAATATTGAGTGGCACAACATATGGAATTTGGGCATTTAGTTCTACATCTGTTAGGGAAAACTTCAATGTGCAATTTTAAGAAAATTTTTATTTTATTAATTATGTTGGAATGTGTGCAGAATGTGAGTTGCTAAAAGAAATTACCTGTACAGTTCTTTTATATATATATATATAAATATATAATTTCTTCAATGTAATGTTCTATAGATGTTGGACCAAATCATATATGTTGGAAAAGAATATGGTAAACCAGTTAAAGGCGTTATAAACTACACTTACCAAGTGGGAATGGTTTTGAACATTTTGTACAAATAAGCGTTGATTTAACATTCAGCAAACAGTGATTATAAAGCCGCTTCCTTTCTTTCGTTTTACTCCCCATATTTATCATTCTATGTTATAAGTTTTCCTGGTAATACGGGACTTCATTATGACGTATAATGTACTTAATGCGAATTTCAGTGTGGTGTCTAAGTAATGGGATTGTAATCAGTCTTTTGGTCGGTCAAGCAGTTTTATGTGTACTCTGTGAGGAGGACAAATGGAACTCCATTATGTGTGCAATAAAATGCATGAACATATTTACTCTTCATAGATTAATGAGAATGTGGCATGAATATTCTAATCACCCAGTATTAATTTTGCCTGAAAGCAAGCCTTTTTTAAGTAAGTTTTTTTGTAAATTCATTATTCCAGCTGGCATTTGACCATTTCAACTGATTTAGAGATAAGGTGTCTCATTACATTTGTTTTTCATAGTGTCACAAATAGCTTATATTCTTCTGTTGTAGGTGCACTTTTTCACAACTGTGATGTAAATGCTTTCTTGTTCTTTGTATGGATATCTTTTCATAAGTATTCACCTTCTGCAAATTTCAGTTACCCAATCCTTCTTCTTATCAAAATATATCCACACAAGTGACATGAAAACAAAAATTGTTGACCTTGTGCTGAATCAAAAAGTCTAATTCAGTTAGCTTTAAAACCCACAAATACAGTGGTGAAAAATGTAACACATTCTCTGAGTTTGGGAATTTCCTTCTTTGGTGGATAAAGAGAATGCTCTACAGGGCATGATGGCGCGGTAAGAGGGGGTAGAGAGAGAAGTTATGTAGAAATTCCGTGTTGGAAATTAATGGAACCAAATAGAGGACAATGAAAGAAATTAAAAAGAAAGAAGACTTTATGTGAAACGGATGAAAAGAAAAAACAATAGGTGTACAAATGATTTATATAGGGATATAAGGCAGGATTCACTCAGTTACTATCAGGAAGGTGGATTATAATGTGTAGGCACTCGTGGAAAGTAAAATAGTCATAGAAATAGTGGAGAAATTGGAGGAATTAAAAACTGGATATTGGAGGCGGTAGTGAATAAGGCGATGAATAATATTTGCTACTATCGTCCACAAACTACTGTCGTCCCATAGCTGGTTGTGCAGCATGTATGCTCATTACCATAAGTTCCTTTTAGTAGTAATTCACACATTATTTGTAAACATTTACAAATTATTATACTTCCATTACGTAATGTATATACCATTTATAACTGATCAAACAATTGTTCAATCACAAAAAATCACTTAATAAACTTTACCCTTATGTTGATCAATATTGCAAATCAATTTGTTAAACTCACTTTGTTTAGTAAAGTCAATATGTTTTAGAAGTTCTTACTTCATTCCTTATCTCAGTCTCCTTTTAGTTACAGCATGTCACTGTTGATTTTACTTCGTACAGCACTGTCCCAATCATTTCTAGTTTTGTATTGCTGAAGGCTTTCATGAATGTCTTTACTTGTATAGTATTGTCTGAGTTTAATAACATGGTATAAAATCTTTACTTTGTTTTCAGTAAAATAAATTTGTGTGTTCATTTTCTCAGTACACCTGCTCTGTGATTGTCATAACAATGCCATAGATACAAAATGTGTTAACGGGCCCCACTTTTAGCATTTTGATAGTTGTTGAGTTTCAAACACCCCTCCTCCCATAAGCCATAAGGCATAAAATTTCACATCAGATGTGTGTTTCACATGCCATATTTCTCGTCAAGTAAATGGTTATCCTCCTTACTGTTGTTTACGTGCCACTCCTTTCATGCCATTGGTGTCTTGAGATGATTTATAATGACATTTTAGCTTCTCTTTTGTTCTTGCTTTAAAGCTGAAGGTATGTACCTTTCTCATTGAAATACTACTAAGTCCTAAGATATATGAGGCAACTACGTATTACCTAATGTTTTCAAAATTCTCATCATACTGCATGGCACTACAAGACTGTCTCCTATGGTCCAGATTTGTTTTGTTATTGCAAATACATTTTCTGCTCACTGAACACTTTGGTAGACCCTTGTAGAGACTGATTTTTGTAATGAACAAAGCTGCTTTCAAAAGTCGTAAGTCATTTTGGAGAACTGTTTTACTTCTTAATTTGCAAAATCATCATGGAACTTTCATATTGAAAAAGCTCAGGCAAATAGTCTGTACCCATCTGTCTCTCTCCTTTGATTTATTGCCCCCACAGCTACCAAATTTGTGTTAACCTTTTCCTTTGTGTCTGGTTTTCCTTTTTTAATTCCTGTACTCTTTTTTCCCATCCTTACGCTGTCATTTTATATTCTGACACCCCTGTCCTGTACTTTTGTGATTTTTTTATTTTGTTTTTTATTACTTACATTTTTCTGCAAGCTGCTTGAATTTTATTATTATTACACCATTATTCACATTCATGTTTTATGCCCAATGTCATGTAAGAACATTGTTAGTGTCTTTCCATTTTACTTCTTAAATTGTATTTCTGACTTATCCAGACTTGTATTCACAATATCTGGCAACATTTTACATTACTTCTAATTTTTTTTACCTCAATGATTCCTTCAAAACACACCAAATTTGTATTGTTTTTACTGTTGCTTTTTATCATTACCTTATCAGTGTGTGTTGAATTAACATCTTTTTAACCTATGTTTCTTATTTTGTTCCCCCCCACAGAGCCAAGACAGTTGAGGAAACGAGAAATTCCTATAAACGTGGTCAGAAATTCAGTAACCGTAAGCCATGAAATTGAACAGTTTATGAGACAATTACAATTTATCACTGTTAGTAAGAGCTCTCTGACCATATGCTAGTGGTGTTTTGAAATTGTCGTACGGACAATGGCAGTATATGTAGTAAAAGAAAAGAAAATAATTCACTTTATGAACAGAACCTTTGGTAGGATAATAATATAGGATAGTAATATTAATTGAGGTAACAAAATGAAAATTTGCAATGTGATGATCCAGTACTCAATTCACCTGACCTTTTTTTGTTTTGTTTTTCTTTTTCTCTCCTCCTCCTCCTCCTCTTCTTCTTCTTCTTTTAAAAATAGTGTGTATTGGTAGTTATATGTGTGTCTTGCCATGTAGTGCTCTCTCTCTCTCTCTCTCTCTCTCTCTCTCTCTCTCTCTCTCTCTCTCTCTCACACACACACACACACACACACACACACTTTTCTTTTTCCAAATAATATTAAAACACTGGGCTAGTCACTTCATGCTTCTACAAGTGGTTTTTATAAAATTTTAATTATCACCTCAAAATTTAAAAAAAGTTACATAATTAGTTTTTTGTTTGTTTGCATTAAATGTCTGTAGTCCTGGTACACATTGAAATCCCTGCACCACAATATCGTTGAAAGCTACTAGAGGAGCCAAAACAAAATGACGCAGCCTTTTGATAAAATGGAATATTGTGCAGTACCTCATCTCTGCTGAAAATGAATTTACATGATACTCCACTTTATCAATGCACTGTGACTCCTTTCTTCCCCCTCCAGTGTCCTGCTGCAGTATTGTGATGCAGAGTGCAATGTGAGTATCAATACAGCAGACATGTACCTGCAAATTAACAAATCATTATGTAACTTTATTTTTTCAGAGTGACATTTAAAACTATCCCTTGTGTGAGCTTATGCCAGTCTAAGAAAAGCTTTGAGTGAGTAAGGGAAGTTATTGAAACTGACAGTTTGTGAAATAGAAAACACTGTTGTGATTAGTGTCATCAATAATATGACTGAAATGAGTGAATGGCACCTTTTCGATTAGGAGTCCAGATACGTTATTCGGACAATATGAAAAACAAATACAAATTATAATAAAACTCCCAATTTTGGAACATTTCTTCTTACTGTATTTCAAAGTTATTTATTTATTTTTATAAGAAAGTTCATAAAAAAGTTCTGTGTAACTCTCTCTTTCTGCGTCACTCACCCTGTCATGTTAGTTTCCTGAACTGCTTAGCCTCACCTTTGCAGTAATTGACATTGTCCATGACTTCCTGTAGTATTCCTTTTTCTTTCTTTTTTTTTCTTTTTTTTCCTTAGGAGGAACCCCTCTTTCAGAGAGCCTGAGATTCTCAATATTTTCTTTTCTCCCCCTCAGTAAGCCCACAACATTCCACATATGTGGCATGTACAGCAATTGTATCTGTTGCCGTATGTAGTACATTGCGTGCTAAATTCTTGAGTGTCACTTGTATGCAAGCTCTTGTTAAGACTTGTAGAGTTGATCCTCTTTATGTAGTATGTATTTCAGTGCTGTGTTCAACATCATATGTATTAGTATGTATTTGTTCCACATGTATACGTGGTGTTATTATGAAGTTTCTGAAGTGTATTTTGTACCTGAAGATATATTTCCAGGTTTCCAACCACAGTGGCAATTCCATTTCCTGCACGGTATTTTGACAAGTAGCCTGGTTGTCTTTATCAGGTGCTGTGAGTGATTAATCACCATAATGTGCTCACTGCCTGGACTCTAGCCAAACTGACAAAGACTATGGCTCATAGTGCCTGAGGAAGAGAATTGAGTATGTTCTGTAGAAAAATTGTCTAGTCAACCTGGCTGGTCACCCAGAAATATATCTTCGTCAGTTATTCTGGGTAAATGTTAGAAATTATATTTTAAACATTTTATTTTTGATGACCTGTTTATAACTTGCTTATCAGAATTTTCTGTAATGTGCCAAAACTATTTACTGTCAAAAATGAAAGGACAGATACGTACAAGAACAATGAATGTCAAGTGAGTTGACAGATAATTTTCTTTCCATGTGTGATGCTTGTGTTATGGATCTCATATATTTCATAGTGTCTTCCCAAATTACCAGAATGTCATCACTGAACTACAAACTTTTATTTTCTATTGCGAGAATACAAGAAGCATGTTGATTGTTTCACACTATAATGTTAAATCATCTTTAAGGACTCTAAACAAAAGTTGTTAGTAAGTAATTGTTGTCTGGAGGACAAGTTAGCAACCAAATTTTAATTTGTTTTACATACATAACGGAATCAGTGACTCATCTTACTTACAAAGAATACATAAGTAATGAAGATATGAAGTTTGTGGACGCCAGTGTGTAACTGGTGTAACTCCTGACACCCTCTGAGATCAACAGTCCTTTCATGTGGAAAGTTCATGGAGTGTGTAGCTGGTGAAGTCAGAGAACTTACATGATATTCTAAGAAGGTGGTGTGCAGCAATCGGCAGTTGGGATGGTGTTCATGAGAAGATTTATGCAACTGTATGTCCCTCTGCATAAGATGAGTTGCAGCATTGGGTGCATTGTATTCTAAGGAGAAGTGTTGGGGGCACCAGTGTAGCTTTTCAAGACAAACTGCTGCAATAAGTGAGTACAAACTTCTGAAGAGTAGTGGATGGCATTGGGATATGGGACCAAAATGTACTATCCTTGCTTATATGTGTGCCATGCCTCTTATATTATTTTTGTTATGAGTGAAAGGAACTTCCTATGGTGAAACATCTCCTAGCTGAAATATCGTAGAAATTTTGTGATTTCAGCTTTTGTAAACATGAGAAACCTTCAAGAATGTTTTATCTTGGATTATACAACAACGAGTCTGATTGAAAAATTGCCTCAGTTCAGAAACAACTTCAGCTGTGTGATGTATGCTCTCAAATAAACTTTGAAGTAGTTGAGGAAAGAATGTGTATGACGGAGATCTACAAACTAGTAAAAAGCTCAATTATTGAGCACAAAAAATTGTACTGTAGCAAAGTATATCACATTGTTTTTCAGCAGTTTCCAAAGCACAAGCTCTTGTGCTTTGTATGTCTTTAGGTTAAAAATGAATGTGAAGTATTAATTTCTTAAATTCTTTTGTATGCTTTTGATTCTTTGATATAGTAACTTGAGAGCTTCACTTCAAGATAGAATGTGCTTCCAAGAGTTCTTTTTCATTTAGAATCTTCGGAGAATCCAAAAATATGAAATGAAATTTGAAATCATTGACTTAATTTTTCCCTCTCGGTTTGCATATTATGATATATTTAATGTTTTTTTAAAAAAATGGAAATTTGGTGTTTTACTTTTGTTCAGGAACTCTATCCTTAGCTCTCCCGTACCTTCACTGATCATGGTTGTGGTGTGTTTATAGAAATATATTGTAATATAGATTTGTGTTTTGGAAAATGATGAGATATTTTGAATGTTTGAAGATAAATATTATGGTGCTAGAGGTTGCTGTTTGCAGTTTATATTCTCTAAATTTTTTAAAAAATTTGTACTTGAGAAAAATAACTGTATTATTATGTAAAGTATGTTTATATGTATATTGTCAAAATATTTTACCTTTATTTTAAAAGGTATATTGTAAATATTAGTAATACAGGAAAATGATAATTTTGCATATATTCAGTGTTGTGATTAAGGCCACCAAAAGATGTTTTTCCCCTTTGAATGTGAATTACACGCAATACCATAATTTATTTATTCTCTGTTTGTTCTTCTTTTATTAAAATGCTGTTTTTTTTCTTTATATGAAAAGTGATTTTATTGCAAATGTTTTTTTCTCAGTGCCAACAAGAGAAAAAATATTTATGTGGTACATGTACTAACTGTACAGAAAAATTAAAATTCATTACAAGCACATGAACATAAGATTAGAAGTGTGTCTGAGAACTCTTTTTCATTATTTTCCCTGTCCTATTGAAAGTACACAAACACATAAAACATATGGTTTCATTGTGTTGTCATAGTGATACCACTCAGTGAGCACCCGAGTACAAATATTTGAGTTTTTCAAAATATGTGCAGTTTGACAACATAAAGTTTCTAGTAAATTTTAAGTGTATCAAAATATTGCTAATACCCTGTCATACTTGTGTCACTCATTATTGCATATGTTTGTACACTCTTCCTTTAGTGGATACTAACAGACAGTAGTACTACAAACATGCACCAAACAAGGACTTGAGTACACTGTAGTTTCTTGAAGCGATGAAACATCATCTGAGTAGTGTCAGGTTTACAAATAACAAAATTATATAGAGAAGACCATATTCTTTGGGTAGTTAAACGTGAATATACACAGATGCAGCATATTGTGCTTAATAATGAGCCCCGCGCGACTGCTATGGTCTCAGGTTCGAATGCTGCCTCGGGCATGGATGTGTGTGATGTCCTTAGGTTAGTTAGGTTTAAGTAGTTCTAAGTTCTAGGGGACTGATACCCACAGATGTTAAGTCACATAGTGCTCAGAGCCATTTTTTTAATAATGAGCCTCTCAGGTCGTTCAACAAATTTCGAATAAGTATGCAGCTAGTGAACCCATAATCCTGAGTTCACTACCACAGAAGTTTTACTAAAGAGTGTGAAAAAAAGGAATTTTGTAGCAAGTAGATACTGTGAAAGAAGCCAGCTGTAAATTTGGTAAAGCAGTTATGGATGGGCTATTTACAATTTGTACAGAAACCAGATGGCAGTTTGAGTCGAGGGGGATGAAAGGGAAGCAGTGGTTGAGAAGGGAGTGAGACAGTGCTGTAGCCATCTCCAATGTTATTCAATCTGTATACTGAGCAAGCAGTAAAGGAAATAAAAGAAAAATTTGAAGTAGGAATTAAGGTTCAGAGAGAAGAAATAAAAACTTTGATGATTGCAGATGACATTGATAATTCTGTCAGAGACAGTAAACGACCGGGAAGAGGAGTTGAATGGAATGGATGGTGTTTTGAAGGGAGATTATAAGATGAACATCAACAAAAGCAAAATGAGGACAATGGAATGTAGTCGAATTAAATCAGGCGGTGCTGAGGGAATTAGATAAGGAAATGAGACACTTTAAGTAGTAGATGAGTTTTGCTATTTGGGAAGCAAAATAACTGATGATGGTCGAAGTAGGAAGGATGTAAAATGTAGACTGGCAATAGCAAGAAAAGCTTTTCTGAAGAGGAGAAATTTGTTAACATTGAGTATAGTGTCAGGATGTCCTTTCTTAAAGTATTTGTATAGAGTGTAGTCATGAATGGAAGTGAAACATGGACGATAAACAGTTTAGACAAGAAGAGAATAGAAGCTTTTGAGATGTAGTGCTACAGGAGAATGCTGAAGATGAAATAGGTAAATCAAGTAACTAATGAGGAGGTACTGAATAGAACTGGGTACAACCTGACTAGAAGAACGGATCAGTTAGTAGGACACATTCTGAGGCATCAAGGGATCACCAGTTTAGTGGTTTTTTTTTTTTTTTGGGGGGGGGGGGGGGGCAAAATCATAGAGGGAGACCAAGAGATGAATACAGTAAGCAGACTCAGAGAGATGTAGGTTGCAGTAGTTATTCAGAGATGAAGACGCTTGCATGGGATAGAGCAGTGTGGACAGCCGCATCAAACCAGTCTTTGGACTGAAGACTACTACAACAACACCAACACCTTGTATATCCAAATCAGTGAGGTATTCCAAAGAACAAGCTAATTTGTGGAATGCTCTGTAGATAAACTTGAGGAAGGTACATCTTGTTCATCTCTGCATGTTGCTCAACATCCACTGCAAACTTGTGGAAGGTACATCTTGTTCATCTCTGCATGTTGCTCAACATCCACTGCAAAATAGATTGTCCACAGTGGAAACAAGAAGCACTTTGAAGATTAAGTAAGGGAAAATACTGTTTACCTCTAGGCAAGGCCTTTGGATATTTAAAAAAAAAAAACTCTCCTGCACCTCTAGAAAGTTGAATCAGCATGTGATTGCCCTTGTGCAATGATGACTGCAAGTGCATATGTGTGTTAACATCCTTTTCAGCAAACTTACCACTTTGCCAGAGCACTGGTAAAAATAATGACTTCCCAACCCATACAGTAAGTTTCCATAAATCGGCAGTATTAACAAAATGTGTTCCTACCATAACCTGTCCCTTGATAGAACGTGAAACATCGTTTCATTGTTCCAGCTCACGTCAAACGTCTCTAGTGAACCATACCTTCTGTCAAGTCACTTAAGTGCTATATCTCCACCTGGTATTAAAAATAAAAATAAAAATAAAAAAAAAAAAGAATTTGAGGAATGAACCACAGAAATTGATCACTCAGCTGGACAGAAATACGGAAGGATTTTGAGAGGAATTTTGATGGAAATGTTTGCTTTGTATCACCATCTATGGGCATTATCCAGACAATGCTGGAATCCTTTATTTGAGTTATTGCTATTGCCAGTAGCAAAAAAAAATTCTTTTATGATTGAAAAAAAAAAAAAAAACACAAAGTGATTTGATTTGTGACACCAAACAGGCATGTTGTTTACACAACAACTGTTTCTTCTGCTGTCTGAAATTTGTAACACATTATCAGCTGTTTCAAAATTCACCATGATGTGCTGTTGTTGTTGTGGTCTTCAGTCCTGAGACTGGTTTGATGCAGCTCTCCATGCTAATCTATCCTGTGCAAGCTCCTGCTAATCTATCCTGTGCGAGCTCCTTCATCTCCCAGTACCTACTGCAACCTACATCCTTCTCAATCTGCTTAGTGTATTCATCTCTTGGTCTCCCTCTACGATTTTTACATTCCACGCTGCTCTCCAATGCTAAATTTGTGATCCCTTGATGCCTCAGGACATGTCCTACCAACCGATCCCTTCTTCTAGTCAAGTTGTGCCACAAACTTCTCTTCTCCCCAATCCTATTCAATACCTCCTCATTAGTTATGTGATCTACCCACCTAATCTTCAACATTCTTCTGTAGCACCACATTTCGAAAGCTTCTATTCTCTTCTTGTCCAAACTATTTATTGTCCATGTTTCACTTCCATACATGGCTACACTCCATACAAATACTTTCAGAAACGACTTCCTTACACTTAAATTTATACTCGATGTTAACAAATTTCTCTTTTTCAGAAATGCTTTCCTTGCCATTGCCAGTCTACATTTTATATCATCCCTACTTCGACCATCATCAGTTATTTTGCGCCCCAAATAGCAAAACTCCTTTACTACTTTAAGTGTCTCATTTCCTAATCTAATTCCCTCAGCATCACCCGACTTAATTCGACTACATTCCATTATCCTTGTTTTGCTTTTGTTGATGTTCATCTTATATCCTCCTTTCAAACCATTGTCCATTCCGTTCAACTGCTCTTCCAAGTCCTTTGCTGTCTCTGACAGAACTACAATGTCATCGGCGAACCTCGAAAGTTATTATTTCTTCTTCATGGATTTTAATACCTACTCCGAATTTTTCTTTTGTTTCCTTTACTGCTTGCTCAATATACAGATTGAATAACATCGGGGAGAGGCTACAACCCTGTCTCACTCCCTTCCCAACCACTGCTTTCCTTTCATGTCCCTCGACTCTTATAACTGCCATCTGGTTTCTGTACAAATTGTAAACAGCCCTTCGCTCCCTGTATTTTACCCCTGCCACCTTTAGAATTTGAAAGAGAGTATTCCAGTCAACATTGTCAAAAGCTTTCTCTAAGTCTACAAATGCTAGAAACATAGGTTTGCCTTTCCTTAATCTTTCTTCTGAGATAAGTCGTAAGGTCAGTATTGCCTCACGTGTTCCAACATTTCGACGGAATCCAAACTGATCTTCCCCGAGGTCAGCTTCTACCAATTTTTCCATTCGTCTGTAAATAATTCGTGTTAGTATTTTGCAGCTGTGACTTATTAAACTGATAGTTTGGTAATTTGCACATCTGTCAACACGTGCTTTCTTTGGGATTGGAATTATTATATTCTTCTTGAAGTATGAGGGTATTTCACCTGTCTCGTACATCTTGCTCATCAGATGGTAGAGTTTTGTCAGGACTGGCTCTCCCAAGGCCGTCAGTAGTTCTAATGGAATGTTGGCTACTCCCGGGGCCTTGTTTCGACTCAGGTCTTTCAGTGCTCTTGATATTCAAACAAGTGGCTCTCTTTTCTCCAAAGGTCTCTTTAATTTTCCTGTAGGCTGTATCTATCTTACCCCTAGTGAGATAAGCCTCTACATCCTTACATTTGTCCTCTAGCCATGCCTGTTTAGCCATTTTGCACTTCCTGTCGATCTCATTTTTGAGCCGTTTGTATTCCTTTTTGCCTGCTTCATTTACTGCATTATTATATTTTCTCCTGTCATCAGTTAAATTCAATATTTCTTCTGTTACCCAAGGATTTCTATTAGCCCTCATCTTTTTACCTACTTGATCCTCTGCTGCCTTCACTACTTCATCCCTCAGAGCTACCCATCTGTCTTCTACTGTATTTCTTTCCCCCATTCCTGTCAATTGTTCCCTTATGCTCTCCTTGAAACTCTGTACAACCTCTGGTTCAGTCATTTTATCCATGTCCCATCTCCTTAAATTCCCGCCTTTTTGCAATTTCTTCAGTTTTAATCTACAGTTCATAACCAATAGATTGTGGTCAGAGTCCACATCTGCCCCTGGAAATGTCTTACAATTTAAAACCTGGTTCCTAAATCTCTGTCTTACCATTATATAATCTATCTGATACCTTTTAGTATCTCCAGGATTCTTCCATGTATACAACCTTCTTTTATGATTCTTGAACCAGGTGTTAGCTATGATTAAGTTATGCTCTGTGCAAATTTCTAACAGACGGCTTCGTCTTTCATTTCTTAGCCCCAATCCATATTCACCTACTATGTTTCTTTCTCTCCCTTTACCTACTGTCGAATTCCAGTCACCCATGACTATTAAATTTTCGTCTCCCTTCACTACCTGAATAATTTCTTTTATCTCATCGTACATTTCTTCAATTTCTTCGTCATCTGCAGAGCTAGTTGGCATATAAACTTGTACTACTGTAGTAGGCATGGGCTTCGTGTCTATCTTGGGCACTATAATACGTTCACTATGCTGTTTGTAGTAGCTTACCCGCACTCCTATTTTTTTATTCATTATTAAACCTACTCCTGCATTACCCCTATTTGATTTTGTATTTATAACCCTGTATTCACCTGACCAGAAGTCTTGTTCCTCCTGCCACCGAACTTCACTAACTCCCACTATATCTAACTTTAAACCTGCCCGATTAAGGGATGTGCTGTGATACAAATTAAGTGATGAAATTATTGACAATTTGACAAATGTTATGATTTTCTGTCTTACTAGGGGGGACTATTTGATTCTTAGGGAGCATTATAATTGTGAAGTAATGTTCTAAATAGCATATTAGGGAAGATATTCGATAAGCTTGTAATCCCCCCATAGTTTGCATTTTACAGACTGGGAAGCTCAAGCTGCTCATTAATTTTTAGTATTTAGTATTAATTTTCACCATTCTGGCCAAAGCTGCCAGAGTTGGTGGTCATGTTTGCATGAGATGTGTTTGCTTGTGTGTATGAATGGTGTGTGTTTCAGGGTTTCTCTTTTGATGGTGAAAACTAAGGCTGAAACCTTTGTGTAAGTGCCTATTAATTGTGCCTGTCTGCAACTTAACATGTCATCTTTATGATAAGTAACAATTTATTGTTTCCTACATTGTTGATCTTCCTACCTGGAATTTCAATTGTTTAACTTCCTGTATAGAGTTATAAGATGGTAATATAATATTAATGACCAGGCATAGCAAGGGCTTTGATACTAATTGTTCATTCTGATGATAAGTATTTATATTTTTAAAGTTTCCTTTCTTGACAGATGATATGAGGGTGATTTGATGAGACAGTTACAAAAGCAAGAAAAAATGTTTGTTTCATAAACAACTCACCTTACTTCTTGACATAGTCTCCTTTGGGAGATATACACTTGGTCCAGTGATCCTCCAGCTTTTTCATCCCGCCAGAAAAATAGTTTCTATCAAACTCTGCAAAATATGTGTTGGCTGCAACTATCACTTTCTCATTTTATGAATTTTTTTTCATAAAAAGCTAGAGTTCCAAGTTAGGGAATGGGAAGACATCACTTGGGGCCAAGTCTGGTGAATAGGGTGGATGAGGAACAATTGAAAGACCAACTGATACACTTTTGCCATTATTATTGCCAATTTGTGGGATGGTGCATTGTCTTGGTGAAAGAGCACTTTTTTGAATTTACACCTTGGTCTTTTTTCAGTCAAGGAAAGTTTCAAATGATCCAACAATGAATCATGATAGGGTCCAGTTATGGTTCTGCCGTTTTACAAGTAATCTATCAGGATTATTCCTGACGTGGCACAGGAAAGGCTTTTTACTAACAGTAAATTTTCTTGATAAGTGTTTGTATTTTTGAAGTTCCCTTTCGTGACAAGTTACATGAGAGTGTTTTAGGACTGGTAAAAAACCAAGAAAAAATGTTTGTTTCACAAAACCAGTTCATGCATTTTTGCCATTGTTATTGCTGATGTGTTGCATGATGCACTATCCTGGTTAAAGAGCACTTTTTTGCATGCCAATCTTGGTCTTTTTTCAGCCCGTGCAAGTTTCAAAAAATCCATCAGTGAAGCAGAATAGGGTCCACTTATGGTTCTGCCTTTTTCTAAGTGTACGTCCTTGTATCAAACCATGTTTAAATTCATTACTACAAAGGTAAATGGTCTTCAGTGATGGTACAGACTCCACATGAACTTCATCCAATTCTGTTTTTATTTGTGCAGTAGTCCAGCTGTTCAAATGAAAATATTAAATAACAGCACGAAATTCAGTTTTCGCCGTTTTCAATTGCAGTCGACACATTGACCAGTTCAGACAGCTGTCAGCAATGGAATGTACACTGTACAGTGTTGAAATTCTTTATATGATTCTTGGAATAATCAAGCTTTACTACCATGAAAGCACAACAAAAATGTTCAATTTTTTCGCGCAACTTTACTAGACTCATGAAACAATGCTCATATTTATACTATTAAACCTCAGAAATATATTTTGTGTGTAATTTTTTAAAAACAATCCCAATTATATCCCATTGATTTTCTTTTTAGAGTGACCATTTTTGCTGTAACTATAAACTGCAAGCAGTTTTCTTCTTCTTCTTCTTCTTCTTCTTCCTTTTTTTTTTTTAGTATGGCCATTTTTGCTGCAGTTGGTTTGTACCAGGATTTATTAAGTCCTTCATACACATGAAAGATAGCCCTATTTCATCCACACCTCCAGATGTGTAACCATAGCTCTCGGCTGCAGTGAAACGTGAGCTAGCTGCAGAAAATACAGAATGTAGTTTTCAAAATTTTGCCACAGAAATATGTACATTTTCTTTTTAATTGTATTGACTGACTTTACAGAAGTGAATCATACGAATTGTATAGGGTTCTAAAAGTCAATTTTAAAGATACAAGTGTCATAGAAAAGTTCTTGCAGAATATAAATGCTTTTGGATTAAAGGAGGCCATTCATTGAAAAGCAGAAGGGTTGAGATAGGAAGCTTTTTTCCTCCATGTGTGCCTATTGACAACTCAGCGCTTGTGCTTTTCAGTGAATGATCTCCTTTAATCAAAAAAATATTTTAAATATGTTTTTGAATTTGTCACAAAAAGTTACTAAACCTGAATACATTAATACCTAAACAGCACCAGAAGAAGACTGCAAGTCACACAGTTGACATATTGTGCAGGCAAGATGTGAATAATTGACAGAAACTGATTAATCCACATGACAACGCCTTGCCGGGAAAGCTTGAAGAATTTCATTAGTAAAGAACTCGCTGAATAGTAGAGACGCTGAGTCGCCAAAGGCGCATGAAGGAGACTAAGAACTTTGCTTACCTTTGGACAAATTCTTTTTCAGAGCTATAGAGTGTGTACACACACACACACACACACACACACACACACACACACACACACACACACACCTGTGTGGTTCCATTATGTCATGACAGCTCACTGCCTGTGCTAATTACTCTTTAAATTGTTTACATTCCACCAGGACTTGAAATTAACATTCAGATAAATGATTTCCAATGCTATATGGAATTTGTTCAGACACCAGATGAGCAGTCATGGATCAGTACAGCACCCCATTACTTTTAGTTTCCCATGAAGTTCATGTCACAACATGTTATTGCTGTCTTTAACTTCTATATGCTACTAGGGATGTGTGTTTAAATTTGATTGCTCTTGTGCTTATCTCTGTCCACAGGCAAACACAAATATTTTAACAATTGCTTTACTTACCAGCAACATCATGCAAGATTCATTGTATACACAGCACCATGAAATGTGATGTAACAGTTAAATGTCTTAACCAGTCTGAAAGTACATAACCACAAAGGCTTTTTAAGTTACTAAATTTAATTTAAAATTTTAGAAACTAACAGGCCTCTTCCTTTTAAATATGCCAGTAAAACATTATTTTACACTATTTAACCTAACTAATGTGCATTTGGCCCAGTATATGCATTTGCAGTGACTTTACAAGATAACTATAAACATGTGAGATTTAAAACTTTCCTCGCGTACGTATTGTGCTACAATATTTCGGTGCAGAGTCTTCTGGCCATCTTCAGGTGATACTGGCGAAAACGCACTGAGCACTGGTACTTAAGGCCCTGCCGACACGTGTGGTAGATTAACTTGGCTTTGCGTATGTGCTACTTGAGTGCATTCGATTCTGCTACGCCGCGAGCCTTCCAGGAACTCACCGCATCAATATCAGTTCAATTGTCTTCCTGCGGTTCCATCAGAAACAATGCCAGCTATGGAGGTCACGAAGTTTTTCAACGATTGGATTCCATGCCAAATTCAAATGAAATCCGCCGTCTTGATTACTAAGAGACTCACTGTCAGACAGTCGTATTTCCGCGGATTCATTAATAACAGAACTCCAAAAGTTAGACGTATGGGCCACAAGTTTGGTCTCTCTGTAATTCATAATGACCTGTGGAAATACAGTGTTCGGCAATGGCAGGCATACAAGGCTGAAGTAGGCGAGTATGCCGCTGATGTTCTACAATGTGATCCTGCACAGTATGCGTCGTTTGCCCTGTATAAGATTTGCTGCATTCACACAGAATCCTGTACACACCTGCCTTGCGCAGCTCTAGGTCGTCTGACAGATCCCAACAGTGATGAAATTTTTGCAGGAGGGCGAAAGATTGCTTTCACTTTATATTTTCTTAGTATTCTGCTTATCCGTGGAAATACGACTGCCTGACAGTGAGTCTCTTATAAATCGAGACGGCAGATTTCCATTGAATTTGGCATAGAATCCAATTGTTAAAAAGCTTTGTGACCTCCATAGCCGACGTAGTTCTCTGATGGAACTGCGGGAAGACAATCAAATTGATATCGATGCAGTGAGTTTTCAACAAGGAGGGTGCGCGGCGCATCAGAATCATACATGCTCAAGTAGCACATGCGCAACGTCAAGTGAATCCACCACGCATGTGCCAGCAGGGCCGGAAATACCAGAGCTCAGTGCGTTTTCGAGTGTCACCTAAAGATGGCCAAAAGACACTGCGCCAAAGTATTGTCGCAGGAAGTTACAGACATCCGGCGGTTTGCCCGAAATTTTGTGGAACAACTATAAAAATCTCGTGAGTACACAGTAACAGCTGAGTATTGAACAGGTAAGCAATTTTCTTATTCGTTGTAACTTCCTAAATACCTTTCAGGCTATTCAGTATTGTACCCAACTGCAAGAATCATTCAGAATACACTACTCTTACAATGGTACAGGAAGAATGTGTTGTTTACCGTGGAACATAACATGATAGCTAACAGAGAAAAAACACAATGAGGCCCTCATTCTGTCCCTCTGCGCTCTATTACCTGTATACTGAAGATAAAAAATTTGTATTATGTCAGAATGAGTTTGCTGCAAGTGTAAACCGTAGTTGGTTAGGCCAATAGAAGAGATCAGTGGCAGCAAGCAATGACCCTCAGTCTGGTAAAGTATACTCATATCAACTTATCTGTTGTTTATTCACATGAACCAAATTATAGTAATAATAATTCTATATATATTGATAGAAATAACTATCATCCATAGAAATTGTATCCTCTTGTAGTATTTATGTCCTTTTATTTATATTTAACAGAATATGTAAGATGCAATAACTCAGAATGTAATCTTGTGGGTTACCAATTTCTTCTGCTGACCTCTTCAGTTATGAACCATGATGTGTATTGTTTGTCACATCTATTTGTGTCAGATAAAAGTGTGTAGGAGTTACTATGGTTCTCTGTGTGTGTGTGTGTGTGTGTGTGTGTGTGTGTGTGTGTGGAGGAGTGGGGGGGTGGGGGTAGGGGAGAGGGTCATGCATGCTACAGAATACTATCTGGCATCTGGATATGGATTCCGCACTAACTCATAGCTTCAGTGCATCAGTAGCTGTATCCTACTTTTATGAACTCTAAAGAGACTGTCAGGTGCTACAAATTTGTGCAGATAAGCATCTCCTCCAGAAGGTTCACCAGTTTGTACTGCGTTGTGTATCATGTATCTGAATAGATTACTTTGCTTAGCTGTATTAATTAATCTATTCACATATCATTTTATTTATTCTCCACATGAGGGACAACCCTGTGAGAAATGGAGTTGGTGGTGGTGGTGGTGGTGGTGGTGGTGGTTGTAGTAGTAGTAGTAGTAGTAGTAGTAGTAGTACATTACTATTTTGATCATTAAAGATACAAGAAATGACATGTTGTTAATCAAAAGCACTTACTATATTTTAGTCCATACTAACAAAGGCTGCAAAAAATAAAAGAGAAAGAAAAGCAAAGGCTCTTTGCTTTCAGCAGGCGTTCGTCTACTGATGCTGTTCATTTACTGGGTTCATCTACTACTACATGCCTTAATGATTATATCAGTATATTGGTTGATGATTTATAAGATTTTGGGTGTTACAATGGCAGGGTCTTCATACATTGTTTCCTTTGGTGCTAATAAAGAATCATAAGCCTAGGTTCTCAATATTCCAGTAATGTAGTGGATATAAAGTGGTTTTAATTTGGTTTTGAATTTATGCGGATTATTTATTTTTTTATTGCATGACTAAGAGCAATTTGTTAATAAGGTGTGCATATTGATGAGGAACAAATTTTTGTACTCTCCACAGGGGTATGAAATTACATGCAGATTATTTGTATATATTGTACTGGTCTCATTTTGATTAGTTTTTCAGAAACTGTAGTTTATTATGCCAGTGAATGACAGTATGCCGTAAATGTACTGAAAGTGTGTGAAATATGTGGTACCATTTTTGCCTGTAAATTGAAATAGCGAGAGATACTTCTCAGTTCAAAGCAGTCCTTATTGAACATCTTTCATCAGCTGATCAATGTATCCATCTGGACACCGAACACGACCACTAGGGTCGCAGATTCGAATCCTGCCTCGGGCCTGGATGTGTGTGATTTATTTATTTATTTAGCATCCAATAGATCACACATGTGATATAGGATTTGTCATTTGATTACACGTAACACATAACAACACATACACATAATAAATTGACAAACATATACAAACAGCAAACAAATTACATACACATAGTACATAAGTAGTGTACAAGAACTTATTACCCTAAAAAACAAAAGTATGTGCTCACGATAAACAATTTTAGATAATGAACTATGGCTTATACACAAAACGTGTTACGGATATACACAAAACGTATTACGGATATTTAACAGATTTTTCCTAAGTATCATAATTACAAAGTTGAAAACATCATTAAATTAGTCTGAATTTTTTAAAAAATAAGTAGGCTACGGGTTTCAATCCACAGTCTGAGACAGGTATTCATTTACACTGTAGTAGCATTTTTCCATCAAGTATTTTTTTACTTCATGCTTGAAATTATTTTTGCCTTTCAATTCTTTAATTTGAGATGGAAGTGCGTTTAAAATCTTTATTCCTAAGTGGCTAACATGTTTCTGACTTCTAGTTTTTGCTACATAGGGAATGTGGAAGTCTTTACAGTGCCTTGTATTGTGATCGTGGTAGCTTGAGTGTCCTTAGGTTGGTTAGGTTTAGGTAGTTCTAAGTTCTAGAAGACTGATGACCTCAGAAGTTAAGTCCCATAGTGCTCAGAGCCATTTGAACCATTTTGGACACTGATTAATTTTACGCATGATGTATCCAGCAATAAATGCTCCTGAAACCTGAAAATTATAGTTATTCCTTTGAAACTGCGTAAGATAGATTTTTGTAAGATTTAGAATCGAATAGTTTGCTGTGAACCTGAGCCCATTCAGCAGTTTTCTTAGCTGTATCTGGTGTAGTAAATAATTAATAATTTAGGAGTGAAGGTAACAACTTACAGAACATGAGGCCTTAAGTTGTTGACAGGCGCATAAATGAGACTGAAAACTTCACAAGGTTTCAGACGACTCCTTTTTTGAGCTAGGTAGCACATGTGTGGATGCAGACACATACAACACACATCTGTATGTTGTGTTGGCTGAATGCACAATGCTGGGACTATAGTTCTGCAGGCTGATTAAGGTGAGGGGTTGTGTTGGGTGGTATGGCTGAGGGGAGAAGGGAGGTGGAAAGTGGGAGGGAAGGGTGGCTTGTGGCCTGGAGGGAGGCACCAGATGCATGGAATAAAAATGCAACACATGGCACCAGAAAGTTTATGCAGTGCACAGTGGTATGGAGGAGTGGATTGGGAGGGAGTAACAGAACAGAGGAAGGGGAGGATGTGGTTGCAAGCCCAGGGGCAAGGTGGAATCAAGTGTGGGCAGGGTGTTAATGAAGACTGAGGCCATGAGGGATGCGCTTCACGGACAACTCACATTTATTTATTTAAGAAAAACTGGTGTGTGTGTGTGGGGGGGGGGGGGGGGGGGATCAAGATAAGACAGGTTGTGAAGCAGCCACTGAAATCAAGCATGTTGTGCTCAGTAGCATGTTTTGCCACTGGATGGTCAGCTTTGCTCTTGGCCGTAGCTTGACCAGTCAGTCAGTGGAAAGCTTGTTCATGATCATGTCCACATAAAATGCAACATAGAAATTGCAGCAGACCTAGTATGTGAAATATCTGCTTTCACAGGTGGCCATGCCTCTGGTGGGATAATATAAGCTTGTGGCGAGATATGTAGGATATGGTGGGTGAGTGAATCATACAGATCTTGCATTTGGGTCTTATGCAGGGATATGACTCATGTGACAAGGAGTTGAACTTGGGTGTAGCACTGGAATGGAGAAGGTTGGGAAAGATTGTAGGTTTGATGCTCCTAACTTCTGGTCACAGTGCTTGACAGCTGAAGCCCTGACAAAGGATATGGTCCAGTTCTTCCAGTCCAAGATAAAATTGGCTAATGGTGGTGGAGACAGGATTAGGACTGTTTGAGAAAATGGTGCAGGAAATTTTTCTTTGGACTATGTTTGGAGGAACATGCTTGTCTATGAAGGCCTTGGTGAAACCTTCAGCATACTGGGCAAGGGAATTCTCATCACTGAAGATGTGCCATCCATGGATGGCCAGACTAGAGGTGAGTGATTTTTTTTTTGTCATGGAAGGGATGGCAAGCCTTCAGAATCCAGATACTATTGGTGTTTAGTGGGCTTGATACAGACAGAAATATGAATGGAGCTATTAGAACAGTGAAAGTCAGTGTCCAGGGGGATGGCACATTGGGCTGAGGAGGTCCAGGTGAAATGACTGGGAGAGAAGGAATTTTTGGCTGTGGAGGATTGAGGAGAGTGCATCTTGATCCTAGACTGGACCGGTGTGCTGGAATAGGTAGTGTAGTACCACTCACAGGACATCATCAAAGAGGTGAAGCTGACCAACTGTCTCAAATTAGCAGCAGCAGAGCATCCCATATAAGACATCAGCCAATCAGAAACTGAATGAGTCCATGCTTTGTGAATAGATGAGGTTCTGTTTGTGCTGGTACAAGGGAAAATTCACACATTGTCATGATGAAACAGGTTTTCATTCGTGCTATTGGGGAACCGTGTGCCAAGAAGTGCAAAGTGTGATACTATTCTTTTACATTTCCAAAAATGGCCAAGCTGTTAAAAGTATTTGAACCTACGTGACCGTATGGTGTGAAATTCTGATTGTTTTGTATTAGATGAAAGATCGTTTACATATATGAGGCACAATAGTGGATCTAAGATTGAGCCTTGGGAAACCCCATATGTGATTTCTCCACAGTCAGCTATATTGGTTGAATCACTAAATACAACTTTCTGCATTCTCTGGTTAGATATGACATTATCCATTGGTTGACTACACAGTCAGTGCCCCATAGAACTTCAATTTATCTAGGAGAATACTGTGATTCACACATTCAAATACCTTAGGTCACACAAAATACCAACTGGCATTTATTATTATTTAGTGCCTGTAAAATCTGGTGAGTGAATATGTAAATGGCATTCTCAGTAGAGCAACTCTTCTGAAATCCAAAACTGTGATTTGCTGAGGAGATTGTGGTTGCTAAGATGAAACAATATTTTAGATTACATCACTTTCTCAAAAATTTTGGGAAATGATGTGAAATAGGTTGGTAGTTATTGACATCTCTTGTATCACCTTTATTATGGAGGGATTTGACAATGGCATATTTCAGTCTTTCTGGGATAATATCTTGAGTTAGTGATGCATTACATATTTCAGATGCGACGGGGCTTATTATATGGGAACAAATATCTAGTACTCTATCGGGAACACCACCAAAACCAGATGAGCTTTTATTTTTGAGAGAATGTACAATTTTCTGAATTTCAGAAGGAGAAGCTGATGATAGATGAACATGATTTGATTTTATGAGAGCTACTTTTTCAACATGCTGCTGTGATTTTTCTCTTGAAATGTTTATCCCTATGACTTTCTGTTGCTACCTTGACTCATCATTTATAGCCCTTCCATTCAGTACAGTAGTGACATTATCCTGTTCTGTGGCTGGTTGTTCTATCACTCATTTCACTACATTCTGTATAGCCTTAAGTCTGTTGTTGAAATTACTTTTTTCTGACATTATCGTCATGTTCCATGATTTTAATAGCCTTTCTTAATAATTTTGAGCAACTTCTGCAGTGTGTTATTATTGCAGGACCTCTACTTGGCCTTGTCAACAAAAAAATTTCCCTTCTCCTGTCGCAGGATACTTAAGTCCCTTTAGTGGTCCGTGGTTGTTTACATGGCTGTTTCATGTCCTCTTTTAATGTTGGATGCAGAAAGCTATTTTCGTATAATGATATGAATTTATTGTGGAATAGATTGAATTTTATGTTCGCATTATAAATTTCAT
Source organism: Schistocerca nitens (assembly GCF_023898315.1). Taxonomy (NCBI): domain Eukaryota; kingdom Metazoa; phylum Arthropoda; class Insecta; order Orthoptera; family Acrididae; genus Schistocerca; species Schistocerca nitens. The sequence continues at coordinate 968,901,261 of NC_064617.1, forward strand.
CCCAAGTCCTCTATTGTAAAAGATCTTAAAAACATTTTTCCTGGTGTCATTAATTATTCTAACTGATTTCCACTGAGGAGTATCCATACTATGATATAAGGCACTATGTTATTTGTCCTAGCTGTGCATCATGATCAGAGAGAGCATTTGCTACTAGTTAAACAGCTATTTTCTTGCATTGAGCTTCATCATCCTATTGTCTTTATCCATCTGTGCTGGAAAGTTAATTACTGAAATCAAATTATAGAATCCAAATAAGGTTTCCAAATCATTTTTCCTATCATAATAATTTAGAAAATCTACACTGTCACCACAGGCAATTAACTGCTTGCTATGGTCTGACGGATAGCATAGTAAGGAATCCAGATTCCTCATAAACAATTCAAAATTTGCTAGTGGGGATCTGTATACAGTTACAATTTAAAGTGAACTATTTTTCTGTGTTAATTCACAAGCATGGACTTCTACATACTGATCACTACAATATCTAATTATCTCATAGTGTTTGAACATGTCCTCCATCTTAATATAGGCAACAAGTCCTCCGTTTCCCATACTAGTTCTGCGTGAGTAAGCTGCTAGAGTGTAATTTTTTATGTGTAATTTATCTAACCTTGTGGTTATCTGGTGCTCAGATAGGCACAGGATGTCTGTCTTTTGAGAACTTTCTAATTTTCCAAACAAACAAGTAGCTCTTTTACCTTATTACTCACTCTTCCAATATTTGATGAAATAAGCTAACCTTACTTTTCTATGCATTCTGAAGCATTTTGTCAAGCTTTTCTGATATTTTGACTTTTTGCAAAACAATGCACCTGAACCCTGATTGTAACATAAAAAGGGGGCGTCTCTGATATCAGTAACCACTGGGATCTTGCTTTGTGTGATGGTAACCTCCAGATATTACCTGCAGGAAGCACAGCCAAGCTATCTTTCCCTCTCCTATTCAGATGAGGCTGTGTCTGTTATATCCCCATCTCTTAATTGTAGCAACAGGCACTGCACTCATATGACACTTCATTTCAGTCAGCAGCAGGCTGCTCAACTCAGTGTAGACATGGCTCACAGCAGTGTTAACCCAGGGCTGGTCAGACACTGCAGGACCTCCGCAACACACAAGAATTAATGGATCCAGAAAAGCACCCTGCGGCCACCCAGAGAGATTCAGATTTGTTACTTGGTTGCTTTACTATGTAAGGGAACTTTCTATTTCTTCTTTGACAATACAAAAAGAGCTTTCCGCTAGGCCCACAATGCTACAAATTGTAAGCTCTCCCTTCTCAAACAATGGAAATTCCAGGATGGAATAACAAGAGCATAATGAAAAGGATACAGCAATGGAAAATCCAGGATGGAATGTAACAATATTATGAAAAGGATAGTCGCTACTCTATACATTAGAGATACTGAGTCACAGATAGGCACAACAAAAATTTCAATGACTGCTTTACAGCCTGTGCCATCTTGATCTTTCCCACCAACACCACCTTTTCGGGATTGCACATATGGGAAATCTCCCTGCAGTATACCCTACGTTCCCATAATCCCATAATCCTCCAGGCCTCGACCTTCATTAGTCTTTGTCCATACCCTCTAGCCCCTTCCCCGTTCCCATTCCAGCACTACACAGTCCTCACTCCACCAATCCACCCACAATCTTTTTAACTCTCTTCTTTTCTGCTAATCCCCCAACTCCCCCCCCCCCTCCCCGCCGTACCTATCCCTCTCCCCACCTCAAGCACCCTCCTTACCCCCACCACCCAGTTGCGTCTCTCATCATGCACAACTGCTCACAGTGTGGCCTCAGCAGCCCAGAGATTGCGGTCTTGTGTGTGTGAGTTGCGTGTGCATGAATGTGTCTGTCTATGTTCTGACAAAGGCCAGGTTGACCAGCATTTTCTGACAGTCTTTCCATCATGCCAATCTGTGACTCAGCTTCTCCGCTATATGGTGAGTAGCAACTATCCTTTTCAAAATAATGAAAAGGATAGATTGCTGCTCACCATACAGGGGAGAAACAGAGTTGCAGGCAGTCCAAACTGAAAGATTACTATACATTTAAGATTTTGGGCAAAAGACCTTCTTCCAAAGTAGAAAACACTCACACAAGCACAACTTATACACACATGACCACTGTCTCTGGCCACTGTGGCTGTCCTCACTAGCCAGAAACATTGTGTAACCTCCCCCTCACTTATCGACCTTAATGACAGTGAAAAATTAAACCGCGTGTACCTAATGGGAAATTTGGGAAAGCAATCGTCACCGAAGTTAATCTGTCGGTAAAGAGGGAGGAAAGGGTTACATCTAAATGAAAGGAAAAATGCAAATGAAACTGGTGGAAATTAATTTTGGAAAGGGGTAAAGTTAATAAAGAAAGTAAATGTGCGGCCGTTACGTCAACAATTAACTAGCGGTAATTAGATATTTGAGATTTGGGGGAAATCACGGTCGCCAGTCCTAAGGACAATTACTATAGTAACTGAAAAAGAAAGGTTATTACACATATAATTAGCACTAGAAGCGTGGCAACTGAAGGTTGACACGTGTAGTGTGAAAACTGAAAGTTTGTCAGAAGTAATAAATTTCGCTACACTCTGACTTAATTTAGCAAAAGAATTAATAAATCCGGAAAATCGAAAGTTAATTTAGTGACTGAAGTTAATAGTGAGCTTTCTTTCTGAAGCACATCGAAATCCAGCAGAATACGGTTAGTCTTGGACTACCTCAACAATCATTTCAAAAGCAACTTGACTCTACGCAATTTAGAAACAAGAGATTTAACTTTGAACTTGAATTAAATGGTTCTGAATAATTAACAATAATAAAATTTAGTACGTACCAAGCTGAGCTGCAGTCACAGGTAAGCTAAAATATGCTAACAAAACTCGCACTCTTAATTTGTGCTTGTGTAATCTAACTATTGTAGCCAGCTATGCTTTAACTGCACTTGGAAACTAAAGTAATGAAATGCAATGACAGTACTTTAATACTGGCGTCTGAATTTCAACGACACTCGGTTTCATTTCGGAAAAGGAAGGGACCCTGCTTGGTAATGCAATTGGGACAATGAGCAACAAAGGTTCATGCTGAGTTGCTGTAATTTTGCGAGGCAAATGGAACAATTTGAAAAGCTGAGGTCTGCCATACAGTTCTGAAACTTTACGTGCTTTTAGTCTTCCTTGTTAGTTGATTGAAGGTTTGAAGCCGTCGGTCGAGGAGGTGGCGACGGTCACTCATTGTCGGCCGTCGCTGTTGCAGAAGCTGGATGTTGGCGCGCCTTCTTCTCGACACGGTCACCAAACGAAACGGGCTCTTGATGTGCGCCGGCTAATGCTTCCCGTCCGCGACACCGTGCCAGAAACTAACATAGCAAGTCGAGCGCAATTACATGCTGCTAAACCCCGAAAGCGCGGCAACTCGCGGGAGCGTCACACCACACACCTGCTCCACTCGCTACTCCAGCCAGACCCCGACTGCTCTGCCCGCGCTCCACGCGGCAGAGTTAACCCTACCAAAGATCCTACACACTTTGATTCTTCACACGACCTATCGATGTAATCGTTCGATAGCAGTTTTCCCTAGGCAAGACCCAGCGTAAAAATACAAATAATATTTACGAAACAAACCAATTATACATCGACACATATATATATATATATATATATATATATATATATATATATATATATATATATATATATATAGTAAACCAATTACAATATACGAAGACACAGAAATGTTATATATTCAGGTAACAGAAATAAGGAAAACAAATTTATAGTACAATAGATGGAAATAGGAGGATATGCATTTCCGGCGTTACACGTGCCCCACATTGTCTGAGGATGTTCGTGTAACCTAAACAGACTCAGAAAATGTCCCAAAAAATAAACAGCGGAAATGCATATGCTCAAAACATCATCAAAATTTAGCATTCGTCTAATTAAGCATAAATCAATTTCTTAGACCATAAAAATTGAGTGGAGACAGTCCTAATCTTATTCCACTCTGTCATCTTGCACAAAATAAAACAGGTTGACGACATATTAAAATTCATAGAAAGCATAGAAAATGGTTTAGCTATTCTAAAAATCTTAATTCCTAGCAGTATCAAGAAATGGAATACTATTTACAAAATTAATCAGATTACATGGTCATAGAAAACAGGTATATCAAAATACGCAAATTAATAATTAATTACATAGAATACGTATTTTATATAAACTTTTCATAATTAATATTCTCGTCATGAGTGTGCACTTGACGCTAAACAAGAAAATAATATACAGCAGATCGACAAAAACATAAATGTTGACAACAGAATTCTTTCATATCAGCTGTCCGGGAAGAAAAACAACTCCGCCTTCCGTACTCGCAAGTACAAAGAATGCCGACAGTGGCACAAGAGCCGACAGCGACCCGAGAGCCGACAGCGGCTCCACCTTGCCAGTATTGTTGCGCCCGCCTGTGCGGTACGCTTGATCTCACTCGCCTGTGTAGCAGCATTTCCAGAACGTCCGTTTCACTGAATTCTTTAGGAAAACTCACTCCCGAGTAATCTCAAGGAGTCCCTTAATACTATCACAATGGATAACTCAACACTGTCCATCATCACACGCATGTACTAGCCTGAAACTTAAAGCAGCGTCTAAGTACATCGGCAATGACTAGTAAAACACACATTCATGAAATCTGACAGCTAGTTACAAAAGCATATTTACATTCCTTAATCTACTGTGACTCAGCTGAAAACTTAAACTAGCAGCTTGGATTTTTCAATTGGTTAAAACGTCTAATCAAAAATTAATTACTTGTTAATTACAAGTTCTTTAATGACCTCTAGGTCAGGCAAAAGCATCGAAACATGGCACATCCTTAAATCTTACACTCTATATTACATACTGTACAAATTTCCCATTCTGTGGTATTAATCAATCCTAGGTTGGTACAATTTCAAGTCTACAATATTCCGTATACCTAATCGTTTTCCAGAGCTTGGATACTCTAAGCAATAAGCATTTGTGTGAGGTATACCAATGACTTTATATGGTCCATTATAAACAAATTTAGAGATTTCATTGTCTATCTCGTTCGATTTCTCATGAGCTTTTACAAGTATTAAGTCTCCGATTGCAAACTTAGCAAAACGCGCTTTAGCGTCATGACGACGTATGTGAGCATCGGCTTTTAGCTTCATTACTTCTCGCAAACGATCTTTTATCACACCAATACTAATGTCAATCCGTGGAGGGAATTTGATTATCTCTTCCAATTCACTTTCTACACTATTGTCAATGCAGAGATTCCTCACATTACAGTAGTTCAAATTAATATCTACATCAATACCATCCGGCCAGTTAACAATGCGTATAGGCTGGTATTGCCTATGCCCACCGTCTCCTGCCTCGTCAAAACTAACTACTATTGTTTTATCTTGTGACATACATGTCAAAGTTTTGCTTTCGCAATTAATCACTGCACGGTACTTCAATAGCCAATCTAACCCGATAATTACTTCCGTAGTTAAGTCTGGCACGACGAAAAACTCTTGTTCAAATCGTGCCCCACAAATCTCGAAGTTTACAAAAATCTGTTTCGTGACCGGTTTACTGGCCTTACCAGTAGCACCGATAATTTTCACTCCTGTTACTGGCATAACTACGATACCAGGTCTGTCTTTCAGTAACTCAAATATTTTCCCAGATACAGCACTCAATTCTGCACCGGTGTCAATCAACACGTTTAGTTGTAGGTCGTGCATATTAGCAGACACTACTATCTGTCTACACTTGTCCTCGACTGGTTCTTTATTTTCCCACAGTAAATCCTCGTCTATATCCAGGTCATTCCAGAAAAAACCATCCGGCTTTGATCCTAAATCCGGTTTACCTGGCGGCTTTTTCAGCCTCTGTTCACATACAGTTTTAATTTCAACAAGTTTGTCCTGAGGCTTAGTCTGTAGCTTCGCCTCCAATACCGAAACCTTTTCCTGTAACTCGTCACCTAGTGAGTGTTGCTTTGCTATCATTTCACTAATTGTCACCTTCGTTGATTCCTCTTTGGCTAGATTGATCTCATCCGCCAATCTACCTGGAGGAATGTGCGCAGTAGTTTCTGCAATTACCTCCGCTAGATCTGCGCAACCCACACTGCTATCGTCTGACCGTATAATGTCAGCTCTAACCTCATACACGCTGTAATCTACGTGCTTCTCTACCAATCGTGTCCGGCTATCACTAAAATTTTCGTAATCTTTCTCCTTAATACTTTCGCAACGTTTAAACTGGAGGTTTGCGTCGGATGGGTCGGCTACTTCTACCACTGAAACTTTCGGTAAGGTCTGCCGGTTAGGGCCAGAACTTTCCGTTACTACTTCAACATCCAACTCTTGCGGGACGAAACACGACGAATCTTGCTCGTGCTCCCCATTAACACCAACTATATCTAGTAAAGTCTGCCGGTTAGGGCCAGAACTTTCTATCATTTCACAAATACTATCTTCCTGTGGGACGAAACGCGGCAAATCCTGCCCGCGCTCCCCATAAACGCTTCTCCCATACAGACCCCTATAATCTCTTAGTTCGTCGTATAAGCGACCGAACTGCCTTAACCAGACCTCATCCCTCTCTGCATCCCCTCGCTCGATGACGGACGTTTTATCCGACATCTGATCTTCTCTCAACACTTGCGAATCATTCTTAAACTCAATCTCCAGTTCTGCTGTGGGTATTACAGCTGCCACTTTATAATCGATTTCCGGAACACTACTTAAATTGTTCTCACTGACAGTGAATGTACTTCCCACTGCCGTGTATACAGCTGATTTACTACTTGTGGGCGCACTCCTTTCTCCTAACACTGGCACACTCTCCCGCCGTTGATTATTCCACACGGAATTTTCATAACGACAACACCTGGGTTTTCTACTGGTATTGGGCCGCCAAAATTTCTCCACGCCCGGTCGGCCCCTCACCGGCGCGGCTAATGGTTTCCCTGTCTCGTCCCAGCAGATACGCTCCCCGGATGCTGCTAAGGCGGCTGATCACACACTCTGGCGTTATTACTATTCTGCGAAGCCCGTATCACGCTAGTATGATACTGGTTTCCGTCATTCCTGTTATTATTTGCAGTGTATCGATTGTCATTACGGCCCGAACCACTATTGTTATTGCTGCCAAGATTGCGGTATGCATTATTCCCATAGTTATGATTGTTGTGGTTGCTGTGGTACCCGTTGTTGTTACCACGGCCTCTACCAGTATCGCGATTATTGCGCCAATTGTCCTCGTCCTCAACTCTTTCCAGGAAATGATTGATTGTCCTGTAATTGCTTCCTACGTAGCGTTTTGTATCATCTGGAAGCTTCTTGTAGAGTTCCCAGACTATTTCGGATTCCGTGCGGCGATCACGCAAATATTCCAACTTGCGGATCCAGCCCTCACAAAACTCCTTCATCGAGCCGCGCGAATTCGCATCGAAAGGCCTCGATACGACAAATTCGCGCCAGACACTTTGCTGTTTTTGCTCTGACCAGTATTCAGCTAGAAACAAATTTTTAAACTCGTCAAAGGTCAGGTTCGTAATGTTGAGGTTTAAGCCCCAACGCTTGGCATCACCAGCCAACACATCAATAACCGCATTAATTTTTTTCTCATTAGTCCATGATCTGGGTAAAACTCTTTCACAGTTTTTAATGAAATCCGTCGCGTGTATACCGCCTTTTTTCAAGGGGTCGAACCGCTCCTCTTTCGTCAACAATTCCGAACTATGTGCACAGATTGGCACATAGCTCTGTTTTTCTTCAAGTTTCTTTTCTAATTCTGACACTCTCGTAATCACTTGGCAAGTGGTTGTCGCAAGCGTTTCCACTTCCCTCTTTTTCTCTTCGCAGGTAATAGCCTGCTTCCTCACTTTGGTATCTACTTCGGATACTAAAACCTTTAAAGTTTCCACCTTCTGTTGATCGTCTTTTCTCACTAATTGAACTTGTTCCGTCACCTTATTCTCGATGATCGGAGCAACTGCGTCTCCTACACTTTTCTCGATTCTGCTAATTTCGGAATTAAAACGCGTATTTATGCTCGCAATTTCCGCCTGAACGCCTATCATTTCCTGTTTAAGATTACCGATTTCGGTATTAATCACAACAATATCTTCTTTGATTTTATCAACTTTTGTGTTAACAATTCCAACATTGTTGTTAACAACATTAATAGCTTTGTTCTGATTGTCTAGCTTCCTGTCAATTTTTTCAGACTGAGCTTTAATTTCTGCCGATTGAGTTTCTATCTTGCTAGACTGAGCCTTGATTTCGTTAATCAAAACATTCAATAAATCAGTTAAATTCCCGGAAACTACCGGTTTTACTTCCGTAGCGGCTTCCTCTTTAATTGTCCCCCCGTATTCGTCATCAAGGGATTCCGATTTGATTTTCACTTCCGATTCCGAAACATTTTCTAATGTTTGGAATTCCATTTCCGCTCTTTGTTGCGTCTCGGCGGTCGCGTCTTTCATGCTAGCCGCCTGCCCCTGAACAATGGGTACCGCGGTGCGTGTTTCCCACTGTTCGACCGATTGTTCCGTACCCAAGTCTACCAAATTTTGGTAATTGTTGCCTTCACTCATTTTAATAATTTTCAATATAAATAACAAATCTCAATTCTAATTAGGATTCCTCAGACTAATATTCTCGCTGACGTATCGACCATTTCGTAACCAGTACTTTGTTACGAGATTTGCACAATGCAAAATTCGTGTCCAGAACAACCTCAAATTTGAAGATTGTCCTGTCACCAGGTCGCCACGTGTAACCTCCCCCTCACTTATCGACCTTAATGACAGTGAAAAATTAAACCGCGTGTACCTAATGGGAAATTTGGGAAAGCAATCGTCACCGAAGTTAATCTGTCGGTAAAGAGGGAGGAAAGGGTTACATCTAAATGAAAGGAAAAATGCAAATGAAACTGGTGGAAATTAATTTTGAAAAGGGGTAAAGTTAATAAAGAAAGTAAATGTGCGGCCGTTACGTCAACAATTAACTAGCGGTAATTAGATATTTGAGATTTGGGGGAAATCACGGTCGCCTGTCCTAAGGACAATTACTATAGTAACTGAAAAAGAAAGGTTATTACACATATAATTAGCACTAGAAGCGTGGCAACTGAAGGTTGACACGTGTAATGTGAAAACTGAAAGTTTGTCAGAAGTAATAAATTTCGCTACACTCTGACTTAATTTAGCAAAAGAATTAATAAATCCGGAAAATCGAAAGTTAATTTAGTGACTGAAGTTAATAGTGAGCTTTCTTTCTGAAGCACATCGAAATCCAGCAGAATACGGTTAGTCTTGGACTACCTCAACAATCATTTCAAAAGCAACTTGACTCTACGCAATTTAGAAACAAGAGATTTAACTTTGAACTTGAATTAAATGATTCTGAATAATTAACAATAATAAAATTTAGTACGTACCAAGCTGAGCTGCAGTCACAGGTAAGCTAAAATATGCTAACAAAACTCGCACTCTTAATTTGTGCTTGTGTAATCTAACTATTGTAGCCAGCTATGCTTTAACTGCACTTGGAAACTAAAGTAATGAAATGCAATGACAGTACTTTAATGCTGGCGTCTGAATTTCAATGACACTCGGTTTCATTTCGGAAAAGGAAGGGACCCTGCTTGGTAATGCAATTGGGACAATGAGCAACAAAGGTTCATGCTGAGTTGCTGTAATTTTGCGAGGCAAATGGAACAATTTGAAAAGCTGAGGTCTGCCATACAGTTCTGAAACTTTACGTGCTTTTAGTCTTCCTTGTTAGTTGATTGAAGGTTTGAAGCCGTCGATCGAGGAGGTGGCGACGGTCACTCATTGTTGGCCGTCGCTGTTGCAGAAGCTGGATGTTGGCGCGCCTTCTTCTCGACACGGTCACCAAACGAAACAGGCTCTTGATGTGCGCCGGCTAATGCTTCCCGTCCGCGACACCGTGCCAGAAACTAACATAGCAAGTCGAGCGCAATTACATGCTGCTAAACCCCGAAAGCGCGGCAACTCGCGGGAGCGTCACACCACACACCTGCTCCACTCGCTACTCCAGCCAGACCCCGACTGCTCTGCCCGCGCTCCACGCGGCAGAGTTAACCCTACCAAAGATCCTACACACTTTGATTCTTCACACGACCTATCGATGTAATCGTTCGATAGCAGTTTTCCCTAGGCAAGACCCAGCGTAAAAATACAAATAATATTTACGAAACAAACCAATTATACATCGACATAAATGCATACACACACACACACACACACACACACACACACATATATATATATATATATATATATATATATATATATATATATATATATATATATAGTAAACCAATTACAATATATAAAGGCACAGAAATGTCATATATTCAGGTAACAAATTAAGGAAAAAACTTACAGTACAATAGATGGAAATAGGAGGATATGCATTTCCGGCGTTACAATTGGTCATGTGTGTGTGGGTTGTGCATGTGTGAATGTATGTGCGTTTTCTATTTTGGAAGATGGCCTTTTGGCCAAAAGCTTAAATGCATAGTAGCTTGTCATTGTCTGTGACTTTATGTGTATCATCTACATGGTAAGCTCTCTCTTATGAAATTCATAAGTATTATTGTTTATTTAGTTATTTGGTGATTAGACTTTTAAGAGAAATGACTTATAAGTGACTAGAACCAACACAGAAATAAACCATTTACCTATTAATAGTGTCCTTCCAGAGGTCCTGCCGAGTTTTTGTTTCCATTTTATGCACAATATTGTGACAACCAACCCAGCTGTCTTCTTCATGTGCTGTGAGTTTAGCTGTGATGTGTACTTGTTGCCTGGATACCAAACAGACTGTGAACCATTGTTGGCGTCACACTGTTATTTATAGCCAAAGTTGATTCCTGACACCCATTACATCCTTTGATGCTCTTTTACTTTACAGAGTCCACACTGATATCTGGTGGAACACAAATTCCGTCAGCATTTTCCAACTCTGGTGGATGTAATGGCCGATGAGATTTTAATAAATTGTACCAAACCCCAAGCATTAGTTAAACTGAAGCTGCTGTCATTCTTTATTAGGTTTTCTGACATTTATTTCGATAGATGCCTTAATTATGCTGTCCCATAAACATGGCATTTCCATCACAACACTGGTCTCTTCATATTTCATTTCATGATAATATTCAAGGCAGTGCTCAGTGCCAGCTGATTTTCTTGGTTGCTTAAGTTGAATTTGGTGCTGATCTTCCTTGCATCTCTCCTTGACTGCTCTCATAGTTTGCCCCCATATAACAACCAGAACACCCTGAAGCACTCTATGCTTGCCTGAAAGATCAAACTGACCTATTGTTTCTGACATATCTGTAATTAACGGCCACTGACTTGGTAATTACACATAACCACAATGTATTATAAATGCCATGGTGTATTTAAACTTAGTTTATTGTTTCCCAACAATGCCTTCTACACCTGCATTTCTATAATCCACACTGATAATTTGTCATTCTGGAGAAGTCACCATTTAATTTGATTTGATTCTCCATCAATACTAATGTCAATCATTTTATACAGTCTCCTAAAAGTTGTTAATTCACACAATTATGAGTCAGTAACTTTAGTTTTACTCACACTGCAAAGGCAAGAGTCATTCCTTCTGCTTAACGTTAAATGATTGTGGAACTCTGGTTCATAGTGGTAGCAAATGATGTACGACATGGTGGTACAGAGCACGCAACACACTTTATTTAATAGAAACTCAATACGTACAAGGGTACACAACATAACACACTTGACTCACAGATTGAACAGCCCTGCTACTAGCAACTGTCCGAGATAAGACTGTGAGTCATCTTCTCTTGACAGCGATGCAAACACTCCCACAGAGCCCCTCCCACTGTTCCGAGAACATAGTGTGGAGGTGACGACGGGGCAGGGTGGAAAAGCTGGAAAGGGTGGTCTGGTGCACAGTGTAGATAAGATACTCACGGAAACAGGCGGTTGTGTGGACAGCGCGGCACACATGGGCAAACGTGGGAGTGGGAAACGTGTACCCTGGTATGAGTGTATTGGATGGGTCCATGAGAAGGTCTCTGTCTGGAAGGGTCAGGCAAGGAGAGGAGATAGCCAAGTGGCTGTCATTGGTGAAATGTGCCCGCAGAGTTGCAGGGCCACATTTTCAGGTAAGATAAGAACCTCTCAGAAATAGTGAACGGGGGACTCCAGTAAGATCATACAGTCTCATGGCCCCTGTAACTAACAGCTCCTCGTCTGCAACCGACAGGCAAAGATTCTCTGGGTGGAGTAGTGTCTGGAAGCGATGGGACAAAGTCGCAGGGGAAGGAGAATCAGGAGTAGGGGTGGGTGGTGGAGGAGGAGCCACTGTGATGGGAGAGTCCATATCAGGAGGCTCGTTGATGAGATACCAGGCAAGTTTCAGTCAATTGATAGAGACTGACCAGCTTGCCATTAAGCAGAATGTAATAGGTGTTGGGGCATGTTGGAGAACTATGCGGCCTGAAGAATGAGGGCTGGAATACGGCGCAGACAGTACCATCACACAGCATGACATGGTCGCATGTGTCTAGGTGTTTGGAGACGAAAATTTTAGGAGGGGTATGGGTGGAGAGGGTGGCTGGGGGTGGGGGGCTGTGTGGAATATGAGGATTGGAAATGTGACACCAGATGCTGTCAGTCAAGGTGGGGAGTGAGGTTGGTACAGGGGGCAGTCAGATGAGACAAAATCACCAGGCAGGGAGAGTATCTTACCACATAAAATCTCGATTAGTGAGGCACTGAGGTCTTGAAACTTCCTGGCAGATTGAAACTGTGTGCCAGACCGAGACTCGAACTCGGGACCTTTGCCTTTCGTGAGCAAGTGCTCTACCATCTGAGCTGCCCAAGTACAACTCACGACCCGTCCCCACAGCTTTAATTCCACCAGTACCTCGTCTCCTACCTTCCAGACTTCACAGAAACTCTCCTACATACCTTGCAGAACTAGTACTACTGGAAGAAATGATATTGCGGAGACATTGCTTAGCCACAGCCTGGGGGATGTTTCCAGAATGAAATTTTCACTCTTGAGCAGAGTGCGCGCTGATATGAAACTATCTGGCAGATTAAAACTGTGTGCCGGACCGATACTTGAACTCGGGACCCGAACCGGAGATAAATTTTGGCTCAATGATGAGGGTGAAGGAGGCAACGTTTAAGAGGTCCTGGAGCTGAGAGTTGTCATTCCTAGTGTGCACAAACTTGTCAAAGTCAGTCATGGCCGACATGACACCAATATGTGACAGTAAGTCAAGGACTACATTGATAACACCTTTCAGTTGATGGATGTCAATAGTGAATTGCACGATGTATTGGAGGAGATGGTAACAGCTGAGGCACTCATCCTCGGGTGGGCTATGGATGACATCAGCTGGGACTGATGGTCCGTGTAAATCACAAGCGGGCACCCTTCAATATTCTTTCTGAAATACCATTTCGCCTCATAAATGGCCAGTAGCTTCCAGACATCAGTTGACAAAGTGTGCTGCACCCACCGTGGTCAGCTTACAGGAGAAGAAGTGTGTTGATTGGAGCCATCGACCTCTTGCTGAAGGGTGGCTCCATCCGCTACATCGCTAGTGTTAGCAGTGGTGGACAGTGAAGCTTCTGAAAGTGGATGAGCTAAGATGGCTGCCTTACCCAGATTGCCCTAGATAGCTTGGAAAGCCCGCTGCACGGTGTGGCACAAGTGAGCTTCCTGTAAACTGTTGTATTTTTGCCTTTGGGATCCTATGTTAGGAGTCCGTGCAGGACAGCAACATGGGCGAGTGATGGCTATAGAAACTGACCATCCCAAGGAATCAGCGCAGTTTGTGGCAGTCGCATGGTGGCGATAGGTTATGAATCAGCTCGATGTGTTCTCGAGTTGGGTGGATGCCAGAAGTGTTAATGATGTAGCCCAGGGGTCGCCAAACTACGGCCTGCGGGCTGAAACCGGCCCGCGTTAGCTGGCCGAACATCCCTGGTATCCGGCCCGCCACATATTCGAGGTGGTACCTTGCTGTTGGTGGGGAGGCTTGCGCGCCTCAGCGATACAGATAGCCGTACCGTAGGTGCAACCACAACGGAGGGGTATCTGTTGAGAGGCCAGACAAACATGTGGTTCCTGAAGAGGGGCAGCAGCCTTTTCAGTAGTTGCAAGGGCAACAGTCTGGATGATTGACTGATCTGGCCTTGTAACAATAACCAAAACGGCCTTGCTGTGCTGGTACTGCGAACGGCTGAAAGCAAGGGGAAACTACAGCCGTAATTTTTCCCGAGGGCATGCAGCTTTACTGTATGATTAAATGATGATGGCGTCCTCTTGGGTAAAATATTCCGGAGGCAAAATAGTCCCCCATTCGGATCTCCGGGCGGGGACTACTCAAGAGGATGTCGTTATCAGGAGAAAGAAAACTGGCGTTCTACGGATCGGAGTGTGGAATGTCAGATCCCTTAATCGGGCAGGTAGGTTAGAAAATTTAAAAAGGGAAATGGATAGGTTGAAGTTAGATATAGTGGGAATTAGTGAAGTTCGGTGGCAGGAGGAACAAGACTTCTGGTCAGGTGACTACGGGATTATAAACACAAAATCAAATAGGGGTAATGCAGGAGTAGGTTTAATAATGAATAGGAAAATAGGAATGCGGGTAAGCTACTACAAACAGCATAGTGAACGCATTATTGTGGCCAAGATAGATACGAAGCCCACACCTACTACAGTAGTACAAGTTTATATGCCAACTGGCTCTGCAGATGACGAAGAAATTGAAGAAATGTATGATGAAATAAAAGAAATTATTCAGATTGTGAAGGGAGACGAAAATTTAATAGTCATGGGTGACTGGAATTCGAGTGTAGGAAAAGGGAGAGAAGGAGACATAGTAGGTGAATATGGATTGGGGCTAAGAAATGAAAGAGGAAGTCGCCTGGTAGAATTTTGCACAGAGCACAACATAATCATAACTAACACTTGGTTTAAGAATCATGAAAGAAGGTTGTATACATGGAAGAACCCTGGAGATACTAAAAGGTATCAGATAGATTATATAATGGTAAGACAGAGATTTAGGAACCAGGTTTTAAATTGTAAGACATTTCCAGGGGCAGATGTGGACTCTGACCACAATCTATTGGTTATGACCTGTAGATTAAAACTGAAGAAACTGCAAAAAGGTGGGAATTTAAAGAGATGGGACCTGGATAAACTGAAAGAACCATAGGTTGTACAGAGTTTCAGGGAGAGCATAAGGGAACAATTGACAGGAATGGGGGAAAGAAATACAGTAGAAAAAGAATGGGTAGCTTTGAGGGATGAAGTAGCGAAGGCAGCAGAGGATCAAGTAGGTAAAAAGACAAGGGCTAGTAGAAATCCTTGGGTAACAGAAGAAATATTAAATTTAATTGATGAAAGGAGAAAATATAAAAATGCAGTAAATGAAGCAGGCAAAAAGGAATACAAACGTCTCAAAAATGAGATCGACAGGAAGTGCAAAATGGCTAAGCAGGCATGGCTAGAGGACAAATGTAAGGATGTAGAGGCCTATCTCACTAGGGGTAAGATAGATACTGCCTACAGGAAAATTAAAGAGACCTTTGGAGATAAGAGAACGACTTGTATGGATATCAAGAGCTCAGATGGAAATCCAGTTCTAAGCAAAGAAGGGAAAGCAGAAAGGTGGAAGGAGTATATAGAGGATCTATACAAGGGCGATGTACTTGAGGACAATATTATGGAAATGGAAGAGGATGTAGATGAAGATGAAATGGGAGATATGATACTGCGTGAAGAGTTTGACAGAGCACTGAAAGACCTGAGTCGAAACAAGGCCCCCGGAGTAGACAACATTCCATTGGAACTACTGACGGCCTTGGGAGAGCCAGTCCTGACAAAACTCTACCATCTGGTGAGCAAGATGTATGAAACAGGCGAAATACCCTCAGACTTCAAGAAGAATATAATAATTCCAATCCCAAAGAAAGCAGGTGTTGACAGATGTGAAAATTACCGAACTATCAGTTTAATAAGTCACAGCTGCAAAATACTAACACGAATTCTTTACGGACGAATGGAAAAACTAGTAGAAGCCAACCTCGGGGAAGATCAGTTTGGATTCCGTAGAAACACTGGAACACGTGAGGCAATACTGACCTTACGACTTATCTTAGAAGAAAGATTAAGGAAAGGCAAACCTACGTTTCTAGCATTTGTAGACTTAGAGAAAGCTTTTGACAATGTTGACTGGAATACTCTCTTTCAAATTCTAAAGGTGGCAGGGGCAAAATACAGGGAGCGAAAGGCTATTTACAATTTGTACAGAAACCAGATGGCAGTTATAAGAGTCGAGGGACATGAAAGGGAAGCAGTGGTTGGGAAGGGTGTAAGACAGGGTTGTAGCCTCTCCCCGATGTTGTTCAATCTGTATATTGAGCAAGCAGTAAAGGAAACAAAAGAAAAATTCGGAGTAGGTATTAAAATTCATGGAGAAGAAATAAAAACTTTGAGGGTCGCCGATGACATTGTAATTCTGTCAGAGACAGCAGAGGTCTTGGAAGAGCAGTTGAATGGAATGGACAGTGTCTTGAAAGGAGGATATAAGATGAACATCAACAAAAGCAAAACAAGGATAATGGAATGTAGTCTAATTAAGTCGGGTGATGCTGAGGGAATTAGATTAGGAAATGAGGCCCTTAAAGTAGTAAAGGAGTTTTGCTATTTGGGGAGCAAAATAACTGATGATGGTCGAAGTAGAGAGGATATAAAATGTAGACTGGCAATGGCAAGGAAAGCGTCTCTGAAGAAGAGAAATTTGTTAACATCCAGTATTGATTTAAGTGTCAGGAAGTCATTTCTGGAAGTATTTGTATGGAGTGTAGCCATGTATGGAAGTGAAACATGGATGATAAATAGTTTGGACAAGAAGAGAATAGAAGCTTTCGAAATGTGGTGCTACAGAAGAATGCTGAAGATTAGATGGGTAGATCACATAACTAATGAGGAAGTATTGAATAGGATTGGGGAGAAGAGAAGTTTGTGACACAACTTGATGAGAAGAAGGGATCGGTTGGTAGGACATGTTCTGAGGCATCAAGGGATCACCAATTTAGTATTGGAGGGCAGCGTGGAGGGTAAAAATCGTAGAGGGAGACCAAGAGATGAATACACTAAGCAGTTTCAGAAGGATATAGGTTGCAGTAGGTACTGGGAGATGAAGAAGCTTGCACAGGATAGAGTAGCATGGAGAGCTGCATCAAACCAGTCTCAGGACTGAAGACCACAACAACAACAACAACAACAACCTATACTACGAACAATTGAGTTTCGAGGCGTATTGCGGCCGATACACCGCTACATTGTCGGAGCTCTATCTTTACAAAGCGGAAGGTCATGGTTAAACTTGTGGCTATCCACAATAAACAGACAGACCATTTTCAGATTTTCCTTTTCTCTTCGAATTCTAACATTGAATTGCCCCACACTTCATCGTCTCACCTACTAGTAGCGCGCATAAAACACTAAAAAACTCGTGAGACACTCGCAACATAGACACAATCAAGCAACAGAGCTATCAAATATATGCTCTGGCTCTGCTACTCGCCACAAGACTACATAACCAAACTTATCAAACTTTTTGTTGCGCCGCTTGAAATAACAATGCTTCGACATACTCTACCTCTGTTACATCTTGCAATAATAGTGTTGCTAACAATGATTTTGAGATTTCATTAACTTGCAGGACGCTTTCGTGAAGAATGTGCAGTGACATATCTTTTTGTCGGTGAAATTTGCCAGAATAAAATACGCCAGAATTTCGGTCAGGTACGTCCACCAATCAAAATTATGTAATTAAATAAAAATCGTAGTTCATTTCAGTGCTACCTATTCCCACAACCTTAGATTTTTGCGATTTCATCTTTCCTTTAGCCTTACATTATGGTGATCATGGAGTGATAGGGTGCTTTAATCCCACTAGGTAGATCTTGGCCCTTATGACTTCATGGAGGAGTCAATGTGGCCCACGGACTAGAAAGTTTGGAGATGCCTGATGTAGCGCAAGATGGTGACTCGGACCTGACAGAGGGTACATTTGTCAGTATTGATCTCTGCACCGTTGGCTTCAAGAGCGCCAAGAACTTGTTTGAGGTGGGTGGAGTGTGAGTCCGTGCCTGGTGCAAAAATGAGAATATCATCCACATACACATAACAAAAAGAAAATTTAAGAAGCTGGCTGTTTATAAAACAGTCCCAGGTTTTTGCATGTTTTTTAGTCCATAAGGCATACAGAGTAAATCAAACAATCCAAAAGGTGTGGTTGCAGTGGTCTTGTGAATGTCATCTTTGTACATCGGTATCTGCAGATACACCTTACAATCAATTGCAATGACCATTTTAGTGCCAGCAAGATAGTGTCCGGAGTCTTGGATATTAGGGACCAGGTAACTTTCCATTATTATGCATGGATTCAAGCCATGATGGTCTGTGCAAAGTCTGGCTGAGCTGCTCTTCTTAGGGGCGAGGTGATTGGGTGAGACCCAGTTGCTATATGATGAGCAAATGATGCTGGCTTGTAACAACTCGTCCACCATTGCCTTCACCGTGCAGAAGTGGTATGGGGTAGATGCCTGGGGTTCTGACGAACTGGCAGGCCGGGTGTAATATTAATGCCACGCACCGGACCGTTGTTGATGGTTGGGCTGAGAAGGTAAAAAGGTCTTCCAGAGAAGACCCACTGTTTGAGAGTTTGCCAGTGCAGACTGCGTGGAGGTCAGTGTCCCAAGGAGCAGAAATGACATCGGATGTCAGCTGTAGATTGGTGCCAAATAGCCCTACTGAGATGGTACTCTGCTCATGCGCAGTGTGGTCAGTGAGCTGCAGATGCAATACAGTAGATAGCGCTGCGTAAGGCACTGGCTTGGACCAGGAGGCAACAGTGGCAGATGGCGACTACAGACTGGAGCTGAACTGCCTGGACGAGGCTAGGCCACGTGCACTTCCGGCGCAGTCGATGAGCTGTGGAGGTTCGGTTTGCAGTGCAGCAGGCAGCAATGGGTGCAGCTGCCGGTTCAGCATGACCTGCGGCTTTCTACACAGGCACAGCATGTGCAAGGCCATCCTGCACAGGCACAGTGTGGGATGCAGAATACTACACAGGCGCAGATGAGGCATCGGGTGGCGGAGGGGTGTGGGAGGTGACCATCAATAGTGCAAGCGTGGCGCACGCATCTTCAGGTGGCAGAGGAATAGGTGCAGAATAAGTGGCAGGCAGTGTACTGACCTGTATAAATAATGAGGTGGGGGGTGGCAGCATCAGGAGACTTGAGGGCTTGGGTAAAAGATGCAGGCCGCAAGCATAGGTGAGAAACAGAGGCTCCCACGGTTGGAGCGAGCCTCCGCGAATTCTGCCTGTGCTGCTTGGATGTGACTGCATATGGACATATTGTCCTGCCAGAGGTGTGCGAGTGTCTCTCGCGTGTCGACAGAAATGTAGTAAGTGGTCAGCGCAGACCACACACTGTTGTATGTACCATTGAATGGGCATGGCTGAGGGTGAAGGAGTGTTGATGTTGTCGTGTTGGGGCAAAGAGACAGCTGGGACATGTGTACTGTCAGCAGCACAGTGAGGAGGCATGTAGGTGAGTTCATTTGCATGCACTAAGGGCACAAGGTGAAAGACTCGTAGGAAATCAGCACCCAGGACTGGCTCCACAATGTCAGTGGTGATAAACAACTAAGTAAAGGATGTAGTGAAGACGAGTTCTAGAGTCCGTGTCTTGATAACCCAACAGCAATACGAGAGCCATTAGTAGCTGTCAAGCAAAGGCACGAGTCTTCAGACACGGGCAAGGCAAGTGTATGAAATGCCACGGTGATCTGCAATCCAGTGTCGACCGGGAAAGGTAGTCCGCTGATGCGGTCGAGGATATACAGGTGGTTGTTTTGAGAGACATCGTAAGTCAGCAGCTTTGTGTGTATCGAGGCAGTATACGCTTCGTTCCCAGCTCAGGGCACCTCTCGTGGGCCACGAAGTGAGTTTGCGTAGTCACAAGTCAAGAGGCTTGTGGTATCACAAAAGCAGACGTGCTACCGACACAGACGAGGCTGCACGTGCACAGCTGCCAATGTACCTGGAGTGACAGCTGGAGTCGAGTTTCTTCTGTAAATATGGGCGGCGATGGCCACTGTAATGTCAGGGTTGGGGACAGGTGGGTGTCAAGAGACTGGTTAATTGTGCTGAATAAAGTCATCTGGACCTGAGATGGAAGCTTGATGATTCAGATCATCCACAGTGTCTTGCTGGGAATGAGACACGGGTCCATTTTGCTGTGAAGGCGTCACCATAATTCAGAGCGGGTCCCATCCTATAAACGTTTGTGGTAAAGTACCTGGTGTAGTTGTTCTATGGGAGTCCGGGAGTGGTGTCGTAAGAGCATTTTCTTCTTGTCCCATACTTGTCCATAGATGGCAATGCCAGGATGATGTCATAGATAATGTCGGTGTGAGTGCCAGTGTGTCTGAATAGTGTGACATACTTCATGTCATTTGTGATGATGGCATGTGAGGTGAACTGCAAACCAAAGGCACACATTGTCCATACTGAGCAGTGGTAGCATGAGCCTTGAAGTAGTTGACTGTTCAATTTGGTAATGTGGTTAGAATATGGCCACTTAGCATGGGAAGAACTGCAGGTTGGTGGTGGCTGGTAATACTGGCAGCTGCACGAACTAACGGAAAGACGGCCTGCCACATGCTGCAGATGAGACAACATATGTCCAATACGTACGATAATGGCCACAAATCAGTTGGCATGGAATGGTAGTCCTCATGGTGAACAGGTTGACGGAATGTGGGGCTGACATTACACTGGTAGAGTCCACATCAAACTCAATAAGCGGACTACACAAGTTGAGGTGGCAGTGGAAACAAAGGCGGTTTTCTCTACGGTGAGATCTATTTACGAAGTTTCAATCACCAACTTTCTCTTCCGAATGCGAAAATACTTTGTTAACACCCACCTACGTAGGGAGAAATGATCATCATAATAAAATAAGAGAAATCAGAGCTCGAACAGAAAAATTTAAGTGTTGCTTTTTCCCACGCGCCATTCGAGAGTGGAATGGTAGAGAAGTAGTATCAAAATGGCTCGATGAACCCTCTGCCAGGCACTTAAGTGTGAAATGCAGAGTAACCATGTTGATGTAGACGTTACTGCATTTTTATATTTTCTCCTTTCATCAATTAAATTTAATATCTCTTCTGTTACCCAAGGATTTCTACTAGCTCTCATCTTTTTACCTACTTGATCCTCTGCTGCCTTCTCTATTTCATCTCTCAAAGCTATCCATTCTTCCTCTACTGTATTTCTTTCCTCCGTTCTTGTTAGTCATTCCCTAATGCTCTCTCTGAAACTCTCTACAATCTCTGGTTCTTTCAGTTTATCCAGGTCCCATCTCCTTATATTCCCACCTTATTGCAAGTTCTTCAGTTTTATTTTACAGTTCATAACCAATAGATTGTGCTCAGAGTCAACATCTGCCCCTGGAAATGTCTTACAGTTTAAAACCTGGTTCCTAAATCTCTGTCTTACCATTATATAATGTATCTGAAGTCTTCCAGTGTCTCCAGGCCTCTTCCACATATAAACCTTCATTCGTGATTCTTAAACCAAGTCCAAGTGTTAGCTATGATTAAGTTATGCTCTGTGCAAAATTCTACCAAGCAGCTTACACAGGATAGTAGTTATTAAAATAGCTGTGTTGATGTTATAAAGTGCATTATACTTTTTTATCAGCATGTGCTCTTTGTATGTCTTTCCAGTCTCTATTTTGCAAATAATTGTTCAATTCCCTATTTCATACAACAGCAGTTATCTTTAGCAATTAATTTTAAATGCAGTTTTAGCAGTTGCTCCAAATTTACGAATCTACATACTATCTGGTATCAGACTAAGTCCTTCATTAGATTAGACAGTACACTGTGTGTATGAATGTCTGTGTTTCGTCTACATCTGACAGAGGACTTGGTCCAATAGCTGATAATATCTGGCAGTCTCTTATCAAACTGCCTGTCTGCCACCCAGTGTCTACATCTACATCTACAGCCATACTCCGCAAGCCACCTGACGGTGTGTGGCGGAGGGTACCCTGAGTACCTCTATCAGTTCCCCCTTCTATTCCAGTCTCGTATTGTTCGTGGAAAGAAGGATTGTTGGTATGCTTCTGTGTGGGCTCTAATCTCTCTGATTTTATCCTCATGGTCTCTTCGCGAGATATACGTAGGAGGGAGCAATATCTTGCTTGACTCTATGTTCTCGAAACTTTAACAAAAGCCCGTACCGAGCTACTGAGCGTCTCTCCTGCAGAGTCTTCCACTGGAGTTTTTCTATCATCTCCGTAACGCTTTCGCAATTACTAAATGATCCTGTAACGAAGCGCGCTGCTCTCTGTTGGATCTTCTCTATCTCTTCTATCAACCCTATCTGGTACGGATCCCACACTGCTGAGCAGTATTCCAGCAGTGGGCGAACAAGCATATTGTAACCTACTTCCTTTGTTTTCAGATTGCATTTCCTTAGGATTCTTCTTAGGATTCTTGTCCTCTCTGTGTGGTGAGTAGTAATCTGTCCATGTCATGCTCTGTAATTCTGGCCCAAGTGGTCCAGTATTTGAGTTGCTTCATATTTGTGATGAGTGCTTTGAATATTCTTAAGAGTCTCCTTATCGATGAAACCTACAGAGCTGGTTAATGAATCAAAAGGTGGACTGTATCTTGATATAATGTTCTGTTGTTGAGGTTCATCCTAAGAGTAATTATGAGTAGATATTAACAGTAAAAGGAATAAAGGCAGAGGCGTGTACCAAGGCAATAAACCAAAGATTTAGAGATGTCAGTCTACTTGGTATGCAGGTACACGAACAGTTTGGATTTGTGAAAGGACTGTCAATTTAAGTTGCTTGTAATTGTAATTCCTAGGTATTTAGTCGAATTGACAGCCCTTATCAGATTTCTTTTAGTACCCATGTGGATGACCTCGCACTTTCCTTTGTTTAGTGCCAATTGCCACTTTTCGCCCCATACAGAAATTCTCTCTAGATCATTTTGCAATTGGAATTAATCGTCAAATGGTATTACTAGATGGTAAATTACAGTGTCATCTGCAAACAGTCTAAAGGGGCTGCTCAGATTATCACCTAGATGATTTATGTAAATTAGGAACAGCAGAGGGCATATGACACTACCTTGCAGGACAGCAGATATCACTTCTGTTCTACTCAATGATTTACCGTCTATCACTATGAACTCTGACCTCTCTGAGAGGAAATCATGAATCCAGTCACACAACTGAGATGATACTCCATATGCACACAATTTGATTAATAGTTGCTTGTGAGGAATAGTATCAAAAGCCTTCTGGAAATTTAGGAATATAGAAATGATCTGAGATCCCTTGTTGACAGCACTCATTACTTCATGGGGATAAAGAGCTAGCTGTGTTTCACAAGAACAATAGTTTCTGAATCCGCATTGGTTATGTATCAATAAGTCATTTTCTTCAAGGTGATTCATAATGTTTGAGTACAGTATATGCTCCAAAAACCTACTGCAGATTGAGGTCAGTGATATGGGTCTGTAATTCAATGGGTTACTCCTATTTCTTTTCTTGAATATTGATGTGACCTGTGCTACTTTCCAGTCTTTAGGAACAGACCTTTCATCAAGTGAGTGGTTGTATATGATTGCTAAGAAAGGCGCTATTGTGTCTGCATACTCTGAAAGGAACCTAATTGGTATACCATCTGGACCAGAAGACTTGCCTTTCTTAAATTATGTGAGTTGTTTCGCAACATCTAAGATATCTACTTTTATGTCACTCATGCTAACGGCATGCAAAAAGGAACACAGACAAATCAAAAAGAGATTGACAGGAAGTGCAAAATGGCTAAGGAGGGATGGATACAGGAAAAATGTAAGGATGTAGAGGCATATATCACTAGGGGTAAGATAGATACTGCCTACAGGAAAATTAGAGAGACCTATGGAGAAAAAAGAACCACTTGTATGAATATCAAGAACACAGATGGAAAACCAGTTCTAAGCAAAGAAGGGAAGGCAGAAAGTGGAAGGAGTATATGGAGGGTCTATACAAGGGCAATGTAATTGATTGCAATATTATGGAAATGGAAGAGGACATTGATGAAGATGAAATTGGAGATATGATACTGCGTGAAGAGCCTGATAGAGCACTGAAAGACCTAAGTCGAAACAAGGCCCTGGGAGTAGATAACATTCCATTAGAACTACTGATAGCCTTGGGAGAGCCAGTATGATAATGTTACCTGCTTTATTTCTTCATTGATTGCCCTTGGTGTTGATGTACTAGCTGAAAAAATATGGGGTGGGAGTGCAGTACTGTCTACTTTAAATGACGTAGCTGACAGGTGCACATTAGTGTTTCACAGTTATTTACTTTCACTAGTTACAACCCACCAATAATACACAGTTTTATGGCCAGTGTACAGTTGTTAAACTTTCGATAAGCCTCATTAATAGGTTGCAGGCGAACATCCACATACTGCTACAATACTTCCCTGTTGAACATCTATGAGCAGTAAAAACCTACTCACAGAGTTCACAATTCTTGAAGAATAGAAAGGTATGTATGGAGGAGACACTGTCATTATTTTAACACACGGCCTAATTGTGTAACACTTACTTCACTGTTAAGTTGAAGCATTGTTGTCGTTCTAACCAACACAAGTTCCTTGTCTGAAACTCGGCCGTGGACTGACTGTCTCGGGACCAAAAATCAGGCCTTTATGTATCCTCACAATAATAGGTGATGAAACTACACATTGTTTGAATTGTAAGTTACAGACATTACAATTAAAACTTCACTCATTAAATTAACTGCAAGGGTTAAGCCAAATTATTTGTTTTTAAATCATGAAATTAACATACATAGTTACGCAAACAACACTTCTGAAAAAACTGTTAATTACTTAGGAATTAATTAAGGGCTGGCTTTGCTAACATGTATTCGAATAGAACCAAATAGATCCTTTAAGAATACTATTAGTTGTTCCTCCAAATGCTTATTCTTAGTACAGAATTTATATTTGTTTATACGCCAACAGTAGAATTTAATTTACGAAACAATAACTGATTTCACCTTATAACAAAAGCTAATAACTATGCATAGTCAAAATAGTCATGCAATGACCACATCAAGTGGCTCAGAGTTTTCTGATGACGATTTTTCCCATGCGCTATTCATGAACGGACTAGGGAAGGGAGAATAGATAGTGGTACCAGAAGTACCCACTGCCACACTCTGTAAGGTAGCTTGCAGAATATAGATGTAGATGTTATTTGAAAGAAGATAAGAAACTGATCAAAGATAGCTCCTAAGTTGCAGACACTTCTAATAACTTTTTTCGTTGTGTTGTAACTAATCGATAGGTCAATGTGTAATTTCTGAATTATCCAGCAGTAACAACTTTTTAGAATGGTGCAAATAAGGAAGTGATATCAAATTGCAGACACTTCTACCTGCTTTCCACATTATAAAAAAAATGTTGGCAGTAATTTAGACCAGACTATTGAATCCTCTTTCTGAGAATAAACTCAATTTGGTTCCCATAATGGCTTTTCTGATGATAAGCAACATTCTCATGGACTTACTGTCATTTAACTAAACAGGAAAATTACTCTCTTGGCAGATTATGGAAACTTGTCAAGGCCTTTGAATTGTGTAGAACATAAAATTCTACTCAGAAAACTAAAAGGGTATGGAATTAAAGACACACTCCTTGTGTGGATGGTGTCATATTTTCACAACAGGAAACAGAGGATCAAATTAACAAATGATACACCAGGAATAATATTAATTTTGCAATGGAGATATGTTAACTAAGGAAAAAGGATTTGAATGAAAGTTAACAAAGCACTGTCTCATTTGTGAGCCTTTCGACAACTCAGCACCTCTAGTATTCAATGAGCAGTTGCCTTTACCCCGTAAATTATTTTCAGAGTATCATATTGTGCCATTCTTAACAAATTAAAAAACTCACTCACAGATGTTGGAAGTAGAGATTAGTGGATATGTACTATATAAAGTTCAAATGTGTAGTTTCTATCCATCCAAATGGATAATAAGATGAGTTGGCACTGGCTTGTAAATAAATTAACCAAAAAGCTAAATTATTACTGCTCTGCAACTAGAAATCTCTCTTATTGTTGTGAACTGCACCAAGCATAACTAATATGTTTTACATATTGTGATGCTATTTTTAGGGTTTTATACTAGGTTGGTACCACTCTTGTTCTGTGAGTTGCTGGACAGAGATGGTGTGTACTCCCTCAGTCAGAAACAGTCATATCTCCCAGCTCCATACAGATTCAGGGAAGTTCACTGTGAGCTGAGTTCTGGTTTGTGGACTCCAGAGTGCACATTGTGTTGGGAAACAGCAGCTGAGGCACTCCTGTGTCCTATTAGGCAGAGTACACACTTGACATTTAGCAACCTGTGGCCCACTGCTACTGAAAGTGCAATTGTGGCTGTGATTTCTAACATTTTGGACATGGTACATTATGGAGTGACCTGAATGTGATTAGCATATGCCTAGAAATATTGTGCTTTGATAAGGCACTGTGAGCTGCTGTTTCGTTAATTCTCCTGTAGCTTAGCCACAGTGATTGAATTGTTTTAGTTCACTGGAATCTGTTGTAACTGACTGTTAGATGAAATGGCTGTTAGTAATCAGGTTACATGCCACAGTGAAAGATTATTTAAATTCATGCAAATTGATGTTGTCAACTGTTGTGTCTTGTGTCTAATACTGAGCTTTTCACATAAACCTTTGAGAAGTGGTTAGATTTGATGAAAATATCAGTGCTGCTGATGATTGAGTTTTCAGCCAAAATTTTGTAACTAGTCTGTGTGTGTAATGGAAACAGGTGGATGTTTAATAGCAGCCAAGTTTGACCAAGGTCATCTGGGATCCAAACCAGGAACCGTCAGAGTCATTAAGAAAAGAGAAGCTATCTTTCAAGTTCCGTTTTAGACATTGTCTTTACTGCCACTAAGTTGTATTTTTAGGAAGAGGCTCTGGTTCTTAAGTACTGTGTTTAAACAGTTCCTAAGATGCTTTAAATTCTCAAGTTGAGTTAAATTCCTTGTGAGCCAGGTTTTTACAACAGTTAATGTGTTTGACTTGTTATTTCCTCAAGCTCAAGCTAAATATGTTTTGCTGAGAAGCTCTAGGGAGCAATCTGTCAAGTTAACATCATCTTATTTTTAAAGGTTTTTGTTAGTCAAGCATTCAATCCCACCATTTCCAACCTACTGCCCAGTCCCACCACAATACTTTCACTCAGTTCTGTCCTTTGTAAAAATCTTTTGGGCTGTGGGGCTAATGCCAAAAAAATATTCATACCATAGAGGCTTGCAGTACGAATATTGTCTCAAGTTGATAATTGAACATCTTGCAGAAGCTACTACAGGGACCTAAGGATTCTCTCACTTACAAGGGTGGACAAAAATACAGAAACACTGAGACGACGACACATTACCGTGCCTAATATGGTGTAGAGAAACTGTTGGCATTCAAAACTGCTTCCAGTCTTCTTGAAATGGATAAATACAGGTCCTGTATGATTTCCAAGGGACACTCATACCATTCTTCCCGCAAAATAGTGGCAAGTGCAGGTAATGATGATGGAGGTGACAGCAATTGTGCACCTCTCTCTCCGAGGTAGACCACAAAGACTCAGTAACATTGAGATCTTGTGACTTTGGTGGCCAAGGGAGATGCGACAATTCATCCTCTTGCTCACAAAACCAGTCTTGGATGATGTGAGCTATGTGAACAGGGACCCTGTTGTCTTCGAATACAGTGTCACA
Organism: Schistocerca nitens; assembly: GCF_023898315.1. Taxonomy (NCBI): domain Eukaryota; kingdom Metazoa; phylum Arthropoda; class Insecta; order Orthoptera; family Acrididae; genus Schistocerca; species Schistocerca nitens. The sequence continues at coordinate 968,929,229 of NC_064617.1, forward strand.
ACTGGGGAACAAATATTGCATCATGGAATGGTCCTGGTCAGTCAAAATAGTCACGTAATCCTTGGCAGTAATGCAACCTTGCAGAGCAACCAAAGGTCCCATGGAATATCATTATATGGCTCCCCAAATTGTCATCTGACCCCCGCCATGTTTCACTCTTGGCAGCAAGCAGTCTGCATCACAGGTTTCGGATGGTGTACTCCAGACATAAATGGCTAGAAGTTGGGAACAATATGAAACAATACTCATCCGACCAAATTACTTTCTTCCATTGCTCCATAGTCCAGGTTTTATTAATTCGAGACCACGTTTCCTGTTATGATCATTTGCATCACTGATGTGCGGTTTTGGAAATTCCAACTAATCCTGTAATTTCCAGATTATGCAGCTCTCTTCGTGTCATTTTGGTGCTGGCAGGATTTGTGTGTTTACATTTAGTTCCGCACTGACTTTTGCAGCTGTAGTCTTCTTATTCATCACAATCCTCTTCAGTGACTGTCTGTCACGATCACTGAACATATACTTTCATCCACATAGTGACTTAGCAGATGATGTTTTTCTGCTTTCCCTGTATGTAACACAAATCTTCAATATAATGCCTCTTGAAAAACCGACACTACGGCTATCTTGCTACAGAAGCACCCACCATATGAGCTCCAACAATTTTGCCACAATCGAAAGCACAACAGCACCATCTGCAGACTCAGCTAGCGTGTATCCGCATTTATGTTCGAGCTTGCATTTCGTGCAGCATTTCCGTTTTTTTTTTTTTTTTTTTTTTTTCCCCCAACTCCTCTATAAGCATTTGGCCTGTGATGGTATTACTGGTAAACAGCAAGAATGTATTTAGAATGAACTGTGCAATTCATATCAGTACTACCAAGGGTAAAAATAATCTCTATCTAGGATTCAGAATGGAGTTTAACATTCTGGGCAAAAGTCTACAATAGGTAATCAGTAGAGATCAGGCAGGGAATTGAAATTCTCCATATATTCAAAACAAAGTAAAAGTAGACCTTATTTGCCACACCTACAATTTAGCAGCATAATGGATTCAGGGCTGTAAATTCAGATTAACTCCTGTGTTTGTGTTAAACAGACCTCAGATTACTCAGTATGTTACACAACTGATAATGTACTGCATAAAGTTTGTTTGTAGTAGGTTAGTAGGTACTGGATAAAAACAGAATCTGAATAATAAAAGAAGAGGAGCATGGGATATCATTAAATTTTAACAGGACTCTGTACAAGCAGTTCAGTCCTTCTCATTGAACTCTACTAGAAATAAAAATAATATGCCTAGACAATAAAGTAGAAGAAATAGAAAGTGTTAAGATTCTGGGAGTGCAGAACCTTAACTGAAAAACTCATGGCCTAGAATTGATTCTGTGTTTTAATTCAGTTGTGTTTGCAATATGCATGGGTGATATAGAAATGCTGAAACTAGTTTATTCCATACTTCCATTTATTAATGAATTATGGAATCATTTTGGATGGGAACTTTTTGGAATACAAAAGAATGTTATCAAACTATATTTGGTGTTAATTCTATAACAGCCTGGAAGTCTTTAAAAAAACTTGGTATTCGGACACCTGCTTCAAAATATGTAGGATGTCCATAATTAAAGTTCCAGTTTCAAAACACTGTACAAAGAGAATCAGCGCTCAGAATGATATCGAATTTGAACAGCATGTTAGGGGAAACATCATGGAACACAAATAACAACAACAGAATTTAATGAAAATTTTACCAATAGATGCACTGTAAGCATCTTAATGTAAATGGGGTTGGCTACAAATGACAGATGAATTGCAATATTGTGGTTATGATTCGACCTGCACATTACACCATCCGTATTGTTCAATGTGTGTGGCTGTAGAAGTTCGGCAGTCAACAGTTGTGGCACTTTTAGTTAGGCAAGCCCAACCCCCACGGCAAGCTCATACCACAACAGATAGGAAAAATCAGTTCTTAAGTGTCCTGAGGTCAAAAACTGCATAAAAAAGCAGAATTGCACTGGTTTTTAATTGTGTTCAATATACTGTCCAATATTTTCTGCTCCAAGCTGAAATAAAAAAACATGTTCCACAACAGATTGGAGTGTCTCAGGGATCATATTCAGAAAGCGTTGCACAGTGTGTACTTTCAATTTGACTACGTTCATAACTGGAGCACTGAACACAACCTCTTTCAGATAATCCCCCTGCCAGAAGGCACACAGATTAAAGTCAGGTGATGTGGATGGGCAGACTGTAGGGAAATTGTGGCTGATCACTCTAGTTTTTCCACCCCGGCTGCAAAGAAATGATGTCTTATAACTCTAGCATTTCCAAAATGCCTCTGCAGCCAGCTGCTTCACTGGCTGCTCAGTCATATTACATAAAAATGATCCTCCCCACACATCCATGCTGTCGGAGGGTTGGAAAGACTTTGGTGCACGAAAGACTCTCGCATCATTTCCCAGTATCGGTACAGGTAACAGGACCCGCAGGATTCATCGCCTCAAAAATATTGGCCCTATCACAAATGATGCTGTCAACCTGCTTCACACAGTCATATTTTCAGAGTGAAGTGGTACCGGTTGATGTTTGTGCAGATTTTCTGCCCATACTCTGCAATTCTGCATACTGAATTGTCCTGAGAGATGCTAATGGGGTTTATCTGTCCACAGAATGTTCCATGGCAACTCACTATCCACTTCCATGAATGCAAGAAATTCCACATGAATGTTTGGCTTTCCCACATGTCAGCAGAATGCAACACCTGAACATAGGTGACTTCATGCGGATAGCAATGCAGGATGTTTCGTAGGATTTTATGCACCATACTCACAGGCTTGTTCAACATTCAGGCAATTCCCCGTGCACTGCAAGTTTGCATACCGCCACTCGATCCCTCCTACAATGCTGTGGCACATCTTTGCAGATGTTGGACCAACTGTTTTCCTTCCTTTGCCACATTGCACTTCTTCAAAAGAAACTGTCTTTTCAAATTTTGTAATCATTTGCTCCATCCCTTATCAGACATGATACCAATGCCTTTCTTCATACCCTTGAATGCTTCTGCAGGGCTACTGGAGCACAGTCACCATTCTCGTAAAAGAGCTTTACGAGCAGCATGAGACCTCCTTAGTAATGCTGGTCACCTAAGATGCAAATTGATGAACAGCCACATGCCGCATGTCTGTTGGTGTGTGTACTCTGATGCTACATATATGCCTTGCGTCAGTAATATCCTGTTAAAATTTGCTGTCATTCTGAGCAGTGGTTCTCTTTCTACAGCATTTTGAAACTGGAACTTTAATTATGTACACCCTGTATATATCCATTAACATCCTTCATCATTACCATTTGTACAGAAATGCATCAGATACATGAGTAAACAAGTATTCAACAGCCTGCTGGGAAGTACTGAATGTCTTCTATGTAACATGGTGAAATTTTAAGACTGATGCAAGGCTCTTTGTCTTGAGCATCTTCTCCTGGTTTATTAAAGAATATCATCACATAAACTCTTAAAACCAACTTTTAGGTTAGTTTACAATTAACATTAGCTCTGCAATACAATATCTTTCATGATGTTAATTCATTTCTTTGTACTATACTTCAATAAAAGTAATGTCTTTGACTAATTTTCTGTCGCAGAGACCCCTCTCTATGAGATCCGTGTAGCTGGATCATTCAAAAAGAAGTCATCTTCCTGGCCTAATGGCATCTTATCTCTGAGAAGTGTGGGGGGTCACATCTTAAGAGTATCTGTTAAGAGTATGTGACTGATTAGGGTTGCTTGGAGCCCTTAGAATGGTGTTTGTGTTGTTGATGTTGAGAGTGAGAAAGGACAGAGTGCTACCACTTGCCAGCTCATAACCCATTCCTCTCAAATAGTAACAAGAAAGCTACTAAGCTTAATTTCCTCTTAATACCCTCCCAAGATGGGAAGGGTCACTATTAACAGTATTACAAAATTCTAACCCATAAGACACTGTAGAAATATTTGGAATTTTAACGTAGACATTTGTGTATAATCTGGCAATCATTAAATGAATGCCACGACCTGCTCATTCTATGCTGGCCAAACACTGATGATAAAAATTTCTTACAACACCAATATTCAACCAGCTACCTCCAATTTGAGCACTAACAAATGAATCGTGTTCTAATGCCCTTGGCTACAGGCAGATAAGTAACTAGTGTTCACCTGCTATAATCTATTTGTATTGTTAAGCTAGATCTACCAAACTAAAGTAAACAGGAATGCCTCTTCTCTGAAATAAAGTGGCTACTTCCTCAGTTATATTAAATAGCTTTTGTTTATGCTCTATTCTGGTTCAATACCTATGTGATAATATTTATGACTGGCACAGACCAACAATTGTTGGTATGCCGTTTAAATACACATTTCTTCACAGTAAACTATGACATTTTTCATACAGTTAATAGGACTCCTTAATCTTTCAGCCCAGATAATATACTATAAATTGTTAACAACTTCACTTCGGAAAGTGACTCTTTGTAAGTTACTTCTTACATTTCTTATCACCGGATACCGGTTTAAAAGTGATGACTGAAAATTCTCTCGTGTGTTTCAAAGCTTTTCTGCCATCATGAACTGTTTCAAAAATGAGCTTTCATGAAGATTTAATTGCTTTAACTTGTGCAGTGGTTATATTTTTATTTAATTCACTCATTTTGCCTGAAACTGCCATTTTTAAATATTTTACCAATTTGCTCAAGTTGGAACACAGTGCACTTTTGGTAACATTCTTTAACTTCACAGTGAAATATAAGAAGTAATTTACAAAGAGTCACTTTCCGAAGTGAAGATGTTAACAATTTATAGTATATTATCTGGGCTGAAAGATTAAGGAGTCCTATTAACTGTATGAAAAATGTCATAGTTTACTGTGAAGAAATGTGTATTTAAACGGCATACCAACAATTGTTGGTCTGTGCCAGTCATAAATATTATCACATAGGTATTGAACCAGAATAGAGCATAAACAAAAGCTATTTAATATAACTGAGGAAGTAGCCACTTTATTTCAGAGAAGAGGCATTCCTGTTTACTTTAGTTTGGTAGATCTAGCTTAACAATACAAATAGTTTATAGCAGGTGAACACTAGTTACTTATCTGCCTGTAGCCAAGGGCATTAGAACATGGTTCATTTGTTAGTGCTCAAATTGGAGGTAGCTGGTTGAATACTGGTGTTGTAAGAAATTTTTATCACCAGTGTTTGGCCAGCATAGAAAGATCTTACAACATCTTTGCCTATGTATTCATTTTTATATGTTATAATATAACATATAAAAATGAATACATAGGCAAAGTTGTTGTAAGATCCAATTTGGCACTACTTGTTCAGACTTATTTCATGTAACAGAGTTTTATTTACTTTTAATCACAACATATAAATTTTCATCTAATTGATACACATGGAAAAATTAACAATTGTAACAACTGAAGCAATGAGATGATTGATGCATCTAACAGTACTAGCAACATTTTCGGACATTTTGGATGCTGTAAAATATATTTCACTTTTGTGTGCAAAAAAAAACGTGATAATTTTAGGTCAGAGATTAAACATACCTTAAGCTCAAGGGCACCCATACAAGGGGGTCTGCAGCCCCTCCCCTGTCAGTGCGTAGGGGAAGGAATAAAATATAGTGTAGTCAAGTGTTTTTCTTTCAAGAAAATGACTGAAAAGTCGGTATTACACAGGTATTTTACAGGTTCTGAAATGGAGCTTTTAAATGACTATTTACAAGTTGTCATTCATCTCCCAAAATATTAAAAATATTCCGTAACCACAGGTCCCCCCCCCCCTTTCCCACCCCCGCAAACTACTGGATGGATGCCCTTGCTTAGGCTATTTTGATATAGCTACCGACCTGCAGAACTATAGATGAGCTGGAAGCATTTACTGATGCTCACTATTCCAATTAAACAGCCGCTCACCACTTCCTAAATGGACTTATCCTTCTAGCGCACACTTTAACACAAATTGAAGCCACCATGCCCTTGTCAACAATTGGAACTGCATTTGTACTTGCTTACAAAGTTGCTAGTTTCTGCCATCTCTTTAGGGAAACTGTGTCACTGTACATTGCATGCATTCTCTGAGTGCATAATTCAAGCTCAATCCAATTGGCATGGAATTGTGTTGCATAGACAGAGCATATTGATGTGCATTTCCACCTATTATGAGAGATGGATCAAACAGGTAAATTGCACATTAAATGTGTGCCAGGTAAATGCTGAATGGTAACCATCTTCACAACAAAATCCTGGCATTTTTGACATGGAGCTAAAATCAGACTTTGTGTGGAGCCAGTAACAAAAAGTTTTAGGGCAAATTCTAAGAGTAAAAATTTTATTGATGCTTATTGGCAACTGGGATGAATAATAAACTCAGATGGTCCCAGCATGTGGATATATTAATAACTCAGTTCCGTTCACTTTCCACAATATCTCCCACAGTGTTGACCTGCAGGCGGGAATGCTAGCATGCTTTCACTCAATACTGTTCTACAGCAAAATGTTTTGATTCTTACACTTACGTGCCAGTACATTGTAGTTGTGGTATATATATATATATATATATATATATATATATATATATATATATATATATATATATATAAAAAGAAAGATGATGAGACTTACCAAACAAAAGCGCTGGCAGGTCGATAGACACACAAACAAACACAAATATACACACAAAATTCAAGCTTTCGCAACAAACTGTTGCCTCATCAGGAAAGAGGGAAGGAGAGGGAAAGACGAAAGGATGTGGGTTTTAAGGGAGAGGGTAAGGAGTCATTCCAATCCCGGGAGTGGAAAGACTTACCTTAAGGGGAAAAAAGGACGGGTATACACTCGCACACACACACATATCCATCCACACATATACAGACACAAGCAGACATATTTAATATATATATGATGATGTGACTTACCGAATGAAAGCGCTGGCAGGTCGATAGACACACAAACACACACACAAAATTCAAGCTTTCGCAACAAACTGTTGCCTCATCAGGAAAGAGGGATGAGGCAACAGTTTGTTGCGAAAGCTTGAATTTTGTGTGTGTGTTTGTGTTTGTTTGTGTGTCTATCGACCTGCCAGCGCTTTCGTTCGGTAAGTCACATCATCTTTGTTTTTAGATATATTTTTCCCACGTGGAATGTTTCCCTCTATTATATATATCCCTCCCCCCCCCCCCTCTCTCCAATATAAATCAGTGCCTACTCCATTCTACAGGGTCCACTGTTTTATATGAGTTGCGAAATTTATTTTAATTTTTTGGCCAGATACCCTTCCTGTGTCATCAGTTAACCACAGGAAGGGTGGAGGTGAGTGCCATCTGTCTGTAAATCATGTAAGTTTTTTTCAGTGTGATATCATATTTTAATTGTTTGTGAGTCAGTTTGCCAGTGGAATAAGGAAGAAATTTTAAAATCCTCGAACATTAAAAAATAAAGTAAAGGAATACTTCATTAGCCACTCCTCCAATTCATCAAAATTTCTGGCCTCAGGGACGTGAATTCTACATAATTCTAACATTTAATAAGGGAGATGACTGCTTGTGCTACACATATAAGGATCAAGTGAAGCTTTTGATTGTGTGTCATAGGGTATTATTCCAAAAAGGTTACCATATTATCGTGTTGTACATAAGCCACTATATTTAATTAGATCCAATCTAAGTAACAGGTAAAAGCTAAGGTATATTAATAAGAAGTAGTCAAAACTTGTAAAAACAGAGAGTGGAACCCCATAGGGCTCTGTTCTTGAGCCCTTGCTCTATATAGTTTACTAGCCGAGTACCCGGTGTTGCCTGGATATGTATTTATTCCAATCTTTTATTAGTCGCTCTCCTCTTTCACCCCTTCTGTTCATCTCCTCCAGCTCCACTCTCTATCTACCTCCTCCACCCACCCACTCCATCCATATCCTCCTCCTCTTTCCTTTCTCTGTCCATTTCCTCCTCTTTCCTTTCTCTGTCCATCTTCTCTGTGGCTACTGACTGTGAAATGTGTAGTGAATAGAGTTAGTAGTAAAGAAGTAATAAATTAAAATGTTATGCATTTTGCAGCAGTTTTTCATGAATCTTTTTATTTATTTTTTATTTATTTATTTATCTATCTTTAAGCACTTACATGCAATTGATGTCGTCGTGAGTAATGTACAATTTACATATTAAGAAATATAACTATTGTGAGGTATCACACACAGCTAAAGTATACATTTTAAAAGAACATACATAATAAAGGAATATATTTGATACATAAAGATATCCCACATACCTAAAGTGTGCATTTTAAAGAATGTGCATAATAAAAGAATACATTTCATACATAAGGATTTCTCCACATGTTTAACAGTTAAATGTGGAACTACAGAGACAAAAAAAAGCTTAGGAAGAGGTACAAACAGAGTTGCAAGTTGTTTCGTAAGTCAGGTCTATTTTTGAAGAGTTTTCAAATTCCTTAACACTGTAAAAAGCTTTGTCTTTCAGCCATTTTTTAGTCTTACTTTTAAATATATTAAGAGAGACACAATGTGCCTGCACAGGTAATGTGTTGAAAAGCCTTATTCCAATGTATTCATAACTGTCTTGTGTTTTCTTGAGTCGAGTTGTTGGTATGTCTATCTTAAATGTTTGACGAGTGTTACAATTATGAACGGACTGCCCAAGGTTGTAACTGTTAAAGTTTTCTTTTATGAACAAGAGGCAGCTGTATATAAAAAGAGAAGGGACTGTCATTATCTGTAATTCTTTGAAGTATGACCTACATGATATGTTATTTTTGGTAATCCCAGAGATGCTCCTGATGTCTTTCTTCTGCCAAATAAAAATTTTCCTGGACCATGGAGAATTACCCCATAGAAGAATACCATAGCTAATATGGCAATGAAAGAATGCATAATAGGAATTAATCAGCAGGCTTTCAGAATCACAGGTGCATAATTTTTTCAGTAGATAGATAACTCGCGAAAGCTTTCGAGATATGTTGTCTATGTGACTCTGCCAGGTTAATTTCGTATTTACATATATGCCAAGAGGTTTGGTAGAAGTGTACTCAATATCAGCATTGGATAAGCTGAAGGATATATTTACAGTCTTTTCATAGTTAATAGCTAACTCCTTGGCTTCGAACCACATATTGGATAATCTGAGAAAATCTTTACTTTGCTCCTTCAGTTTATTTATGTCCTTCCCTGAATTGATGAAAGTTGTATCATCTGCGTAAAGCAAAGAATTGCATGGCTTATTGCTGGGCAGGTCATTTATAAATATTATAAACAGTAATGGCCCAAGCACTGATCCTTGGGGTACACCTCTAGTGACATTCAGTAACTGTGACTTTTGACCGTGGTAGCTTACAGTTTGCTTTCTGTTAGTGAGATATGATTTAATGAGGGAGAGTTCCAGATCGCTAATGCCATAACACCATAGTTTTTCCAGCAGTATCGTGTGGTTTACAGAATCAAATGCTTTGCTTAAGTCCACTAGTGTGGCTTCAGCAGATAATTTGGATTCAAAAGAAGATTGCACAATAGAAACAACTTTTTCAACAGCATTAATTGTTGATAACTGGGCCCTAAAACCATATTGAGACTTAGTCAGTACATTGTTTTTTGACAAATGCATATTAATTTGATTTTGTATACAATATTCGATTATTTTAAAAAAAAATAGGTATCAGAGAAATTGGACGATAATTATTGGTGCAGTTTTTATCACCCTTTTTGTGTAATGGAATTACTACTGTCTTCTTTAGACATTCTGGAAAAATACCACTGTCAAATATCCAGTTTATGAGTGTGCAGAGAGGAAATGATATCAAGCCAATTATTTTTTTAATCACAAAATTTGAGAGGCCATAAATATCTTCTGATCTGGAGTCACTTAACCTTACCACTGATTTAATTACATCACTTATTTCCACATGTCCCCAATTACAGTTTGGCACAGTATCAGCAAAGTTTTGTAAAAACTGGTTTATATCAGTAGATTGTGAATTTGATTGTGAACTCTTCTTATTAGGAGCTGAGGGATTAGGGTTTGCTGCATTGATAAAAAAGAGGTTAAATTCATCTGGGGTGACATTAACATCAGTTGTGACTTTTACACTATGACTACCTGTACCTAATTCTGCTTTAATGACTCTCCATGCAGCCTTACACTTATTATTGGAGTTTTTAATGAAGTTATCATTTGCTCTACATTTTGCTAATCTGATTTGTGATCTATAGTGTCTCTTGAGGCTAACATACGTTGCATTGTCAACACTACCATTCTTTACCTTATCATAGCATACCAAAACCATTAATCTTAGCTTCTACAAATATGGTGTGAACCACCTATGTGGAGTAGTTCTACCATGCTATCTTGCCATAGTTTTGTTTCGTTTGATAACCATCTCAGCATTTGACATCATATCTGTTGAACCATGTGTCATACAATGATATATTTTTGTAGGTACATTCAGTGGCAGATAAGGATACTGCCTGCAAAAATACTGTGAATAGAGTTTCAGCAACAAGTTAATAAATTTAAATGTCTCGCATGATGTGGCAGTTTTTCACACATCATGATGTCATATCCCCTGAGCTATATGTCATGCAATGATATAATTTAGCTGGTACATTCATCGGTATATGTGAATATTACTGCATGAACAGCAATAATGTAGTAAGCAATAAATTTCTATCCTTTTATCATTTTGTGTGGGTGTCAGTGAGAAAAAGTTTTGAAACTGTTTGGAATTATGTGTAAAGTTTGTTGAAACACTCTAAGTGCTCCCATTCTCAAATACTGGATGACTCAAGTATGGGTATTCATGCATCAGGGACTACACTACTTTTTTACCCCAACCCACTCTTTGATAGGTAGGCAGTTCTTATCCCCACAGTGAGTCTTTCCAGACAGTATGTGATATGTGTACCAAATTTGGATGAAACCAGTCCAGTGGTTTAGGAGGAGATTAAAGGAGACCACTCACCGAAAAGCAGAAGTGCTGAGTTGTCTACAGGCATATAACAAAGAAAGAAAACTTGCTAGCTTTTGAAGTTATGAAAAATTCAGCTGGCACCTTGTAGGGGTGCAAGAAAACTCCTGTCTGCATAGTTCAGAAAAGCTGGTGGTGGAGGGAAGTATATAGCCACTGAAATTGAGCATGTTGTGCTCAGCTGCATATTTTGCCACCAGATGGACAACTTTGTTTTTGGCTGCAGTTTGATGGTAGCTATACATTCTGATGGACAACTGGTTGGTTGCCATGCCAAAATAAAATGTTGTGCAGTGATTGCTGCAGAGTTGGTGTATGAAATCGGTCCTTCACAGATGCCTCTGCCTCTTATGGGATAGGATAAGCATGTGACAGGACTGGAGTAGGAATTTCTGGGTGGGAATTGGGCAGATCTTGCACCTGGGTCTTCCAAGGAGATATACCCATGGCAAGGTGTTGAGAGTACATGTGGCATAGGGGTTGACTAGGATGTTGTGTAGGTTTGGTGGGTGATGGAATATCACTTAGGAGGGGTAGGAAGGATCTTGGGCAGGATGTCCCTCATTTCAGGGCATGATCAGGGCCCAGGAGAGGTATATGATTCACTTGCTTCACCTCATAGTGATCACAGGTGATAAGAGGATGTCCTTTGTAGCTGATTCTTGGGGTTGGTGGGAGGGGCGGAATGTATGACAATAAGGCATGGAAAATCTGTTTTCCTACTATATTTACTACTATGTTGTAGACACTACATTATATTGCCATGCCTAGATAACAATTGAGCAGCACACAGCAATGAAATTATGCTCTGTGCCCATATGGAGGCAAGTTTCTGAGAAGTATGTGGGACAACTTTTTGTGAATATTCATATACAAAATGTGAGCTTTACTTACTTATTTCTCAGCTCCACAGCCCTTGAAGGGCCTTGGCTTGCATCACAATATCCTGCCATTGTATCCTGTCCATGGTTTTCTGTCTCCATTCTCTGACGACCACCTTCTTCAAGTCTTCTTTAATTCTGTCCACCCATTTCTTTCTAGGATGTCCCTCCTGCCTCCAACCTTGCCATCAAAAATATTCTTACATGTTCTGCCTTCCTCTATTCTGGCCACATGTCCTGACCACCACAGTCTTCTTATTTTAACAGTGGTGACAATGTCAGGTTCTTCAGAAAGTTGTTCTAGTTCTGCATTTATATGGATGTACCAACCTTCTTGATCATATATTGGGCCACATATTTTACACACAACCTTCTCTCCCAAATGCTATGGATACTCTCCTCATTTGTAGTCATGCTCCATGTCTCAGCACCAAACATAGCAACCGGTCTTATAATTGTTTTGTAAATGGGTATTTTAGATTTTCATGATAGAAGTGAGCTCCTACACATGGGCAGTGCAGCAAATTAGTATCTGCTGCCATTCTAGCTGTCACCTCACAGCCAATGTCATTTGTCTCTGTGAGAGTCAATTGAAGCTACTTGAAGTCTCACCCTTTCAATCTCCTTGTCGGCCAGCCTGAGATTTGGTACGTTCTGTTGGTTGGTCATTGCCATATAGTTGGTCTTTGATACTGATTAGCAGGCCAAGTTCCCTTGTACCTCTCTCCAGTTGTTGACAGGCATGGGCCAGCACAACAGTGTTTTGTGTGAGTAATGCCACACGGTCTGCATAGCCTAGGGAGTGAACAATTAAAAATGATTCCTCCTCTACTGATCTCTGACTGTTTCTAGGCAGAAGATGAATAGCAGTGAGGAGATATTGTCACACTGCCTCAGCTCCTTCTTCACTTCCACTTTTCTGGAGATTTCGCCTTGTATTTTTACTTTGCAGTTGGTTTCACCAAGGGTCATCATACTTACTTACTCACTGGTCGTACCGGACTCGAGAGTCCATTACCGCAGCAACGTATTTTCGCCATCTGTCCCTGTCTTGGGCTATTTCCTTCCATTCACCTTCAATACCTAGGCTCCTCAAATCAGCCTTCACATTGTCCTCCCATCTACGCCTCAGTCTCCCCACAGGACGTTTTCCTTCTAGGTGCCCTAGCAGTACTCTGCACACTGCCCTGCCCTCATCCATTCGAGCTACATGACCTGCCCATCGCAGCCTACGTGATTTAATAATACTAATTATGTCAGGGCTTGAATAGAGTTCGTGGACCTCTTCGTTATGCAGTTTTCGCCACTCTCCGTTAATGTCATCCCTTTTTGCTCCAAAAATTTTCCTCAAAATTTTGCTTTCAAATACTCGAAACGGTTTTTCATTTTGCACAGTGAGAGACCAAGTCTCACAGGTCATCATAGTAAGTTTAATGAGCTTCTTAGCTATTCCAGCCTCTTCCATTACATTCCATAATGCCACTCTTGAGATGCTATCATAGGCTTGTTTAAAACTGATATACAGCTGGTGTATGTTTAGTTGATGTTCATGACATTTTTCAAGTAGTTTGCGCAGTGTGAATATCTGATTGGTTGTTGACCTATTTCTTCTAAAGCCACTCTGATAAGTCTTCAATTCTCTCATCTACACAGGGAGTAAGCCTCCTAGTTAGGATCTTGGAGAACTGTTTGTATGTAGTATTCAGCACGGAGATTCCTAAATAGTTCTGGCAGTTTAATTTATCTCCTTTTTTATGTATGGGGCACATTACAGCTGTTTTCCACTCCACTGGCATTCCTCCCACCAGATGCTCAGTATTACTTTATGTACTGCTTTCCACAGTGTTTCCCCACCATATTTAAGAGTTCGACTTGGATCTGATCTTCTCCAGGTGCTTTTTTGTTTTTTAAGATCTTAATAGTTGTATCTCTTCCTGCACTGTGGGTTCTGGTCCATGATAAGTTATTTCCACCAGTTCTACTTGTTCTAATCTTTCTACTTCTGGGTTCAGTAAATATTGAAAGTACTTTATTACTCTCCTCTATCAAATCCCTTTCTTTACTCCTACACATAACTGCTCTGGCTTGAAACCTGGGCATCCCTTCTTTAATTTTTGGTACCTTTCACGTAACTGCTTTTCTTCTCCAAACTTGTGTTCTTTTTTTCTGTCTGCAAACCCTCTTAGCTACAACGAGCTTCTCATTATATTCATTCCAATTTTCTCTAGTTGTTCTCTGAAATAATTTCATTCGTTCTATGTAACGCTCCGTTCTTTTCATACATTCTTCATCCAACCAATCCGCTTTCCTTTGAGACTGTATGTGTTCCAGAATCTCTCCAGCTCCCTCAAGGATTGCAGTCTTACATTGTTTCCACATTATTTCTATATGTTCATTGACGTGTCAGTATCAGTCAAAATCCCCTCTGCTATTTTTGTGTGACACACTCTCCGTATTTCTTCTGACTTCAGTTTCTTAATGTTAAAACTCTTTTGTTTGCGGTCTTTTTGTTTAGTCAATAAAGGCATCCTTTGCCTATACATTCTCACTAGATGATGGTCTAAACTGAGTCAGCTCCACATTGTCTCCTAACATCCATTGTGTCTGATCCATGTCTCCGATCAATCAATATATGATCTATCTGATATCTAGTTTGTCCATCTGGTGACATCTGTATTTTTTTGTGTGGGAAACATGTAATGCTGACAGCCATGTTTTTGCTTACAGCAAAATCTACAACCGTAAGTCCATTGTCATTTGATATTTCATGGAAGCTATGTCTTTCTGTAGTTGGCCTCTTCTTTCCCTATTTTTGCATTCAAGTCTCCTATAAATACTTAAACATCATGTTTGGGAGCTTAATCATACAACTGCTCTACCTTGCTACAAAACTCGTTCTTCTGTTGTTCATCTGCCTCCTCTGTGGGTGCATGTACATTTATCACTGTTAAAAAGTTTTTACCCTTAATCTTAACATGGACATACATTCATTGCTTTGTTTGAAGTGCATCACCGACTGTTTCAGTTCTTTAGAAAGCACAAAACCTGTTTGTTCCAAAAGTATTCATCCTCCTACCACTACAGAAGATGGTTAAACTTCCCAAGTCCATTATGTCCTTCCCTTCCACCTAATTTTCTGGAGAGCCAATATTCGTATACCAAAGTTGTTTACTTGCATTACCAGCCGATATAGGGCTCCAGCTTTGTAAAGGCTCCGCATAATCCATCTTCCTATGTACATATCTCTTATCTTTTTGTTTGTTTGATGGGATCATCATCAACACATCTGTCCGGCTTCTTCCTTTGTTAGCATTCGCAACAACTGATTTTTACAGGGGAAGATTGTTAATCTTTCTGCACAACCATTTGTGGGATTTTGCCCGTTACAGCTCACTCAGTAGCTGGCTGATTTTTCAGGGGAGCATCATTAGCCTTTGTAGATCCCTCTACTGACTGCAAGGCAGCAGTTGATGGTTGGGAGCTCTTCTGCCTTTCTTCCTATCCATTGACCTTCATACCTGCTGGTTTTCATCTGCCCCAGGTATTTTACTTCCCTGGTACCCTCCATCTCTGGAGAACGTTCCCCTCTCTGCCATCTGGGGTTGGTGCCCAATGGGGGACCAGCAACCCAAAATGGGACAATGTGGGCCTACAGCACAAAAAAAAAAATTCTGGTACACCATAAAATCAATAGATCCAGAAGCGCATACACATGCTACGACCTCAAAATCAATTACAGTGTGCTTTAGACCCTTATGGTTCTCAGTGCCCAAAAAGCAAAATTTTTGCTGATGAAGCAAACTGTGTGGAAAACAAGTTGAAAGGCCACTAAAGACTGTGTTCCGTTGTATTCTATTCTACGAGACAGATTTACTGTCTAGCACTTACCTACACAATGTGAAATATATAGTATCATTGACAGACAAAACATAAGTAAAAGAGAGCTTAGCCTACCCTCGGCCTCAATATAGTCATAAGAAAATGAAATGCCTACACCTGTTTTTATGATCTTATGTATCGTGTAGCTACCAGTTTCGGCACTTCACTGTGCCATCTTCGAGGCTTAGTTGACGCTGAATGGTTTATCACGATCCATATGTACGATGTATCATTGGCCAGCAAAACTGGTTTACGTAGGCCATCTGTAACTGTAATGTCATCTCTCCAACCGTCGACTGTCAACTGATCCTAAGGACGGCTGTAGGCGTTTCATTTTCTTACAATAGTGAATGGCCATGGTCCCCCTGATCTCCAGTCATAAGGATGGATATACAAAAACTCGATATAGTTGGGGCTCTCTCAAGCTGGTGTCTTCCATTTTAACCTTCCACAACAGATCATTCTGTCCTCCCGACAAAGGAACCCCTAGTTCCAATAGCTATGTAATGTGTCCGTTATATATATATGTGTGTGTGGATGGATATGTGTGTGTGTGTGTGTGTGTGTGTGTGTGTGTGTGTGTGCGCGAGTGTATACCTGTCCTTTTTTCCCCCTAAGGTAAGTCTTTCCGCTCCCGGGATTGGAATGACTCCTTACCCTCTCCCTTAAAACCCACATTCTTTCGTCTTTCCCTCTCCTTCCCCTCTTTCCTGATGAGGCAACAGTTTGTTGCAAAAGCTTGAATTTTGTGTGAGTGTTTGTGTTTGTTTGTGTATCTATCGACCTGCCAGCACTTTCGTTTGGTAAGTCACATCATCTTATACACACAGACCCAGGAATTTCAACAGAGTGTTAGTATTTATCGGTTGGTTATTTACTGTTAAGAGTAGCTGAGAGGTGTTTGCATTATATGTGGTGTTAAAGTTCATTAAACTGAGTTTTTAGTGTTAATGGTGAATCTGTTGAAAATAGTCCAGTTGGTGAGTTTTTCAGAAGTCAAATTCACAGCTTTTGAAGTGCCTCTACGTCATCCCCTTCGTTATGTCATCATCAAGTATTACGATTCTGTGTGCATCTCCATTCTGGCTGAAATCGTTAATACACAGAAGGAATAGTAGAAGTCCCAATACTGAGCACTGTGGCACATCTTGTTTAACAGTTTTACTGGTAGGTAGAATTTTGGCTACTGAACTGAGTTGTTTGTTAGTGTACTTCATACTGATTTTCTATATACAATTGCTTACGAAAGCTGAAATTCATTCATTTGCAACTCCTCTGATACAATACCATTGTTCAATTTTTTCCAGCAAAATTTTGTGATCCACTGTGCCACGAGCCTTTTGACAGATCTAGAAATATGCCTGTTGTGAGTCATTTTGTATATACTGAATCTAGTATAGTATTAATGTGTTCATGCACAGCTGTTTCTGCAGATTTATTGTTTCTAAACTAATGTTGGGATAAGCTTAGTAAACCTTTTTTATCTACAAAGCCAATCAGCTTTTTATGCAAAACTTTTTCAAATACATTAGAGAAACAGGACGAAATTGTGATAGGCCCATAGTTGCTCCAATCTTTATAATCACCTTTTTTACACAACAGGAAATAGTTTGATGTCAGGGCTTCTGGGAAAGCACCTGCCTGGAGAGAAAAGTGACTGGGACGAGTTAGTGGTTCAGCAATAATTTGCTCACAATTTTTGATGACAGTTGCTGGAATACTATCAATGCCAGCTGATAAGGATTTTTTTAACTCTCTGAGGGCTTTTGCTGCATTGTGTTCAGTGACTGCAGCAATGAATATAGATTCTGTACATGTGTGATATTTCCGGTGTTCTGATTGACATTTTGTGTTTGGTATATTTTTGATCACTAATTTTATGGGTACGCTTGTAAAAAATTTGTTGAAGATGTTCACCAAGCTACAGGATTAGATATCAGTTCATTGCTGTGTTTAATTTCTATGTTTGTACGTGTAACTTTGTTTTCCTCTTTTTCCGTTTTTATAATATTCCACCATTGCTTTTACTTTGTTGTTGGATTTGACAACATACTACCATTGTGCATCCTTTTAGCCTGTCTTACTACTCTCCTTAGGATACAAGTGTAGCTTTTATAGTATTTGATTAGCTGATGAGAGTCAAAATGTCTACATAACATATGGGTACTTCTCTCATTTTTGCAAGAGGTTTTTATAGCTAGTGTAATCCAGTTCTTATTTTCCTTATTATTATTTGTTCACACTGATCTTTGTTGAAAAGCCTCTTTGAAATGGTGGACCAATGTGTCAACAAATATGTTGAATTTTATTTTGGCATCAGTAGTTGTACATATCTCGTAGGAGGACATTTAGTTTAAGTTATCCGGAGTGTACCACCCTTGTAATGTTTTAGTTGGGATTGGATATGAGGGATCTTTGATTACATCAACACTTAGTATAACAACTTGGTGATTGCAGAATCCTGCATTGTAAACTTGTAGTGTTCAGCTAAGTTTATTTCTGTTTGCAAGAATTTAGTCTAAGGCTGACATGGGTGTGGGTGTTATTCTAGTGGGATCATATACAAGGCCAAGTAGACGAGGTGAGGAAGTCAATATCAAAGTCGCCACATATACTGACATCATGTTTCCGCTAACTTATTTTAGTTAAAAACAAGTCCGATTTGAACAGGAAATCATTAATTTTACTGGAGGGGGAACAGTAAATTCTAGCTACAGTAAGAGTTAGATTTATAAGTTTTATGGCTGCACCTTCAAAAACTTTGTCTGTTCCTATTTCCTTTAGGGAAGTTAGTGGTACATTCACATCTCTCAATGAATGCAAAACAAAGGCTACGTCACTGATTACAACTGTTCCAATTTCCCCCAATGTTCATTAACTTTTCTTGAATTAAATGCCTATTGGCAAGTTTATTGCAAAACTTCAATGCAGTATATTATGCTCTAATTCAGTTTGCTGCAACTCTCCAGACTGGTTTACCCTACGCAAATCTCGTCTCCCAAGTACAAGTACTGCAACCTGGATCCACTCAAACCTATTTACTCTAGTTAGGCTTTCATCTATCTCTATAATTTTTAACTACCATACATTCCTTCATTACTATATTCCCTATTC
Organism: Schistocerca nitens; assembly: GCF_023898315.1. NCBI lineage: Eukaryota > Metazoa > Arthropoda > Insecta > Orthoptera > Acrididae > Schistocerca > Schistocerca nitens. Next base: position 968,948,124 of record NC_064617.1, read on the forward strand.
CTGTCAACCTATCCCTTAGTTTAGTCAAGTTGTCCCATAATATCAGTGTATTACAAAAGATTTTATTAACACACATTATCATAGGGTCAAACAATTTTTGACTGTAGTACTACAGTTACACAAAACAATACCTGTGAATCCCTCAGAAATATATTCTGCTGATTCAAAGTCAGTCGGTTTCATGTCCCATGGATCATTTGCGTGATAAATCATAATGCGAAGGAATGAATCATTTTACATACAATCATAACTTAATTCTTAAATATGGCTACATGCTGCACATTTATAAGGTGTTTAAAAAATCTAGAGACGTGAGTTAGTTACTCCTATACACCACCTTTTACTTTTACACATTACAACAATAGAAATTCTTCTACAGAATAGGAGTTGTCAAGGAGAACCTTTTTGTTTGTTTTCAAGTTTTATTTTGTCATCTGCCACATAATTTATATTTTATTTAATTTTTATTATATTTTAGTTTGTTTTCAAATTTTATTTTGCTTTCCCTCAGAGAGTTTAGATCAATGAATGTCATTTTCCCTTCTGGTATTTTAATTATGTACATCATTGTTCCTTTTGAACTGCAGTAGACCTACAACAAACTTTATGATGGAAAAATATAGGGTGTACATAAAGGCGGGAACACTTTCAGTTATTTATTGGACAAGAACCAAACATTGTAAAGATATCATACATATGTCATTTTGAAGATAAACCCTGAAAGGTTTTTTTTTTTATACCACCACAGTGTAGTTTGGTAATTTGCTGACAGTCAGCGCTAGTCGCAAACATGGCGAGTTCAGGTGCGGAGTGAGCTTTATGTGTGTTGGAATTCAACAAAAACAAGTGTTCAGCAGATGTTTAGAACCAAGTACAGTAAGAAGCCACCAATAAGGAAGGCCATTTACCACTGGCGCAACAAATTCATTACCATGGGTTGCTTGTGCCCAGCAAAGAGAAGCAGACGTCCCAGTGTGAGTGAAGTGAATGTGAAGCACGTACGAGAGACATTCATGAGTCCAAAGAAATCAGTGCGTTGTGAATCCCGTGAACTCAAAATGATTCCAATGACAGTGTGGAAAGTCCTGCGACAGAAGCTGTCTATGACACCATTCAAATTGGAGCTAGTGCAGAAGCTCAATGACGACGACAAAGACAAGCGTTTTGAGTTTATTCCCAGTTGCAACAACTGAATGAGGATGGGGATTGCACTGCTGATCACTTAATTTTTAGCAACGAAACCACTTTTCACACTAAAGGGAAAGTGAACAGGCATAATTGTCGAATCTGGGGTACAAAGCATCCACACAAATACATTGAATTTGAGCGTGGTTCCCCAAAGATAAATATTTTTTGTGCCTTGCCACCTTGTCACTTTGAAAACTGTAGGGGACATTCTTCTTCGCCGAGAGCACTGTCACTGGATATTCCTATTTGGACATGTTGCAGCAATGGCTGATGCCTCAAATGCAATCAGACTCTCCATTCATCTTACAGCAGGTTGGGGCTCCACCCAATTTTCATCGTGAAGTTTGTGTGTACCTGAACACGGAGCTGCCGCATCGACGGATCGGCGGTGCTACAGAAGGGGACAGATATTTCATGAAATGGCCTCCCCAATCACCAGATCTCACTCTGTGTGACTTTTTTCTGTGGGGACATATTAAAGATCTAGTATATGTACCGTCTCTACCATGTGATGTAGCAGAGCTTCGGTAGAGAATACTGGAAGCGACTGCCACAGTTGATGATGCCATGCTGGGAGGTGTATGGCAAGAATTTGATTACCGTATTGATGTCTGTCAGGTCAGTCGTGGTTCGCATATCGAATGTTTGAAAAAAAAAAAAAAAAAAAAACCTTTCAGAGTCTCTCTTCAAAATGCAATATGTATGAAATCTGTACAATGTTTAGTTCTTGGGCAATAAATAATTGAAAGTTTTTTCTGGACTATATGTATGCTGTGAAGCTTAAATCCTTCAACAGATGCCTATAAGATGATCATGGGTGTGCACCCCATCTTACTCTAACAGCATACTTTTGAGAAATGAAGACTTCCTTTCTTAAAGATGAGTTACCTGAGATTATAAATCAGTATGACATTACTGAATGAAAATATGCAAGATATGTCATCTTACTAATTTCTCTCTCTCCAAGATTTTTAATTATTCTGTGTGCAAATGTGGCTGAACTAAGTTGGCTTAGTCTTTCCAAACTGTGCTTTTCTCATTTAAATTATCGTCAATATGAAAATTTGAGAATTTTGAAGTTTCCACCCTAAATATTTCCTGACTGTGTTACACATATCATTAATGCAGAATTCCTGGATATGCAGAAATGAATATAGTGTGTCTTTTTAAAACTGAGGGCAAGACCATTTGCAGAAAACCAGTCAATGTTTACTGATTACTACAGTTGAGTTGTCAATACCAGTAATCATAAACATCTTTAATGAAAGGTAATCCGTGGTTGCATGTAACTGATAACATATTTTTTCAATGATAATTAGTAAAAAAGGTATGGGTCATAATTAGATGTAAGTCACTGGAAGTAAAAGCACTTAACTGACTGAGTGAGGAAACAAGTTGCTTCACCTTAAAAGATCCACTCCAGTTTTTACCACCACTGATTTTGAAAAATCATCATATGTCACATAATGGGGTGCCAGATATAGTTATGAACACCAGTTTTTCCTCCAAATGGTAAATCTCTTATGTTAAACACGTTTACCATTTAACTCTGAATAGACAATGTGATGCTGAGCATACTAACTCAGATAACGAGCAAGATTTCTCTGCGACGAGTTAGTGTATACTAACCCAACAATCAGATACACCAACTTGTTTTACAACAAAATAACATTTATTTACTACTAGAACTTTATTACACATAACTTGTATTTGCAATGCAAATTGTATCAGACATAAGGGACATAAAAATGAAAAAGCTGGCATTATTTTTGGGGGTAATTCATCAAGCCAAGCTAAAGTTTTCCAGACACAAAAATGTGCAGTAAGAGTTATATGTGGTATGAACTCAAGAACTTCCTGCAGAAGCCTGTTTAGGGAACTAGGGATACTAACTACTGCTTCTCAATATATTTATTCCTTAATGAAATTTGTCATTAAAAATATATCACTTTTTCAAACCAACAGCTCAATTCATAGAATTAATACCAGAAATAAGAATAATCTTCACAAGGATTTAAAGTCACTTACTTTTCAATAGCTTGCCAGCAGCCATAAAAAGCTTAAAAACCCATGAAATTCAGTTTAAGAGAAGCCTAAAGGATTTATTGGTGGCCAACTCCTCTTACTCCATTGATGAATTTCTCAGTAGAACCAACTGATATATATATATATATATATATATATATATATATATATATATATATATATATATATATTTCAGTGCAGTAATATGTTCATTGTAAATAAGTATTATAGTAGTTCTATTACAACTTTAATACCTTATAAATAAACAAACCTTTTTTTATTTTAAATTCAGTGCATTAGCGTTTGTCAAATGATTCTTTCATATAGTGTTCATTTAAAAATGACGATCATTCCACTTGGAACCTGTGGAAGGTACATTAGCTTATTTGTTTCAGTTGTAAATATTTGTCATGTATTATTGTTTTTCTGACATGTTCTACATCCTGGAGGGCCTCCTCACTACGGATCAATTGGAATGAACGTAAATCTAATATAATCTAATGTATATTAACAGAAAATAAATAAATTCGTATTAATATTACGTGTATATGTACACTCCGAATACCCTTTCTTCTTATACTTCTTTTTTTATTTATCTATTTTTATACTGTCACACATAAAACACACCTCGGGCATGGATGTTTGTGATGTCCTTAGGTTAGTTAGGTTTAAGTAGTTCTAAGTTCTAGGGGACTAATGACCACAGCAGTTGAGTCCCATAGTGCTCAGAGCCATTTGAACATAAAACACACGTGGCACTGGCCTATAAGTACTTGATCAATACTGTCTGGAACAACCAAAAACGAAACATTTTCCTTGGGCAGAAAACCACGAAACTCCCGGCTATTGCTTGCCCTAGGCTGGTTTAAGACTACTTGTTGACACAAATGTGTTCATTCTAAGACTGATATTTCAAAAAAGAAATTCCGCGAAATGTGAATAACAATTATGTCCTGTATCCGCTAAACTCCCCTAGGGCGAATTCTTTGATACGCTCATACACTTAAAATAAATGTTTTGACTTCCCTACGCACAAATACACCAAGCTAGGCATGAGATTCTTCAGCAAACCAGAAAGACGAATGGTATAAAATGTACAACTGTTCGAAATGTGTAGTTTTCCGTCATTTCCGCTATTTCATACTACAAACATTATCGAACGCTGTACGAAAAATGTTTCTGGATGGAATCTGGATTAAGACATCATGATATTAGTAAATGGAATAAATACGACTTTTACATAACACCGGAAAAACATGAGTACGACTTCCAAACGACAGCCACTAGTAATAATGGAGAGGTGAGTATGACATTACACGTAAAATTCACGCAAACAACAAAATTTTATCGCTGAGGACACAGAGAAAACCACGTTTAGGCATGAAATACACATCGGCAGCACATATTTTCCCAAACAATATCCTAACTACGTACATGACGCCGATTAAAAAAGCGTCAATATTGCCGCCTTAACGATAAACACAGATTTGTCCAGAAACCGCTAGACGCCAGACGTAGAGACGAAGAGATACGAGAACTTTCCAGCCATGACAGACTCAGCTCCGCCCTCCGACCAATCAGCTGCACACTCTTTGATGACGTAATGTGACAACTCTCGAATAGTCTCCTACTCTCTACACCGTTTAGCCGCCTTATTTAAAAGAGCCGCAGGCGCGTCACAGCTCAGTTCACTACGAGAGAGCGACGCGAAGTTAGTGCTTCGAGACGTGATCGAAGATTCGCTACGCAGCTATATTCGTCTACGTTACTGTGACATAGCTAACAGAAGAAAATGCCGAAGATTCCAGCAGTGGGGATCGATTTGGGAACCACGTATTCGTGCGTGGGAGTGTGGCAACAAGGCAAGGTGGAAATAATCGCCAACGATCAAGGCAACAGGACGACACCAAGCTACGTCGCCTTTTGCGATTCGGAGCGGCTGATCGGCGATGCTGCCAAGAACCAGGTTGCGATGAACCCGCAGAATACCATCTTCGACGCCAAACGCCTCATCGGCCGCAAGTTTGATGACCCAAAGGTGCAGGGAGACATGAAGCATTGGCCATTCAAAGTGATTAACGACTGTAGCAAGCCTAAGATACAGGTCCAGTTCAAAGGCACCACCAAAACTTTCGCTCCAGAAGAGATAAGCGCTATGGTGCTTGTGAAAATGAAGGAAACAGCAGAGGCATTCTTGGGTGGGCAGGTTCGAGAGGCAGTTATTACAGTGCCTGCCTACTTCAACGACTCACAGCGGCAAGCTACCAAAGATGCAGGCGCCATAGCAGGCCTGAAGGTGCTGCGGATTATCAACGAGCCAACTGCAGCTGCACTCGCATACGGCCTCGACAAAAACCTGAAAGGTGAACGCAATGTGCTCATATTTGACCTTGGTGGTGGCACCTTTGACGTGTCCATCCTGAGCATTTCGGAGGGTTCACTGTTTGAAGTGAAAGCAACAGCTGGAGACACCCACCTGGGAGGCGAGGACTTTGACAGTCGCCTTGTGAATCATTTGGCTGACGAGTTCAAACGTAAATTCCACAAGGAGGTACGTTCCAATCCACGTGCTTTGCGTCGACTGCGTACGGCAGCAGAACGTGCTAAGCGTACGTTGTCTTCCAGCACGGAGGCCAGTATAGAGATTGATGCACTATTAGATGGAATTGACTTCTACACAAAAGTTTCACGAGCACGGTTTGAGGAACTTTGTGCTGATCTGTTCCGCTCAACACTACAACCTGTCGAGAAAGCACTGGCCGATGCCAAGATGGACAAAGCGTCAATCCACGATGTTGTGTTGGTGGGTGGTTCAACACGCATCCCTAAGATTCAGGCTCTGCTGCAGAACTACTTTGCCGGTAAGCGGCTGAATTTGTCCATCAACCCGGATGAGGCAGTGGCATATGGTGCAGCTGTACAAGCAGCCATTCTCAGTGGTGATACCAGCTCTGCAATTCAGGATGTGTTACTGGTAGATGTAGCACCACTATCACTCGGCATTGAGACAGCAGGTGGTGTCATGACTAAGCTGGTAGAGCGCAATGCGCGTATCCCGTGCAAGCAAAAACAGACATTCACTACATACTCAGACAACCAGCCAGCAGTTACAATTCAGGTGTTTGAAGGAGAGCGTGCAATGACAAAGGACAACAACTTGCTGGGCACATTTGACCTCACTGGCATTCCACCAGCACCACGTGGTGTGCCTCAAGTGGAAGTTACATTTGACTTGAATGCAGATGGCATTTTAACTGTGTCTGCCCAAGAGAAGAGCACAGGAAGATCTCGTAACATCACCATCCGCAATGACAAGGGTCGGCTTTCCAAGGAGGAAATCGATCGGATGGTAGCTGATGCAGAGCGCTTCAAGGAGGAAGACCAGCGGCAACGTGAGAGAGTAGAGGCACGACATCGACTGGAGGGCTATGCCCTGTCTGTGAAGCAGGCACTGTCGGATGCAGGCAGCAGGCTATCTGAGTCAGACAAGACAGCAGCAACGGCACGTTGTGAGGAGGAATTACAGTGGCTAGACAACAATGCCCAGGCGAGCTGTGGTGAGTGTGAGCGTCGGCTACAGGAGCTGCAGCGGGTATGCACCCCCGTAATGACTAAGCTGCACCAGGGCACTAAGGATCCCAGCAGTAGCTGTGGGCAACAAGCAGGTACAGGAGCAGCACACACCGGTGGACCAACTATTGAGGAGGTTGACTAACTGAACTGTTAATATAAAAGCGGTTTTATGTGTCACTGTGTGTATTATTTAAAATGTGGTGTACATAGCATAGGAGAGTGAAGCGTTCACAATTCCAAGACGCTTTCTTTGTGTAGTTTTTGTCTGCATTCTTGTTGACTGATTCACATGCTGCTATAAGCTTACTATTTATATAAGACTGAATTTCATCTCAAGTTCCTATGACCTTCATTCTGTTTATAAAACCATTTGTGGTTTATGACTCACTGTTTTTATCCTCACTTTGTACAATAAATATTGTTTTAAAAAAAAATTGTGTTTATTTTCATTTGCCACCCTTATCCTCTATTTATTCAGTAATTTTCTTTCAATACTGCATACAACTAAAATTCTTTATTACAGAAGGCTTCCAATTTACACTGTACATTCAACATTAATTCAAAATTTTAACATGGTCACAACCTGTATATCATCAATTCTTTTTTATTATAAAAAGGATTATCAGCCAACCAGTTATTTTTTTAAATAAATTGCATGGCATGGACCCCAGTGAGTGTGGAATTTGTCACATATTTTTAGTGAGCTGGCTCTGGTGGAGTGGGCTGCCTTTACTAGTCATGTCTTGGTATATCCATTTTAATTTTTCCCTCTCATTTTGTGCTGCTGTGTATCTCCTCTTACTTGAAATTCATTTGCATTTTGTTTAATGGATAGTGATGAGACTCTATACAGAGATTTACAACAGCAAGTATATTAAGTTTACTAAACAGAAGTCAACAGTGATCTTTCGGTTCAGCTCTACAGTTTCTCTTATGAATATCTTTTGCATCTTCAGAATCTCACTTAAAGGTGTAGAATGCCCCCATAGCAGCAGTCCATAAGAAATGATACTGGAAAAGTCCAAAATAGGTCAGTCTTAAATATTTTGAAGCAACAAAATCTCTCAGCTTCCATTATGGATGTTCCCTTCAATAGTTTTTGCAGATATAACTGATGAGTTCTCCTCAGGCCATTTTGGAGTCAGTGGAGTCCTAAATGTTTAACCATTCTATTTTCTGTATCATTAGATAGTCCTAACAGAAGATGATGGGTCCTGTCAGGGTTGCACATCAAGTTTGTTAGAGCAGTACCATTTCACTGCAGCGTCCAATGATTCCTGGGACATTTGTTGTAATTCTGAGTTGTATTGATGAGCTGCTTTAATTGTTGTCATAGCAGATCATAGAATGGAGAACATAATGTGGCAAATCATTGAATGTAATCATGAAAACGAATGATCCAAGAACTGGTTGTGGTACTCCTGGTTTGGCAATGTGTACAAATCTATGCGAGATCTTTTGCTGTAATTTATTCATGTGGTGAATCAAAAGCTCAGACTAGATCCTGTAAGAATGCCTTAGTAGTTTAACTGTGAGTACTGTGGAAAAAGAATGATAATTAACAAAATGTATCCATTAGAAAATATCAAGTCAATACAGTCAACGTGAATTGTTTCAAAAGATTCACAACCGTAACACTTCTTACAGTCACTGGGTAAATTAATATGGGATTTTAACATATTTTGTGCTGTAAGGTGCTAGTACAGTATCAGTGCCATATTCATAAATAGCCATGACCACTACTTGTCAAAGCTTTGTAGGACAAATTACTTAGAATATGTTGGGATTTCGATAAACTACATCACTAAAAGTGCAATGACTAATCCAATGATTGTCAGAAGCCAATATTAACGCTTGGAGAAGTGGAATATGTAAATGTACAAAAAATATAGCATTTAAGGCATTGATATTGACATTAATATTCATACTAAGAACTTTGAAGGGGAATTTCTCAAAGCATTAAGATGAGTAGTTGAGATTCTCAAAAACCGTCTTGAGATAAAGTGGTTAGTGGTGCACTCTCTTGAACACATATGTGAATCCTGGTCTAGAACTGCCATCAGCATGAAAAATTTGCTCTTTTGTTGCTATGTTAGTAATCTGGCACCTTGTTTTTCCTCTTTGCTGTAGCCATCTACTATTGTTAGCATGTTGTTCCTTTGTCATTCTTGTGTGTGACGTAGTGCTGATTTATGTGTACCTGTATTATGAACAATACAATCATTATTTATACTTACCAACACAGACACCAGCAGATTCTAACCACGCTCTGCTAACAGCTTATGGAAAATTTGTATGTCGTGCTGGTGGGAATACAAATAACTCAACAAGTGTATTAGGTCCTTAGCAATTGAAAAAAAGTGCAAATGAATCTTGTATACAAGAAGGCCAAAAGAACAGACCTGTAAAATTACAGACAAATATCTTTAACACCAAATTGCTACAGAATTCTTGAACATATTCTGAGTATGAATATAATAAACTTCCTTGAGGCAGAAAAGCTTCTGTCCACATATAAGCATGGATTTTGAAAGCATCATTTGTTCGAAACTCAACTTGCCTTTTTCTCACATGACATCCTGCAAATCATGAATGAATGGAAATAATCAGATTACATATTCCTAGCTTTTTGGAAAGCATTTGCTGTGGTGCCACAGTGCAGACTGTTAATGAAGGGTCAATCATACAGATTAGGTTTCCATATATGTGTGTAAATCTAACACTTCTTCAATGATAGCCACGCAGGATTAGCCGAGCAGTCTAAGGCCCTGCAGTCATGGGCTGCGCGGCTGGTCCCGGCGGAGGTTCGAGTCCTCCCTCGGGCATGGGTGTGTGTGTTTGTCCTTAGGATAATTTAGGTTAAGCAGTGTGTAAGCGTAGGGACTGATGACCTTAGCAGTTAAGTCCTATAAGATTTCACACACATTTGAACATTTCTTCAATGATAGAACCCAGTATGTTGCCCGTGACAATGAATGTTCATCAGAGACAAGATCATTGTCAGGGGTGCTGCAGGAAAGCATGATAGGACCTCTCTTGTTCTCTATATACACAGATGAACTAATAGACAAGCTTTTGGCACTGTGGCTTGTTACTGATGATGCTGTGGGGTACAAGAACATAAAATATGACTTTGACAAAATTTCTAGTGTGATGAATGGCAGCTCACTCTAAATGTAGAAAAATGTATGTTAATGCAGATGAGTAGGGAAAAAAATACCATAATGTTTGAATACAGCATTAGTAATGTGCTGCTTGACACAGTTATTAAAGTTAACTTTTTAGGCATGACATTGTAAAGTGATATGAAATCAAATGAGCACGTAAGGATGGTAGTAGGGGAGGCAAATGGCCGACTTTGGTTTTGATAGAGAATTTTAGGCAAGTGTAGCTCATCTATAATGGAGATTTCATGTAGAACACCAACATGACACTTTCCTGACTGCTACTGGAGTCTTTAAAGTGTACAAGGTTTGTAGCAGGGAAGGCAAATGGCCAACTTTGTTTTTTTTAGATAATTTTAGGGAAGTGTAGCTCATCTATAAAGGAGATTTTGTATAGAACACTAGTATGACACATTCTTGAGTGCTACTGGAGTTTTTATAGTCCCCATTAGATCAGATTAAAGGAAAACGTTAAAGCAGTTCAGAGGTGTTCTGCTAGATTTGTTACCAGTAGGTTCAATCAACGTGCGAGCATCACAGAGATGCTTTGTGAACCCAGATGGGAATTTGATGGAGTGAAAATGACATTCTTCACATGAAACCCTGTTGAGGAAATATAGAGAACCAGCATTTGAGGCTGACTGCAGAATGATTCTACTACTCCCACCAATGTACACTTCACATAAGGACAACAAAGATAAGATGAGAGAAATTAGGGCTCGTACAGAGGCATATAGGCAGTTGTTTTTCTCTCATTCTATTTGTGCTTGTGGAATAGGAAAGGAAATGATTAGTGATAGTACAATGCACCCTCTGCCATGCACCATACAGTGGCTTGCAGATGTAGATGTAGATGTTGGTCAGCCTCTTTGGCATTTGAACTCTCATTTTTTTGGAAGAAATAAGCTATATGATATATTACCTGTTAATTTGGGTTTCCAAAAACGTCTTCAACAGTAAACTTGATAAAAACCACTACTTCAATGGTCGATAAACTAATAGGCAAGGATAGTTACAGTACACAGAAGTTTGGGTTGAAACTAATTCTAATGCATGAAAAATTATGGGATTGTGTCGTGGGTGCAAGTGCTGCTATGAATGCAGAGCAGAATACAGATGCATGGGCTCTTATTCTTTTGCACGTGGATAAATCTCTGGATGCACATGTGGAAGAAACAAGAAAGGCAAGAGAATCTTGTGATACCCTGGAAAACCTGCTTTCTGGTAAGAATAAAACTTAAGTGGATGAATCACTGGGATGCTCTGTTGGACACTACATTATCCAAATTTTAAGGAAATGCACAGAATCACATAACTCATATTCTGGATGTAGCCAGCGAAATGCAGAACAAGCACAAACTAGCTGATGATGGACTTATTGCTCTTATTATGCAGAGGGGTCTACAAAAATTTTGTCTGCCTTACCAGATGGATATAGAGCCTGGAACAATGGATGAAATTTTCACATAGGAAAACCTTAAGTTACTAAATGGAAGTATGGAAGAATACTTCACGTTGGACAAAGGAGGCAATTTTGACACTTGCATGCTTCATTTCTTTGTTGATTATCCTCGGTGTTGACGTACTGTGTTGCTATACTGGCTGAAAAAGGGGGTGGAAGTTCAGCACTGACTACTTTAAATGATGTAGCTGACAGGTGCCCATTTTCATTTCACAATTCTTTACTTTCACTGTTCACCCCCACTCACCCCCCACCCCCCCCCCCCCCCCACCCCCACCACCACCACCAATAATACACAGTTATATGGTCAGTCCACCATTGGTTAACTTTGATAAGCCTCATTAATAGGTTGCAAGCAGACATCAACATACTGCCACAATAGTTTACTGTTGAATATCTATGAGGAATAAAAATCGAATCACACAGTTTTTGCAGATTAATATGATATGTATTGAACAGATGCTGTCATTGTTTTAACACACGGCCTAATTGTGTTACACTTATTTCACAGTTAAGTTGATGCACTGTTGGTGATCTAACCAATAAGGGTTCCTCTTCTGAATCTTGGACTTGGACTGACTGACTCAGGACCAAAAGTCATGCCCCTTGCATCACAATAATAGGCACTGAAGCTACACATTGTTTAAGTTACATAAATTACAATTAAAACAATCCTCCTTCAATTAACTGAAAATATGGAAATTTTTTTTCTTTTTGAACAGTTTCTTCTATGACAAGGGTTAAGCCAAATTATTTGTTTAAATGATGAAAGAAACAGATATAGTTATACAAACAATACTTTTGACAAAAGTCAAACAAAAGTTTTCAGAGTCCAAAAGCGTGTAATACGTATTATTTGTGGAGTAAATTCACGGACATCCTGTAGAAACCTCTTCAAAGAACTGGGTATACTAACTACTGCCTCTCAGTATATTTACTCATTAATGAAATTTGTCCTAAATAATATATCTCTTTTTCCAACAAACAGCTCAGTTCATACGTACAATACCAGGAACAAAAATGATTTGCACAAGGACTTAAAAGCACTTACTTTAGTTCAAAAAGGGGTCCACTACTCAGGAACACTCATCTTCAATAATTTGCCAGTAAACATAAAAAATTTAGTTACAAATAAAGATCAGTTTAAAAGGAGCCTGAAAGACTTACTAGTGGCCAACTCCTTCTACTCCATTGACGAATTTTTTAATAGAAACAAATGATGTATTGTATATATTCATACTATTAGTACTGTTATTTCAGCTAAAAAAAAAAAAAAAAAATTGACATGTTCCACATCCACGAGGATCTCCTCAGCACGGATATATGGAATGAAAAATAATCTAATCTAATGTAGTCATTACTTTGAAATTAATTAAGGGCTAGCTTTGCTAACAAGTTTTCAATTAGAGCCAAATAAATACTTAAAGAATGCTGTTAAGTGTTCCTCCATTTGTTTATAATTATTATAGAATTTATATTAGTTTATAAGTCAACAATAGAATTTAAGTCACAGAACAATTGCTGACTTCACCCTGTGATGAAATATATTAACTATGAATAGTCAAAATCAAGTAGAAAACTAACATACATAACACTAAACACAGAATTAGATCTGGTGCTATATTCTTTAAAACTAAGGGTCAACCTTTCTATTTTATGAAAATGCAGGTTATACTCACGTATGTTACTAGTAATTAGCCAAAAATGAAGAAATGAATTTTAAGGAGGCAGATGGCAAAGCAAGAGAGAAAGTAAAAAGATCCCAGCTTGTTTCGTCATACAATGATAGTGGTTTAATCACAGAACATTGTAAGAAGTCACAGCAAGCTGTTTCCAAAGATGAACAAGAAAAGAAGAAAAATAAAATGTTTAAGTTGCTGGAAGTATGGTCACTTCAAGTCCAGCTCTCCAAAGAGGTAAGAATTGTCAAAGAAGAGATTACAAGAGAGTAGACATGTCATTATTTTCTGCACTGAGTGTATCACACTTTAACCAGAACAGTGGATCTTTGTTTCTGGAGCATCACCTCACATGACTTCAAGAAGTGGATGGCTTCAGGTTTTTGTATCAGCAAATTACAAATGAAACATTCTAATGTGTGCTGATAATGTTGAGTGAGGAAGTGAAGGGAAAGGAAATGTTACTGGCCAAGCCTCAGGTATATCTTCAATCAGAAATGTCATTTGTCCCCCTGGCTTAGTCACTAATTGTTTGTCAGTTTGTCCTTTGGTTAAGAAAGGCATAAATCTTGTTTTTCACAAAGATAGATGTAAGATGTTTAAAAGGGATTAGCTTCTTTGCTATAGATCAGAGTCAAATATCATTTATAAACTAAAAAATGTTGAACTTGTGTCAGATGAGAAAGCTCAAGCTGTTGGAAAAATTAGTAACGTGGAAGACTTATGGCATTGTAGACTTGGTAGTGTTAGTTGACAAGTGTAAATTACGTGTGCTTGTTACAGATCCTATATTTCCATTTCCTAAGGGTGAAGGACGGCATTCAACATGCTAACCCACTGCAGACTGTTAATGAAGGTATGTCCGTGCAGAATAGGCTCCCAGATACGTGGCTGGCTCAAAGACTTCTCGAGTAATAGAACGCTGTATGTTGTCCTCCACGGTGAGTGTTCATCGGAGACAGGGGTAACACCAGGAGTAATGCAGGGAAATGTGATAGGAACGTTGCTATTTTCTGTACATAAATGGTATGACAGACAGAGTGGGCACCAATCTGCAATTGCTCACTGATAATGCTGTGGTGTACAGGAAGCTGTCAAAGACAAGTGACTGCAGGTTGACACAAGTTGGTGTGATGAATGGGAACTGGCTCTTAATGTAGAAACATGTAAGTTAATGCAGATGAGTAGGAAAAACAAAGCCTTAATGTTCAGATACAGTATTAGTAGTGTTCGTCTCAACACAGTCACATCATTTAAATATCTGGGTGTAACATTACTGAGTGATATGAAATGGTATGAGCATGTGAGGAATATGCTAATCATTTTATTGGGAGAATTTTACGAAAGTGTGACTCATCTGTAAAGGAGACCACATACAGGATGCTAGTGTGGCCTTTTCTTGAGTACTGCTTGAGTGTTTGGGATCCACATCAGATCAGATTGAAAGAAGACTTCGAAGCAATTCAGAGGCAAGCTGCTAGATTTGTTACCGGTAGGTTCCGTCAGCATGCACATGTTATGGATATGCTTTGGGAGCTCAATTGGGAATCCCTGGAGCCAAGAAGACATTCATTTGGATGAACACTACTGAGAAGGTTTAGAGAACCAGCATTTGAAGCTGACTGCTGCAGAATGAACCTGCTGCCACCAACATAAATTTTGCATAGGAACCACCAAGATAAGATATGAGAAAATAGGGCTCACATGGAGGCTTATAGACAGTCGTTTTTCCCTCATTATTTCTGTGGGTGCAACAGTGGCAGAAATGTCTGGATGTGGTAAAGGGACCCTCCACCGCCCGGCGTACGGTGGCTTCTGGAGTATGTATAAAGATGTAGATGTAGATAGATATATCAAGAATGAAGAATCTTTATTCACCTAAATCATTTCACAATGATATGGGTTTCGTCAATTTGATACAAGATTGAATTGAATTGAATTGAATTTTATTTGATCCTGTAAGATTACATTGTGTACAGTAAATGTACGTGTAATATAGGACATGTCAAAGTATTAAAATTCTTTATCACTTATTTTTCTACACCTTTAGCTTACATTTTTACATCACTGATAATGAGTAACAATATATACAAATTTAATGGCATAAGTATTCTGCAACACTGTAAAACTCTTTTTCAATGAGATAGTCTTTAAGTTTCTTTGCAAAGTCATTGTGAAGTACACTATCTTGCAGGGTTTTGGGCAGACTTCTTAGTAGTCTGATACCAGAGTACTGGGATCCTTTTTCTAGCATTGCCAGTCGGTGGGGTATGCTCCGTACTTCATTCTTCTTTCTTGTATTGTGGGTGTGTACACTAGCATTTGTAATCCAGTCCTCACTACCTTTTGTGGTGTACATTATTGTTTTGTATATATACAGCGATGAAAAAAGTTAAGATACCTAAATTCTTGAAACAGTTTCTGCATGTTTCAGAGGTCTTTCTTCTTAAAATGGTCCTAATTGCTTTTTTTTGTAATGTGAACACTCGTTTTGTCTCTTGTTTGTTTGAGTTTCCCCACACAGTCACTCCATACTGTAAGTATGGTTCGAAAAGTCCATGATACACTGTACACAGAAGGTTCTTGTCTGAATACTGTGATAGCTGCATCATTAAGAATATGACAGAGCTCAGTTTCTTACAGACATTATTAATATGTTTTTTCCATTTCAGTTCATTATCCACAAGAATACCTAAGAATCTAGCAGATTCTACTTCTTCCAGCCTTGTTCCATCAACCTCTAAATCCATGTCTACAGCCTTTTCCTTGTTTTTAAACACTGCATACATAGTCTTTTTTAGATTTATAACCAGTTCATTTTCCAACAGCCATTGAGCTGTGACATTTGCAGATATGTATGCTCTTCTCTCAAGCTGTTCCATATTTTGGTCACTATTTAGTATTGTCATGTCATCAGCATACAATATTTTCTTTTCTCCCTCCTCAACACCTATATCATTAACAAATACATTAAATAACAATGGCCCCATTACCGAACCCTGCGGCACTCATATTTGATGGATTTGGTTTCTGATTGGTACGAGTTTCCTAATGATACATACTGCTAGCGGTTGCACAAGTATGATTTTATCCATTCACCTGGTTGCCCCCGAATGCCATAGTTGCTTAATTTTTGTATCAGCATTTCATGGTCAATGGTGTCAAATGCCTTTGAAAGATCCAGAAACATTGCAGAGACAACCTTTTTCTCATCTAAGGACTGTAAAATGTATTCTGTTAGACTGACAATTGCTGATTCTGTAGATTTACCCTTTCTGAAACCATGTTGTGAGGTCATGAGAATGTTATGTTTGTCCAAATAGTTAACTAATCTGGTATACATAAGCATTTCTAGGATTTTTGAGAAACCTGATATCAGTGAAACTGGTCTGTAGTTGTTGGGATCATCCTTACACCCTTTCTTGTACACTGGCACTACCTTCGTTATCTTCAGTTTTTCTGGAAAAATTGCATCTCTGAAAGAACAGTTTGCTATGTTCAGCAGTGGTGTTATTATCTCCTAACATACCAGCTTTATTACATGATTTGATATTTCATCATCACCAGCTGATTTCTTGGACTTCAGTTTCTGTATAGTTTTCCGCAATTCATCTTCCGTGACTGGTCTTAAGAACATAGTACTGCATGATCTTTTTGGTACCTTAATACCCTTCTGTTTTTGACTATTTCTTTCCAATTTTAGGTTTTCTACTACACTGATATAGTTATTATTCAGTATGTTTGCTATTTCCATACCGTCTGTGACCACTGTGTTGTCTACTTTAATTGACCTAATACCTTCTTCTTTGTTTGACCCATCTTTTTCCTTTCTTTCAGCATTGATTGCATTCCAAGCTGCCTTTGCCTTGTTTTTTGAGTTCGCTATAGTGGTGTCAATTGTTCTTGCTTTCACATCTCTTATTGTTTTTCTATACTTCTTTTTTAACATTTTATAGTTTTCAGCTTCGCCCATCCGTCTCACGTCCTGAAGCTTCCTTCGCTCTTCTAGTATTTCACTCGTAATCCACTGTGCTTGATCTTGATGCCTTTCTTGTCTCTTTACTTTGGGAAATGCTACATTAAAATGGTACTTAATTGTTGAAATAAATGCATCATATTTTTCATTTACACTCTGGGCCTGTAGGGTTTCATTCCAGGTTTCCTTACTTAACATTGTTCTAAAGATGTTGATATTTTGTTCACTGATGATCCTAATTTCTTTGGTTGTTTGTTTTGGTTCTGATACTGTGTCATTACTTCTGCAAAAGCTGATTAGTTGTCCATGATGATAAGATATTTCTGTCTGAACTACATGTGACTCATAGTTACACATATTAGTAATTATGTAGTCAATAGTTGTCTCACTTTGTGAAGTCACTCTTGTTGGTGCAGTTATTGTCACTTTCATGTTATGCTGTATTGACAATTCTTCAAAATCCTGTCTTATTTTTGTGTCTTTTCCCATGTCAATGTTGAAGTCTCCACATATAATAAGATTTCTCTTCATATTCATTCTCAATAAGCTAGCAACTTTTTTTAGAAAGATGCTAATATTGCCACATGATGACCTGTACACACAAAACACTCTAAAATCCTCTGCCACTATACCAGTAACTTCAAAGTCTTTTTCTCTAGCTATGGGAAATGTAGCAGCTTCACTGTTTACATTCTTTGATAGAGTACCTGTTTATATATATATATACAAACGCCACCACCCTTATATTTAGATCTGCAGAAGTAACTAGCTAGTTTGTAGTCCTTTATTGCCACATTATGTATTTTACTTTCAGTTAGTCCATGTTCACTTATGCATAATATGTCTGGTCTTACTTCACTCAGGAGTACTTCTGCTTCTAATTTTTTGTTACCAAAGTATTGAATATTTTGATGAAGTATATACAATGCACAGTAGTACAATGTGTACCATTAAATATTAGTTCTACAAAGTTTACGCAGTACATAATAATACAATTAAAAGCAACAGTTTTTAAAAGTTAATATGTTGTTGTTGTTGTGGTCTTCAGTCCTGAGACTGGTTTGATGCAGCTCTCTATCCTGTGCAAGCTTCTTCATCTCCCACTACTTACTGCAACCTACATCCATCTGAATCTGCTTAGTGTATTCATCTCATGGTCTCCCTCTACAATTTTTATCCTCCACGCTGCCCTCCAATACTAAATTGGTGATCCCTTGATGCCTCAGAACTTGTCCTACCAACCGATCCCTTCTTCTAGTCCAGTTGTGCCACAAACTTGTCTTCTCCGCAAACCTTTTCAATACCTCCTCATTACCTGTCTCGGGTTCTTCGGCTGACGTTCATCTAATGATTTTTCTGACGTTTCGCCAGCACGAGTGGCTGGCATTGTCAAAGCTTCACCCTCCATTGCCGGTGGTGAACTGGAGCCGAACTCGCGGCCGCAGACTATATGTACCTGGCGCGCCAACGTCCGAGGGCTTCTCCGCAGTCATTTCCGGTGCGGTTCTCCTCTTGCTACCTGCGACGGTCATTCGCTGCAGTACGGGAAGCCAGAATCCATTTACCTCAAGGCTTTCCTCTTTCTTGTTCAAACTGTTCGCATGTTTTTGTATTTCTACAGCTTCTCTGAACAAGCGCGTGTGATAGTGCTTCTCTACAGCCAGAACTTCCATGTCAGTGAATTTTATTACGTGGTCGGTCTCATTCAGTGCATTTTTCTTTTGTTTCCTTCACTGCTTGCTCAATATACAGATTGAATAACATCGGGGATAGGCTACAACCTTGTCTCACTCCCTTCCCAACCACTGCTTCCCTTTCATGACCCTCAACTCTTATAACTGCCATCTGATTTCTGTACAAATTGTAAATAGCCTTTTGCTTCCTGTATTTTACCCCTGCCACCTTCAGAATTTGAAAGAGATTATTCCAGTCAACATTGTCAAAAGCTTTCTCTAAGTCTACAAATGCTAGAAACGTAGATTTGCCTTTCCTTAATCTAGCTTCTAAGATAAGTTGTAGGGTCAGTATTGCCTCACGTGTTCCAATATTTCTACGGAATCCAAACTGATCTTCCCCGAGGTTGGCTTCTACTAGTTTTTCCATTCACCTGTAAAGAATTTGCGTTGGTATTATGCAGCTGTGACTTATTAAACTGATTGTTCAGTAATTTTCACATCTGTTAACACCTGCATTCTTTGGGATTGGAATTATTATATTCTTCTTGAAGTGTGAGGGTATTTCGCCTGTCTCATACATCTTGCTCACCAGAGAGTTTTGTCAGGACTGGCTCTCCCAAGGCTGTCAGTAGTTCTAATGGAATGTTGTCTACTCCCAGGGCCTTGTTTCAAATCAGGTCTTTCAGTGCTCTGTCAAACTCTTCATGCAGTATCATATCTCCCATTTCATCTTCATCTACATCCTCTTCCATTTCCATAATATTGCAATCAAGTACATCGCCCTTGTATAGACCCTCTATATACTCCTTCCACCTTTCTGCTTTCCCTTCTTTACTTAGAACTGGGTTTCCAACTGAGCTCTTGATATTCATACAAATGGTTCTCTTTTCTCCAAACTCTTTGTCTTCCAATATGTCTGCTTATATATATATAACAGAGGGAAACATTCCACGTGGAAAAAATATATCTAAAAAGAAAGATGATGAGACTTACCAAACAAAAGCGCTGGCAGGTCGATAGACACACAAGCAAACACAAATATACACACAAAATTCAAGCTTTCGCAACAAACTGTTGCGAAAGCTTGAATTTTGGTTTGCTTGTGTGTCTATCGACCTGCCAGCGCTTTTGTTTGGTAAGTCTCATCATCTTTCTTTATATATATATATATATATATACCTGTCCTTTTTTCCCCCTAAGGTAAGTCTTTCCGCTCCCGGGATTGGAATGACTCCTTACCCTCTCCCTTAAAACCCACATCCTTTCGTCTTTCAATCTCCTTCCCCTCTTTCCTGATGAGGCAACAGTTTGTTGCGAAAGCTTGAATTTTGTATGTGTGTGTGTGTGTCTAACGACCTGCCAGCGCTTTCGTTCGGTAAGTCACATCATCTTTGTTTTTAGATATATTTTTCCTACGTGGAATGTTTCCCTACCTGGCGTGCTGAAGAACATTGCAGCAGGTAAGCTTTCTCGATCAAAGTTGCTAAAATTTGCAGCACCAACAATGCAATATAGTGAATCATCATAAAAAAGTCAGATGTTACTATTAATAATGTCTGCAAGGTCATTAATATACAACATGAACAGCAAGAGTTCCAACTCACTTCCCTGGGGCACACCCAAAGTTACTTCTACATCTGATGATGACTCTCCATGCAAGATAACATTCTGTGTCCCCCCTACCAAAAAAATACTCAACCCAGTCACATATTTCATGTCATCACAGTTTTGTCAACAAGCATACTTGTGGCGCTGAGTCAAATACATTTTCAAAATGGAAGAAATACTGCCTTGATCCAAAGCTCCCAGTATGTCATGTGAGAAAAGTTTGAGTTGTGTTCCACTTGATCAATGCTTTTGGAATCCATGATAGTTGGCTTGTAGGAGGTCATTCTGTTTCAGATGCTTCATTACATTTGAGCTCACAATATGTTCTGAAATTGTACAGCAAATCAATATCAAGCATACTGGACAGTGGTTTTATGGATCACTTCCACTTTGCTTCTTGTATGTGGGTGAGACCTGTGCTTTCT
Organism: Schistocerca nitens; assembly: GCF_023898315.1. Lineage (NCBI taxonomy): Eukaryota > Metazoa > Arthropoda > Insecta > Orthoptera > Acrididae > Schistocerca > Schistocerca nitens. The sequence goes on from NC_064617.1 coordinate 968,968,900, forward strand.
TCCAACTGCTGGACATGGTTTTTTGTTTGAGGAATCTGCGATAGATTATAGTTAACAGAGAAGATAACTCAAAATCAAATTCAGGGTAGTATCTGATAGTGATTCCACCAGGCCCTGGAGCTTTGTTTAATTTCCCCCCCGTCACAAATATGAGGGTCACTCCAAAAGAAATGCACACCATTTTTTTTTAATCCATCTTTTATTCTACATGTCTGAAAGTTTTACCGTGTGTAGGTACATCTATTAGGAACAATATTTTCATTTCTCCACAATTTCCATCCCTCTCAACTGCCTTGCGCCATCTTGGAACCAGCGCCTATATACCCGCACGGTAAAATTCTGGACCAACCTGTTGGAGCCACTGTTTGGCAGCATGCACAAGGGAGTCATCATCTTCCAATCTTGTTTCACAAAGAGTCTTTCCCAAAGACATGATAGTCACGTGGAGCCAGGTCAGGACTGTAAGGCGGGTGTTTCAGTGTTGTCCATCCGAGTCTTGTGATCGCTTCCATGGTTTTTTGACTGACATGTGGCTGTGCATTGTCGTGCAACAGCAAAACATCCTGCTTTTGCCAATGTGGTCGAACATGACTCAGTCGAGCTTTAAGTTTCTTCAGTGTCATCACGTATTCATCAGAATTTGTTTTAATCGAAAACAGTGGCGTGTTTCGTCACAGGGTTATTTGGTAAGCGTAATAGCATTACAGAGATATTTAGCAAACTCAAGTGGCAGACTCTGCAAGAGAGGCACTCTGCATTGCGGTGTAGCTTGCTGTCCAGGTTTCGAAAGGGTGTGTTTCTGGATGAGGTATTGAATATATAGTTTCCCCCTACTTATACCTCCCGAGGAGACCACGAATGTAAAATTAGAGATATTCGAGAGCGCAAGGAGGCTTTCCAGCAGCCGTTCTTCCCATGAACCATATGCGACTGGAACTGGAGAGGGAGGTAATGACAGTGGCACATAAAGTGCCCTCTGCCACACACTGTTGGGTGGCTTGCGGAGTTTAAATGTAGATCACAATTTATTTACTATGGCGACCAGTTTCGACCACTACTGTGGTCATCTTCTGACCAATGAGTTAGAATCTTGGTCTGCTGGAGAATCACTACTGAGTGATAATAGATATTTGTAACACATTGATCACTGTCACTCCCATAATGTATTCAAAAGTAAAGAATTTATGGTGGTTCCATACACAAAACGGAACAAAAAATTTACGTATCCTAGCTTTCGGAACTTTGTTCCTTCGTGAGAGAGGGGAAGAAGCGAAAGTGGATTCAGTTACTCACAACCCATGTTATGAAGCAACAGGGGAAAGGTAAACAGGGAGGGTAGCAAAAATGGAGGCATGGGTGTCAGAGGGAAGCCAAAGATATTCTACTGTAAGTACTGTGCCAGCTTCAAACCAAAGAGGATGCATACAGAAATAAAGAGGTATATAGTATAAAGATAAACAAAACTATGTAGGATGAAAAAATGCGTGAATGGCTAAAGAGGAAAGGGAAAGAGAAGACTGAAGGGTAAATGGGAGTGAGGTTGGTTAACGTAGGGTCAGTCCAGGGGAAGGCGGGATGAAAGGATGTGTTGGAGTGCAAGTTCCCATCTTCGCAGTTCCGAGGGACTGGTGTTGGGTGGGAGAAGCCAAATGGCATTTACAGTGTAGCAGGTTCCTAGAATTACGCTGGAGGACATGCTCTGCTACTGGGTATTGGACATCTCCTAGGCGGACAGTTCGTCTGTGCCTGTTCATGTGCTCAGCCAGTTCAGTTGTCATACCAATGTAAAAGGCTGTGCAGTGCAGGCATGTCAGCTGATAAATGACGTGTTGTTTCACACGTGGCCCTGCCTTTAATTGTGTATGTTTTACCAGTAGCAGGACTGGAGTAGGTGGTTGTGGTGGGGGGAGGGGGGGGGGGGTGCATGGGGCAGGTTTTGCAGTGGGGTCAGTTACAGGGGTAGGAACCGCTGGGTAGAGAAGGTTGTCTAGGAATATTGTAGGGCTTGACAAGGATGTTACGGAGGTTAGGGGGGCAATGAAAGGCAACTCTGGGTGGTGTGGGGAGAATATTGTCAAGGGATGATCTCAGTTCAGGACTTGACTTGAGAAAGTCATATCCCTGGTGGAGCAATTTGTTGATGTATTCAAGGCCAGGATAATATTGAGTGACAAGGGGGATGCTTCTGTGTGGTCTGGGGGTAGGAACATTGTTGTTGGATGGGGAGGAAAGTATTGCTCGGGAGATCTGTTTGTGGACAAGGTCTGTAGGATAGTTGCGGGAGAGGAAAGCACTGGTCAGGTTATTGGTGTAATTGTTGAGGGATTCGTCACTGGAGCAAATACGTTTGCCACGAATACCTAGGCTGTAGGTAAGGGAACGTTTGATGTGGAATGGATGGCAGCTATCAAGGTGAAGGTACTGTTGTTTGTTTGTGGGTTTTATGTGGACAGAGGCGTGGAGGTGAGCTTCAACAAGATGAAGGTCAACATCCAGGAAGGTGGCTTGGGTTTTGGAGAAGGACCACGTGAAATTCAGATTCGAAATGGGGTTGAGGCTATGGAGGAAATTAAGGATGTTTTTTCACAATGAGTCCAGACCACAAAGATGTCATCTATAAACCTATACCAGGCCAGGGGAAGCAGCTGTTGGGTCTCCAGGAAAGCCTCTTCCATGCGGCCCACGAAGAGGTTGGCATAGGATGGAGCCATCCTGGTTCCCATGGCCATTCCCCTGATTTGTTTCTAGGTCTGGCCTTCAAAGGTGAAGTAATTGTGGGTGAGGATGAAGTTGGTAAGTGTGATAAGATATGAGGTTTTTGGAAGATCTTCGGATGGGCGTTGGGAGAGGTAGTGTTCAAGGGCAGAGACCATGGGTATGTGGGATGTTTGTGAAAAGGGATGTAGCATCTATGGTGACAAGAAAGGTTTCAGGTGGGAGTGGGAATGGATTTGAGGCGTTCTAGGAAGTGGTTTGTGTCTTTGATGTAGGATGGGAGTCTGCAGGTGATAGGTTGGAGGTTTTGGTCTACCAGAGCTGAGATACATTCTGTTGGGGCTTTGAAGCCTGCCACAATGGGACGGCCAGGATGGTTCTCTTTGTGGATTTTGGGTAACAGGTAGAAGGTAGGGGTATGTGGCTCAGGTGAAGTGAGTAGGTCTATGGAAGCCGTTGTGAGGGACCTTGGATTTTTAAGATTTTCTGCAGCTCAGTCTGGATGGAGGGAATGGGATCCTGGGTAACAGCTTTGTAGGTTGAGGTGTCAGAGTTGATGCAGTCCTTCTGCCACATACTCCACATGGTCAGGTACCACAGTTGTGGAGCCTTTATCTGCCGGGAGGATGACAATAGAGTGGTCTGTTTTCAGCTCCTTAATAGCACGGGATTCAGCTGGGGTAATGTTGGGGGTTGTCTGGATGTTCTTCAAGAAGGACTGGGAGGCAACACTTGACGTAAGGAATTCCTGAAATGTCTGCAAGGGATGGTTTTGGGGGAGGGGAGGAGGATCCCTTTGAGAAGGCGATCGGAACTGTTCTAGACAGGATTCAACACTGTGTCTAGTATTTGGGGGCTGTGTTTGGGTGGTGAAGTGATATTTCCAGTTGAGGTTCTGGGTGAATGAGAGATCTTTAACCATGGCAGTGTGGTTGAATTTGGGCGTGGGGCTATAGGTTAAGCCTTTTGATAGAACAGATGTCTCTGGAGGAGAGAGGGATCTGGATGTGAGGTTTAGAACTGAATTGGGACTGGTGATATGTGGCATTTGACTGTGGTTATACTTGAGATTTGGTCTGTGAGGGGTATGTGCTGGGACTAGGAGATTGAGTAAGGAGGCTAGGCTAGGTCTGTTGGCTATGGGGGGGGGGGGGGGTTGTTGAAGTTGCTGTTGTGGTTGGTGGTGTTGTGAGGGATAGGGAGAGGGACCCCACTACTTAGGTGTTGCACTAGCACTGTGGATAGTTTTCTCAGGTGGTGTGTGGCATGGAACTCAAGTTTACAGCTGGCTTCTAGGATGATGTTCCTGAGTGTGTTCTCCAAGCAGGAGTTTGAGAGGCAGAGGACTTTGAAGAGAGATAGGAGCTGTTGGGAGTGGTGGTTACACAAAGTAGTGTAGAGATTCAGGACAAGTGGGGTAAGAGCTAAGGATTGAAGGTTCTGGAAATCCAGGAGAGACTGGTGGAAGGAGGGATTGCACCCAGAGATGCGAACTTTTAAGGTAAGTCCTTTAGGGGTAATTCTGAAGGTTAAACAGGACCGGAGGAAATGTATATAGGATTGCAGTTTGGCTATGGTGAATGCATGTTTCCGGAATGAATAAATAATATGGTATAGGATTAGAGTACATAGTGGGTAACTGGTGGGTAGGGAAATTAAATAAATAAAGTTAAAATAGTAACAATAAGAAGGAATAAAACAAGGAGGGAAGGATGAGAAAGAAAATGTGTTTGTAATGTTCAGTACCAAAGGAAGACCACTACATAAGAAAAACACTATACGGAAAAAAAAGGAAAAGTACAGATAAAGGTTGACCAGACCAATTGAGTATGTCCAGATCAGGGGAAACGAACACACGTTGCTCAATTTTCTGTTCTGTTTTGTGTATCTATCGGCTGTACTGAGCTGATGTAAGTACTGGCCAGCCCCTCTATCTCTTTGTTAGTATTTGTTTCACATCTTTATATGAGATTTTCCATTAATCATTTAGAATTTCTATCACTTGCATGGCAACTGTAAAGCCACATAAATAGAAGTGTATTGTAAACAGGTCTTGATACAGATCTATTCAACTATTTTCTTTCAGAAATACCAATGTAATGAAGTAAATATTAAGATATTAACAAAAGATAAGCAGGCACTATCTAATGGATGAAGCAATGTGGTTGCTACATGTCCAAAATTTTACGGTATTGGACAAACGAGAAAAATTTTTTTTGCTGCTTATTGAACTCCTTTATAAATCAGACAGCTTCAATAATGGGCAATAAAAGTCGTCTTCTCTCTCTGGTGTGGTAAGTATGGACGTCACATCATTCTCAAATTGTGATGGATTATTTGTGATGAATTTCACCGCAGGTAACCAGCACATGTTATTCAAACTGCTTGCTTCTGTACAATTGATACCTTCTTTCTAAGTGACAAGTTAGCCCAGAAAATTATTGAGAGCAAATATGGAAAATATGTTAGGAGATCGATTTGTTTGTTTCCAAGACTAGCAATTATATGAAGAGCAAAAGTAGCTGAACTTAAGTTGTCTGAGAACCTCATTAATGTGTTTCTTATAGTTTTCATCAGTTTAAGTACTACCAAAAATTTGGAGCATTCTACACTATGTTATATCAATTGTTGGTAGGACTATTTGTTGAACAAAATTTAATACAGTGTGTTTTACCCAGATTTAGGGATAGTCCATTTTCAGAGAAAGCTTAATAATTATTTGGAATTAACTCTCTTCTGTCACTTTCTCTCTCGCATGAGCTATTAATAATATCTGAAAAAGGAACTAAATCTGCACGTTGAATTTCAAGTGGAAGGTAGGTCACATACATAAGGAACAGGAGTGGATCCAAAATCAAATGCTGCCGGACTCCCTTTGTCTTTACTCCCCAGTCATTAAAAATTTCTACCTTTGCAAAATTGCTTGATTTATTCAGCACAACATTCTGCATTAAGTTTGTTAAGAATGATTTGAACCAATTGTGTGCAAAGCCATCAATACCATAAAACTTGAGTTTTTTTAAGAAAGTAATGTGATCTACACAATCAATTGCCTTGAACAGTTCACAAAAATACCAACTTGTGATATTTTATTATTTAAGGCCTGTAACATTTGGTGGGTGAATGTATAAAACAGCATTTTCGGTTGAGCAACCCTTCTGAAATTAGAACTCTGATATGGTAAGCACACTGTTCCTACGTAAATATGAGAATAGTCTTGAGTACATTACTTTTCCAAATATTTTGGAAGAACATGTCAGTCAGAAAATTAGACAATAGTTGTTTTCAGCCTTGTCACTTTTCTTATGAAGAGGTTTAACATGTGAATGATGCTGGTACTACTTATGACTGCTTAAAGTTTTGTGAAATGATTTTAGTACAGGGCGTACATAAAGTCCGGGAACACTTTCAATTATTTATTGCACAAGAACCAAACATTGTACAGATATCATACATATGTCATTTTGAAGAGAAACCCTGAAAGTTTTTTTCTTCATGTACACCACCACACTGTAGTTTGGTAAATTCTTGGCACCTGAACATGGAGCTGCCACATCTATGGATTGGCCATGCTACAGCAGGGGACAACTGTTCCATGAAATGGCCTCCCTGATCACCAGATCTCACTCTGTGTGACTTTTT